>NC_062292.1:68676984-69334527 GCF_902655055.1 Lutra lutra
GGGGCGCGCTGTCTTGTAGACCTCGGCGTCCAGTCGCGGCTCCAGCTCCACCACCAGGAAGATGTAGTCCACCGGGATGGACGAGATGAGGTCGACCAGGAACCAGGTGCGCAGGTAGCGCGACCGGATGGCCCGCGGGGCCAGCAGGATTTCAGCGCCCTCCTCAACCACGATGCCCGTGCGGAAGTTGAGCACCAGGTCGAGCAGGAAGAAGGTGTCCGAGAGGACGTTGAAGACGATCCAAGGCGGGGAGTTCTCCTCCTTGAAGAAGGTGATGCCCACAGGCAGCACAATGAGGTTCCCCACCATCAGCAGGAGCATGGTCAGGTCCCAGTAAAACCTAAGGTGGGGGCGGGACGGGGAGTGAGACCGCGAGGTGGCCCCAGCCAGACAGACAGCAGGGAGGCCAGCGCGGCCACCGCTGGGGAACGTGATGACCCTTCACAGCTGGGGGGGCGGAAGGTGGGACCACCATCTGGGAAAACAGTCTGGAATTATCTAATAACCTTGCACATTTGCATTCCCTGCAACCCAGCGGTTCCATTCTAAGTAACTGACACTCCAGGGAAGCATGTGGTCCAGGAGAGACACATGGGGATGTCTGCAGCAGCATGAAATCTGGAATTAATCCGAAATGTTCATCGGTACAAAAATGTGGATAACCAGACTAAACAGCGTGGAGTCATAGACAGTGATATACTCTTGCCCCGGGAGGACCCATAGCCACAGCCCACAGCACCAGTGCACCGCACTGCTCTAGCGCTCAGCGAAAGAGAAAACAAAATGATACATACTGAGGGGTCCCACCTGCACAAACGTCAAACACAGGCAAGACTAAACTGCATTATTTAGAGATTCACAGAAAAGTGGTGAAACTACTAAAAAAAAAAAAGTAAGGACATGGATGTCACAGAAATTAGAATAGTAGGTTAGGGCAGGGGTTGTGAGAGCAGTAAGGGAGCTTCTGGGTATGGGCAAGGTAGTCTCTCCTTGTTGGGCGGCTGTTACACGCGGGTGTGTTTTGTGGTTATGTATACATGTGTGTATGTACGTGTGTGTATATGTGCGTGCACACACATGTATTTTGAGTATATATGCAATAGAATATTCCAGCATACACTGTACCACTATGTAGATGTCCACTGTATCTGTACCTACTGGAAAGGTATCTCTACTGTATATATCCCACTACACACACACAGATCTCTCTAATATGTATAACATATACGTAATGTCTTACCATGTACGTGCTTTATGTCACTATCGTTAAATATTTTTAAAGTTAAAAAAAGATAAAGTAGGGGCGCCTGGGTGGCTCAGTGGGTTAAACCTCTGCCTTCCGCTCAGGTTGTGATCTCAGGGCCCTGGGGTCGAGCCCCGCATCGGGCTCTCTGCTCTGCAGGGAGCCTGCTTCCCCCTCTCTCTCTGCCTGCCTCTCTGCCTGCTTGTGATCTCTCTCTGTCAAATAAATAAATAAAATCTTAAAAAAAAAAAAAGATAAAGTACCCCATGCTAACCCCACAGTGTTGTCGAAAACATACCCCCTGAGACAATGGATAAGACAGTGCTGTACAAGCACTAGCTGATTTTGTGACTCACCCACCTTTTGTTCCCAGATTTCTGAAGAGGTTGCTGCTTTTCCATCTCCAGCTCTCTGCCCATTCCTGGTCTAGGACTTCACGCCCTCCCTGCCCCAACCCTCCTTCCCAACACAGCTGGACCCATGGTTCCTGGTTCTCTGTTGGGATCTGCTCGCCTATGTTCCTGGGTGGGGTGCTCTGTTCTGCTTCCCCTCTGAACTGAGCTTTTTAGGGATGGTCCACCCCACCCCACAGCCCTTCAGACAGGGTTGCACCCAGAGAGGCTCCATAGGAGATCCCGAGGCAGCAAAGCTTAAAGCTCTGCACTCCTTTCCTTCCCTAATCCCTCCGTGCCTGCTAGTGCTCTGGCTGAGCCTAGGCAAGGGCACTGGCAGGAGAGGGCCACACGGCTGCGGTGGGATTGTGGAAAGAGGAGGTCAGGAGGAAGCTAGGTGACGCCTTCATTCAGAGATCACTGGACCTTCTAGGGCCCCCATTAGCTATGGTGGTTTTATTTCCATTTTTAAAGATCTATTTACGTATTTGAGAAAGAGAGAGGCAGGGGGAGGGGCAGAGGGAGAGGAAGAGAGAGTCTTAAGCAGACTGAGTGCTTAAGGAGCCTGATGTGGAGCTCGATCTCACAACTCAGATCACGACCTGAGCCGAAACCAAGAGTTGGACGCTTAACTGGGGGCCACCCAGCACCCCAGCTATGGTGGTTTTAATTCCAGGACACACCTAATCACAGCATCAAACCAGGGCCCAGCCCCTTCTGAGTCTGACTACAAAATCAATCTCTTCAGCTTCCGAAAGAAACATGGGGGCTCCGAAATGCAGGCCTCCAGGAAGCCCCTCAGAATGTGTGCTTTCCATCAACAACAAATCCTTGAGCCCCTCCTCCTCCACCCCCTGGGCCACTGGAGAAATCCTGTACTGTGAGCTTGGGGAGGAGAGGAGAGGAGGGCTCGCCCAGCCGTGGAGAATCTTCACAGCCTGACTCACAGGCAGTCACAAGCCTAGCGGGTGATGCAGGAGAGAGGACAGGGAAGAAGCATGATAATAAGGGGGCATATAGCTTCTGGGGTTACATCTGAGGGTGACGTGGAGGAGGGGAGGGAGACCACCGGAGGCTAGAACAGGTGCCCGGGTGAGGTGGGAATAAGGCAGTCAAGAGGGGAGAGGAAGGAACAATGGGAGAAAGAGGAGCATTTAGGGAGAGTGTGTGGTTGTGGACTCGAAGTGCTGTCCAGGTCTCCTACTGTGTTCCCAGGCTCCTGATTCACGCCTCACCCTTCCTGCTCATTCTGCTCCCCACCTTACGTGCTTTGGACACATCCTTGCCTCCTCCAAAAGCTGTCCTTCATTTCCCCCAAGGACAGGACTGCTCTCCTCCCCTAGCGACCTTGATGTAGAGGTACAGCCTGCTGGGGACTATGAAATAGCCCCACCTCCACCGTCCGTCCCTACGTCTCTCTGATAGTCACCTGGGAGGGCGGCGGTGCCCCAGCGCTGCTGCCTCCATCGCTCAGAGTCGCGGCCCTGCCCCGCGGCATCCCGCCTTCAGCACCAGGGACAGCGACAAGAACGGCTGCTGCCCCCCGCCCCCCCCTTCCTCGGGGTAGCCTGTCCTGCTGACCTGTGCCGGTGCTGGGGGTGCAAGGGCGAGGTGGGAGATACGGGAGCTCGGCTTCTCCCTCAGGCTGACCCCGAGTCGTGGAACATGACATAATTTCCCAGATCCCCAGCAGACAGGACTGCAGGAGGCAGTGGTCCCTAACTCCCGTAGATCCTGTGGTCCAGGGGGAGTGCCGGGTTCCCCGGTGTCTGCTCTGGTGTCAGGGCACCGAGGGCCTCCGACTGGGAATCCCTCGCCCAAGAATTCCCAGGCTAGATCGGGGGAAGTGACTCTGTCATCCCACCCCAGGACCCCTGGGCCGCGAAATGGAGTGTCCGTGGAGCGGGGGCGGACCCTGCCCCCGTGTCGCGGCCCCTGGGGGTGGGATCTGTGTCCCCCGCCCTCCTTGCCGGGCCCCCAGTACCGGAAGTCGCTGTAGGGGTGGATGATCCAGGCCCCCGCTGACTTGACCCTCTCCTGCTCGATTTCCACGGCTTTGTGGCTGCCAAACACGCGAAGGGAGAACTTGTTGACCGTGGGCTGGAGCAGCGTCCCGAGCTGCCTCCGCTTGGGCTCGGGCCCCGACGCGGGCCCGGAGAGCGGTCCCGAGGCCGCGGCCGCAGGCGCGGGGGCAGCAGAAGGCGCCGCCTCCAGCCCAGGGGTCGCCCGTTCGTCGGCCCCCGTCGTCGGCCGCTGCTCTGCCTCCATGATGCCCGTTGGCTTATAGGCTTGGACTCGTAGACCCGGCCGCGGCCATCCCGGACCCCGGCCCCTCCCGGAGTGCGGGCTCCGAGCTGCCGGCGCGCGGGGCGGAGGGGGTGTGTGCGCCAGACTCGCCCGCCGGCTGCCGACAGGTTGCGCGGCGCCCCCTGGCGGGAGCCGCCTCCGGAGGGGGCGGGGCCAACGAAGCCCGCCTCCTGGGAAGACTCTGGCGTGGGCGTGGCCTGGCAGGTGGGGGCGCAGCTCTAAGCGCAGGAAGAAGAGGAGGCGGGGAAACGCAAGCCAAAGTCACGGAGGGGGCGTGGCCTAGCGTCGGTGGGGTTTTAGCCAATAAGCGCCAGGGAGGCGGAGTCGCCCGAGTGGCGGGAAAACCGGAAGGTAGTTGAAGGTCCCCGGGCGGGCGAGGAATTGAGGACCAGTGGAAGAGGCGGGAATGGCCGCTCTTACTCACGGACTTCGGGCATTTCACCTTCTTTCTCAACACTCCCCCAGGCATATTCCTTTCTTTCCGTCTCCTCCATCCCCCTCTCCCTAGTGTTTCATTTCCGAGGTCATCGCGCCAGCCTTCACCAAGAGTGACCCTACCCGTCACGGAGTGGACGCTGAGGACACAAAGATGAATACCCGGGTCCCAGCCACAAAGCCCGTCTCGCCCATGCCCGCATACAGACACAAGAGCTAGAAGCTCCTAAACATCTCGAATTCCTCCCCCCGCTTTGATGGCCCACCTGGGAAGCCGGGCCTCCGGTCCTGCTGAAATGCTGTGCTCTGCCTTGCCCCCAGCACTCTGCAAATACTCTTCTGCGGGGCATTCCTGTCCAGCTCCTCCTGACGGCTGGCTCCCAGGGCAGCTCTTCTAGGAAACCCAGAAACACGTTGCCAAGTCTCCTTTCCCCAGCCGGGGTCTGGTCTAGGCTTCCGCAGAGCAGGGGACAGGCACGGGGACAAGAGCGTCACGCCCCCCCCACCTGTGGGTCTTCACGACGCTGGCAGCCGAGGCCTCGACCTCCTCGGGAGGCGACAGCGGCTCGGGAGGTGCGCCCCGCTTCACCAGAGCCAACACGCTCACGGTCGGGGGCAGCCAGCTGGACGGTCTCCTGGGGGTGAGGACACGGGGTCGCAGAGGTCACTGGCCTTCAGCAAAGGTCCCAACAACCCAGGACTTCGATGGTGGGAAGAGGTCAGGAGGGGGCCCCTTCGGGGTTCTTAGGGAGGTGACAATCCGAGACACCAGGAGGGCCGGAGCGCAGGTCACGCGCGGTTCTCGGCTTTGACGGCCGAGCGGGGAGCCAACGCCCGCGGAGCTCCCAGCCGGGCCAAGGGGAGACCCAGGCTCTGAGGGGACCCCCACCCCAATACCTGGACTTCATGGGTCCTCCGTCCGGTTCCGCCAGGCCCCCGGGCACACCGAACAGCCTCCCCAGCCACAGGCCTCGGCCGGGCGCCGTGTCCTCCGTGGGCTCTGGCCTCGCCTGCGGGCCTCCGGCCGCCGGCCCAGGACGCCACGTCCTCCACCGGGGCAGAGGGAAGCCCTCGCTGCCCCCCGAGGCGTAGACGCGAGAGGCCTGGGTCAGCTGCTCCCACCAGCTGCCTGGTGCGGGGGCGCCGGCGGGAGCCCGAGGGCCGGGAGGCGTGTCCCCCGCGCCCCCCCGAAGGCTCTGGGCCAGCCGTCCCCCCCAGTGCAGCACGGCGTGCACCGTCTGCTGCAGGGCGGGGGGCGAGCCGGGCCGGGCGGCAGGGGGCGGGCCCAGGGGCAGGTGGTGGTGCTCAAAGAGCAGGTCCAGATGGAAGGTGAGCACCGAGAGCGGCTGCAGCAGGAGCAGCAGCTCCGTGGACAGGGCGGGGCAACCGCCCCGAGCCAAGGACAAGAATCCGGTGGGCAGGTACAGGAGCGACAGTAGGCCTGGGGAGGAGCAGGCCGCCGTCAGCCCCCCAGCCTCCGTCTGCGCTGGGAGCTGCGGGGGCAGAGCCCGCGACCCGCAGAACCAGGGGTGACACTGCATGCAAAAAGTCGGGGGGCCCGGAGCAATAGTGTGGGGGTGCACTGGCCTGGAGCCTCACCCAACAAGGCCCCAAGGCTGAGCGAGCATGCCCGAGGGGTTGGGGGACGGCAGCCCAAGGAGACCCTGGGGCAGGCAGGCAGGTGAGGCAGGGGAAGGAAGAAGAGGCGGGTGGACGGGCTCAGGCTCCGGAAGTTCCCGGGAGGATCTGGGTCTTCCCCGCCGTGGGGCAGTGCGATGCACTGGACGTGGGAGGCACCGAGGAACATTGGTGGAGCCGGGGACCAGGGCATCACTGGGACCCGCAGCAGAGCCAGCTCTCTGGCTCCCTCCCCGCCTGCCACCCCGCCCTGCCCGTAGGCGTCTGACCTGCATCTTCCTGGAGGCTGGAAAACCACAGCTCCAACTGCTTAGTGCTGGGGAGGAGAGCGAGGGCTCAGGGCGGCGCAGCGCCCCTGCCCCTCTGTGTGGGGGATGAGGAACTTCGAAGAGCGACGAGGCCCCAGCGCCGCGTCCCTCCCGCCCGGGACACCCGTGTAGTCCGGGCCGAGGGAGGGGCGCCCGGAAAGCGGCCACTCACTTGAGGAGGCCCAGGATGAAGGCGTGAAAACGGCTGCGGCTGCTGCTCAGCGGGGCCAGGCGGCTGACCTGGCTGTACAGGGACCCCAGCGCCCGGCTGCTGGCGCCTGCGGACACCGCGCGGTGAGCCGGGCCGGCCCAGCCCCGCCCCCGCCCGGCCCACCCGCCCGCGCCCCGCGCCCACCTGGCTTCACCGACGCCTCGACCACGCTCCAGGGGCTGCTCCTGCGCTGCCCGGTGATGAGGTCCTTCCGGAAGGGCTTCAGCCCGTCGGCCACCAGGGCGTGCAGGGCCGGACAGAGGGTGGTCAGCACCAGGTGACCCACGTCCGGGCTCAGCCGGCTATCCCCCAACTGGGCCTGGAGGCGGCACAACCGACACGTCCCGGGTGGCTGCGGCCCCTCCCCGCCGCCCGTTGGTGCGGCCGCAGGGCCTCCCACGGGCACCCTCACCTTCTGAACCAAGTTCCGGGCGGCCCCGAAGTGCGAGATGATCTTGTCCACCGAGGCGCTCACGGCGATCAGGAGCCCTGCGAGGGGCGGGCAGGAGCGCGCGTCTGAGCGGCGCCCGCGCCCACCCCAGGCCCCCGCAGGCCGACCCGGGGGCGGAGAACGCGGACCCGCCGCAGCTGCCCCGGAAGCCGGGGTCAAGGAGTCCGGGCGTCCTACCTTTCTTCTGCTCCTGCAGCTGGCCAGTCCCGCTCTGGGCTTCTGCCATCCACCGTCGCTGGGCCCCTGGGGCGCCGGCGAACGACCAGGAACTCCGGGCTGGCGTGAAGGAAGAACGCGGCGACGCTTACGAGGGTGACCCGAGGACGCCGGGTTGGCGCACCGGTCGCCCTAGGGCTCACAGCGCCCGGGGCCGGAAGCGAGCTGGGGCAGGGGATGGGCGGGGCGCCTCGCGCTCGCCGTCCCCTCCCCCTCCCGGGCCGCGCACCCACCTCCGCCCCGTCGGCCCCGGGCCGGACGGCGAGCGCCCCGCCCGCTGGGCCCGTGGAGGGAGGGCAGCCCGGGGAGCACGTGGGGGACCGGGACCAATGGGCAGACAGGCCGGCCGACGAGAATGGGAGGAGACACGGAGGGGGAGGCGACCCCGGGGTCGGGAGGCTGGGAGGCGCGGGCGTGGGCAAACCCGGGTCCGGCGCCCGCTTCTCCCCCACCCTCCCGAGCGAGGCGGGGACCGAGCCCCACCGCGTCCCCCGCGCCCCCGGCACCGCAAAGGCCCCGGACCGTGCACTTGCTGGCACCCCCTCAGCCCGTGTCCCCCACGCCCGGGCCTCGAGGTCCAAGGCCCTGCCCCACGGCGGATGGCGGGGGCCGGATGCCCGGCCCCGAACCCGCTGGCGGGCGGGGCCGCGCCGCCTTCCCCGAGGACGCTGGGGGCGGAGGTCCGGCGCGGGGCGGGGGGGGCGGAGCGACCCCCGCGGGCGAGCCCGGGTCCGTCTTACGTAGCCTGGGCGGAGGCGGCGGGCTCCTGGTCCGGCGGGGGGCCTTCGGCGGGCGCGGCGGCGGTGGTAGCGGGGGGGCGGGCACCTGGCAGGGCGGGGGGGCCACGGCGGGGAAGGTGCTGCTTCTGGGAAAGAGCGGGGACAGCAGCAGTGCCAGCTCGGGGCTGGCCAGGCAGGGCAGGACCCCCCGAGCCGGAGGCGAGTGGGCGCCCACGGGGGACAGGCGGACGGGCAGCAGCTGCTTCTGCGGGGGCCTCGGCGCGCCCAGCAGACGCAGCTCCGCGCGAGGCGGGCCGGCGGGAAGCGCCGGGAGCGGGGTCCCCGCCGCGCCCGCGCCCTCCAGCAGGGGGCGCGCGGCGGCCGCGGACCGCGGGGCGGGGGGCGGCGGGGGGAGGCCGGCTGCAGCGGGGATGGGGGGCGGCGGGGGCGGGGCGGCAGCCAGGCGGGGCGGGCGGAGAAAGAGGGAGCAGAGAGTTAGTGCCGCAGCCCGGCGGGTCCCCCCAGGGCGCCCCTCCCCGAGCGCTCGCTGGCCGCGGCCGGGGGGGGGGGGGGGCACGGACGGAGGGGGCGGGGCCGCAGCCCGGCCCCTCCCCGCCCCGCCGTTCCCGGCGGCCGCTTACCCGCACCGCCGGCCTGCGCGCCCGGCTCCTCCGGCTCCCGGGCGGCGGGGGCCTCCTGGCCAGCCGCGGGGCTGCCCTCCCTGCCCTCCTCGGGCGGCCGCTCGGCGATGGGTTGCAGCCCCGGACGGTTCTTCCTCCTCCGCGGCGGCACGGGCGGGGGCGGGGGCCGGGGCGGCACCGAGGCCCAGCCGGCCGGGGGGTCCCGGGGCGGCACCGGCGGGGGCGGGGCCCGGCTGCGGGAGCGGAGCTCCTTGAAGGTGGTGACTTCCCGGGGCGGCGCGGGGGAGCCGCCGAGCGAGCCGCTGGGGGGCAGCTCGCTGTCGGGCGAGAAGACGATGAGCCAGTCGCTGCGGTCTTTCTTGACCTGCGGCGCCAGGGGCAGCCCCGGGCCCCGCCTGCGCTTCTGGGCCAGCTCGTGGAAGGACGTGATTGTCCGGTGGGCCGCCGGCTCCTCGCTGACGTCACTCCGCCACCCCGCGTCGGTCTTGGAGCTGCCGTCAGTCACTGCCGTGCGGCCTGCCCACCCCGAGTCGAGTTTTGCGGGTCGCGAGTCCCCAGCGGTGCTGCAGCCGGAGTCACTGCTCTCCGCGGCTTTCCAGCCCGCGCCCGGCGTCTCCGTGTCGATCTTCCAAATGGGGTTGATCTTCCAGCTGGGCTCGGTTTTCCCAACGTCGGCTTTCCCGTCATCATCCGCCTCCGGGAGCTCGGAGGCAGGGAGGTCCAGCTCCCCACCGTCGTCCTCCTCCTCCGGGGCCGGGGAAGGGGGCTCCTGGCAGGTGGTCAGGGCGTTGCGGTTGGAGTCCAAGCCGGGGCCGGGTGGGGAGGAAGCTCCCGAGCAGGAATCGGGCGAGCAGCAGAAGCTGTCCGGAGAGCAGGCTCCGGGGCCGACGGAGCCCAGCGGGGAGCCCTGCTCCAGGGGGACGATGCTGGGCTGAGGGTGGACATCCTCGTCGCCCGGGGGGCCCCGCGAGTACACCGAGATGGGGGACTCGTCGGGACTAAGATCTGAGCAGGAGCTGAGAGAGGAGGAGCAGCCCGGGTCCGAGGGGGAGGCGGCCCCCTCTTCCTCCCGGGCTGGGTCCTGCCGGTTTTCTAAGCCCGGCCCGTGCTCCTGGCAGCATCGGCAGGGCACCGCTGGGCTGTTGGAATTGGCGTCCACCAGGGCCCCGCTGCAGGGCCCCCGGCTCTCCTTGCCCCCGGTGTCCCCGGGGGGAGGGGGTGTGCTCAAGGGCCCCTCCCGCAGCTCCGGACGGCGGGACAGGTGCAAGCCCAGGGAGACGTGCTGGAGGTGGATGTGGTTGAGGTTGCAGAGTAAAGCCCTCTGAGGGGACAGCATCGTGCCGGCGGCGACGGGACGGCCTCTGGAGAATCCGGGAAGTCGGGCCTCTCACCCGCCTACCTGGCAACCGCAGATGCAGATCTGGAAGACGGAGAGTGATGCCCAGCCGGAGAGGACGCGGGCCGCCAGAAGGACACCGAGGTGACGGCCAGCTGCAGCAGGCGTGAAAGGCGCCGGCCGCTTTGGACAATATTTCAGTGAGACGCAAACGTCCACACTGCAGTATTTGCAGGTGGAGCCGGAGGGAGCCCCCCGGGACTGGGGCGGGGAGGGTCAGAGAATGCGGCTGCGCTCTGGATCTCCGTGGAGGTGCGGGGGCTTGGAAAAGGATGAGGCCCAGAATGGAGCCCCGGATCCTCTCTGCGGCAGTCTGGCCCTGCACCGCCCCGCCCCCGCCCCATTTCCCCAGCCTGCCCTTCACTCCCAGGGGAAGGGGCCGAGGCAGGCCCCGCCCAGATGCCCGTTAATGGGGTGGGGGGAGGCGCGGCTGGCTGGCTAATGCAGGCAAGGGGCGGCCGTGGGGACAGAGACCGAGTCCGGTCCGCGGAGGTGGGCCAGCCGACCCCCGCAGCCTCGGTGCCGCTCTGCTCGGACCCCGCGCCTGCCCGTTCTCTCCGCGCTCGTCTCCGTCCCCCGGGCGCCGCCCCACTCCTCGGTGCAATGCTCCTGCTCCCCTCTCCCGCACCCCCGCGGGCCCTGATGCTCCGTCCACACCCACCGCCGAGCCCCCCTCACCAGGGTCCTCCTGCAGCCTCCGCAGCTGGGCTCCTCCACGACTCCCAAGGTCCCCGCCGGACCGCACCGACTGGAAGGGGGGCGCTAGGACAACCCGCCGACGCCGCGCAGCCGCGCCCCTTCACGCAGAGGCGGGGCGGGGCCCCGGGCCCAGCCCCCATCGCCTGACGTCGTGCGCGTGTCCCCCACCCAGGCCGGTGCGCGGCGTCGGAGGCCTGATGCTGCGGGTGCCGACGGGTCCGCGAAGCCAGCTCCCGGGGGTCCCGGCCGCCCCCCACCCCTGCCCCGGCTGCCAGAAGCAGGCGCAGAAGAACCACAAGAAGCTTCGATGATTTATTGAGAGCCGCCTCGCCCTGCCCCGCCCGTGCAGCATCCAGGTCACTTCTTCCTCTTGTAGATCTTGTGCGCCAGCCCCAGGAAGACGGCCCGCGGTAGGGGCGAAGCGCACTGCTGGATGAGGCCCATGAGGCGGGCGTAGCTGTCCTCCTCGTACTGCGCGAACACGGCGGGCAGGTCCAGCTCCTCGTACAGCGCCTTCACCCGGGCCACCTTCTCCGCCTCCTTCTGCCCGTAATTCTCCTGGAAGGGGCGGGAGGCAGGGAAAGGGCTTAGCACCCCCGCAACGCCTCTCATCTGCACATTCCGGCCTCCACCGTCAAGGGCTCTGGAGCGCCTGCGGTCTTGTCCTTTGCGGCCGGCAAACCCTCAGAGAGCAGCTCGGGCCGGTTTCCTCCACCTCGGCACTACCAAGGCCCGGGCTGCCTAAAAACCCCTGGGGCTGTTGTGTGCAAGGGGGGGGGGGGGTGGTTTACTGTCTGTCGGCTTATCTGGCCTCTACCCACTGAAGATCCCCATAGCACGTGACAGAAAATGTGTGCTGATGATGCCAGACGTCCCCTGGGGTGCACAGTCACCGCGCCCCCCCTGAGAATCCTTGCTCTGTCCCTTTCCCGGGAGCTCTGGGGCCGCGGCCGCACGGGAACCTGCAGCAGCCGGCGCTGTCCCGAGGACGCCCGCTGCAGGCACTGAACCACCAGCCAGCTGCATTTGTTGTCCTGGATGTCCGTGCCGATCTTGCCCGTCACACTGGGGTCCCCAAAGAGGTCGAGGTAATCGTCCTGGGCAGGGGGCAGAGGAGGACACGTGAAGAGGCCCCACGGCGGGGCCCTGGGGGCTGCTGTCGCCCAGCCCCTGCCTTCCCACCTGGATCTGAAAGAGCTCCCCCATCTGCAGCAGGATCTTCTTGGCAGTGGCGTGCTCCTTCTCGCCGTCGATGCCTGCCTATGGCGAAAGCGCAACCGCTGAGCTCAACACCAGGGGGGCCGTCACTTTCCTTGCTGCACCTCCCGGGGGCCCCCAATGCGGGCCCCCAGATCCCCTCCCCTCTCTGTTCAGACGGCCCTGGCTTCGGGGCTCTAGGACGTCTTGGTGGTCTGACCTCTAGCGCGCCTCTTCCAGCGAGGCCCTCCGGCGTGTGCCCTCAGACGGGAGGCCGGCGCGTGGCCGGCGCGTGGCCGGCGCGTGGCCAGCCCGACTCACTCTTCCTGCTCCTGCCTGGATCAAATGGGAACTTGGAGAAGTGAGGCCAGGGCGAGCAGGCCGTCCGCCACGGGCCTTTGCACCTGGTCTTCCGCTCAGTGTGAAACCCCCCCCCATTCCGACCAGATGGAGGGCGTAGTGCTCCCCCAAGGCGGGCGGACCCCTCGCATATCCCGGCCTCTGTTGGCCTTCACAAAAATCTTGAGGGGACTCCATCATTGCACAGACCCCCTCAGACCTTCAGTGACTTGCCCGGGGTCATAGGCCAGACAGCAAATTGTCCAAAGTCCTCTGCTTTGTGCCATCTGTCTAAAAGCCCCATCGGTGAGCAGCAAGGGGTGAGAGGCTCACTCACCATATACATGGCGGCAGCCACAGGGAGGTAGAATGAGTAGAAAGCAGTCTTGTACTTGACAATAGATTTGTACCTGAGTAGGGGGAGAAGGTCAAGTCCTCAGAAGGAAAGTGCACGGCAGAGCCCTCCCTCACCGCCCAGTTCCCTGTCCCTCACCTCTTCTCAGTGAATCTGCCAAGATCCACGTTGCCCTGGGGGGCTGTGATGAGGTCCAGAGTCTGTCCGATCTCAGTCTGATAGGAACTCTGAGGAAGAGGGAGATGGCCCCTGAGCTGGGCTTTCCCTGGGGCCAGGAAACCCTGAAAGGCAGCCCACGCCACAGGCCGAGACCGCGCTGCCCAGCTCCGCTCCCTTCCAGGCGAACCCAGCGACACCCCGGACCCCAAAACCCCCGAGGCCGCGCCAGCTACGGACAGCCTGGCCCTGAGCCCGGGCCTGCGCCGCACCTGGAGGAAGAGCTCCAGCAGGTTCAGGTAATAGGGCTGCTGACGGCAGCAGAGCTTGAGCAAGCGGTAGACACACGCCTCCAGCAGCAGGGCGTCGTTGACGGCGTCCAAACCAATGCCCGGCTGGCGGGGACACGGAGGAAAACAAGCCGTGGGCCCCTGGCCGTGCGGAACAGCTCTGCGCGCTGTGACACCCCCAAGGCCTGGCCCATTCTACCTTCTGATACCAGCAGATCTGCCCCCGCCGGGTGAGGGAGGAATCCATGATGTCGTCGGACACCAGAAAGAAGGCCTGCAGCTGCGAGAAGGCAGACGGGACTCAGCCGCGGGGCTCCTCCCGGCGCGCCTCCGACCCGCTGCGGGGCTGCCCCGCTGCCCAACGCTGAGCAAGGAAGGGCGGCCGGGCCGGGGAGACCGAGGCCCCCTGTTCTGCGCTGTGGGGCCCAGGGAGATTCTAGGACCTCGCTGTTCAGGCTTCCGAGTAACAACCCGGGAGATGCCTTGCGAGCAGCCCTGGTCGTGGGAGGCGCGAGTGTCGCATTCTGTGGGCTTCTCTTGCCAAGAACTTGAGCAACTGCTTAAGGCCTCCCCGCAGTGCCTTCCAGGGACTTTGTGAGGAAAGGAGGCCCGTCCCGTGTCGCCCCCGGGCCCTCCGCGCACACAGGACAAAGCCACACTTCGGGGGACTGACAGGCCAGAGCTGCGGCCTCCCTCGGCCACGTTTGCCCGCGGGTCTCTGACGTGGAACCACGCCAGCGGCAGCCGAGGGCCTCTCCTCTGGGCACCGGCCGGCCTCGGAGGCCCAGGACAAGCTGGTTTTCCCAGCAGGTTGTTCAGTCCCTGGAGCCAGAACTGTGCCCTCCTGGGGGCCGAGCACGGCGCTCGCCCCAGAGCTGGTGTGTCCTAAACGCCTGTCGAATGAATGCGACGCCGTCACGTACCCCAGACTTCCCGCGTCAGGCTACACCTTCCAAGCCTTTAAAAACAGCTTCTCAGGACGTGGTTTTAAACCTTGGCTCTGTCCTGCTGTGTGGACCAGCGGGTCTGCCTCGCTCGGACTCCCCAACGCTGCCCGTGGCCTCCAGCACGCTCAGCGTGCCGCGGCCTGCGGTGGCCATGGCTCTTGCCTCAGGTGACCCCTTGAGGAAGGAGGCGCTGATCCGCGCCCATACCTCTGGCCACACACGGGCTTTCCACGTGGGAGGCGTGTGTATCTATGGGGTGCTGACTTGGGGCCCCTGAGGCCACAGGCCCCTGCCTCCCCCACCTGCTTTCAACCAAGATGCTCTCCAAAGGGCCTCACTGCACGGCCTCCCTCACGCCCCTCTGCCCCACAGCAGTGGTTCTTAACCCAAATGCACTTCCTCTTTATTAGGGGACCTTTAAAAAAACAAAATACCAGCGCCAGAGTCCCACCCCCGGCCAATTAAGAGAGAAATCGATCCGCAGTATTAGCTGCGGTGAAGGGCCTGTTCCGACGATTAAAGCCTGAAGAACCGAGAACCGCCAAACACAGGACCCTTGATGCGATCTTAGATGCTTAAAAACAAAACAAAAAAACTTAGAACAGACATTTTGGGGAGAGTCAGGAATATGTAAATACGGACTATGCGTTAGACACTAGCACCGTTACTGGGGTCTGAACGTGTCCCCTCCAATGCACACGCTGAAACCCTAACCATCAGAGAGGAGCTGCCCAGCCCCTTCCCCACAAG
The DNA here is from genome assembly GCF_902655055.1 of Lutra lutra. Taxonomy (NCBI): domain Eukaryota; kingdom Metazoa; phylum Chordata; class Mammalia; order Carnivora; family Mustelidae; genus Lutra; species Lutra lutra. The sequence goes on from NC_062292.1 coordinate 68,691,675, forward strand.
GGGCTGCGGCGGGCAGGGGCTGCTGAGCCAGGAGGGGGCCCCCCAACCACACTAGGGCCTTGGTCTTTGACTTCCAGCTTCCAGAAGTCGACAAAATAAAGCTCTGTTTTTTCTGCACTACCCGGTGTGCAGTCTTTCGCTGGGGCGACCCGAGTGAACTGAGACAGACGTGACCAGGGCACGGTGCTGAGGCTGGCAAATGTCCTCGCTCCTAGGAGGTGACAGCTGAAATAGACTGTAGGACACGAGGCAGGAGGAGAAAGATAAAAGCGGAAGTTGTCACAGAAGTCCCCCAAGCGAAAACAACCACGGACAGCTCAGAAGGCGTCCTGGCAGGTGCCGGCACCGCGGCCGCGTGTCACCCCTACCCGCCCCCTGCTACTCCCCGGGGAGCAGCAGGCAGCTCTGACTCAGCTCTGAGTTGTGCCGTGTCCTTCTACCAGGTGACCCGCCCTGGCCCCACAGCTCTGCTCCTCTGTTCTGCCCAGACCTGCCCGGCCTCCCTGCCTTGCCCTGCGGTGTGTATGGACCCGGTCCCACAGCGCCCGGTCCCACAGGGACGCCACTGACCCTTTCCCTCCTTGGAGGCAGATCCCGCCTCCCCAGCCCCTTCACAATTCCAGGCTCCACGGCTCTGACGGGTCCACCCACGCTGCCCAGGTGGAGGAGGCAGTGTGGTTGGCCCCAAGCACATCACACCCCCCTTGAGGTAGCTGCTCCTTTCCACACGCCAGGTCCCGAGTGCCTTCCCTTCTGAGCCCACTGCCACCCTCCTCGGGGCCTGGCGCCACTCCTGGAATCCAGGCTCCTGGCCACTAATGAGGCTCTCAGGCTAGGCAAGGAAACTGTACCCTCCTCAGGGGCAACGAGCTGGGTACAGGAGACAAGGACACATGAGGACTGGAGCCAACCAGAGAGCGAGCGAGCCACACAGGCGCTCGTGCCCCGCCAGCCGGGCTAGGATTCACCACCAGCCCGTGGATGCCGCGAGGGAACCTGGGCACAAATGTAGCAATTTTCCAAGCAATGCTAGAAATCCGGGTTTTTATGCGACCTCTCTTCTCGCTTAAGTTTAGAGCACTTCGTTTCAGGAAACGGCAGGCCGGCGGGCTGCAAGCCTTCCGTCTCTGCTTTAGAACTGCCCCTGGAAGAACTATGTCACGCCGACGGCTGTCCTTGCTCAGAGGGAAGAGCGGACGCCTTTATGCCCGGTTCCAAGGCCCCGGCCCACAGCAGGCTCAGTCTGCAGATGAAATGGGCTCCCACGGGCCAAGGAGGCCCCATGTTTGTTAACCCTTAGAGGGAAGCACGCCTAAATCTGACTACTAATGCCCAGAAACACATGGAGAAATTCGTCTCAAACTCATCCCTCCCCTTCCCCCCAGGACAGCCCCAACCCTGGTAAGACCTCTGCGTCTCCTGGCGTCCCCGCTCCTTACCAGCTCCACACACCAGCCCACGGTCAGGGCCCGCCCGAGGCTCTCGGCGTCCTGCTTGCCGGGTTCCACCAGCTCCCGAAATGCTATCAGCACCGTCAAACCCCGATTGTACTTGCCCCCAGTCACATTGTACTCCAAGACCTGGGGGCGAGGGCAGAGGAACAAGACAGCAGGTTCCGCAGAGCACCTACTCTTAAGACTTCTCCCAGCCCTCTCCCGCTTCCAACCCAGACTGGATTTTAACCTCCTCAGGCCCCATGCCTCCTCCCAGAGCCTCTGGAATGGCAGCCTTGGCTGCCATCTCCAAATCCCAGAGCACAGCTGGAAGGGTCCCCCGACGCCCGGGCTCTCTCTGCCTGGTCTTCCTCAGGACATTTGTTTCCTTTTAAGCTCAACATGGGGCTTGAACTCACGACCCTGAGATCAAGAGTCACACGTTCGATGGACTGAGCCAGCCAGGCACCCCGTTCCTCAGTAAGTGGTTAAGGCTCCATGCTGCACACTCGAATCTGCTCCCGAGCCCACGACAGCGCTCGAGTGCACTATACATGCCACTACAATGGCCGGCTTGTCCGGACTCTGCTTCCCAGCTTCCAGCCCCATCCCCACCTCTCCGAGACCTCCCTGCCACTTCCCCTCCCCACCGTTCAAACCATCAGCAAAGGAAAAGCCTGTCTCACTGGAGGAAAGACAAGGCTCCCAAAGTTGGCCGGAAGTGCGCTCAGGAGGGGGAGGGGACCCAGGCCTATCGCCTCCTGCTGGGAGCTCTTTTTGCCTTCTGCTGCCCTGCAGTCCCCCAGCTCCAATGCAGTGGCAAAACCTCCCTTCTAATCGTCATCCCAGTGTAGGCAAACCTTCTCCTTGGTTCTCCTCAAACGAAACAGTATTTATAAAAAGAATTACTAGGTACCCTAAAAGAATAAAAAATTAGGGGCGCCTGGGTGGCTCAGTGGGTTAAACCTCTGCCTTCGGCTCGGGTCATGATCTCAGGGTTTTGGGATCGAGCCCCGCATCGGGCTCTCTGCTCAGCGGGGAGCCTGCTTCCCCCTCTCTCTCCGCCTGCCTCTCTGCCTACTTGTGATCTCTGTCTGTCAAATAAATAAATAAAATATTAAAAAAAAAAAAAAGAATAAAAAATTAGGCAGCTCGGGGCGCCTGGGTGGCTCAGTGGGTTAAAGCCGCTGCCTTCGGCTCGGGTCATGTTCCCAGGGTCCTGGGATCGAGCCCCACATCGGGCTCTCTGCTCACCAGGGAGCCTGCTTCCTCCTCTCTCTCTCTGCCTGCCTCTCTGCCTGCTTGTGATCTCTGTCTGTCAAATGAATAAATAAAATCTTAAAAAAAAAAAAAAAATTAGGCAGCTCAAATATACCAGCCGAACTTCCTGCCCTGGAGCAGAGGTTTCATTTCATTTCTTCTCTATTTTTGATTACTTATTTACTTTAGTGGGAGGAGCAGAGGGAGAAGGAGACAGAGTCTTAAGCAGACTCCACACGGAGTGCAGAGCCCAACACAGGGCCTGATCTCATAACCCATGAGTTCATGACCTGACCAGAAAATAAGAGTCGGAAGCTTAACTGACTGAGCCACCCAGGCGCCCCAGAGGAGAGTTTCTGGTGATGCTCAGCTTCCCCAGAAGCTCCTCGGGCTGCCTTCTTTCCTGCTCCCGGACAAGTGGCACCTGAGAACTCCTGGACACCTAATTCCCTTTTTCAACAAAATCCAAGACTTAGCAGGCACTCCAGGGGCCTCCATCCCAGAGAACGCAGTCTGGATGGCTGACCTGAACCGCGAGGCAGGGTGGGTGGGCTGTGTAAGGGTCCCTGCTCCTGCCCTGCCCCCTCCAGAAAAGACTGAGTCACTCAGGTAAAAGCCGCCCCTCCTCTCACCCCGGTGTCAAAGATCCCCCAAAAGCCACAGCTGGATCCCACACATCTACGGAGTCAACCTCAGATTAAGTCTCTGAAGTCACCAATCCTTCACCTCCTTGAGCCGGGCAATGGCATCTCCCGTCTCTGGGTGGCCCACGCCATCCTCGGTCAGCACCCTGACAATCTGGGAGAAGTGCTGGATGAAATCCTGCTTTGCTTGGGCATAAGAGTCCGATTTCTGGTCTCCGTTCATTGTGAAGGAGGAGTAAAGTGCTCTGTGGAGAGAGGAAAGCCAAGTCAGAAACCTGAGCAGCTGCTTCCCTCCCCGAGGCCCCTCACCCCCCACCACACTCACCGAGGCTCCTCTGTCCACGCTTGGCACCAGCAGCGGGCACCATGCCAGGCCCCCAGGACTGGGCACCCACGCACCAGGGAGGGACGCCGAAGCGGACCCAGCCACCTCTCCCGGGGCACCCAGCAGGGGGCTGGCAGCAAGAAGACGCCCACAGATCTCAGCCAGCGGGACAGGGGCATCATGGGGGTGGCATAGGGAGGGGGCACCGAGCACTCCCTGCAGGGGCAAGCACCAAAGGCAGATGCGCGGCGGCGGCTCCTCAGGTCATCCCCACCACTCTTTTATCTCTGGGCCCAGAACGCCGCGCTCTCTGCGGAGCTGGGCCTGAGGGCATTTCCAGAGAGAAGGAAATGCAAGGAGCAAAATGCGTCTGGTGACCGACAGTCAACGTGTCGCGCCTCACCCAGCGCGCACGTGAAGCAACTCAGTGCCACCTAACGGTCCCCTCCAGCGCCGACTCCTGCAGCGAGCCTCCGGAATCGCCCCCTCTCGGCTTCCTCCCCCAAGCCCTGGGGCACAGCCGAAGCAGTCCGCACTAGAGCTCCGGAGGACGACGGCCGGGAGCGCCCGGGCAGCGCCCTGCTTGATGGGGGCCAGCTGGGGCTCTAGGACGCAGGAAGACCCGGGGGCAGCGGCGCCAGGTCTAGAACCCGGGTCCCCCCGGTAGGCGGGGAAAGGGCTGTGCAGGCTCGGGGATACCCCAAGAGGAGGAGACCTGCGCCGGAACCGGGGGACCACGGACACGAGGTCCCGGGCTCGGGGACTGGGCGTCCCGAGCCTCACAGGCAGCGCTGGGACCGCTCAGCCAGCCTCGGAGCAACACGGGGCGGCCGGGGAGGCTGAGGCCGCACACAGCCAGAAGACCGACCGGTCGGGCCACCGGCCCCCGACACGGGGGACCTCCTGGACCCCGCGGTACTGCCACGAAAGTGGGGCTGAGGCTCCCACCGCCGCCCCAGTCCCAGCCGGAGACCTCTCTCACCTGCTCCTAGATGCCGCCTTTTGCTCCAGTCCTAGCCGGGAACTCGGTAAAGCCGCTCCGCTCGGCGCGCGGCCCTCTGGGTCCGGTAGTTCCCGAGCTCCCTTCCCTCCGGACGGAAAAGCCTCACCAGACTACCATTCCCGGCATGCCGCGGTAGGGACAGGACCACACGATCTCTCGCGGGCCGACTGGGCGGAGACGAGCCACGCTGATTGGCTGCCTCCCCTCGTGTGAGTATGAGGCCCTGGGCCGGACAACCAATGGCAGGGCTGCGTCCCGGGCGGGAGGAGCCGGCCGGAGCTGGCCGCGGAGGCGGGAGGGAGGGTTCCGTCGGGCTGCGGCCGCCGCCCCCTGCGCTGCTGGGCGGCGGGCAGGGCTGCAGCCGGACGGGTTTCGCCGCGGGCGGACGGGAGAGACGGACGCAGCCCGAAGCCCCATTTCGGAGCGGCTGGGGCCGCAGCTACGGGACATCCGCAGGTGCCGAGCACAGCCCCGACGGGCGGAACCCAGCGACGGGCAGTCTCGGGAGGAGATGAAGAAAGCGCTGCGAGCGGCCGCCGCGTCTAAAACGACGGAACACGGCGCCTGCCTTCCGCCCAGCTCGTGGCCTCAGAGTCCTGGGATCGAGCCCCGCGTCGGGCTCTCTGCTCAGCAGGGAGCCTGCTTCCCCATCCCTCTCTGCCTGCCTCTCTGCCTGCTTGTGATCTGTCAAATAAATAAGATCTATAAATAAATAAATACTTAAGAACAAAATATAACCAATTTGTACATTGAAAACTATAAAACACTGCTGACAAAGACTAAAGAACACCTAAACAAATGGGAAACAGCCGTATTCCTGGAGAAAAGACTTAATATTGTTAAGATGTCACGCAAAGCAATCTACAGATTCAACCCAATCCCTGTCAAAATTCCAACGGATTTCTCTGCAGCTATGGAAAGACAATCTGCCAATGCGTATGGGGTTAGAAAGGGACCCTGGATGGCTAAAATAATCTGGATAAATTCACACTTCCCGGTTTCAAAATGTACTACACGACTATGATAATCAAAACAATGTGGTCCTGGCATAAGGAGAGACCTACTGACCGAGAAAACAGAATTGAGAGTCCAGAAATAAACTCATACATTTGTGACCAGTAGGTTGGTTTGTTTGTTTTAGGATTTTATTATTCATTTGAGAGAGAGAGATGGAGCACACAAGCAGGGGGAGAGGCAGAGGGAGAGGGAGAAGCAGGCTCCGGGCTGAGCCAGCCAGGAGCCTGATGTGGGCTGGATCCCAGGTCCTGGAGACAATGACAGGAGCCAGAGGCAGACACCCACCCCTGTGAGCCACCCAGGTGCCGCCACCAATAGGTTTTTTACAGAGGCACCAAATCCACTAAATGGGGAAAGGACAGTCTCTTCAACAAATGGCACCAGGTAAACCCAACTGTCTTTCCTCAGGCAAAAGAATGAAGTTGGACTCCTACCTCACACCATATGCAAAAATTAACTCAAAATGGATTAAAACCTATATAAAGAAGCTAAAACCATAAAAAATCTTAGAAGAAAACATAGAGATAAGCCTTCAGACCTTGTCTTTAATGGTGGGTTTTTTTGCGGGGGGGGGTTAAGATTTTTTTTTTTTTTTTTTTAATTTTTAGGGGCACCTGCCCATTTGTTGAGTGTCTGCCTTCAGCTCGGGTCACAATCCCAGGGTCCTGGGAGCAAGTCGCACATCAGGCTCCCTGCTCAGAGGGGAGCCTGCTGCTCCCTCTCCTGCTCACCTGCTTGTGCTCGCTCACTCTCTCTGACAAAATCTTTAAAAAAAATTTTTTTAAGTAATCCCTACCACCCAACATGGGGCTCAAACTCACAACCCTGAGATCCAGAGTCACAGGCTTCACCATCTGAGCCAGCCAAGCACCCCTAGTGATGGATTCTTAAATACGACACCAAAGGCATAAATGGCAAAAGGTAATCTGAACTTCATAAAAATTGAAAACTTTTGTGCACCAAAGGACACCGTCAAGAGAGTGAAAAGAGAGTGTACAGAATGGGAGGTGGGGAACACCCAGGTGGCTCAGTGGGTTAAGCATCTGCCTTAGGCTCAGGTCAGGGCGCAGGGACTGAGCCCCTTGAGTTGGCTCAGTCTGCTTCCCCCTCTCTCTGTGCCCTCCCCCCTGCTCAGGCTTGCTCTCTCTGTGTCTCTCTGTCAAATAAATAAAGTCTTCTAAAAACTGGGGCGCCTGTGGCTCAGTGGGTTAGGGCCTCTGCCTTCGGCTCAGGTCATGATCCCAGGGTCCTGGGATTAAGCCCCACATTGGGCTCTCTGCTTGGCAGGGAGCCTCCTTCCCCCTCTCTCTCTGCCTGCCTCTCTGTGGGTGCGTACTTGTGATCTCTGTCTGCCAAATAGATAAAATCTTTAAAAAAAAAAAAAATCTTCCAAAAACAAAAGTGGCATATTTTACCATGATTAAAAACAAAAACAAGGGGCACCTGGGTGGCTCAGTGGGTTAAGCCTCTGCCTTCAGCTCAGGTCATGATCTCGGGGTCCTGGGGTGGAGCCTTGCATCGGCCTCCTTGCTCCTTGGGAGCCTGCTTCCCCTCCTCCCTGCCCCTTCTCTCTGCCTGCCTCTCTGCCTACTTGTGATCTCTCTCTCTCTGTCAAATAAATAAAATCTTGAAAAAAAAAAAAAAAAACAACTGAAAATCATGTGCTTCCCTGGAGAACTAGAGTGAGGTCCAGAAAACGTCATTGCACACAGTAAATTACACGCCAGGGCTCAGCCAGCCACACCCAGAATGGACTTCGAGGGCCTGTAAACCTGCACATCTCCCCTCCGAGAAGCCCGTGGATTCTTCCCCCAGACCCCCTCTTCCTTCCCTGGCCCTCCTCCGCCAAGGCCACCCTGGGTCAGGGCTCCCCGCTTCCCACAGGTGACCACGCGGAGGGGGTGGGGCAGGGTGGGGGACAAACGAACAAAGGATACGGACCCTGAGATGGGCAGAGGAGTGGCGGGAAGCCAAAGCAGTCTGGAGAGAAATGACCCTCCAGGAAGGAGGACGCTGACCTGGTGTGGAGGCTGAGGGCGCTGCAGGAGGGAGCCCGGCTCCTGGACATGGGTATCAGGGGCTCGGAGAACGCTGGGAGGAGAACTTCTCGCAGGTCTATTGTCCCCTGCGGTCCATCCGGTCCATCCGAGGGAGGCAGGTCACCCGAGGCTCACTCTCAGGGCGGGGAAGAGCGACTGAAAGCGGCTGGGAAGGGAGGCTGCTACTAGCATGGGTCCTGCCTGCTCCTTGCCCAGCCGAATTGGAACTCCCCGGCCTCAAATGCGCCGCGGGCTCAAGCCTCGGCTCCACCAGACCTGCTGGGTGAACTTTCAGGAACCCACAGGACCTCTCTGAGCTGGTGTACTTTTAATGAATCAAAGTATAAATGTGCATCTTATCTAATTTATAGAGTTGAGTCAAGGGTCAAAAGTGGCAGAGTGGGAGGAAAGTCTGTTTTTATTTTAATATTTTATTTATTTATTTATTTGACAGAGATCACAAGTAGGCAGAAGGAGTGGGAAGCAGGCTCCCCGCTGAGCAGAGAGCCCGATTCGGGGCTCGATCCCAGGACCCTGAGATCATGACATGAGCCGAAGGCAGAGGCTTTAACCCACTGAGCCACACAGGCACCCCAGAAAAGTCTTTTTTTTTTTTTTTAAGATTTTATTTATTTATTTGACAGACAGAGATCACAAGCAGGCAGAGAGGCAGACAGGGAGGGGGGGGGAAGCAGGCTCCCTGCTGAGCAGAGAGCCCGATGCGGGGCTCGATCCAAGGACCCTGAGATCATGACCTGAGCTGAAGGCAGAGGCTTAACCCACTGAGCCACGCAGGCGCCCCTGTGGTATCTTGATAGGCCAGACAAGCCGTCCTCTAGGAGTGCCCCCCTCACTGGGTCAGGTGACCCTTTCCAGCTCTCTGTGGCTCCCAAGCTCACCCCAGTCACACCCTGATCACAGAACACCAACGGGGTCCGAGCCCTCACCTGTCTTCTCCATCCCCTGGAGCTTCTTGTGGACAGGAACATAGCTTTGTCGTGGCGTCCCAGAGGAGAGCACACAGTCTGCCCTAAGAAGAAACCTAGATGGAATTTATCTTAATAAGCAGAGAAATATTCCCTTTTTCTTAAAGGTTTATTTATTTTAGAGAGAGGGGGAAAGAGAGAGCACGAGCCAGAGGAGGGACAGAGGGAGAGGGAGGGAATCCCCTGCCGACTCTCCGGGAGCACAGAGCCCTTGGGCTCCACCCGGTGACACCTAGATGGCAACCTGAGCATACGCCAAGCCTGGATGTCCCATTGATGGGGCCACCCAGGCGCCCCAAGGAGAGAACGATTCTCACGAACACACCCAGAACTGTCACCCTGCTGGTGCAGAGGCAGCACAGGGCGCGACCGTCCGATTCTGTCAAACGACCCTGCTTTCCCCCACAGCAGCCACACACTCTGCCTCGGCAGGGAGAGCTTCCGTGAAGCCTCCACCAGCAATACCACAGACACTTCAGGACGCATCTCTAGTGGACAAGGAATTTTTTTAAACATAAGGCACAAAATTAACAGTAATTCCTTAATAGGAATTACATGCTTAATAGCATGTAATAGCCAACCTGTGTTCAGATTTCCTGGATGGTGTCAAAAATGCATTTTGCGGGGTGCCTGGGTGGCTCAGTGGGTTAAGCTTCTGCCTTCGGCTCAGGTCATGATCTCAGGGTCCTGGGATCGAGCCCCGCATAGGGCTCTCTGCCCAGCAGTGAGCCTGCTTCCCCCTCTCTCTGCCTGTCTCTCTGCCTGCTTGTGATCTCTCACTCTCTCTCTGTCAAATAAATAAATAAAATCTTTTAAAAAATGCATTTTGCGATTGGCCTGTTCAGATCAGAATCGAATTCGGGGCCTCACGCTGCACTCGGTCGCTCGGCTGTGTCTTAAACCGTTTTTAAACAAACAGTTACTCCTTCCCCCTTGTTTTCATGCTGTTTCATTGTCGATTAACTGGGTCTTTTGCTGCTAGAACTGCCCGAATGCTGGGTCTGGCTGATGGCGTCCGCATGTGATGAACTCATTCCTCTACTCCCCGTGCTTCCTGCGGACCGGTTGGCTGGGAGGCGCCAAGAGCACCAGAATTCGTCCAGGACATGTGCTTCCTCTTGCCTCCTGCCAGGAGCAGTGGCGCTCCGTGGCCCCACTTCTGTGTGCCAGACTTGATGGTTTTAGTGGCTATCAATGAGTATTTTGTTTTATTTATTTTTAAAGTACGCTCTCTACCCAACGCGGGGTTGACTCATAACCCCAAGATCAAAAGCCACATGTTCTACGCCCGAGCCAGCCAGACACCCCTGCTGGTGAGTATCTTCCATTTAACCTGAAGGACAAGAGAAGCCCCGAACAGAGGGGATGAGGAAGGGCACCAAGGTGCAGGGAACCGCACGTGCAAAGGCCCGGCCTGCAGCGGCGAAGCAGAGGGCGTGGGTTTGGAAAACATCTACAGATTTTGGTGACCGACGTGAGCTGTCGGTAGCAAGAGGCTCCCAACCTCCCTGCGGTTCAGAAACAGTTGAGACGGGTCGGGTGGAGTTGGGGCGGGTTGGGGTGCAGGTAAGGAAGGGAGAAGACGCAGACTCGGCCGCCGCAGTACGAGGTGCAGGAGAGAGGGGGCCGGATGGGGTTGGGGCGCTGGACCTGAGGCCTACAGATCCGGAGAGAGGCTGGAGCCGGCTAAGTCGCCCCGAGAGCTGGGCCCCTCACCGTTCAAAGTTACTCACTGATCCCCTCCTAGGCACCAGGAATATACCAGTGGACAACAGAAACAAAATGCCTATTCTTCTGGAACTGACTTTTGGGGGGGGGGGGCACAGGGAATAAGTCCGGTGTATAAAAGCTGGGTGAGGGGAGCACCTAGGGGGCACCTCAGTCATTAGGCATCTGCCTTCGGCTTAGGTCATGAGGTCCTGGGATCCAGCCCCACGTCGGGCTCCCTGCTTGGCAGGAAGCCTGCTTCTCCCTCTCCCTCTGCCCCTGCTTGGGTCCCCTCTCTCGCTGTCTCTCTCTGTCAAATAAATAAGTCTCAAAAAAAAAAAAAAAAAAAAAAAAGGCTGAGCTGGGAAGGACAGCAAAGCACGGGGAAGCCTGCCGTGGTCCGTGGGTGGTCCTGGAAGGCCTCACCAGGAGCGGTGCCCGGACAGAAGTGAGCGAGCCACAGGGCCCGCAGGGGCAACGGTGCCCTCCGTTCATGGAGGGAGCTCAGAGCAGCCCCCCTCTCTCCGGTGGGGGCTTCTCTTCCTTGTTTGAGAAATGTGGGGCGATGTAGGAAAGACCACTAGGGTTCAAAGCCCCCAGGCAAGAAAGAATTCTTGAGACGTCTTTGGTGCAAAAAGGTGGTTTTATGAAATCACAGGGACAGGCCCCGCGGACAGAAAGGCGCACGGGAGGCGTCAGGCGTGGCCCATTGCCCACGTCCGAGCTGGGAGAGGGTTAGGGAGGGTCCTGCGGGGAGCGGTAAAGGAGGTTTCCAGAGGAATCTCTGTTATGTTACCTCGGACTTACAAGGTCCAGGCAGTTGAGCTAAGGTCGCCTTTGCCCTCAGCAAAGTTCAGCACGTCTGAGTCCCCCAGCTGAGTCCCCAGAGGAAGGTCACTCTTCCTGTTTCAAGGCCTTGTCAACAGGCCGTGGGCAGTGAGATTTAATAATTTTTCTTCTGCCTTTTGTTTCCCACGTCACCAGGGCCAGCATGACTAGATTCGTGGGGGAGGATTGCAAAGGAGCAGGGCCTCATGAGGCCTTCAGCCTGCACTCTGAGTGAGGTGGGAACATTGGTGGGGGTCAAGCCACGAGCCAGGTTTGCACCCTCTACCCCCTCTCCAGACCCTGTCCCCATGTGAGGCTCTCCCACCGTCTCTCTTCTCCCTAGGGTGGACCTGCCCACCCGGCCCCAGAGGCAAGACCAGAGCTGCGGGGAGGGCGGCGGGCCTTTCCAGAAGGTTCCATGGGCCCACACACCTGTCCATGCAGCACCACTCACCACAGCGGGAAGGTGGAGACAGCCAGAGGGCCGGTTCCCAGACAGAGGGATAAACAAGGTGTGGACCCGGACACAATGGAGTAATATTCAGTCTGAAGAAGAAAGGACGTCTGGAGAGACGCTGTGGTCCGGAGGAGCCGCGGAAACACGCCGAGTGGAATAAGTGAGTCACGAGCAGACAGCGAGTGACTCCACTTCCACAAGGTCCCGAGTCCGCAAATCCACGGACACAGAAGACAGAACGGCAGTCACTGGGGCCTGGGGGGGTGGGAGCAGGGACTTTGTGCTGGATAGGGACGGAGTTTCTGGTTGAGTTGGTGAGAACCATGTTGGAACTACTATTGTGGTCGCCCAACATGGTGAATGTACTGGAAGCCACTCAACCGTACGCCTAAAAATGGTAAACAGTCCGTTTCTTCCTATGGATATTTTACTACAATTTTTCAAAACACCAAAAGTGACCTGGGCGCTGGCTCTGGGCAGTTTCCTCCCCTGCATGTGACAGCTCTCACCGCGGACTTCAGGGAATCCAAATGGTGCCCCAGAGGACGGCCTCCCTTCCTATGCGAGAAGCCCATGGGGCGGGGGGCACAGAATGCGGTGTTCCGTACCCAGCTACCACTTGCATTGACGCAGAAGCTTCCCGAAGCCCTGACGCCTCACTCAGTACAGAAGGCGGCCCTTGATCTCCGACGGGCTGTGAGTTTGAGCCCCACATCGGACACAGATTACTAAAAATAATAGTAATAAGTAGTGGCGCCCGCGTGGCTCAGTGAGTTAAGCCTCTGGCTCGGTGGGTTAAGCCTCTGCCTTCGGCTCAGGGCATGATCCCAGGGTCGTGGGATTGAGCCCCGCACCGGGCTCTCTGCTCAGCAAGGAGCCTGCTTCCCCCCCCACCCCTACCTGCCTCTCTGCCTACCTGTGATCTCAGTCAAATAAACAAAAATAAAAAATAAAACAAAGTAAAATGTTCCTATATGTTTAAAAGGGGGGCATATATTGCTTGTGACTGCGTGGTCCGTTTCGGAGACAGAAACTTTGGTAGCATGCGGGGGGGCGTGGAGCGGCTGCACCTCTGAGGCTTGAATATTGCGCAAGTGTCCGCGCAAATCACCGTGAGGGCACGTGCACAAAGTCCAGGAACCTGCTGGAAGCGCACACGCAGGGCCACCCCCCAATGGGGCCGCGGGCGGGGCGGTCGGAGGCAAGTGCCAGGCGCAGGGCCCCCGCACCCCCAAGACCCTCCGCCCAGAGCCGCGCAGGGGGAAGTTGGAGGGCCTGGGTGCGCAGGGGCGGGGCCGGGCCGAGGGCGGGGCGCGCGCGGCGCCCCTGGGGCGGCTCTCGGGCGCCCCCTGCAGGCCGGCCGCTGTCGTGCGTGCGGCGCGGCGGCTGCAGCTGGCGTGTGTCTCTGGGTCCGTGTGTCCCGGTAGGGCGCGTGTGCGCGTGCGCCGACGCTGGCCAGTCCGCCCCCGCCTCCCTTCAGCTCTGGCGCGGCCTCCGTGAAAGCACCATGGGAGCTCCTCCGTCCCCCACAACCCTCCCCTCCTCCTGTCCCCATGAGCGCGCACTTCTCGAACCCTAAGGGCAGCAGGCCTATCTCTGTCCCGTCGGGCCGGTCCGGCTCTAGGAACCCCGCGCGGGGCAGGGCACGAGCCGAGAACGCATGCAAGTGCGCGTCTGCGTGCGTCTGGCGCCGTGGAGCCGCTCTGTGCGCGCCGAAGGCTGCGGGGGCTCTCGTGACACGAAGCGGAGGCCTGGATCCTGTAGGCCTACTGTCCCTCCAGCTTTGTCACCCATGAGCCACCTGCTCAGGGCTGCTTGACCCGGGGACAAAGTGCAGAACACCCCTCACGTGGTGTGGTCACTGTGGACCCAGGGTCAGCCCCAGGGCTTCTCCTCTTTGACCTCATTTCAGGTCAAAACTTTTGGATCGGACAGGGGCTGCTTTGGGGCACCAACCGCACTGTCTGTTAGCTCTTCTGGGCTTGGATCTCTGGGATTCTGCTCCTCCCAAAAGGTCTTTGAGTGAGATTGAAATCCCCAGGCCAACTTTAAACATGCCATGTCCCTCCCCAAGCCACAAGCACAAGGCCTAATTCCCCGACCCCTAAAGTCTACTACATTCCCTCTGTTTACATCTTTCAACTATCTTTATTTGTTCTGTCTTCTATAAACAGAGCCTAGGAACCCCGGGCTCATTCCCTCTTGTAAGTCCTTCCTGCTATCTAACCTCTTTCTGTTCCACTCAGAGTCTGAGGGTCAGGATGGTGGTTAGTGGTTACGGCTCAGCCCTAGCGACCACACCGAATCTGATTCCCAGCTCTGCTGACCACAAGAGTTTTAGCCCCAGATGAAGTATATCAGGCACGGTTCCATCAGGAACCGAGGGCTCTCTCAAATCAGATACACTGAGTAATGTTTCCTAACAGGGTTATATCCCATGGTGTGCACCGATGCTGCGAAACCCCCAGGGGTACAGCATTACATAACAGTGGGCTTAGTACCACCTTTAGGAGCCCAGAGCATGGGGAGAGAATGGGTCCTAGAATCTGGAGAGGGTCCCTGGCAGGAGCTGTGACCAACAACCTGGCTGGAAGAAGGAGAGGGGAAATCCCCAGCCTTCCTCTCCTCTTGTCTCATCTTCTATTGGTGCCCCTGGCCAAGCCCGACAGAAGCCCTGGGCAAGGCCTTCAGCCTCCCAGCCCCAGACAGAGTGGACAAGGGTGGAGAAAGGATCTGGAGTGGCAGAAGATGCCTCGCCAACCCTCCTAGACTCAGCTCCCTCGCCGTCAAACCAGCTCTCAATCCCCCTTTCCTTCCCGGTTGTCATGGTGATAGAGAACCTGCCCGGGAGATGTAGAACACTGTCCCAGCCCGCCACAAATGCTCGGTGGACAGGTCCTACTGTCTGCCTTTTGATTCTAACGATTGATTGGCAGCTCAAACGCAGCCTTTCTAAAACTGAAACCTTGCATGTGTCCCCTGCAAACCTGTCCTTCCCCCAGTATCAGTAAATGGCACCGCCATCTACCCAGGTGCTCGCACCAGACCAGCACCCTCCTTCAGGGGATGGAAGCCTCCCTCCCCCGCTCCCCGCATCTGTCCCTCTGCCCTCTGTGCCCTTCTCCAGAGATGCCTCAGATCTGTCTCCCTCTCAATGTGTCTACTGCTGCCGTTAGGCGCCGCCTCCCGCCCAGATCACTCCTACAGCCTCCAGTCTCGCTGCTGCTCTGTGATCTCCACCCGCCAGTTGGAGGGATCTAGAGCATGTGCTGGGTATTGTCAGTCTGCTGGCTGAAACTGGTGCCCTCCAAGTTCCTGCTTCCAGTCTCCAGCCTCACAGGGACCGCGCCCCTGTGCGCCCAGAGCCTGCTGCCTCCTCCCTGCAGGCACCCGGCCCAGAGCAGCCTTCTCTCTCTGTCGCACTGGGCCTTTTCCTTCCTCAGAGATGCCACAGGTAGACCCCTAACCCCACAGAAAACTGCTCGCTTCAAGTTGTCCCCACTAGATCCTTCTCGTCCTTCCAGTTTCAGCTGAAATACTTCCCCATGTCAGAGGCCTTCCCAAATCACCTCATCTACAACACGTGTCTCTCTCCTCTCCCAGGTGGCTCTGCTGTTCTGTGCCCCGGTCAAGTCCTTAACAGCACTTACAAAGCTTGTGCTCATGGGCACACCTGGGTGGCTCAGGCCCGGGTCTCAGGGTTGTGAGATCACAGATCCCTGCTTCCAGCCCAGGCTCAGGGCTCAGCAGGGAACCGGCTTGAGATTCTCTCCCTCTGCCCCTCCCCTCACACACATACAAGAGCACTCTTTCTCTTAAAAAAAGAAAACCTTAGGGCGCCTGGGTGGCTCAGTGGGTTAAAGCCTCTGCCTTCGGCTCAGGTCATGATCCCAGGGTCCTGGGATGGAGCCCCACGTCGGGCTCTCTGCTCAGCGGGGAGCCTGCTTTCCCCTCTCTCTCTGCCTACCTGTGATCTCTCTGCTCTCTTTTCAAATAAATAAATAAAATCTTTAAAAAAGAGAGAAAAGAAAAAGAAAACCTTACAGAAACACCAAGTTTGTGGTTGTATGTTCATTATTTTGGTGCTTGCTTTATTTATTTATTTTCTAAGGTTTCTATCGGTCATCTCTTATTCCCAACTTGGGGCTTGAACTCAGGACCCTGAGATCAAGAGTCGCACGCTCTTGCTACTGAGCCGGCCGGGTGCCAGTGGTGCTTGTCCATTGTCAGTGTCCCCACACTGGAAATCCCTGAGAAGGGTCGAGGCCCTGTCTGTTTTGCTCACCATTGCGTCCTTGGGACCCAGCACAGACTAGGTGTTCAGCAAATACTGGCCAGCAAGCAAATGGCAGCCTGTGTTACAGTGGCTGTGATGCTGTCAGAGGCCTGCCAGAGAATCCCAGCACGTTGTCACAGTGCTCCCCATCCCCTTCCTTCAGGCTCCAGTCCCCACCATAACCCCCTCCTTCCTAGATTCATCTCGGACTACTGCAAAGTACAAAGGAAAGGGGGCCGTATCACCAAAATCTCTATTCAGGCTGATGACAGCATGAATGAATTGGAAACTTATCAGAAAAAAATGGATGACAGAGGGGGTGTGCCAGAAGATGGGGTGGTGAGCCAGCAAGTTGGGGGGAGGGACCCTGTGGGGACAGGGACAGCCCGCTGGGTGTGCCCCTTTTCTTTTCTCTGTCTCCCTTAGATAAGACCAGCAGATCTGTCCTCCTCTCTCCCCCTCTCTCCACAGCCTCTCGCTTTGTAAGCATGTCCAGCCAAGAGAACATACACGCCCAAGAGCTTTGCTCAAGGATCTCTAAGTCCCAAAGGGACTTAGCAAAGTCCATCCTGATCGGGGCTCCAGGAGGTAAGGAAAGGGGAAGCCAAGTGAACAGGGTAGGGAATGAGGGTGGAAATCAGGAGAGGGGTGGGGACACACATGACCAATGTCTGCTGCTGGCCAAGAGGGCCTCGGTGGTGGGGGTGGGGGTCTCTGCTCACTGGAGTGTCCCCTGTGTTCAGTTTTGGGCTCTGGTCCGAGCCTCTTTCTCAGCCTCTGTAGGCGGGGTGGGGCGGGGGCTGCCCTGCAGCCTGGGAGCCATGGGGCACTCCCGTGTTGCCTGGACTCTGGCCCCTGGTCGTGACATTTTAACCAGCATGCAGGACTGCTCCCTCAGCCCGGCGTGCCTCTCGCAGCCCGACAGCGTGCAGCAGACCCCCAGGGACAGGGGCTCAGGGCCATGGAGGGTATGGCTGGGACTGGGGCTCCTCTGGGCAGGGCCGGGCAAGCCACAGGGATCCTAGGACTGGAGAGGCATTGAAGGGACTGGGGAAACTCAGAGTAGGGGGTCGGGAAGCCAGCCAATTGGAAGGAAGAAAACGGGGAGCTTAGGAAAGGGGACAGGGCAAGCATGAGCAGCGGCTCCGGACTAGATAGAGCGAAGGGCTGAGGCTGCGGGAAGCCAGCAGCTGAAGGGCAGGGGGTCAGGGCTGGGAGGGCTCGGAGAGCTGGCTGGTCAAGAACCAGAGCCTAGAGCCGGCCAGGCCTGGATGCGAAGCCCATCTCTCGGATAATGTCTGTGTAGTGCCTGTCTTCTAGGAAGGGCTCTGTGAAACCTGGCATGGACAAAGGGGACTTGGGGTGTGCTGAGGTGAAGGGAGTGGGGTGCGGCAGCGGCCCACACAGCCCTCTTCCACTGCAGGGCCAGCGGGGTACCTGCGGCGGGCCAGCGTGGCCCAGCTGACCCAGGAGCTGGGCACGGCCTTCTTCCAGCGGCAGCAGCTGTCAGCCGCGATGGCAGACACCTTTCTCGAGCACCTTTGCCTGCTGGACATCGACTCGGAGCCCGTGACGGCCCGCAGCACGAGCATCATTGCCACCATCGGTGAGTGCCCCCAGCCCGGAATCAGAGAAACCCTCAGAGACCCCTCGAAGGTTTCTCAAGATGCTTCCCCACCTGCTGTCTCCTCTGAGACCACTCTGTGTTTGACAGAGTCATTCATTCAGCAAATACTGGCGGGGCGTCTGGTAGCCAAGGTTTGGGTCCCTGGGAGCTGATCGGTAATGTAAACAAAGATCCCCGTCCTCGAGGGGCTGACTGTCTAGCTGGGGGAGACAATAAATACCAAACATACTAACTTACAAAGAAAAAGATCGTTTAATATGTGAGAAAGTGGTAGGAACTATGGACACAAGGAACACAGCATTGCAAGGGGCAGCAGAGGCTCGAGGGCAGAAGGCCGTGGCCCCATGTGGGGGTCGGGGAACTGTTGTTCAGAAAATTACATCTGAGCAAAGGCGTGAAGGAGATGAGAGGAGGCCACGCTCAAGGTTGGGGGTTGGGTTCCAGACAAGGAAGCAGCCAGTGCAAGGGCCCCGAGTCAAAGATGCTGGAACCGTTAGAAAACACCTGGGGGAAAGAGTAGCAAAATGAAAACATTGTAGGGGAGGAGATCAGGGCTTACAAGCCATTCTTAGAGTTTGAGTTCAGTTTTCCTCTGGAGAAGTGGGAGAGGGCTGCCAGTGCTGGAAGGAGAGTGACTCGCTCTTCTGCTGTGATGGACTGCCTGGGAAGAGGTTGAGGGCGGCCCTGGGGGCCAGAGCAGGAAGGGCTGCTGTGACATTTCTGGCTCAGACCAGGTGGGGGGGGCAGTGGCAGTGGTCAGACGGGATCAGATTCTGAGAGCATTTGGAAGATGGAGTCGATGGGATTTCCAGATGGTTTGTACATGGGGACGGGGAGCAGAGAGGGGCCCAAGGCTTTCAGCGTGAGGCACTAGAAGGACACCTTATCAACGGAGCAACAAAGATCTTAGTGCAGAGGTTTTGGGGGGAGGAGATCAGGAGCTGGGTTTCGCACATGCAGTTTCAGATGTGATCAGATACACAAGTCTGGGTTTGGGGCAGAGGTCTGAGCTGCAGATATACATGTGGGAGTCATCAGCATGTCGATGGTACTTAAAGCCCTGAGACTAGGTGAGACCACCCCCGAGAGTGAAGGGAAAACGACAGAGAGGAGAATGAGGCAGCTAATGTTGGGGGCGGGGGGGGGGCAGGGCCGAGAAGCGGCGGCCTGTGGGGTGGGAGGAAACGGGAGAGGGGCATGCCCTGCGCGCCACGTGAGGAAGGTGCGGCAAGCGCGGGGTCCGGAGCTGTGGATCCGCCGGCCGGGATGCGCACTGAGAAGCGATCCCTGCATTCAGCCACGGCACAGAGGTTCTGGGCGACCCTGGCAGGAAGAGCGGCAGCAGAGAGGCCCGCGCCGCAGGGAGTGAGAGCCCGGGAGAAGCGGGGAGGAGGGAGGCCCGCAGCTGCGAGCGCGGAGGGTCCTTGCAATGAGTTTTGAGGCAGAGAAGAGCAAAGGATAGGGCTGTGGCTGGAGGGGTCCTGAGGCTCAGAGACTATGTCACGAGGAAGGAGCCGCGGGGTCCGTGCTGATGGCCGTGATCGACAGCAGGGCGCCCGCTGGTGCCACAGGCCGGCGCAGTGCCGACTCCGTCTTCAGCAGCTGAGAAAGGGGCCTCACGCGCGCTGGCTTTGGGCAGGGACTGGAGAGGCGGGTCCGGCGGGCTCCCAGCGGCCCGGCCAGCTCAGCAAAGAGCGCCTCTCCGCCGTGCGTACGGCCTCTCAGCTCTGCGGGCCCAGACGGACCCCAGATGCCCTCACCGGGCACGGTACCTCCTGCGTGCCCCTCACGCGCCGGGGGACTCCCCCTCCGCCGCGGCCACCCGCTGCCAACACGGCCCGCTCAGCCGCGCTCAGGACGCCCGCCCCGGGCACCCCGGACAAGCAGGTGCTGGCTGACCTGTGAGCGGAGGTTGCGTCCGGAGTAAAGGCCGGGCGGCGGGGCGGCCGCGGGCGGGCAGACGGCGGTCTGAGCGGCCTCCCCGCTGCAGGGCCGGCCTCGCACTCGGTGGAGCGCCTCAAGGAAATGATCAAGGCCGGGATGAACATCGCGCGCCTCAACTTCTCGCACGGCTCCCACGAGGTCCGGGGCGGGGCTGGGGGCGGGGCGGGGCTAGGGGAGGGGCGGGGCTAAGCTCGCCAGAGGCGTGGGGTGGTGGGGGTCCTGGCCGCCTTCCGCGGACATCGCTGCCCGCTCGTCCCCAGTACCACGCTCAGTCCATCGCCAACATCCGGGAGGCGGTGGAGAGCTTTGCGACTTCTCCGCTTGGCTACCGGCCGGTGGCCATCGCCCTGGACACCAAGGGACCGGAAATACGCACCGGCGTCCTGCTGGGGGTGAGAGTCGGACCCCGCGCCGCGGGCTCTCCCGGGCGCCCCCCTGCTGTGCGAGGGCGGGGCGGGGCGGGGCGGGGCGGGGCGGGGCGCGGGAGGGTGGGGCAAGAGGCGAGTCTCAAGGCCGCCCTGGCCCCGCCCCTAGGGCCCGGAGGCCGAGGTGGAGCTAGTGAAGGGCTCCCGGGTGCTGGTGACCGTGGACCCGGCGTTCCGGACGCGGGGGGACGCGAACATCGTGTGGGTGGACTACCCCAATATTGTCAAAGTCGTGTCGGTGGGGGGCCGCATCTACATAGACGACGGGCTCATCTCCCTCCAGGTCAAGAAAACCGGTGCGGATGAGCCTTTGCCCCGCCAAGCAGGGACGTGGGCATACTCCCTTCCCTGGGTCCCCGAGCCCGGTAGACCCGCTGCCCTCTCTCCTGGCCAGCACCCTTCCCCTCCCGTCCCCAGAGCTCCTGGGGTCCACACTTGTGAGCTCAACCCTGGGTGGGGCTGGCCTGCCGGGTTTATCTCTTGGACAGACGTCCACCCGGGGCCTGTTCCGTGCGCAGGCCTGGTGGAGGGTGGAGAGACACTAGGACATGGGTTCCTGATCTCCGGGGTCCCAACACCCGGGCTCCCTCTCCGGGACCATGCCCCTGGCTCACCCCTGACCTGAGCGGGCTCTTTCCATGCCTGCAGGCCCAGATGGGCTGGAGACCCAGGTGGAGAGTGGAGGACTCCTGGGCAGCCGGAAGGGTGTGAACTTGCCAGGTGCCGAGGTGGACTTGCCCGGGTTGTCTGAGCAGGATGTTCTGGACCTCCGTTTTGGAGTGCAGCATAACGTGGACATCATCTTTGCCTCCTTTGTGCGGAAAGCCAGTGATGTGGCTGCCATCCGGGCTGCTCTGGGGCCCGAAGGACGCCACATCAAGATCATTAGCAAAATCGAGAACCACGAAGGCGTGAAGAAGTGAGGCTTGGTTTTTGTCCCTAGCAGGCCCTAGCCATCCCCACCACCCTCCTCTTCTCCAGTCTTCCTCTCCCTGGAATCTCCTGGCTCTTCCCCAGCCCTGACTCCCCCAACCGCCCAGGTTTGATGAAATCCTGGAGATGAGCGATGGCATCATGGTGGCACGGGGCGACCTGGGCATCGAGATCCCAGCCGAGAAGGTTTTCCTTGCCCAGAAGATGATGATCGGACGGTGCAACTTGGCGGGCAAGCCGGTCGTCTGCGCCACACAGGTCTGGAGTGAGCCCTCGGGGCCCTGGGCCTTCTTGGGGTGTTGGGGATGCCTGAGGGCGGGTACCCACACCTCAGGTCTAAGTACGTTCTGCTGTCCCATGTTTGATCCTCAAACAACGAAAGAAGTTGGGAAGAGATTCTGTGAGCCCCATTTTCAGATAAGGAACCAGAATCACATACTTTGTGACCATGACCCTCGCTTTCGGGGCCCTCTGAGGGTGGCAGAGAAGTAGCTGGGGCAGGGTCCCAGGTCAGATGGGAGTCATCCAGCTCTGATCCCCCGATGTCGCCCAGATGCTGGAGAGCATGATCACCAAGCCGCGGCCCACCCGGGCAGAGACGAGTGACGTGGCCAACGCTGTGCTGGACGGAGCGGACTGCATCATGCTATCGGGGGAGACCGCCAAGGGCCTATTCCCAGTGGATGCAGTAAAAATGCAGCATGCGGTAGGAGCTCGGTTCCGGGGGGCCAAGCCCCTCCCAGGCCCGGGGCCCCGGCCCTGGCTGACTTCCTGGTGCCTGCAGATAGCTCGGGAGGCAGAGGCTGCTGTGTATCACCGGCAGCTGTTTGAGGAGCTGCGCCGGGCCGCACCCCTGAGCCGCGATCCCACTGAGGTCACCGCCATAGGTGCCGTGGAGGCCGCCTTCAAGTGCTGTGCGGCTGCCATCGTCGTGCTGACTACGACTGGCCGGTGAGATGGACCCTGGCAACACCAAGACACAGCTTTGGGCCAGGGGCAGGCTGGGATGGGCCCCAGGCTTGGGTTTTGTCTTGACGTAGGAGACGAAGAGCATCATTCTGTGGCAAAAGGAGAGGTAGCTGGGGGCCAGGAGAGGCAGATCTTGGAGCAGGGGGACGTGCCCCAGTGAGCTCCAGGGGGCTGGAAGGGCGCCAGGACACTTTAGGACCCTGCTTTTAACCCACAAGCCCTGCAGTGCTGAGATGTTGCAGAAGGGCCCAGAAGGCCTTAGTCCAAGTCTTTGCTCTGAAATCAGCTATGATCCCCTGCAGATCTCCGTTTTCTCATGGGGTTTCAAGGATTAACAAGAGACATTTGTGAGTTAAGTACTAGGTCTAGGTACCTTCTCAGAAGGGTTATATGCTTCTCCAGAAGCTTCTTATTATCTGCTCTGCTCTGTCCTTCATTGTCTTTGATCTGCCTTGTGTGGTGAGGAGGGCAGGCGCTCTTATGCCCATTTTACAGGTGGGAAAAGCAGGGCCCCGAGGACTATGATCGCTCACCCAGGGCTGCACAGCTTGTTTGCGACTCCTGGGGCCCAAAACCCAAACCCGTTTCCTGGTTCCACACCCTTTCCCTGTTCTGAGACCTTCTCCAACCCCTTCAGCTCAGCACAGCTGCTGTCCCGGTACCGACCTCGGGCAGTGGTCATTGCTGTCACCCGCTCTGCCCAGGCTGCCCGGCAGGCCCACCTGTGCCGGGGGGTGTTTCCCTTGCTCTACAGTGACCCTCCGGAGACCATCTGGGCGGATGATGTGGATCGCCGGGTCCAGTTTGGCATTGAAAGTGGTGAGCCGTCTACGTTTCCTTCCCTCTGCCCTCCCTGGCCCTGGACTGGCATCTTCAGTCCCCTGACCTCACCTTCCACACACACTCAAAGGGCCTTGTTTCTCTCCCCTGGTGCCAGAGTCTCTCCGAGAGGTTCACAAAGACACAGAGATGTCCTGGCCTCCGGGGGTCGGTCGGAGGCTGGGGAGGAGGCAGGGGCCAGGGGGCATGTTGGGGAGGGGAGCAGTAGAGGAGAGGTCAGCCTGGCTGCTACCCACACAGGCGGCCAGAGTAAGAGGTGAGAGTCCAAGGGGGACCCGGCCCCCCCACTCCCAGGCTGGAATGAAACTCTGATTTCCCGACTGATCATACCCCACCTCTCCTTCCAACATAGCCACAGAGGTGGACAGCGTGGCTCCTTAGCCGCACAGCCTACGCCAGCCCGGGACACGCCTGCAGCTCTAGCGTCCTGCAGGGGTTGCGGTCCCCACAGCATCACCAGGGCCCCTCGGGGCTGCCCTGGAGGAGGTGGAGGGTGGTGGCCGGTTCTCACAACAGGGCTGGTCTCCGTCCCTCAGTGTCTGACTGTCGCCTTCTCTCTGCGCCCCTGCCAGGAAAGCTCCGCGGCTTCCTGCGCGTGGGGGACCTGGTGATCGTGGTGACAGGCTGGCGACCTGGGTCTGGCTACACCAACATCATGCGAGTTCTGAGCGTACCCTGAGATGCCCCACGAGCCAGCCCCCTCCCCGCACAGACCCCCTGCCCAGGCCACACTTGCTCCCTTCCCCTTCACGCAGGCCCTGGAGGGCTGTGTCCAGAGCAGCACAGGACATCTGGCAGCACCAGCCCCTGTGCCCCACACTCTTAGCTGGGCCCTAAGATGCTCTGATCCCTAATCCTAGCTTAGCTGGTTAATTCGATTCCCCTGGGCTTCCTGTACCCGTAGGGTGTGGGGCGAGGGGCACAGGGCAGTCCCCACAAGATCACTATCGTGCATTCTGATATTCTCTGATGTGGCCCCCATGATGATCTGAGGCCCCCCCCGGGACAGCTCCCCCTTTTCCTCCATTGTGACGGACAGTGACATCGAAGCGCCACCCTTTTGGGGAAGCGAGGCTGGATGAGCGCTGGGGAGCCTGAGAACGGGGAGTGGGGTGGGGGCTCATCTTGTCACTATTTTTACAACCTCTGTGGGGTTTGCAGGCCCCTCCCTGCCCACCTCATGCCTTGCGGTCCCGATGCCCTGCGGCCTTGTCCTGCACCCAGAAACTCCTTCATGCTGTGCTCCCCCACACAAACCAGGAGCCCAAACGAGTAGCTCTATTTTCCTTTTCAACCCAGCTGTTTGGGAGCAATTATAAAACCCCAGGACACTATACTCAAAAGGAAAGATTTAGGGTCCTGGTCCCCATTTGCTGATACTGTAGAATAGGCATGGGACAGAGGAGAGGGGCAAGAGATTTCTCTTGGTACTGGCTAGCCTACCCTTCCCCAGGCTTGGATACCTCGGGTCCTCCCCTCACTCTTGCACCAGCAGTCAACTCAGAAGGGGCTAAAACCCCTAAAAGTAGCAAGAGTCCTCCTCCCCGCTCGCTGGGGTAGCTCTCCTGCCACTCCCTAGGTCGCTCCCTAGGTCGGGAGAGGGCTCAGGATTGCTGCCCGGTGTTGGAGCTGAGCCAGGACCACAAGAGCTGGCATGGGGGCCCTGCTCCTTCCTCTGTCCCTATAAGGAGAAGTGGGGAGGGATGGATACAGGAAGGCTGAATAAAATGAACTAATGATAAATGAAACTAGCAAATGAATAAATACAATTATTATGTGATTGAATAATAATAAACAAGAAAGGAAAGGAGGGAGGAAGCAAAGAAAAAATGCCATCTGGGGATTTCAGCCACTTGCCCTCTGCCTGGGGGGATCCAGGCCAGCACATTAATGAGGGAGGTGCCAACCATCCCTTAGCCTCAAGGGGGACCCCAGTGGGACAGGGGCACAGGGAGGAGGCCCCCCACACCCCGTCTACAAAAAGATAGTTCTAGCCCGGGGGCAGATAATGCAAGGGACTTGACAGGAGAGGTGTTCCCCCTTGGGGGGTAATGAGGGGGAGGGCCCGCACTTGGCAGTGAAGGCAAAGGCCCAGACTGGGGAGCCAAGATGTCTGTTGACAGTAGCAGAGGCACAGGGGGTTGACAGTGCCCAGCTGTGATGGGGACACAGAGGACAAACGCAGCCGACAGCACCTGCAGGGTCACTGGGGGGAAACAGAGACTTGTAGTTGCTTGGCAGTGATGGTGGTGGCAAGGAGTTGTGCTTGGTGAGTTGGGGGCCTGGGCCTGAGCCTGCACCGGCAGGACCATGCCCGGGGAACACCCTCCTCAGAGGCCTTAGAGTCATTGTACTTGGCAGTGAAGACCAATTCTTGAGCATGGCGGACGCTCAGTACACTTGATGAGTGGGTGAATGGGTTAGGAGGACCTCAGACAGGCTGCAGGGGGCCTGAGCTGAGGACAGAGACCATCTCCTTGGTAGCAAAGGGAGATATTTCCACAGGGCCACGTTTTAGGTCTCCTTGGCCTTCCCCAAGAGGCGTCTGCCCTTGTGTATACACCGCTGCCCCCAAGAGCTCATTCAGGGGTTTCACATGTTGGCAGAGAGCTGGGGGCCCCGAGGGGCAGCTGGCTCAGGCACTGATGGCCTGGGGGGCTGGGCTGTCCCTGGAAGCTTGGCCAGGAGCCCTGAGGAGGACAGGCGTTCACTTCCTGAGCCTTTGCGCACAGGAGAGCCGTCCCCGGCTGCTCGTTGAGGCAGAGAGGGTTGGGAGGCTGAGAGTGGGCGGCCCCGAAGTCCTAGTCGCCGTCCACCTCCTCCTGGGGGGGGACCCAGCAAGGACACCTGGGATCGTCCGGCCCGGGACAGGCTGGCATGGAGGGTTCGGGCAGGTGGGACAGGCAGGCGGGAGGTAGAGGCCCACGGACCCCGGGCCAGCAGAGGGCCACCTCGGACAGGCACTAGTGGGGAGGCTGGGGAACCTGCAGAGCGTCGAGCAGAGCGAGCAAGGAGGGCGGCTGGAGAGTCAGGGGAGAGGGGCAGAGGGCCCCGCTGGTGAGTCAGGGCGATGGCCACACTGGAGGTCACTGCGGCTGCCTGCAGGGGTGCGTGCACCAGTGGCTCCCACAGCACCGGCTTCCCGCTGAGCCGGGCTCCTGTGCCTGGGGCTAGGCCCCGAACACCCCGGGCCATGTCCCTGTCGTGTTGCACCAAGTGCTGCTCCATGGTACCCCCGCTGCTCCCTGGACTGGGCTCAGAACGCTTCCGCTGCAGCACGGAGTTCTTCTTGCCTAGACGGGGTCCCAGCGGGAGAAGGAGGAGAGGGAAGGAGTCCAAGGGGAAGGTCGGGTACCGGAGAGCAGGAGGAGAACAAGACGGAGGCAGAGGAGGGCAGCAGGGTGGGGGCGGGGATGGAGAAAGAGGGTCAGGGCCCGGTGTACAAGAGTACACATCAGAGATGGTGCGGGTCAGGGACAGGCACTCGGAGAAGGAGGACTCTCCGCATGGGGACTCCGGGCCGCATCTCCAGGGGCAGGAGACACTGAGTGACAAGGACAGTAAGACACGGTGTTGAAAGTCTCGTGGGGGCATCTGCTGAGAAAGGGTGGGCTGGGGTGTGACGCTGATGCCCTAGAGCCCGGGGCCCTGGGAGGCAGGGGCGCCTTGCCATGGGGTGGGGCGGGGGTACAGCCAGGACCCCGGGGGCAGGCAGACCAGCCTCACCGATGCGGCGCAGCCGATCCATGGCCACGGTCTCGAAGGCCCGCCGCATCATGGGGAACTCCTCCAGCACCGCGTTGAAATGGTCCACGCTGAGCGAGTAGAGGCGGCAGTAGGTGTCTGCCCGGACGCTGGCCGTGCGTCGGCCGCGTGTCAGCAGACAGATCTCTGTCCGAAGTGGGAGAAGACCCTCAGAACCGCCGGCCCCAGATTCCCTCGTGCTCCTCAGGCTCCTCCCCACCCACACCAGGGTCCCTTAAAAACCCCAAGTGTTGTCTTTCTCCACAGGCGCCGTTACAATCCCTCGCACTCTCTCCAGACTGAAGCTGACTAACGGTGGGTCTTTTCGGCTCCCACGCGCCTGGTTTTCCCGCTCCATTTAACTCATACCCACTCCCCTGCTCTGGCCCAAGGGGCAGGCCAGGGGCAGCGGATGAAGTCCAAGGGCAACCGAGGAAAGCAGTGCCCAAGGGCAAAGGGCAACACGACGGGGGCCAGAGGGCAGCAGGTGGTTTGGGGTCCAAGACAGGGCAGAGGCTCAAGCGGCCCTGGGCAGCCTCTGGTGGAACGGCCCCCAGGGCCCTGGCCTGACCCTTGCATGGTGCCGTGGGGGCATACCCCCCGGGAGCTCCCAAACCCAAGCCCCTGGACCAGCAGGGCTTTATTCCTGTCTTTCCTCCATCTCCTAGGGTCCTTGGGTTTCACTGCTTTGGGATTCTACAAGGCCCGCTGGCCCAAAATCGTGAGGCTGGCCACACACCAGACTCCCTTAGGAGGCAAGTTAGAGCCGCGGAGCCCCAGGCCCCGAGACTCTGGGTAAGCGGGCCTGGGGGTTCTGCACACAGCCAGGCAGGGACCCTGATCCAGGGGAGCAATTGCCCTCTGGCTTCTGCTCCAGTCCCCCCATCCTCCCCGAGGCCTGCTGACCCCCAAAGTAGGATCCGTCAGTGAGGCGGGTGTCCCGAGCGCCGCGCGCCAGCACACTGAGCAGCCCATGCTGGATGAAGTACATCTTCCTGCCCACGGAGCCCTCACGCACCACGAGGTCCCCCGGCTGGAAGACCTCAAAGCGCAGCTTGGTGAGCACGGCCGTGACGAAGCTGGGGTCAGCGTGGGCAAACAGCGGCATGTGGGCCACCAAGCCCCGGCACGTGAAGTTGATGATCTCCTGGACAGGGGAGGTGCCTGTCAAGCTGGTGGTGCCCCCTGCCCCGAGGATCCCCCCTTGAGCTCATGCGTTCCCAGAGGCCCCACCCCAGGGGCCATGGTCTGCCAAAGGACAGGGATGCTGCAGTCACCCTGGGACAAGCCCTAAGCTCCTGCCTTCAAAGCTCTCCCATAAGCCCCTGCAGGACCGTCCCCCGAAAACAGAGATCCCTGCGGCCCCTCCCCATAAGACCTTCCAGAAAGACCCTAGTCCCCATAAGCCCCCCACAGTCCTGGCTTCTGATGCGGTCCTCCGCAGGCCCCGCTCCCTGCAGCTGCGCCTATGGACCAGCAGCCCCTAGCACGGAGGGTGCCCCACAGGCCCCGCCCCACCTCCCGAAGCGGCTCGCTCAGCTCCCCCAGGATGCTCTCCTCGTCGAACATCTTCCCCTGGTAGCGGTGCTCGTAGTACTCGTGGATGCGCTGCCGGGTGTCGGCCGGCAGCTTGTGGAAGGACATGTACTGCTCCACCTGCTTGTACTGGAGGGCCAGCCAGAGGCCCGTGGGCGGCGGACACAGAGCCAGGAGCAGGGCAGGCCACGGGTGGGGGGGGGGGCGGATATGTGGAAGGATGACCACAGGCACCGGGCAGATCCGAAGGGGTGAAACACAGAGACACGAGGGCAGACAGCGGGTCATGGGGAAGACACACGGCACAGTCCCAGGAAAACCCAGACGTGGGCAGAGAAAGGTCCAAGGATAGGGACATAGGTCCAAACAAGGAAATAGTTACACACAGGGGCACAAAGGGACACAAGGCAGGGAAGGGACATGGAGATCCAACAGGGGCATGTGTCAGAATCAGCCTCAGGCGGGGCTGTCCCACCTCTGCCGAGCTGCCATGCCCACCCCTTCCTTCTCTTGCCCCTGCTGACCTTCTCCTGGTACTGACGTCGGGAAGAGTCCAGGGACTGGATGAGCGCTGTGGCGTGGCCAATGAACATGGCGTAGCATGTGGCACCCACGATCATGCTGAGCATGGTGAGCCAGACGTCGGGCGTGCCCACAGGCGCCTGCTGCCCGTACCCGATGCACAGCATGTGGCTCATGGCCTTGAACAGGGCGTGGGAATACTGGCGCCCCCACGAGTGGTTCTGGAGGGCAGAGCGTGTCACCCAGCTAGGCACCTCATTCTCCTCCTGCACCCCCTATCCTTCGGTCCTTCCGCCTGCCCCCCCTCTGCTCCACACTTGGCTCTGGGGGCTTCCGGGGCAGACGCGGCCTCTCCGCAGCAGGGGGAGCCCTCCATGGCTGTGCCCCACAACACGAAATCCCCTCCTCTAGGCAGCCCCCCCTTCTCACCTCCCCACCTCCTTTATCGTCTCCCGCCTCCTGACCCTGGTGTTTGGGCAGAAGAGCCCAGAGAAGGCCCAAAGCGACAGAGCTGTGGGAAGTTCTCACCACCATGTGGTTGATGGCGACCCAGCAGTCGGGAGGGAAGTCCTGCAGCATGGGGACCAGGAACTGCAGACAGCCGTCCCAGTGGCACAGCAGCAGCATCATTCCAATGAGGTTGCCAATTCGCACCACGGCACTGGCCAGGTCATAGGTCATGTGAAAGATCTGAGGAGTCCGAGCAGCGGCTGCTGTGGGCAGGCCCCCCGGCCCCGCTGGTCCTCCTCTTCTGCCGAGCCCCAGCCCCCACGAATTTCCTTAAGTGCGACTGTTATTCATGCCTAGAGAGCCTCACAGCCCAACGAAGTCAGCTGTGTTACTACGCTCATCTTATGGATACGGGAAATCGGTGCCAGTCCTATGCCCAGAATCAGTGTCACAGCAGAAACTCAAAAAACTCTACTGCACAATCTGCCCAGGCTGCGCCCTCTGGGAGAGAGAAAGAGGGTGTTTCTCAGCGCAATGCACCCAAGGCGTGCACGCAGGCGTCCACGCTGACAGCACCCTTCCCCCCCTCCCAGAACACTAGCGGAGAACTTGCTGGGCTCCAGGCACTGTGCCAGGAGCTTTACCAGCATTACTGCCTTGAATCCTTACAAACTTCTCATACGTAAGTCTAACATCTTCATTTTATAGAAGAGGAAACCGAGTCTCCTATAGTAAATAGTCAAACGGGGTTAGGATCGCAGGCAACGAGATTGCAGGGCCCACTCTCGGAGCCCCCGAACTCTGCCCCCTTGAAGCTGCAACTCCAGGCCCTTCCTCGGCCTGCTCCCCTCCCAGTTCCTCCTGCCCTGCCAGGGGCCGGCTAACCTGCAGGCCTTCCTCCGCAGCTGTGCTCCACCCTCCTCCCCTCAGGGGCGTGGGGGGCCCACCCCCCGCCCCCACCACCCCCCAAACCCTCCTTGTGCCCCGCGTCTGCCCCACCATCTGTAGAGAGCCCGCCCAGCCGCCTCCCCGCATGAAGTCACCAGGAGCCCCACCCATAGCGCTGTCCCGGTGGAGTACGCGAGCCCCCGCTTCCCACCTCCCCGCCCCACCTCCTCCCACTGGTGGATGTAGCGGATGAGTCGGGAGAGGCGGAGCAGCCGCAGCAGGCTGAGGATCTTGGTGAAGCGAACGATGCGCAGGGCGCGCGCTGTCTTGTAGACCTCGGCGTCCAGTCGCGGCTCCAGCTCCACCACCAGGAAGATGTAGTCCACCGGGATGGACGAGATGAGGTCGACCAGGAACCAGGTGCGCAGGTAGCGCGACCGGATGGCCCGCGGGGCCAGCAGGATTTCAGCGCCCTCCTCAACCACGATGCCCGTGCGGAAGTTGAGCACCAGGTCGAGCAGGAAGAAGGTGTCCGAGAGGACGTTGAAGACGATCCAAGGCGGGGAGTTCTCCTCCTTGAAGAAGGTGATGCCCACAGGCAGCACAATGAGGTTCCCCACCATCAGCAGGAGCATGGTCAGGTCCCAGTAAAACCTAAGGTGGGGGCGGGACGGGGAGTGAGACCGCGAGGTGGCCCCAGCCAGACAGACAGCAGGGAGGCCAGCGCGGCCACCGCTGGGGAACGTGATGACCCTTCACAGCTGGGGGGGCGGAAGGTGGGACCACCATCTGGGAAAACAGTCTGGAATTATCTAATAACCTTGCACATTTGCATTCCCTGCAACCCAGCGGTTCCATTCTAAGTAACTGACACTCCAGGGAAGCATGTGGTCCAGGAGAGACACATGGGGATGTCTGCAGCAGCATGAAATCTGGAATTAATCCGAAATGTTCATCGGTACAAAAATGTGGATAACCAGACTAAACAGCGTGGAGTCATAGACAGTGATATACTCTTGCCCCGGGAGGACCCATAGCCACAGCCCACAGCACCAGTGCACCGCACTGCTCTAGCGCTCAGCGAAAGAGAAAACAAAATGATACATACTGAGGGGTCCCACCTGCACAAACGTCAAACACAGGCAAGACTAAACTGCATTATTTAGAGATTCACAGAAAAGTGGTGAAACTACTAAAAAAAAAAAGTAAGGACATGGATGTCACAGAAATTAGAATAGTAGGTTAGGGCAGGGGTTGTGAGAGCAGTAAGGGAGCTTCTGGGTATGGGCAAGGTAGTCTCTCCTTGTTGGGCGGCTGTTACACGCGGGTGTGTTTTGTGGTTATGTATACATGTGTGTATGTACGTGTGTGTATATGTGCGTGCACACACATGTATTTTGAGTATATATGCAATAGAATATTCCAGCATAAACTGTACCACTATGTAGATGTCCACTGTATCTGTACCTACTGGAAAGGTATCTCTACTGTATATATCCCACTACACACACACAGATCTCTCTAATATGTATAACATATACGTAATGTCTTACTATGTACGTGCTTTATGTCACTATCGTTAAATATTTTTAAAGTTAAAAAAAGATAAAGTAGGGGCGCCTGGGTGGCTCAGTGGGTTAAACCTCTGCCTTCCGCTCAGGTTGTGATCTCAGGGCCCTGGGGTCGAGCCCCGCATCGGGCTCTCTGCTCTGCAGGGAGCCTGCTTCCCCCTCTCTCTCTGCCTGCCTCTCTGCCTGCTTGTGATCTCTCTCTGTCAAATAAATAAATAAAATCTTAAAAAAAAAAAAAGATAAAGTACCCCATGCTAACCCCACAGTGTTGTCGAAAACATACCCCCTGAGACAATGGATAAGACAGTGCTGTACAAGCACTAGCTGATTTTGTGACTCACCCACCTTTTGTTCCCAGATTTCTGAAGAGGTTGCTGCTTTTCCATCTCCAGCTCTCTGCCCATTCCTGGTCTAGGACTTCACGCCCTCCCTGCCCCAACCCTCCTTCCCAACACAGCTGGACCCATGGTTCCTGGTTCTCTGTTGGGATCTGCTCGCCTATGTTCCTGGGTGGGGTGCTCTGTTCTGCTTCCCCTCTGAACTGAGCTTTTTAGGGATGGTCCACCCCACCCCACAGCCCTTCAGACAGGGTTGCACCCAGAGAGGCTCCATAGGAGATCCCGAGGCAGCAAAGCTTAAAGCTCTGCACTCCTTTCCTTCCCTAATCCCTCCATGCCTGCTAGTGCTCTGGCTGAGCCTAGGCAAGGGCACTGGCAGGAGAGGGCCACACGGCTGCGGTGGGATTGTGGAAAGAGGAGGTCAGGAGGAAGCTAGGTGACGCCTTCATTCAGAGATCACTGGACCTTCTAGGGCCCCCATTAGCTATGGTGGTTTTATTTCCATTTTTAAAGATCTATTTACGTATTTGAGAAAGAGAGAGGCAGGGGGAGGGGCAGAGGGAGAGGAAGAGAGAGTCTTAAGCAGACTGAGTGCTTAAGGAGCCTGATGTGGAGCTCGATCTCACAACTCAGATCACGACCTGAGCCGAAACCAAGAGTTGGACGCTTAACTGGGGGCCACCCAGCACCCCAGCTATGGTGGTTTTAATTCCAGGACACACCTAATCACAGCATCAAACCAGGGCCCAGCCCCTTCCGAGTCTGACTACAAAATCAATCTCTTCAGCTTCCGAAAGAAACATGGGGGCTCCGAAATGCAGGCCTCCAGGAAGCCCCTCAGAATGTGTGCTTTCCATCAACAACAAATCCTTGAGCCCCTCCTCCTCCACCCCCTGGGCCACTGGAGAAATCCTGTACTGTGAGCTTGGGGAGGAGAGGAGAGGAGGGCTCGCCCAGCCGTGGAGAATCTTCACAGCCTGACTCACAGGCAGTCACAAGCCTAGCGGGTGATGCAGGAGAGAGGACAGGGAAGAAGCATGATAATAAGGGGGCATATAGCTTCTGGGGTTACATCTGAGGGTGACGTGGAGGAGGGGAGGGAGACCACCGGAGGCTAGAACAGGTGCCCGGGTGAGGTGGGAATAAGGCAGTCAAGAGGGGAGAGGAAGGAACAATGGGAGAAAGAGGAGCATTTAGGGAGAGTGTGTGGTTGTGGACTCGAAGTGCTGTCCAGGTCTCCTACTGTGTTCCCAGGCTCCTGATTCACGCCTCACCCTTCCTGCTCATTCTGCTCCCCACCTTACGTGCTTTGGACACATCCTTGCCTCCTCCAAAAGCTGTCCTTCATTTCCCCCAAGGACAGGACTGCTCTCCTCCCCTAGCGACCTTGATGTAGAGGTACAGCCTGCTGGGGACTATGAAATAGCCCCACCTCCACCGTCCGTCCCTACGTCTCTCTGATAGTCACCTGGGAGGGCGGCGGTGCCCCAGCGCTGCTGCCTCCATCGCTCAGAGTCGCGGCCCTGCCCCGCGGCATCCCGCCTTCAGCACCAGGGACAGCGACAAGAACGGCTGCTGCCCCCCGCCCCCCCCTTCCTCGGGGTAGCCTGTCCTGCTGACCTGTGCCGGTGCTGGGGGTGCAAGGGCGAGGTGGGAGATACGGGAGCTCGGCTTCTCCCTCAGGCTGACCCCGAGCCGTGGAACATGACATAATTTCCCAGATCCCCAGCAGACAGGACTGCAGGAGGCAGTGGTCCCTAACTCCCGTAGATCCTGTGGTCCAGGGGGAGTGCCGGGTTCCCCGGTGTCTGCTCTGGTGTCAGGGCACCGAGGGCCTCCGACTGGGAATCCCTCGCCCAAGAATTCCCAGGCTAGATCGGGGGAAGTGACTCTGTCATCCCACCCCAGGACCCCTGGGCCGGAAATGGAGTGTCCGTGGAGCGGGGGCGGACCCTGCCCCCGTGTCGCGGCCCCTGGGGGTGGGATCTGTGTCCCCCGCCCTCCTTGCCGGGCCCCCAGTACCGGAAGTCGCTGTAGGGGTGGATGATCCAGGCCCCCGCTGACTTGACCCTCTCCTGCTCGATTTCCACTGCTTTGTGGCTGCCAAACACGCGAAGGGAGAACTTGTTGACCGTGGGCTGGAGCAGCGTCCCGAGCTGCCTCCGCTTGGGCTCGGGCCCCGACGCGGGCCCGGAGAGCGGTCCTGAGGCCGCGGCCGCAGGCGCGGGGGCAGCAGAAGGCGCCGCCTCCAGCCCAGGGGTCGCCCGTTCGTCGGCCCCCGTCGTCGGCCGCTGCTCTGCCTCCATGATGCCCGTTGGCTTATAGGCTTGGACTCGTAGACCCGGCCGCGGCCATCCCGGACCCCGGCCCCTCCCGGAGTGCGGGCTCCGAGCTGCCGGCGCGCGGGGCGGAGGGGGTGTGTGCGCCAGAGTCGCCTGCCGGCTGCCGACAGGTTGCGCGGCGCCCCCTGGCGGGAGCCGCCTCCGGAGGGGGCGGGGCCAACGAAGCCCGCCTCCTGGGAAGACTCTGGCGTGGGCGTGGCCTGGCAGGTGGGGGCGCAGCTCTAAGCGCAGGAAGAAGAGGAGGCGGGGAAACGCAAGCCAAAGTCACGGAGGGGGCGTGGCCTAGCGTCGGTGGGGTTTTAGCCAATAAGCGCCAGGGAGGCGGAGTCGCCCGAGTGGCGGGAAAACCGGAAGGTAGTTGAAGGTCCCCGGGCGGGCGAGGAATTGAGGACCAGTGGAAGAGGCGGGAATGGCCGCTCTTACTCACGGACTTCGGGCATTTCACCTTCTTTCTCAACACTCCCCCAGGCATATTCCTTTCTTTCCGTCTCCTCCATCCCCCTCTCCCTAGTGTTTCATTTCCGAGGTCATCGCGCCAGCCTTCACCAAGAGTGACCCTACCCGTCACGGAGTGGACGCTGAGGACACAAAGATGAATACCCGGGTCCCAGCCACAAAGCCCGTCTCGCCCATGCCCGCATACAGACACAAGAGCTAGAAGCTCCTAAACATCTCGAATTCCTCCCCCCGCTTTGATGGCCCACCTGGGAAGCCGGGCCTCCGGTCCTGCTGAAATGCTGTGCTCTGCCTTGCCCCCAGCACTCTGCAAATACTCTTCTGCGGAACATTCCTGTCCAGCTCCTCCTGACGGCTGGCTCCCAGGGCAGCTCTTCTAGGAAACCCAGAAACACGTTGCCAAGTCTCCTTTCCCCAGCCGGGGTCTGGTCTAGGCTTCCTACAGCACGCCCGAAGGCGGCGGCCACGAGGCTTTCTCTCCCATTGCACCCGAGGGCTCTGAAGAACAGGGGTCTTGCACCCGGCACAACGCCAGACCTGCCGGACACCTGCAGGACACGCAGTCAGTGCCTGCTGCGCACACGGACGGTCTGGGAGGGTGTTGGTGGAAGAGGAAGGGACCCTCCAGTCGTCCCGTCAGCCCCCTCATTACGCTTCCTCTCTTATTTTCGGGAACCTTCCCTAAACCACTTCTGGCTAACTCATCTCATGGCCATCTGACTATCCCCCATCCCTGTCCCCTCCGATAAGTCCCGACTTGCACGTAGTCTTACTCGAGCTACGCCAGCTTTCTGTTGTAAGATTGTATTCATTCATTTGACAGAGACACAGCGAGAAAGGGAGCACAAGCAGGGGGAGTGGGAGAGGGGGAAGCAGGCTCCCGGCTGAGCAGGGAGCCGGATGGGGGGCTCGATCACAGGACCCCGGGATCACGACCTGAGCCGAAGGCAGACGCCCAACGACGGGGCCCCCCAGGCGCCCCTCGAGCTAGGCTTTCTTTTCCCTTTGGGACTGTTTCTGCGTCCAGTTTGTGTCAAGGTCTCCTTCTCTTTCCTTTTTTTCCTTTTTCAGTTCAGCTGGTTAACCACTCGCGTACCCTCGTGTGCGACCTGTGAGTTGGGGGCTAAGAGCGGTCGCGGGACTTCCCCTCCCAGCACCTGCTTCTCCGTCCCTCCGTCTCTCATCCTCTCCTCACGGCTGCACCCCGACCCTCACGGGCATACCGCTTGTCCAGGGCAAAAGCCGGGTGCCCCTGTGCTGCGGTTAGGTGGCCCGACGGCTCTGAGGACTGGGTATCTGCAGACTCGGCGGGAGAGTCAGACCTCACACCAAGCCTCAAAAAGTGTGCGGAGCGCCGGCGCCCTTTACACCACAACGTCCGGGTTCCTCTCCAGCCCGCACAGCGCGCGGAGTCAGCCGCACAGGGTCCCGACTAGGGCACGCACCCAGGACGGAGAGGGCAGCCAGGCCCCAGGACCGCCAGCCCGCAGGATCCCCCGCGCCCCGCCCCCGCGCCCCGCCCCCGCGCCCCGCCCCCGCGCCCCGCCCCCGCGCCCCGCCCCCGCGCCCCGCCCCCGCGCCCCGCCCCCGCGCTCCCACGGCCGCGCCCGCCAGCTACGCGAGGACGCGGCGGCGTGCGCGCCGCCCTGGGGGCGGGGCCCGGGGTCACTGGGAGGTGGTGCGTGCGTGCGTGCGTCCGTGCGTGCGTGCGTGCGTGCGTGCGTGCGCGCTCGCGGTGGCGGCGGCGGATCGGAGAGGCCAGAGCGGGAGACCGAGCTGGGATCGGGCCCCGGGCGGGGGCGGTGCGAGCGACGCCGAGCGGACCCTGGGGGCGGGGACGGAGCCGGGGCGGGCGGGACTGGAGCGGAGCCCGGGAACGAGGCGGGAGGTCCCCGGGTCTCGGGTCGGGGGGGTGGAGCCGCACTTCGTCGCCGCGGGGGTGCCGGGACTCCGGCCGCAGTGCCGCCGCCATCACGGACTTCCTGTGGGACAAGCGCACGGGCCTCGCCGCCAGAACGGTGAGCGCGCGGGCTTGCGGGCCGCGGGGCCGCGCGGAAAGATGGCGACCGCGGAGCGGGCGGGGGCAGAGTGGGGTTGGGGGCCCGGCCGCGGGGCGCGGGGAGAGGAGGCGGGGAGAGCCCTGCGGGGCGGCGGAGGTGAGGAGAGGGGAGGTGAGGAGCAAGACCGGCCTGCCCCGAGTGGACCCGGGAGGCCCTGTGGGAGCCCGGGAGGGGCCGGAGTCGGAGGGGGCGACGGGGTGGGGATGGGAGGGGCTCCAGAGACGGAAGGGAGCGCAGCCCCAAAGTTGGACCCAGGCTGGGGGCGCGGGGGACGCCGCTGACGTCCTGGGAGCGCAGGCAGAGTTGGACTCGAGAAGTCGGTCCTGGGTTTTCCGAGTGGGAAAGGAGGGTGGGGGGAGGCGTGGAGATGAGAAAGGTCAAGTGCAGCCGCCTCGGGGTGGGGGGCGGCTGTGAGGAACTTGGGCGCGGTGCGTTGTGCGACGAGACGGTTACGAGGCTGCGCCCCGCCAGGTGGGAGTACCTGGGGAGCCCTGCGCCCGCACCTTCGCTGCAGGCCTAGTTAGACCCGCGCCGGATCCGGTGTCCCCTCCTCGGTGTTCGGTCGGGCAGTAGCGCCCGGAATGAAAGCCAGATGTTGGAGTCATTAAGCCTTTCCACACCTCATGGCCCCCCAAGACTTGCGTCCCTGGGTGTGTGTAATTTATTTTGTTCTCATATCCTCATCTTCTGGATTGTGAGGGTGATTTGTCCGTGGTTTTTTCCTTTAAGGAAAAAAGTGCTTGTGCACCGTGGTCTTTCAGTTCCAGCAACGAG
This sequence comes from Lutra lutra, assembly GCF_902655055.1. Lineage (NCBI taxonomy): Eukaryota > Metazoa > Chordata > Mammalia > Carnivora > Mustelidae > Lutra > Lutra lutra. Next base: position 68,729,069 of record NC_062292.1, read on the forward strand.
CTGGAAGGGAGCGTGATGCTAATTAAACACGGTTATTCAGTAATTCCTAAACACGAGAGGGGAGGAGCCAGATGGGAAGCCGACTGCAGCCTGGGGCCCCGGTATTACAAACTTTTAAGGGGGAGCTGGCCAGTGATGTGAGAGGTGATGAGGGCAGTTCAAGGGGTCAGACCGAAAGCCCTGGAACTTCCTTGTATTTGGTGGATGTCGCTATCTGCAGAAGCCTGGTAAACTGCGTTCTTGCCACAGAATGCCTAGTGGTCTGCTTGGGAAGACAGAGATCTGGTCCTAATAACTGTAGAACGTTTTTCACGATTGTGTATCCTAAGATGCTACTGTGTCGAGCTGTGAGGAAGCGCGGAGTGGGGCAGATGTGGTGTAGCTGCCAGCCAAGGACAAACTGGCCATCTCCATCAGTTACTCAGCCTCCCTTTCAATGAGCTGGGGCCCAGACCTGAAGTGCTTCCTGCAGCCTCGATTGAGGAGAGTCTGTGGAACAATGAGATGAAGAGGCTGGCTGGGGTGGGGGGTGGGTGCTCCTGGAGTTTCCCACCAGCATTCGCAGACGACCCATACCACACTCCGCTCAGGAGAAGTTACGAGCACGAGGAAGGCCGAGGAAGTTGTAGGTTGTGAAAGGAGTAAAAGGGCTCAAGGCAGCTCAGCGTCTCTGGAACAGCCAGGCCTCGGAGCAGAATCCTGGAAACGCAGAGCTTCTCCCCACTATTTCTGTTTTTCCTTCCCTTCCAGATGCCTCATCCCCGAAGGTACCATTCCTCAGAGCGAGGCAGCCGGGGCAGTTATCATGAGCACTATCGGAGCCGAAAACATAAGAGACGAAGAAGCCGCTCCTGGTCCAGTAGCAGCGACCGGACACGGCGGCGCCGGCGGGAAGACAGCTACCATGTCCGTTCCCGGAGGTGAGGTTTCAGGAGGGGAAACTCGGGTCTGGGGTCATTCACTCGTTTATTAAACAAAGATTTCATGGTTACACACTGAGCAGTTGGATAACGTGATATTCGAGACTGTTACTGGAGGTGGCCAGTTGTGCTGTGTGGGTTCGTGTAGAGGAAGTAGGTCGTAGGAGCTGAGGAAGCGTCCAGCGGGTTTGGTGGGAGCGCGGCAGGATGAGTAATTCAGGGAAGTTTCCTCGAGAACTTGCCATCTAAGCTCGTCTCAGGCCGAGGGAAAGGAGGCCCACACAGAAGGCGAGGGTCTAGAGGGAGCTACTGACCTAACAAAAGACAAAGTCAGGTCTGCTTGGTTTCAGTGACAGCAGCGTGTTCTGTGGGAGGGGCAGGGTAGGGGCAGTTTGGAGCAGAACCGGATGTTAGGACAGAAATGGCTCTTTGCTCCATTCGTTGTAGGGGAACGGAGGGGAGGCCCCCAGAGGCAATAGTTCTGTCGGAGTCTGTCCGCAGGCCTGGGTGACATGGCGCTGCGGGGTCCTCCTCTTCCGTCTCTGGTCCTTGGTCCTCAGAGTGGCCGAGAGCAGGTTTTCTGGTAACGCCACTTGTCCCGTCAAGGCAGGGCTTGTTCCGTCCTGTGTGAGGACCGTGGCCAGAGCCGGCGCAGCTAGTGGCTGTGTGTTGTCCCCCAGCAGTTACGACGATCGCTCGTCAGACCGGAGGCTGTACGACCGGCGCTACTACGGAAGCTATCGGCGCAACGGTTGCAGCCGGGACCGGGGAGAGGCCTACTGTGAGCCCGACTACCGGCATTCGTACGAGTACCACCGGGAGGACAGCAGCTACCGCAGCCAGCGCAGCAGCCGCAGGAAACACCGGCGGCGGAGGCGGCGCAGCCGGACTTTCAGCCACTCGTCTTCGGTGAGTGCTGGCACGGGCCCCTCCTCTCCCCACTCCTCTTCAGCCCTCTAGAACCCCGGTAAGTTCTTGGCCGAGTGTGGGGGCATGAACGCTGGCGTGGGTGCTGAGTCTGTCGCCTCTCTTGGAAGCCCTCCAGCTCTTGGAGGGCCCTGGACCTGCTCTGGCCCTGGATGGGCACCGAGCGTTTGTGAACCCCAGTGCCCTCCTTGCCATGCTGGGCTGACTGCGTGGGAGAGTGGCTCCTGTGTCCCAGAGGCTTCTGCTCTCTCGTGGGGACCTTGCTTGTGAATAGCCTTTTTCCCCACAAGCTCTGGGCTCTCTGGCCCCCTCAGTAGGTGGGCTTGGGTGGGGGCAAAGGGAGATCTGTGCCTGTCTGGAAGGGCATTGTGTAGAGCATGGGGTTGTGGGTGACCCTGGCAACGACACCACTTCTCTGCTCTGCCGGTTCCTCTCCCTGTTCCCGTTTTGGGTTTGGGGACCTGGGATTTTGCGCCGTTCTCTCTTCTCACCCCAATCCGCCTTACTGCATCTGACGTGTTCCCTTCCACTGTCCCCCATCATCGTCTGTCCCCCCTGGCTGGGCGCCTGTGACCGGTGACCCCTCCACCACCCACCCCGCCTCCCTCCGGCCCCCGCTCCGACACCTGGCTTGCTCCGACCCCCCCCGCCCCCCGACAGCAGCACAGCAGCCGGAGAGCCAAGAGTGTAGAGGACGACGCTGAGGGCCACCTCATCTACCACGTCGGGGACTGGCTACAAGAGCGATGTACAAGCCGAATCGTAACGATCCTATAGCCTGTAATGGTCCCATAGCCATCCCAACGTCCCGAGCCAACCCGTCACAGCCTCTGGCCTTTCCTCAGTGGTGTTGTTTATCTGGGTGGTTTGAGTTGCTGTTGAGAATTGACCTCTGCTGTCCACTCCCAGCTCTCATGGCCCCTGGGTTAAAGGTGGTGGGAATCACGCAGGGGTGTTCTCCCCCTGTGACCATCTGTATCTGTTCCCCTTTCCTTCATCTCCTCACCCCAGGTTGCTGTACCCCTTTTTCTTCCTACTCAGCTCATTCCCCACTTTCTCTCCCTCCCTCTCCCCGACCCTGCTCTTTTTCATTTCAGATGAAATTGTAAGCACTTTGGGAGAGGGGACCTTTGGCCGAGTTGTACAGTGTGTCGACCATCGCAGGTAGCTACAGCTCCTTTCCTCCCTGCTCCGTATCTGCGAGGCATAAAGAGGTAGTGAGGGTCATCTGGGGCTTTTTTGCTGATTAGCCAGAGGTAGGATTTCTTAATCCCCGGACGGTCCCATTCAATCTGGGATGTTTTGGCGACCCGGCAAATGCCCCTTGTGCCGTCCAACAGGGGTGGGGCTCGAGTTGCCCTGAAGATCATTAAGAATGTGGAAAAGTACAAGGAAGCAGCTCGACTTGAAATCAATGTCCTGGAGAAAATCAACGAGAAGGACCCTGACAACAAGAAGTAAGCCAGCAAAGGAGTATGTGGGGAGCCTGAGAGGCCCCACTCCTACACCAGAGTACCTTCCTGGTCTCGGTTAGGCAGGCAGGGGAGTCCTAGACCTTCTCATCCATCCATTCTTTGCTCATCATCTTAGACTAGTAGAACGGTAGGGCCGGAAGGGAGGGTCTGACATGTGTAATCCGTTCCCTTTGTTTCTGGGGCAGTCAGAGTGCTCTGCAGTTTGGGCCTAGCCCAGGATGGCCTCTGTAGGGCTGTGCCCTGGAAATGGCTCTGAGACTGGGAATTCGCATTTCCATCAAAAAATCATTTGAGCTTTCTGTGCTGATGAGGCCCCAGACATTTGTACGTACCATTTCTGTCCGTGGACTTCTGTAAGCTAAGTGTAGAATAAGGCATGAAGCAAAGACACAGGAAGACAGTATGAACATGGACCTGCTGGTGGCTGGTGGTCAATGAATTCGGGAGTGGGAGCTGGGGTCAGGGTTTAGGAATGACAGTTTGACAATTCAGGGTCTACGCTGGAGCCTGGAACCCCACTTTTCAGCCAGGGGAATCGTTTTAACTATTTAAAACGATGCGGGAAAATGGTTTGAAGTTTGGTAGGTAGTATCTCTCTCCTTGGGTCTGCCAGAAAGGCTATCCCGCCGCGGAATTGAGTTTTGTTGGTGGTGCGAGCTGGCACGTTTTCACACAAGCGGGTGGAATCAGCAGCTTTGCGGCCCCTCCTTGCCGGAGGGGTGCTGGGCGCAGGGGAGCTCAACGGACCTCCCCCTCCCCCATCTCTCTTCTCAGCCTCTGTGTGCAGATGTTTGACTGGTTTGACTACCATGGCCACATGTGCATCTCTTTCGAGCTTCTGGGCCTTAGCACCTTCGATTTCCTCAAAGACAACAACTACCTGCCCTACCCTGTCCACCAAGTGCGCCACATGGCCTTCCAGCTGTGCCAGGCCGTCAAGTGTGAGTGCGGCGGGCCGAGGTGGACTTGGGGCAGCCCCTCCCTCTGCTGGACCTCCTCTGTGTCCCTTTACACTGGCGGAGCCCTGTACCTGTCCACCCGATTACCTGTACTTCTCTTACCATTGCGTTGACCGCTCCCTCACTTGACTCGGTGACCCGTGTCCTCACCGTCCCTGAGGAGTCCTATCCCGCTCCAGTCGAACAGGAGCCGGGGAGAAAGCTTTGGAAATCAAAGCATTGAATTACATCTTTTTTTTTTTTTCTCATTTTCCTTCCTCGGGAAAGTGTTCAATCAGGCTGCGAGCACAGAGAGACAGAGACTTCCCACGCTAGAGGTTTATGCTTGTCCACACTGAGGTGCTCCGTTTCCAACAGAGCAGGTGGCAGCAGGGACGAGTGCGACCAAGGGGCCCTGTGGGGGATCCAGACAAGCACCTGGTTCCTCTGGGGTTTTCACGACTAAGCAGTTTTACAGAGTTGAATTCACAGGATGTCAGGCACGGATGTCAGAAGACGGAAACAGCGCGTGGCAGACCCATGTGCGTCAGTTGAGGGTTGCGTCCGTGTCTTAGCGGCGGAGCGCAGGGTGTCTTAGAGCAGGCATCTCACCTGGAGGTGGAGCCGAGAGCGCCGAGCAGCTCTGGGCCTGTTGGTCAGACTTGGGATCGCCGGTGCCACTCAGCCCTGGCCACCTGGACCAACCTTGACTTGGCCTTCTCCCCTGCAGTCCTCCATGACAACAAGCTGACCCATACGGACCTCAAGCCTGAAAATATTCTGTTTGTGAATTCAGACTATGAGCTCACCTACAACCTAGAGAAGGTGAGAGGGGCCGGCAGCCGTGCCACTTGTTTCTCATAGCCCCGTTCCCTCCCCTCCGCTTGCTCCCGTGTTCTCTCCCAGTCTGGCCCTGGGGAAACCAGAGTAGCAGAGTAGAAAGGGAGAAGTTGAAGAAGACTTAAGTTGGAGGAAAACTTGGGAGGAGGACCTCTGCTAACCTTCCAGTAGAGTTCAGATGCTTCTAAGATCCTTTTGTTTAGACTTTCTTCTCTGTAAGGGAAGCTCAGTTCTCTTGACCTATTTTCAGAAACCCTGTATACCAGTCACTTGGAAAAAGTCAGACGCATAGGGGCTTTCCTGCTGTGTCACGATCATCCCTTCATCCTCTCCCATTCCTAAATTACCTGCGGGACACGGGGGAAGCTGTAGGGCACGTTGTCAGTGTGTATGGGACCAAGCAGGAGGTCAAGGTGCTGCTTTCAGGTCTGAAAGCACTTTAGAGAATTGTGGTAAGAGTCTTGGTCCGAGGTGGCTGGGGTCCATCCCCTTCCTGCTGTGCTCCTAGAAGCGAGATGAGCGCAGCGTGAAGAGCACGGCGGTGCGGGTGGTGGACTTCGGCAGTGCTACCTTTGACCACGAGCACCACAGCACCATCGTCTCCACTCGCCATTACCGGGCACCAGAGGTCATCCTCGGTGAGCGGGGCGAGTGGGGGACCATGGTTGTCCAAGTATGGGAGCGTGGGTGGTGGGGTGGGGAGGGCCCCCTAATCACCCTAATACCTTGTCCCTCTTGTCCCCACCCAGAGCTGGGCTGGTCGCAGCCTTGTGACGTGTGGAGCATAGGCTGCATCATCTTCGAGTACTATGTTGGTTTCACACTGTTTCAGGTGAGTGGGGGGCACCTTCTGTAGCCCCCTGGCGTTCTTCTACCTGGTCTTGTCTGCTCCCTCCACCCCGCTTACTGTTCTGGAAGCTGGCCCTCAGCAGCCTGTTCCCAGTCCCACGCTCAGTTCTGTCTGTTTCCCAGACCCATGACAACAGAGAGCATCTAGCCATGATGGAAAGGATCTTGGGTCCCATCCCTTCCCGGATGATCCGAAAGACAAGGTGAACCTTGAGGGGGTGGGGAGGGACTTGAAACTCTTTTCCTTTTTCTCCACAAAATCGCTCTGTTTCACATCATTTTCTTCTTTCTTTGAAACCTCCCCCCTCCCCCCACCGCCCAGCTACTCAGATGGGGGATTAAGGGCAGTATCCCACTACAAAAGGAAACTCCTGACCCCTCAACCTTCCCTTCCTCTGTAGGAAGCAGAAATATTTTTACCGGGGTCACCTGGACTGGGATGAGAACACGTCAGCTGGGCGCTATGTTCGAGAAAACTGCAAACCGTTGCGGGTGAGCCACGGGGTGAGGTGGCACCTCCCCCCAGAGGCCATTCCCTTCCCAGGGGCTTTGCCTCTGGACGGCCCCTTGTGAGCAGTGTTGTTAGGAAGGAAGGGGGAAGCTGAAAGAAGACACCTTTGGTCAATAGGAGAGAGAAGAGGGAGTGGTTTTGTGAAGGGAAGGAGGTTAGACAGCCATGTCTTTCTTGAGCCAACCAGAGACCAAAGCCATGTCCTGGCTTCTTGAGGTCAGACAGGAAAGGAAACTCCCTTTGAAGAGCTTGCATGTTGGTGAGAAGCTAGAGAGCAGCACGAAGTTGACAGAGATACGCACGTAGAACTCTCCGGGAGTGTGAAGGAAGTGATTATGCATGTGGGGAGGTATGCGGAGCAGTAACGTCAGAAATGCTGGTCACGGTGTGCTCGCAGGAAGGCAGTATTCGTGACAGTGTCCTCGGAGGTTGGATGCTAGGGCCTTGAAGGGAAAGGCAGCACTTCCTTGTAGGGCACCGTGCCTCACCTTTTTCCTGCCCTCCACCACCAGCGGTATCTGACCTCAGAGGCAGAGGAACACCACCAGCTCTTCGATCTGATTGAAAGCATGCTGGAGTATGAACCTGCTAAGCGGTTGACCTTGAGCGAAGCCCTTCAGCATCCTTTCTTCGCCCGCCTTCGGGCTGAACCACCCAACACCAAGTTGTGGGACTCCAGTCGGGATATCAGTCGGTGACGATCAGGCCCTGGGCCCCCCTGCATCTCCTCCAGCAGTGGGTGTCCAGTCCAGGACACTGGTGCTTTTTTATACAAGAGAACAGAGCCGGAGCCCGCCCCTTCCTCCTGGCTCCCTGTATACCTGTGAATATGTGAAATAGTGTAAATACGTTAGGACTTGGACCTGTCGCGCCCTCCCCAGCCTTGAACAGAACGCTGTTCCGTCCCGCACACGTCCCGGCCTCCCCTGCCCCCGCACAGTGGCGTTGGATGGGGGCAAGAGGCGGTAACCAGGTGGCACCTCTCCCATGTTTTATAAGGAATTTTGTACAGTCTTTGTGAAATAAAAATGACGTGCTTCATCAGACCTCCACCCCTTGAGTTTGAGCTGTGGGGCGCTGGGCTGCAGGGATGGGAAGATTGGCAGCCCTCCCGAGTTTAGGGATGAGGGGTCCATCTCACCCTCCCGAGGGTCCCACCTCCCACCAGCCCACCGCCCGTGAGTCCCTCTCTGGTGATGCGGGGTGGGGCGGGTGCTTCTGCCAACAGGCGAGCTGAGCCGGGGAAGTTCCGGCGGCGGTGGCCACCGGGCGGGAGCCCAGCCTAGCCGGAAGCCCGCGGAAGGAGAGCCGCCCGCGTCGGACGCGGGGCCCCCGCCTGCCGTCTCGCCCGAGCGGGCCAGGAACCCGCCGCGGGGCCTGCCGGGAGCTGTAGTTCGTCGGTGGGCGGGGAGGCGGTCCCTGGCGTCACGTGGGGCGCCCCCGTCGGCGCCGTGAGCCGAGGCGCAAGCGCAGCGCGCCGCCGCTGCGGGGATCCTCGGGGCCCTTCCGGCCTTCGCGGCCAATCCGTGCGTAGCCGAGCGGGTGGACCGGGAGGAGCGGAGGGAGCGCCGGGAGCCGCCGCCGCGCAGGGGCGTGGAGGGCAGGGGCGGCCCGGGCCGCAGTTGCAAACATGGCTCAGAGCAGAGACGGCGGGAACCCCTTCGCCGGGCCCGGCGAGCTTGACAACCCCTTTCAGGTGACGCGCGGGCCTTCTCTGGCTAGCTCGGTGGACTCTGCTCGGTTCTGGACGGGCCCGCTTGTCTTACCGGTCCTGACATTTGTTTCGGGGAAGGGCCGCCACGTGGGGGTGACGGTGACTCCAGACCAGTGGGCACCCTGGGGGGCGGGCCCTGCCCCTATAAGGAGCCGGTGCTGGCAGTGCGGGGTGAAAGATTGGGGGCAGGTGTTGGGACAGCAGCTTGGCCTCCGACATGCAGTCCTCGCAGCCACAGGCGTCGGAAGAGGCCCCAGCGAGTTCCCCCAGAGGCACCAGGTGCCAGCTGAGCCCAGCTCTGCCCACAGGACCCAGCTGTGATCCAGCACCGACCCAGCCCGCAGTATGCCACCCTTGACGTCTACAACCCTTTTGAGACCCGAGAGGTGAGGCTCTGGGCGGCACAGGATGGCAGGGAAGGGGAGGGTGCGCCTGTAAGCCCGCTCTGTCGGGTACAGGGGACTTCTCTGCATGCAAACGGTCTTAGCCCCGGGAGAGAAGCCAGTCTGCCATGGCTTGCCTAACCCTTCTGGGGACACGAGGGCGAACGATCCCGTTTGAACTCTAAGCCTCCGTCCCAGGAGGGCTTGGAGACTGGCGACGCCTGGACCAAGGCTTGTGTCTGGGAGGCTTCTCTGAAGAAAATACAGAATGGGGCTGGTAGGAGTTGAGGGGAAAACCAGTTATGCTTAGGGGTGCATTTGGAGGTAAGAAATGAGGAGGACCAGACCTGTTTGTCCCACAGAATAGAAAATTCTAAGAGCTTTAAAAAGTGAAGGGGGCGGTTTGGTGGATGAGTGCCTTGAGTCCTGGTCAAGGGATGGGATGTGGGGGCTGATGAGGGCTGCCGCAGCTTAGAGAAGACCTAGTTCTCTCTCAGAGGTTCAGCTCTCTTGGCGGGGAGCCTGGGGAACGGGTTCGGGATCTCAAGGTCCTCAAGCAGGCTCTAGACACCTGCATTGGAAGGGACTAGGTGGTCCCTAAAGTCTTTTCCAAAATCAACAGCCCCCACCAGCCTATGAGCCTCCTGCCCCAGCCCCGTTGCCTCCACCCTCGGCTCCCTCGTTGCAATCCTCAAGAAAGCTCAGCCCTACAGAACCCAAAAATTACGGCTCCTACAGCACCCAGGTAAATAGGGGGCCAGGATGGCAGTGGGGGTGTGGGGAACTGGTCTGGGCCCAGGACTCACATCTCCCGCTGCGGGTCCTGGGCAGGCTTCAGCTGCAGCAGCCACCGCTGAGCTGCTGAAGAAGCAGGAGGAGCTCAACCGGAAGGCAGAGGAGTTGGACCGGAGGGAGCGGGAACTGCAGCATGCCGCACTGGGGGGCCCGGCTGGTAAGCGGGTTCTGGGGTGGGGGCACTGAGGACGACGGGGAGGCATTGGACACTCTTTTTTCCCAAAGATCTTATTTATTCATTTGACAGAGAGAGACACAGGGAGAGAGGGAACACAAGCAGGGGGAGTGGGAGAGGGAGAAGCTGATTCCCTGCTGAGCAGGGAGCCCGATGCGGGGCTCGATCACAGGACCCCGAGACCATGACCCGAGCTGAAGGCAGATGCTTAATGACTGAGCCACCCAGGCACCCCCATTTGATACTATTTATTTATTTATTTATTTATTTATTTTTAGAAATTTTTTTTTTTTTTTTTTTTAAAGATTTTATTTATTTACTTGACAGACAGAGATCACAAGTAGGCAGAGAGGCAGGCGGCGGCTGGGGGGGGGAAGCAGGCTCTTCACCGAGCAGAGAGCCCGATATGGGGCTTGATCCCAGGACCCCGAAACCATGATCTGAGCAGAAGGCAGACTCTTAATGACTGAGCCACCCAGGCGCCCCCATTTGATACTTTTTAAAAAATATTTTACTTATTTATTTGAGAGAGAGAGAACGTGAAGGGGGAGGGTCAGAGGGAGAAGCAGACTCCCTGCTGAGCAAGGAGCCCAATGCTGGACTGGATCCCCTGACTCCAGGATCATGACCTGAACTGAAGGTAGTCTCTTAACCAGCTGAGCCCCCCGGGTGCCCCGACACTTTTGAAGGAGCAAAAAAACCCTAGGAGTGTGGGCTCTGGAGCCACATTGCCGAGTGTGAATTTGGGCGCTCTTATTTACTGCGCATGAGCTCTTAGATAAGTTCCTTGATTGAGTGCTTTGGTTTCCTTACTTATAAAACAAAGGTAACATTTGTACCTTTTTGACAGGACTTTGTGGCAGTTAAATAAGGTCATTCATACAGAGTGCTGGGCATAGTGCTTAGCAGTTGTAAATAGTAGTAAACACTGTCAGCGCTGGTTTTGCTCCTCTCCCACTCCCACGTCTCCTTGGATCCCGAGTTGGAGAATGGAGAGAGAACCTGGGGTGGAAGGGAGGGGCGATTCCTTTGTGGGTCTCTGCCTCAAGTCTCGGGTCCTCCTGCTCTCTCTCTGCCTTACAGCTCGACAGAACAATTGGCCCCCTCTACCTTCTTTTTGCCCGGTCCAGCCCTGCTTTTTCCAGGACATCTCCAGGGAGATCCCCCAAGAATTTCAGAAGACCGTGTCTACCATGTACTACCTCTGGATGTGTGAGTAGTGAGAAGCCTGTTTTAGAGGACCAGTAAAGGAAGTGACCTTGACATCTTTCCTGCCCTCAAGCCCACCCGCCTAGAACTCAGATTTTCATCTCTGCTCTTTTGAGTTGAAAGCTAGTTTCTCCAGGAATTTTCCTGGGTGACTCCTTTCATAGGAGTTCTCCCATCTTCTAGAAAACATACGATCTTGTCCTTTTCCCCTTTCTCTTGTTCTCCTGCAAAAACGTTTTCTGAGTCCTTTATTTTTTTTTAAGATTTTATTTATGTATTTGACAGACAGAGATCACAAGCAGGCAGAGAGGCAGGCAGAGAGAGAGAGGGAAGCAGGCTCCTCGCTGAGCAGAGAGCCTGATGCGGTGCTCGATCCCAGGACCCTGGGATCATGACCTGAGCCAAAGGCAGAGGCTTTAACCCACTGAGCCACGCAGGCGCCCCTCTGAGTCCTTTAAATGTCTTTGCAAAGGTGATCATGTGTGATAGGGCTCTGTCTCCGCGGCTGAGTGGAGGATTCTGTGGAGGCAGAAGCTTCTCTTCTGTACTCTGCAGCGTTTGGTGAGGGTTTTGTGATTGCCGGCCATGCTCATTGTCCTGTATGTCCGTCCCTCAGGTAGCACGCTGGCTCTTCTCCTGAATTTTCTTGCCTGCCTGGCCAGCTTCTGTGTGGAGACCAGCAATGGCTCGGGCTTTGGACTCTCTATCCTCTGGGTCCTCCTTTTCACTCCCTGCTCTTTCGTGTGCTGGTACCGCCCCATGTATAAGGCTTTCCGGTAAGTTGAGGGGCGGGACTGGTGGAGAACCTGGGATGGGCCCCACAGCTCCTGCTCCTGCCCTGACTCTTCTCCCACTCTCCCTGGTTTTCCTGCCCACAGGAGTGACAGTTCATTCAATTTCTTCGTTTTCTTCTTCATTTTCTTCGTCCAGGATGTGCTCTTTGTTCTCCAGGCCATTGGCATCCCAGGTTGGGGGTTCAGGTCTGTGAGGCTGCCCTCCAGCCCCCCCCCGCCCCGCCCGCCCGCCATCCCTCCCCTCATTCCTCTAGACCGAGTCAGCACAAGGTCCTGGGGTAGGATTTGCTCAGAAGAAGGAAATGTGGTTTTGATCCCCAGAAGGTGCTTGTTGAATGCAAGAGACAGGACCTACCCAGTCAGAACTCTAGACAGCCTAGGTGTGGGGGAGGAAAAGTACCTGTGGTCAGAGCTGGCTTCCTAGAGGAAGCGCCCAAGAGTGCTTCTGAAGAGGGGGTGGGGCCTCCTCCACAGAGAGGTCTGTTTGGACTGAGGATGTCTTGGAGGGGTCTGGAGAGGTAGGAAAACTTCGGGGAAGCAGGAATTAAACTTTGAAGAGAGTGAATCAGGTGTGGGATTGTGGTACTTGGAAAGTGCCAGACTGACTGACGGCCAGGGGGTGGAGGGAGCCCTGGTGGGTTGGGTAGGATGGGGCCCGCTTGCTGACCCTGGGGAGGCTGGGAGGACAGACGTGGGGGGTTGCCCCTCTTGACGGCCGGCGCTGTCCCTTCTGGCAGTGGCTGGATCTCGGCGCTGGTGGTGCTGAACGCCAACAAGGCGGCGGCCGCGCTCATGCTGCTGGTGGCCCTGTTTTTCACCGGCGTCGCGGTGCTGGGGATCGTGATGCTCAAGCGGGTGAGGGGCTGCGCCAAGGTCATGGGCCCCGGGGGCCTGGGAGGGGCACTCTGGAGGCCCAGGAGGGCGCGGCGCCCGGGCCGGGCCCAGATCTGGGGGGGGGGGGGGGGGGGGGGGGTCATCCCTGCCCTCTCCTTGCAGATCCATTCCTTGTACCGCCGCACCGGGGCCAGCTTCCAGAAGGCCCAGCAGGAATTCGCGGCCGGGGTCTTCTCCAACCCCGCCGTGCGAACCGCCGCCGCCAACGCAGCCGCTGGGGCTGCCGAGAATGCCTTCCGAGCCCCGTGACCACCGACCCCCCGGCCGCGACGCCCCGGCCCTGCCGCTGGAGGGCGCTCCCTCCGCCTCCGCCCCCCACCCCGTCCTGGACGTCTCCGGGACTCGGTGAGACGTCACGACTTGGGGTCTCCTCTCTGGTGCCCCCAAGCCCGCAGCCACGACTGCTGACCCTGACTTCGGGGTGCGGGGAGCCCACGGGGACCCCGTCTCGCTTCCCCCGCCACCCCCCGATTAGGCCACACTACTGCCAGCCCTTACACACCCCACCCGACTCCCCTCCGCTGTGCCAAGGCTGTGCTTCGGTTATTTAAATAAAGAGAAAGAGGAACTGGAACCGAGTCCCCGTTTCCGGGATCTTTATTGGGAGCGAGGCCGCTGGAAGGGAGAAGGGAGCGTGGCGAGGACGGGAGCGGAAGCAGAACGTGACCCCGGAGGGGGCGGGCCGTGGCGGGCAGGGCTGCGGAGCCCGCAGGGGCTGCTGAAGGGCGAGGCGCGGGCCCGGGGCCCCAGAGACCGGGCGGGGCTGGGGTCGGACCCCTGACCCCGGGAGGCCCGCGGAGACCCACGCCCGCCTTAACCCGGCCCGCGGGCCCGCCCTACTCCCGCCCCACTCCCGGCCCGCGTAGCCCCGCCCTACTCCTGCCCCGCCGCCCGCCCCCCTGCACCCGGCCCGAGGGCGCACGCCGGCTCCTGGGCTGCCCCGTGCAGCCCCGCCCCACTCCTGCCCACCCCCCCCGCCCGCCCCCTTGCACCGGGCTCGCGGGCTGACGCCCCCTCCCGGGCAGTCGCGCGCAGCCCCGCCCCACTCCGGCCCCGCCGCCCGCCCCCCTGCATTGGGCCTGTGGGCCGACGCGGGCTCCCGGGGTGCACCGCGCAGTCCCGCCCCCGCCCCGCCCCCGCCGCCGGGCGGGACCTGCTGCCGCCCAGGCTGGGGAGCGCAGCGTGTTGGGGCGGAGCGGGGAGGGCGGCCCCGCAGCCGGCAGCGCCCCGGCTTCTCCCCGCCGGACTGTCTCAGACCTCAGGACCCCTCCCCTCTTCTTCCCACCCTCCTCGCCTTTACCCTCCCCGCCCTTCTCCCGGGTTCCCGACCGCGGCTTCTCCTCACGCCTGGACCTGCCCTTCTCGGCGCCCCTGTTCTCCAGGGAGATGCGATGAGCCGGCGCCCCCGCGTCCTCATCGCCGTCCCGGGCACGGTGCCCGTCCGGTGCCCGCGGTGGGGAGGGAGCCCCCCGCGACCCCTCCGCGACGCCCCTCCCTTGGGCCCCCGCCCAGCTGGAGGCCCTGGGCCATGCCCCAGGGGACCCATCCCGTTGGTGGGCTCTAGAGCAAAGAGGGTGGAGAGGAGGGAGGACGGGGCCTTGGGCGCCTCTGAGATGCTCCCAAGCGCCAGGGGAGGCCCAGCGAGGCGCCGGCAACCGGGCAGCAGGCATGATGCCCTCGCCCAGTGACTCCAGCCGTTCGCTGACCAGCCGACCCAGCACCCGCGGCCTTACCCACCTTCGCCTCCACCGACCCTGGCTGCAGGCCCTGCTCATGCTGGGGCTAGCCCAGGTGCTCCTGGGCGTCCTGGTGGTCACCTTCAGCATGGTGGCCTCCTCTGTCACAACCACTGAGAGCATCAAAAGGTCCTGCCCATCTTGGGCTGGGTTCTCGGTGAGTTGGGTGCACAGTCCTGGCGCGGGGGGTGGGGGGGTGGGGGGAGTGCAGGTTCCTGGGGCCCCTGAGATACACACTAGCGGCTGATGCAAATGCTGGCCTCTCCTCCCTCTTCTGGGTGGCTGTCTTCTTACAGGGCTGGGCACACCCTGTGGTGAGGGGCTCACTCATGTGCCTCCCCCTTGCCAGGCTGAGCCTGTGCCCACTCTGTCCCCAGCTGGCGTTCTCCGGGGTGGTTGGCGTTGTGTCTTGGAAGCGGCCATTCACTTTAGTGGTAGGTGTTAGGGTCTGGTGCCCCCCGGGGAGGCAGGTGCCCAGCTCCAGCATATGCCCCCAAGAAGGGAGGGAACTGGCCATGCAGCTCATGCCAGCCAGGCATAACTGTGTGTGAGGGGTGGTCCCATCTTCGGCACCCCCCCCAGGGCCCCAGCCCTGAGTGTGCTCCTGCTTCCCCCAGATCTCCTTCTTCTCTCTGCTTTCGGTGCTCTGTGTCATGCTCAGCATGGCCGGCTCTGTTCTCTCCTGTAAGAATGCCCAGCTAGCCCGAGACTTCCAAGACTGCTCCATGGTGAGCCTGAGGAGGGCGGGCCAGAGAGACCCGGTGGTGGGAGGTGTGCGGGACCCCTGGGTTTGTCCTGACTTCGCCCTACCCCTGCCGCTCAGGAAGGAAAGGTCTGTGTGTGCTGCCCCTCTGTCCCCCTACTCCGGCCCTGTCCAGAGTCAGGGCAGGAGTTGAAAGTCGCCCCTAACTCCACCTGTGACGAAGCCCGAGGAGCCCTCAAGGTGAGTGCGCCCTCCCCTATTCAACCATTCTTTTCTCCCCCTGACCCCATCCCTCTGGTTTTCACCTTTGCCTCCCCTTCTGGAGTCCTCATAGGTCCAGAACTTGTGGGACTCACCCCTCCCTAGGCCCCGCTCACACCCTTCCTCCTCTCTTGCTCTCAGAACCTGCTGTTCAGCGTCTGTGGGCTCACCATTTGTGGTGCCGTCATCTGTACCCTCTCCGCCATCGTCTGCTGCATCCAGATCTTCTCCCTGGACCTTGTGCACACGGTGAGAGGCGGGCCAGGGTCAAAGCCAAGCAGGTGTGATGCGGGGCAGGTGCGTGTGTGTGCTGGGACTGGGCTTGAGGGGACGGCGGCTACTGTGCTGGCTTCTGAACACTGGGGGCCATGGGTCGTTTATTAGGCATGTCTAGTGTAGGGATGTATAGGGGGGGTTCGAGGAAGGATGAGGAGGGGAAGGGCAGGGAGTGGGAGAAGTCCGTGATGCCAGGCAGCCCAGAAAGCGGACATTAGACAATGGGACTGCAGATCAGGTGGAGTCCAGAAGATCCCAGATAAGGCCAAGGCTAGAGGGTTGGTGTTCTAGTAGGGGCAGAGAACAGGTGGCGATTTTGGGGGTAGGTGGGGCCATGAAGTGGAGGACTTTCTAGATGACTGGGGCAGAGGGAGAAGGGGAGCTGGCTGTGGCGTGGGGGGGGGGGGGGGTTGGGGGCAGGCCCAGGACAATGTGGCAGCGTCTGGGAGCCTAGAAGCTGCATTCCCAGAAACCAGGCCCACTGAGCCGCTTGTGCCCCAGCAGCTGGCCCCCGAGCGCTCAGTCTCAGGCCCCCTGGGGCCCCTGGGCTGTACATCGGCGCCCGCAGCGCCTGTCCTTCACACCACGCTGGACTTGGAGGAATTCATACCACCAGTGCCCCCTCCGCCCTACTACCCCCCTGAGTATACCTGCAGCTCGGAAACAGACGCACAGAGGTGAGGCCGGGCGGAGTCCTGCCAGGGGAGCGAAGCAAGAGGGCAGGGGCTGCAGCCCGGCTAGCTGGGGGGAAGGGGCAGGGGGAGGTTTGTGCAGTAGGAGTGCTTTTCCAGGCTCTGTCCTCCCTGTCTTCCTACCAGCATCACCTACAATGGCTCCATGGACAGCCCGGTGCCTTTGTACCCTACGGATTGCCCTCCTTCTTATGAGGTCGTCATGGGGCTACGAGGAGACAGCCAGGTGAGAACAGGGCTTGGCGTGGCCTGGGGAGCTGGCGACAGAGCCTGAAAAGCTGAGGGAGCTGCTGTCCCTGACAAAGAAGACAGTAGTCCTCACGGTGTTTGTGGCACCCGCCATCTGGTTTTCTCTAGAGCCAGGACAGGGGTGTGGGCACGCAGGAACTATTATTCCTTTCTTCCAGATGTGGAAACTCAGGCCCCCATAACTGACCTGTGCAGGGTGGCAAAGCTGGCCTGAACGCTAGGTCTTCAGAGACCTGTCCTGCACACCGCGTGGGGGGTGAGGGGGATGGCCGCGCCGGCCGTAGTGCCGGCCCCCTGACCGTCGGGTTTCCTGCAGGCCACTCTGTTTGATCCCCAGCTTCTCGACAGCTCCCGCATCTGCGAGCGCGTGGCCTCCATCGTGGATGGTGAGCAAAAGCAGGGAGCGGGGGGCAAGGGCTGGGCTGCCTGGGAGGGCAGAGCTGGGTGGGGGGTGCCGGACTCTGAGGTCTCCAGAGGGCTGCGGACAGACGGCCGCCACTGCACGCCCCCCTGCCGCCCACAGTGTCCATGGACAGCGGGTCTCTGGTGCTGTCGGCCATCGGGGACCTGCCCGGGGGCTCGAGCCCGTCGGAGGACTCGTGCCTGCTGGAGCTGCAGGGCTCCGTGCGCTCGGTCGACTACGTGCTCTTCCGCTCCATCCAGCGCAGCCGAGCTGGCTACTGCCTCAGCCTGGACTGCGGCCTGCGCGGCCCCTTCGAGGACAGCCCCCTGCCCCGGCGGCCCCCGCGGGCCGCCCGCTCCTACTCCTGCTCGGCCCCCGAGGCCCCGCCCGCGCTGGGAGCCCCCACAGCCGCCCGCAGCTGCCACCGGCTGGAGGGCTGGCCGCCCTGGGTGGGACCCTGCTTCCCCGAGCTGCGGCGGCGGGTCCCCAGGGGAGGCGGCCGGCCCGCTGCAGCCCCTCCCGCCCACGCCCCTGCTCGCCGCTTCAGCGACAGCTCAGGTTCCCTCACACCGCCACCACCGCCTGGGCACCGGCCTCCCCATCTGGCTCTCCCGCCGCCCCCGCTGCTGCTGCTGCCGCGGTCCCACAGTGACCCAGGCATCACCACATCCAGCGACACCGGTGAGCACGCCCCACCCCTGCACACACAGCCCCGAGGGTCAGGAGACTGCAGGTGGGGGATTAGAGGGCCAGTGGTGCCCGCAGGGCTTAGGACAGGTGGCGGTCCCCAAGGAACAAAAAGGGGTGAGTTCACTCCCACAGGAGACACTTCTGAGCGTTCCCCTTCTAAAACCACACCGTCAGCAGCTGAGCGGCAGAAAGAGGAAGAAGCTTCCACAGCTCCCAGCCGGTCCCCATTACCCACCCTCTCCCAGGCCCCCCACCTGCTCCTTGGGCACAGGAGCAGAGCCCCTCGGCCCAGGTGCTGGAGTGACTGAGGAATGAGGGGACCCAACAGCATTTCAGCCCTGGCCTCGTGCTCCGTCCAGGGGGCCAGCGTTGGGGGAGATGCAGCTGCCATGAGACCGCCTTAGTCCCTGTCTTGTTGGGCTGCGCCATCGGGTTTCGGGCAGACATGGGCAGAGGTGACATTTTGGTTGAGGGTGGAGTGTGTGGGCTCCTCAGGGGGTTGAGTCTCTCCTGGGAGGGCCTGTCGACCCGGCATTTCCACTCTCTCCCTCCCCCCACAGCTGACTTCAGGGACCTTTATACCAAAGTGCTCGAGGAAGAGGCTGCCTCCCTTTCCTCTGCAGATACAGGTCAGGGGTGTGCTTGGCGCCCAGGGGGTGGGGGTTAAGGGAGTGCTGCCTGGCCCTCCGTGCACCTCCCTTCCCACCTTCTCTCTCTCCAGGGCTCTGCTCTGAAGCCTGCCTCTTCCGTCTAGCCCGCTGCCCTTCGCCCAAGCTGCTGCGCGCCTGCTCAGCTGAGAAACGGCGCCCTGTGCCCACCTTTCAAAAGGTCCCCCTGCCCTCCGGCCCTGCACCTGCCCACTCCTTGGGGGACCTTAAGAGCAGCTGGCCAGGCCGAGGCTTGGTCTCTCGTTTCTTCCAGATGTCCAAGAAGGCCCCAGACCCCAGTGGGAATGGGGCCCATGGGTTTAAGCAGGTAGGAGTTAGGGGAGTCTGGGAAGATACCCAGGAAAGCCGGGAGCTTTAGGCTAAGCCACACTGATGCCGGGTCCTGTGTTCCCCTCTAGGTGCCCCGGAGCCCATGGGGTCGGCCAGGCCGAGAGAGCCTCCACCTTCGAAGCTGTGGCGACCTGAGCTCCGGCTCTTCACTACGGCGCCTCCTGTCTGGCCGCCGGCTGGAGCGTGGTCCCCGCCCCCACAGCCTCAGCCTCAATGGGGGCAGCCGGGAGACTGGGCTCTGACCTGGGCTTCCTGACCCTCTGAACACATCCAGGTGAATGCTGGGGGCACAGGCACCAGCTGGTGGGACCAACAGCCCCCAGCACCCCACGCACTGGCTGACACAAAAGAAACCTGCTGAACATCCCCAGAAGTGTCCCTTTGCCGCCTACCTCTGGGAGCTCCTGCTGCTTGCCTCTGGCCCTCAGGACTGGGAGAGCTTCTGTCCTATGCTGCATGGGTATCTGGGTATTCAGGCTGTCTGGGGGAGAGGCCCCTGCTTACAGCATCTGAAGAGGAAAAAAAAGTCCTACGCCCCCAGTGTGAGAGAGCCCTCCCACTGGACAGGGGCACTCTGGCCGGGGCAAAGGCATGTCCCAGTGCTTCTGCATAGGGAGCTGTGTGCCTGTGCAATGGGGTGGTGAGGCGTGAAGAGTCCAAGAAACCTGGGTGGCTCTCAGCTCTGCCACGTCTACCTGCATGGCCTTGGGCAAATTATTTAACCTTAACTGCCTGATCCGTAAAACATCGTGAAGATGAATGTTTGTAAAGCTCTTAATACACTAAATAGGGCTTCAAGGGGCGCCTGGGTGGCTCAGTGGGTTAAAGCCTCTGCCTTCAGCTCAGGTCATGATCTCGGAGTCCTGGGATCGAGCCCCGCATCGGGCTCTCTGCTCAGCAGGGAGCCTGCTTCCTCCTCTCTCTCTGCCTGCCTCTCTGCCTACTTGTAATCTCTGTCTGTCAAATAAATAAATAAAATTTAAAAAAAAAGATTTAAATAAATAAATAAATAGGGCTTCAATAAATTTCAGTTTTCCCCTTCTCTTCTGCATCAGCCTTTGCCACCATGGGAAATTTGTTCTGGCATCTCTCATAGTTAAGTAAACATTCTCAAGACATTTATTTCCAACTATCTATATCTCTGCTCCTTTTCGGAGCAAAATGTTTTCTCTCTGCCTTTCCTCCTCTTCTCGGAACACTCCCATCAGGCTCCATCCCCATCTCTCCCTAGGCACTACCCTTGAAAAAGCCTTCAGTAACCAAAAAGGTATCAGATCCAATGGCCACTTCTCTGCCCACGTCACTTGACATCTGAGAAACATTTAAGCCAGATAATCCGCATCTTTTCTCTTCAAGTTTGCCTTTCCTGTCTTTGAAGACATCCTACCCCTACTTTTCCTCTCTACCCTTTTGGTTTCCTTTGCCAGCTCCCACAACTCAGCTGGATCGTTCAATGCTGGAGAACCCCAGGATCTTCCCCTTGGCCCTCTTCTAGTTTCCGTCTGCAAATGGCACTACCAAAACCTATGGTTTAAATACTATCTGCCATGGGGCGCTTGGGTGGCTCAGTTGTTACGCGTCTGCCTTCTGCTCGGTCATAATCCCAGGGTCCTGGGATTGAGCCCCACATCGGGCTCCCTGCTGGGCGGGAATCTGCTTCTACCTCTCCCAGTCCCCCTGCTTGTGCTCTGTGTGTGTCTCTCTGTCAAATAAATAAAATCTTTAAAAAAAATTAAATACCATCTGCCTGCCCATGTGTAACTCTTCTCCTTGATCCCTCTCCACCTCCAACTTGACATGTCTGTCTGGATGTCCAATGAACGCTTCAGACTCACAGCGGCCACAGATGAACCCTGAATCCCACCCCCGGCACCTGTCCCATCTCAATAAACAGCACCACTATTCACCCGGAGGCACGTTCCAAAAGCTTGGGAATCATCCTGGTTTTATCTTTTCCCTCCTCCAACGCAGCCAGTCCTCACCAGCTACCTAGACAGGTTCTAGCCCCCTCTCCCAGCCTTCCGACTGGTCGCCTTCCTAAACCTCTCTTTTCCGCTCCGCAGAGCGAAAGTCACGTCGCAGCAAGGTTCTGCCGCAGTCCGCCGGCTTCCCGCTGGCCCGGGAGTCCGCTGCAGGCTCCTGAGCAGACCGTGGTCAGGCACGGCCCGTCTCACGCCGCTGCAGCCACAGGGCCTCACGCCAGGGCTCGGCACCTGCTCGGCACCTGCTCGGCCCGCGGCGCCCTGCGGCTGCGCCCTCCTCGCATCCGCGCAGGGCTCCCGGTGACCGGGTCAGTGCCGCGTCGCTCCACGCCGAGCACTCGCGAGGACCAGGATTACCGCGAGCCTGTCTAGTCACTGGCGGGCTCTACCAGCAGGCTACCGGGGGCAGAGCCGGCGGGCCGGCGGGGGAGGCGCGCTGCCCGCGGACGGCGTCGGGCTGCCCGGCCTTTAATGATTCAGCAGCCGCAGGGCGGGTCAGGGCGCGGCCGGCCCACAGCACGGGGTAGGAGGAGCTGAGACGGGGGCTCCCAGCGGGGCAGCTTCCGGGCACTGAACGTCTCCCGTCCCGAGGCTCCGGGAGGGGCACGCTCGGGAACGCAGCGCGGCCCCGACGGGCGGCTCTCCCGCGGGAAACCCCCGGCCCCGCCCGTTACGGCCAGCTGGACGCCCAGGCGCATGCGCGCTCCTCGCCGTCCGCGCCCTCGTTCGCGTAGGCTCCCGACGACGCTTGCGCCGCACCTGGACTACGGCTGGTCAGCGAGAGTAGTCCGTACCCAGGACGACCAATAGGCGTGCGGAAGGGGCCGGCGTCCCGCCTCCACCCCGCCCCAGCGATTCGAGACTCCGCCCGCGGCTGCGCGTGGAGGGGCTGCGCGTGGAGGGGCTGCGCGTGGAGGGGCTGCGCGTGGAGGGGCTGCGCGTGGAGGGGCTGCGCGTGGAGGGGCTGCGCGTGGAGGGGCTGCGCGTGGAGGGGCTGCGCGTGGAGGGGCTGCGCGTGGAGGGGCTGCTCGCGGGCTGGGCTCGGGCTGGGCTGGGCGGTGTCCTCGCACGGCCTCTCCGCACTGCGGGCGGCGCGGGGCTCTCCGTTAGCCTCGGCGGTAGGCGTGGTGCGTGGTGGGTGTCGCGCGGTGAGACTCGCTTTCCCCTCTCTGCGTTTGTTGTGTTAATACTAGGAATGGCCTCTGATGCTCCGGGAGAGAGAACAGCGGGGTGGGGCAGAGGGAGGAGCGGGCCCCGCCGAGCAGGGAGCGGGTGCGGGGCTCGACCTCACAGCCCGGGGATCCGGACCTGAGCCGAAGGCGGACGCTGAACCCACTGAGCCCCGGGCGCGGGGGACGAAATCTTTAAACGCTCTCCATCGGGTGCGGAGAAAGTCTGTATCATTCGTATAAATGTATCCATTCTGTAGCCAATTCGACAAGCGCCCACTGAGCAAGGAATCGGCGCCAGCCACGGCGGGGGCCGCCAGGGATGGAACGGGGCCCGGGACCCCGCACCGCGGGGAACGCGGCGCGGTGGGGCGGGGCCGGGGACTCGGGAGGTGTCAGAGGGGGATGGGGCGCTGTGGGAGGGCGGGGCCGGGGAACCCAGAGCCTCCCGGGACGGGGCACCGGGATACAGCGGTCCCTACCTTAGTGGGCTGACCCACGGACAAAGCAACCCCTGGTACGAGTCACTGCAGCCGTGTGAACTGCACCGGCCCTGTAGGGCTGCGAGCTCATGCTACAAGCCCCAGCACTAAGGAGTCCGACGGGAGGGAGGAGTGTTGCACGCCCGAAGAGTCTGCGGAAGGGACGGAGAACGAGGGGGAGGAGGCTGGTCTCCCTCCCTTCGCAGTCTGATTTCTACACAGCAGCCAAAGTGATACTTTGAAAATATAAATCTAATCTTGGTACGTCCCTGCACCAAACTCTCCAGTGAATTTCCATCTTAGAACAAAACTTAAACTCATTGCTGTGGTCACCAAGGCCCAGAGACTCTGGCAACCGACCTTTGCCTCCAGACTACTTAGTCGCCCCCTCGCTGGTTCTGTCCAGCACACTCTGCCCTTTATTTTGCTTCGTAATTCTCATGGCCATCTGAAATTATGTTTTTTTGTGTTCCATCCCCACTTGAATATAAGCCCCCTAGGGCCAAGGACTTTATCACCCCATTCAGTACTGTATCCCCAGGACCTAGAAGAGTGTCTGGGACATAGCAGATGTTCGGATACTATTTGTTGGGTAGGTGAATTGGGGAGCACATAGCAAGGATGCCTCCTACCCAGTCAGAAGTGTCAGGAAGATGATTCTGATGGCAGGGACTCAGGCTTCCGTGGTGAAGACGAGTAGCTGTTCCTTTTTTTGTTTTTTGTTTTTCAAGAGTCGAGAAGAAGAAAGTACTCATGGCCAAAGGGAGAGCATGAAATATGAAAAGGTGAGATGAAATTTGGCCTACTGGGGGAATGTGGTTAGAGCATAAGGTGCAAATGGGCAGGTGACAAATGAGGGTGGGGCAAGGTCCCACAACCTCTCTTAAGGGTAGTGTGGAACCACTAAGGGATTTTAGGAGAGAAGAGAGAGGATCCTTCAGAATTTGTATTTTAGTTAGAACATCCAATTTGGGGGGGGGATGGATTGGAAGAGAAAATTGGAGGTTAGGAGACTGAGAGAGAGATGTTTCGGCAGTTTAGAGAAGAAATAATGGGGATTAGGGTACAGAGAGAGGATAGAGTCAAGGATGAGCCCCAGTTCTGGGAGGAAGGGATGGCATTCATGGGGAAAGAGAAACACAGGAGGAAGAGTGGATTTGGCTGGAGAAGAGAACCATCTCATGATGGTCTTGCTGACCTGTCCATGAGACACCCAGAGCACAGGTCTGGAGGGGAGAGTGCCGTCACAGAGTCAATCCCGGGAGAGATTGGGATTGGAGGTGGAGAGTTTGGAACCAACAGCAACTAGGAAGTAATTAAAGCTATGGGATTGTCTCCCGGAGAGAGCACGACACAAGAGGAGAGGTCTATGACAAACCCCAAAAGGACACCCATAGAAAGAAGTGGTAATGCCTGCAAAGGAGAAGGCACAGCTGAAGAAGAGTGTGGAGTCATAAAAACAAGAGTGTGTTTCAAGAATAGGGGAGTATCGTGTCCATTGAGGTGAAGAATCCATCAGATAAGGACTGAACATTGCCCACTGGACTCAGCAAGGCAGAGATCAATAGTGACCTTGGCAGGAGCAGTTCTAGAACAGAGAGGGTCCAGAGATGGCTTGTGGAGTACAGGCAGTGTGAGATGTGGCAACTCGGTCCCTGCTCCCTCGCATTGTGGGTATTGTTGCATTAAATCCTCGCAACGGTGCTTGAGGCAGTTTTTGGAGATGAGGAACCAAAGCTCTGAGAAGTCAAGTCACTTCCCAGTATCTCAGGTCTAGTGAGTAAAGAAGCAAGGATTTAAGGCCTGAATAGTCCCAGGGTCCTCACTAAAACACTCTTCCATCTTGTCTTGCTTTAAGGGGACGAGAGAGGAATGGTGGTAGCTGGGGGGAGCAAGGGTGGAGGGAGGGCTTTGAGGCGGAGGACTCCTGGGACTGTCCCCAGAGGCTGAGTCGCAATAAAGTACTGATTCCTCCATGAGTTTTCCATGGAACTTTCCGGTTCACGGACATTCTTATCTTCTGTGAGCCTTATCCCAGCCTTGCCCAGGAGGCTCGGAGCAGTACCGGACTTGCAGACAAGTTTGTGGGTCCTCAGTGTGTGAACCCGTCCTTCCTGTGGCCTCAAGCGCATCTCTCTGTTAGATGGTGCAGGCTGGTCAGTGTTCAGTGAGGCCCCTCCTGCCCCCAGCCCCGGGCTCCTTTGCTTCAGCCCACACCCAGGGCAGCACAAGGCACTGAGCTTCCGAGCCTGGAAGAGCCTTGAAGAAGCCTTGCTAACCTAACTCACTCATTCATTCAGCAGGCAATGAGGCCCACTGTGCACTCACCTCTGATGGAAGAGCTTTGAGGTTTCAAAGAAATAGGAACCAAGAAATTGGCTCCGCAGACTTGTACCAGCTTTCTGGGAGACTGGCGGAACAGGGCTGAGTACCTGGGAGGCTGGTGTGTGCGGGGGTGCTGCCTGGCCTTTCGAGTGGGACAGCCCTGAACCGAGGCTTGACTCTGCCGCTTACGGTGCTGGAGAGTGTCGCCTGTGCAGTTGTGGGGCGCGTGGTTGCGATGAGCACTTAGGAAAGCCTGGCTGCTGTTCTCTAGAGAACTTAGAGGATAACCCTCAGGGTACAAGTACTTTCCCACTGCCCCTAGCCTCACCAGGAAGGCTCTGGGTGTCGCTGAAGAGTCGGTTAATCAGTCTTTATTGCCGTCATCATGTTGCAGTATATACCCATGTCGGATCATCACATGGTCACCCCGAGCTCATCCACTGTGATGTGTCAGTTATATCGCAGTGAGGCTAGGGGCAAAGGGGTTGTTTCATCACGTGAACCCAAGGATGAAGCCACAGCCTAGTGAGTGTGGAATGAGAAGAGGCCTGTCTTGGACCCGACAGTGCTGGTGACCTGGGGCTGGGAACGCGTCCCCCATCTTGGGAGCTGGTCTGAGGCCTCCAGGGCAAGGAGCCTGTGGCTCGGTCCCTGCCATCTCCAGCGCCGGCGCCTGCATCCCGGACGTCCCCGGCCGCCCTCTCTGGAACTTGAGTTACGTCCTTCAAAAGTGCGGTGCAAAGGGGGCCGAGGAGTGCGTGTCTGCCGACCCCTCGCGCGCCCCCCGCCACTGCGGCCCGCAGGCGGGTGCTGGAGGGGAGCCCCGGGGGCGGTGGTCCTCCGTCGCCCCCTAGGGGACGCTCCGAAAACTGCTGTCTCTCGTGGGGCCCGCCCTCAGGAGGCCTTCTGCGGACGCGGAGGCGGGAGCGCCCCGGCCGGCGCCTCACTGTCCCGCGCGGCGAAAGCCCATCGCTTCTGCGACCTGGCTTTGGGATGTTCTGCTCAACGACATAGTCAAAGTAAAAACCAGACGTAAGCCTTTAAATTCAGGCAGGACTGTATCATATCATAATAAAAGGACGTGGGGCGCCTGGGTGGCTCAGTGGGTTAAAGCCTCTGCGTTCGGCTCAGGTCATGATCCCAGGGTCCTGGGATCGAGCCCCGCGTCAGGCTCTCTGCTCAGCGGGGAGCCTGCTTCCTTCCCTCTCTCTCCGCCTGCCTCTCTGCCTACTTGTGATCTGTCAAATACATAAATAAAATCTTTAAAAAATAATAAAAGGACGTTTTACATGAGGACTTTTGGGGGGAACCCCGTAATTTAGAAGATCATCATGGAGAAGGAAGCGCAGAGACAGTCCGTCAACCCGAAATTACTGTATCTGTGCTCTCCGCCGGTTTACCGCGCCTCCAGCTGCGTACACACTGCTTGAGAAGAGTGTCGGTGTCCTGGGGGGTCCCGCAAAAGCACTGAGCCAGCTGGGATATTCTTACGCGCTTCATTGAGGTGTAGTCTGCATACCGCAAAAGTCCCTCTTCTCCTTCTCCTTCTCCTTCTTCTACCCTAACCCTAACCCAGAACCCTGAGATCATGACCTGAGCTGAAGGCAGAGGCTTTAACCTACTGAGCCACCCAAGAACCCCCCCTTTTAAAAGATTTTATTCTTTTATTTTTATTTTTTTAAAGCCAATTCTTATTTTTTAATTTTTTAAAAGATTTTATTTATTTATTTGTCAGAGAGAGAGAGCACAAGCAGGGGGAGTGACTGAAGGAGAAGCTGGCTCCCTGCTGAGCAGGGAGCACTGTGAGGCTGGATTCCAGGACCCTGGGATCATGACCCAGGCTGAAGGTAGCTGCTTTACCGACTGAACCCCCCAGATGTCCCAAGATTTTATTTTTAAGTCGTCTCTGCACCCAACGTGGGATCTGAACTTACAACCCCAACATTAAGAGTTGCACAGTCCCCTGACTGAGCTAGCCAGGGGCCCCGTAAACACTTTGATTTAACATATGTTTTATGTTTTTTGTAGCACAATGATAATTACATATTGTGAAAATGACATATATTACATGTAAATTGTTTTTTAATAATTTAAAGATATTAATTTTTAATATTTAAATTTTAATAAATTTATTTTAATATATAATATATACTATAATAAATATAAAATTTAATATTTAAAGAATTAAGATACAGCAGGCAGAAGAGAGGTGAAAGCAGGCCCCGCCGAGCAGAGAGCCCGATGCAGGGCTCCATCCCAGGACCCCAAGATCATGACCTGAGTCGAAGCTAGAGGCTTAACCCACTGAGCCACCCAGGTGCCCCTAAAATTATTTGTTAACTTGTGCTCTGTTTTGCTTCTATTAAATCCCAATTTATTCCATTTGGTTTCTGCAAGATCTGACTACATTATGTCTTCTAGATGATGGGGCCTAAGCATTCACTTATTGAAAACATATTTTATAATAAAAATTTGCCCCCCTCAAAATTTGTCCCGTTATTCTTTCTTTTTATTCCAATTAAGGTAACTGTATTGATTCTTATAAAGTATATGTGAAAGTAAGTCCTTAAAAAAAAGATTTTATTTATTTGAGAAAGAGAGAGAGAGTATAGCACAGGGAGCTGCAGGCAGATGGGGAAGCAGAGGAGCCTAACATGGGACTCGATCCCAGGACCCTGAGATCAGGGCCGCAGCCAAAGGCAGGCATTTAACCAACCGAGCTACCCAGGTGCTGTATAAGTGAGTTCTCTTATCTTTACATTGATTCCAGCTGAGGATAGAAGCTTGTGTTAGGAAATATTTGCCAGGGGCGGGGGCGGTGGGGGGCGTTCAAGCTGCAGAGCTAAGCTGCCCCTCCCAACTGAGAGTCAGTCGTTCCAGCTGCTGGGGAATTCCCAAGGCAGGTTCATTATGCAGCCTCAGGCCTTGACCGATGCTTTTGGAGAAAAGGATCCAGAGATGATGCCACGCAGCTGGGACATCAGAAGCCAACGTGGGCTTCAACTTGGGATGACCTAAAGCAATGGCAACAATTCCGGCTTTTGAAAATAACCAGCACCTGGCACAAAGTGTGGCACACGAGAGGCACTCAGGACATACGTGCTGTGTGTTGTGGGATTCTGGACATGAATCCAGCTTCTACCACTGAGTGGCCACTGGACTTTGGGCAATTTTTTTTTAAAAGATTTTATTTATTTCTTTATTTAACAGACAGAGATCACAAGTAGGCAGAGAGACAGGCTGAGAGAGAGGAAGGGATGCAGGCTCCCTGCTGAGCAGAAGCCTGATGCGGGACTCGATCCCAGGACCCTGGGATCATGACCTGAGCCGAAGGCAGAGGCTTTAACCCACTGAGTCACCCAGGCGCCCCTGGGCAATTTTTTTTTTTTAAGATTCTATTTATTTATTTTTTTATTTTTTAAAGATTTATTTATTTATTTATTTGACAGATCACAAGTAGGCAGAGAGGCAGGCAGAGAGAGAGAGAGAGGAGGAAGCAGGCTCCCCACTGAGCAGAGCCCCATATGGGCCCGATCCCAGGACCCTGAGATCACGACCTGAGCGGAAGGCGGAGGCTTAACCCACTGCGCCACATAGGCGTCCCTACTTTGGGCAATTTATTGACCTTTCAGAGTCTTAAGTTCCTCGTCCTTAAAATGGAGGAAATGGGGGTACCTGGGTGACTCAGTCCGTTAAGTGCCCAACTCGTGATTTTGGCTCAGGTGGTGATCTCGGCGTCATGGGATCAAGCCCCGCATCAGGCTCTCTGGGCTCAGCAGGGAGCCTGCTTGCGGTGCCCCCAACTCTCTCTCTCTCTCTCTCTGTGTCTCTAAAATAATTAAGTAAATAAAATCCAATCAATAAATAACATAAGACGGGGAAGTTTTAGTATCCGCCTTGTGAGAACCAAACGACGGCGAACATGAAGTAGCACAGGGGGCGCCTGGGGACTCAGTGGGTTGAGCATCTGCCTCCTGAATCAGGTCATGATCCCGGGGTCCTGGGATCCAGCCCCACGTCCAGCTCCCTGCTCAGCCGGGGTCTGCTTCCCCCTCTCCGCGCTGCTCCCGCTGCTGGTACTCTCTGTCAAATAAGTAAAATCTTTTTTTTTTTTTTAAGATTTTATTTATTTGACAGACAGATCACAAGCAGGCAGAGAGGCAGGCAGAGAGAGGGGGAAGCAGGCTCCCCGCTGAGCAGAGAGCCCGATGGGAGGCTCGATCCCAGGACCCTGAGATCACGACCTGAGCCGAAGGCAGAGGCTCTAAGAGCCACCCAGGCGCCCCTCAAATAAGTAAAATCTTTTTAAAAATCCATAAAGTAGCACGGAATAAGTACTCCATAAATACGAACTCTTATTATAACCAATATTATTTATTTTTTATTCTTAAATATTTTATTTTATTGTATTAATTTATTTTTCTCTAGCAATCTCTTCACCGGCTTGGGGCTCGAACCCACGACCCCGAGATCGAGACTCACAGGCTCCACTGCCTGGGCCGGGCGGACACCCCCTGCGGGAGAATTTTACAAAGTGAAGGGTAAGAAGGAGAGACAGGAAACCCGCAAACTCGGCGCGGAAGGACGCGGGGCGGGGTGCGGGGTGCGGGCAGCGAGGCCCGCGCAGGGCAGCGCTTCCTGGGGGAGCAGGAAGTCCGGGGCAGGCGTGACCCGCTGCCTCGGTCCCTTCAGCGCCCCCGCCCCCGCCCCCGCCGGCTCGGGCGCCCGCGCAGGTGGCTCAGCCGGGCCTTCGCGGAGCGACGCGGGCCTCAGCGAGGCGGGGCCTGGCGCTGCGCGTGCGCGCGGGCGCTCTCCAGCCTGGGAGGGCGAGCGACCCCTCCGCCCCGTAGGTGGGAGGGCGGCCCCGCGGGGAGGGGCGCAGAGGCGCGGCCCCTGTCCCCACCGCCGCGCTCCTGCCCCCCGCACCCGGTCGCGCGGCTTCTGAAGAGTCTCTAGAAAAGCTCGCGGACTCCGCTCATCCTCGTCGGCCGGAGCCCATGCCCTCTCCGGCCTGCGAGCGGGACCGGGTCACGCCGGGTCGCTGGGCTCCAGGCAGGGAGGGGGTCAGAGAAGGGCTGCGGCCGGGCTCTCCGCACGCAGCCTCACTGCGTCTTTGGGGAGGCGGCCCTGTTCCCAGGCAAGACTGATGATGTGGGGGGACGACTGGAAAGCTCTGGGTCCAACGAGATCGTGACCGTCTCTCCCGAACCTCTCTGTGGTCAGCGGAAAGCGAGGACGCCGGCCGGCCACACAGACCACGCCGTCGGGCTTCCCACCTCGGGGAGATGGCGGGGCTCGGCCCATCCCGAGGGCAGTGGGTATAGCCCAGCGCGACTGAGATGGTGACCGAAGGTCGCACATCTAGTACTTGGCGGAGCTGGGGCTCAACCCAGCTTGCCCCCCCAGGCTGGCCTCGGTGCTCTCCGAACCTAGAAGAAGGAACCGACTGTGCCTGCAGTGTGTCTGGCAAGTCGTCCCTGAAATAATTCAAAAAGCCAAAAGACCCCACAAAGAAGCAGTTCCTGAGCAGCTCCAGGCTCCAGGCGCTGTTTGGCTTACAGATCCGGGAGTGACCCTGGGCGGGGGGACGACACTGCTCCGTCTCACAGAGGAGCAATTGGCCCCACGCTCCTGCTGTATTGTAGGCATGGTGGTCCCTGGGCACCATCGTGGACAACCCCCTGCTCACATCCACTGAGGACACAGCTGTGGACACTTTCCAGTTTCTGAACCTCACAACCTCCCTGTTCTGGAGGAAAGGAAACCAGTCGTGACAGTCCTCATCTGATGACAAAACGTGGCCCAAGAGGCCTGATGCTGGTGACTCCTGCCCTCCAGGTGTGCAGGCCCTCTGCCCAGGGCCCATCCTCCCTGCTCTTCCGCCCCTTCTCCTCCAGGAAGCCTTCCTGGGTCACTCCCACCATGAGCACCTGTCAGCTCATGTTTATCTGTAAGCATCTGCGTAGGCCTCTGACTCCCCTGCCTCTCGAACCTCTGGAGGGCAAACTGTACCTTAGCCATCTCCCAGCATCCTGGGGCTGAACCTGCTTTTATTAGTATCGCCTTTATTGGTATTACTTTACTTTTATTTTTAATTTTTTTCTTTTTTCTTCTTTTTTTCTAAGTAAGCTTGCCCAACATGGGGCTTGAACTCACAACCCCGAGACCGAGAGGTGCACACCCTGCCCACCGAGCCGGCCAGGAACCCCATCTTTGTTAGGTATTCCTTTTTTTTTCCTTAAGGATTTTTTTTAATTTTATTTCTCAAGGAAGCAGTTGCCTGCTGTGGCTCCCGTCCTCTGGGCTTCAGGCACCGTGACACCACCATGCACTCCGCTCTCTGGGCCGGATTCTTCCTGAGGTTGTCACCCACACGTGGCTCCCGCAGTTTCACAGTGAACAACCGCGGACCGCGGGAGGAAGCAAGCCACCCTTCACAAGTATGGCCGGTGTTGCCTCACTTCCTGTGTCACGTGATGCGCCCATAGTTGTCACATGACCCACTTGCTGCGTTCTGCCGAACCTAAACCTGCAGGACGAATTCCGGGTCTGTAGCTGCGGCTGGGACCTGCATCCCTGTTCTCATTTAGTGGATCCTGCATTCTTCCGAGGCTGGAACACCACAGCCCCTCACCTGCTGATGGAGTTTTCAAGTCCTCCCAGAGGAGTGAGTGGGCCCCAGCTCCCCATCGGTCTTGTCACGCCACTTCTGGAGTCCTGGCCATCCGGACCCTGGAATTCAGGGAATGATGGTCTCCTCCAACCCAGGCCATCATGGCTCTTCGATGGAGGGGCAGAGAGAGAGAGGGAGGGAGGGAGGGAGGGAGGGGTGGAGGGAGAGGCGGTGGAAAGAGGGGAAGAGAATGGTCCTGGTTGGGGTGGGCGGCAGCCAGGGGTCTGTGTTGGAGGACGGTGGGAGACTTGACCATGGGCATCCAGCCCACAGGAGAGAGCCGGGGCGTGGAGAGGGGCTTGCTTCCCAGCCGCTCCTCATTCTGTTCTCAGGAATGTTCCCGGCCTCTGGACAGGGCGGGTGTCAGGGCTGCCAGCCTCACGGGACTGCTGTTCCTTCAGGTGATATCGTGGGCATCAGGTGAGCGAGTCACGGAGATGGGAGGCAGCCCCCCAGCTCCTCCTGCCTGGTGGTCCTTGGTCGCCTTCTGGCATACCAGAGCACCAGGAGGTGTCGAGTAAACACTTCGGAGGGACTGAGACCAAGCGTGGGTGGGGGTACAGAGAGAGGACTTTTGAAACCAGCGTGTCCCTTCTCTGTCTTCGTCCTGCAGCCCTGGCCTCCGCTTGTGCTCCCTCCCCTCCAGGTGCCCGGCCCTGCAGCCCTAAAAGCTTCGGCTACAGCTCGGTGGTGTGTGTCTGCAACGCCACATACTGTGACTCTCTTGACCCCCTGACCCTGCCGGCCCCAGGCACCTTCAGCCGCTACGAGAGCACGCGCAGTGGACGCCGGATGGAGCGGAGTCTGGGGACCATCCAGGCCAACCGCACGGGCACAGGTGACCAGGACAGGCTGGGGTCCCCCCAGAGCTGTCATGCCAGTGACCGCCACGACCTTCTTCCTTGGGCACTGAGACCCTTCGTTCCCTGTGCGTGTTCTCAGGGCTTCTGCTGACCCTGCAGCCAGACCAGAAGTTCCAGAAAGTGAAGGGGTTTGGAGGGGCCATGACAGACGCTGCTGCCCTCAACATCCTCGCCCTGTCCCCCCCTGCCCGGAACTTGCTGCTCAAATCTTATTTCTCTGAAGAAGGTGAGCAGGAGGGGGACGAGATGAGAATGTGGTGGACCCTTCGACCTTTCCATTGACCACGACTTCCACCCATTCCACATGTGGGTCCTCTCTCAGTGCCCCGTGGAGTAAGTGTCCGACCTGCCTGTCCTTGAGTGTTTAGGGATTCTGAGGCTCAGAAGCCCGGGCTCCCCTGGGCCTGCCTCGGACGTCACTGAGGGCTGAGGGTAGGCCAGGTCACACACTCTCCTGCCGACCTGGACCCTCCTGTCTTGGCCTTGTCTTTGTGCAGGCATCGAGTACAACATCATCAGGGTCCCCATGGCCAGCTGTGACTTCTCCGTCCGCACCTACACGTATGATGACACCCCTGATGACTTCCAGTTACGAGACTTCAGCCTCCCCGAGGAGGACGTCAAGCTCAAGGTGGGCTCCCGGCCCTGGTGGAGTCAATGCCTGCTGGCTGCGGAGCCTCAGGCCAGAGCAGGGCACGAGAGACACAGAGCCTGGCCCCTGCTGTGCTGTGTCCTGGGGTGGGGGGGGGCAGGGCGGGGGCCCATGGCAAGGCCTGATGCACTGGTTGGGCCAGTCTGTCCATATTCCAGCTCTCACGGTCTTTCTCCTCACCTCCACCGTCTCCAGATACCCCTGATTCACCAAGCTCTGGCACTGGCCCAGCGCCCCGTGTCACTGTTTGCCAGTCCCTGGACGTCACCCACGTGGCTGAAGACCAATGGGGCCGTGAATGGGAAGGGGTCGCTCAAGGGTCAGCCTGGGGATATCTACCACCAGACCTGGGCCAGATACTTTGTGAAGTAAGGAAGCCACAAGGCCATAGGGTCTGGACCAGCTCCCCTCTTGAACACCCTCGTCTCTGCCCCACTCCTGGACCTGGGTCACCCCCAGCTTGGACTGCTCAGATGACTTTTCTACCTCCTGGGCCTTTCAGACTTGGCCTGTTTTCCCCATCTTGATGGGGCTCCTGATCCCCCAGGGTCTTGGTCCCCTTTCTTGGCCTGACTCACTCGTGCCCTTTGCCCTGCCAGGTTCCTGGATGTCTATGCAGAGCACAAGCTACACTTCTGGGCAGTAACGGCAGAAAATGAGCCTTCGGCAGGGCTGCTCAGCGGGTACCCCTTCCAGTGCCTGGGTTTCACGCCCGAGCACCAGCGAGATTTCATCGCCCGGGACCTGGGTCCTGCCCTTGCCAACAGTGCGCACCGCGACACCCGTCTGCTCATTCTGGATGACCAGCGCTTGCTCCTGCCCCACTGGGCCCAGGTGGTAAGGTCCAGCGCCCCCCGTGGTGTCCCGGTGGTCCCCAAATCTCACATCCAGGTGGCTGGCCCCGAGTGTCTTCCCTGCTCCAGCTCTCGATTCCTAGAATTCCCTGGGCTGGAGCTAGGCACCCCAGAGGCTCCCCTGGGGTGCTGACCCCCCAGATCCCAGGGTTGTCACCTGGAGCTCCTCTAGTCGCCTGCATCCCACTGCCCATTTCTCAGGTCCCCAGTGCTGCTTCCAGAACCCTCCATGCAGGGCCCAGATTCAGTGGCCGCTCTCCCCAGGAGTCTTTGCCCTTCTTGGCATAGGTGCTGGCGGACCCAGAGGCAGCTAAGTACGTGCATGGTGTGGCTGTGCACTGGTACCTGGACTTCCTGGCCCCAGCCAAGGCCACCCTGGGGGAGACACACCGCCTCTTCCCCGACATCATGCTTTTCGCCTCGGAGGCCTGTGTGGGCTCCAAGTTCTGGGAGCAGAGTGTGCGCCTGGGCTCTTGGGACCGGGGAGTACAATACAGTCACAGCATCATCACGGTGAGCCCCCAGGACCCTGCCGGGCACACACCGCAGGCCCTCTTGGTCGCATGGAGGAAAGGCCTCTGAGCTAACCATCCCCGCTGGCTTGCTCTTTGGGGCAAATTTTGGGTTCTTGTGATTCCCTGTCGTGCCTTCCCTCCCAGACATCTCCATTACCACTCCTCCTCACGCCCGGGTCTCTGGTGGTCTTATCTGCCTCAGTTTCTCAGCTTTTCATCCCATGCCTCCATCCCCAGCACCCTGCCCTCCCGAGCTGTGAGGATGCAGAGCACCCCTCCTTGGCCTGGGACACCCCCATCTGTCTTCCTCATGTGACCCTTCAGGACATGGTCTGGGGACCCCGTGTGGAACCTGTTTCTGCCCCGCTCCCACCCCAGAACCTCCTGTACCACGTGGCCGGCTGGACCGACTGGAACCTTGCCCTGAAACCCAGAAGGGGGGCCCAACTGGGTGCGCAACTTTGTGGACAGTCCCATCATCGTTGACAATCGCCAAGGACACGTTTTACAAACAGCCCATGTTCTATCATCTCGGCCACTTTAGGTGAGGGGAGGGTGGCCCCATGTCCCACGCCACCACCCAGGCAGGAAAGGAGCAGGGCGAGAAGTGAGCGCGCGGCTTCAGCCCTGGCTCTGGGGGTGTGCAGGGGAAGAGTGACTTCTCAGCAAGGGGGAGTGGCCCCACCTGACCATGCCTGCTCCCACCTCAGCAAGTTCATCCCCGAGGGCTCCCAGAGAGTGGGGCTGCTGGCCAGCCAGAAGAACAGCCTGGATGTAGTGGCGCTGACCCGTCCCGATGGCTCTGCGGTTGTGGTGGTGCTGAACCGGTGAGAGCAGTGGGGCCAGGGGCAGGGGGCCAGACGGTGGCCTTGGCAGGCTGAGTGCTCAGCTTCTCTGCCCTTTCTTTGCCAGCTCCCCGAAGGACGTGCCTCTCACCATCGAGGACCCTGGTGTGGGCTTTGTGGAGACGCTGTCCCCGGGCCACTCCATCCACACCTACCTGTGGAGCCGCCCATGATGGAGCCTGGGTGTGGGCATTAAAGGGGTACAGCCAGCTCACACACTGTCGGTGGCTGAGAACTTAGGCGGGCTGGGCTGAGCATAGGTGACGTAAGCCCGGAGCAGTGGTTTGGGTGACTCACTCTCCCCCTGGCCGATGCCTGGGGGGGCCCCTCGGGGAGGACAGGGAAGCCCCAGCGCCCTCCACCCCCGCCATGCACTGTGTGCCGGCTCCACGGAAACTGGGCCGGGGCCCAGAGTGAGCTCACCGTCTGTGCAAACACAGGCTGGGACTAGGTGGGTGGCTGGGGAGGGGAGGAGGTGAGGAGGGCCGGGCCCCACGCCACCGCCTACACGCCAGCTAGGGAAGACGATGGCCCCGTCACCAAGAGAGGGTCTGATTCCGGTCAGTGTGGTTTATTGTGGGAGGGGCACCCCCACTTCTAGCCCTGCGAGGATGGGGGCCTCTGGAATGTACGACAGTAGAAAAGTCAGTCCCGGGGTCGGGGGGCAGGTGTGAGGACAGGTCACTCCTCCTCATCCTCCTCAGCCATGCTCAGGGACCGCGTGCCCGGGGCCCGAGCAGG
This sequence comes from Lutra lutra, assembly GCF_902655055.1. NCBI lineage: Eukaryota > Metazoa > Chordata > Mammalia > Carnivora > Mustelidae > Lutra > Lutra lutra. The sequence continues at coordinate 68,764,602 of NC_062292.1, forward strand.
TGTCGCCCGCTGGATGGAGACGATGCCACTGAGCAGGGCGTAGCCTGCCATGGCCGCCAGGCCCGCCAGCACGGACAGGATCTGATTCCGCCGCCGGTTGGGCTCCTCCTCCGTGTCCGGGCCCGCGGGCGTCGGGCGGGGGGGCGGCACCTCAGCTGAGGACCGGGGAAGGAAGATGGGCACGGGGGCTCGTCCTGGACCCCTGCCCACCTTCCCGGGGAGGCCGCTGCACGCCCCTCACCTCCATCCCAGGGGAAGTAGAGGCTGAGGATGTGGGTGCAGTAGGCACAGAGGTTCTGCAGCCCCCGCAGGTGGGCCTGCAGCTTTCCACTGGGCAGCTTAGCCTGGAGCAGCAGCGCCAAGTAGCCGAACACAAAGGCGTCCAGGGAGGCAGGGCTGGAGCCGAGAGAAGGGCCGGAGGAGAGAGACTGAGGCAGAAGGGGCGGGGACAGAGGGGGAGGGACAGCAGGCCCCCGGACTTGGGCTCTGGTAGCAGAGGGCCCCCAGGGGAGGAGCGGACACCCGGTTCTGGGGCTGGCTCCAGACCTGGCTGGGGGAGGGCTCCCCGGGTGGCGCCAGCCGGGCCCTGAATGGGACTCTATCCCGGGGCTGCATAAAGGGCACATTGAGCGCCCCGCAGCTCGGCGGCCCCCTACCCCCCAGGCCTGGCAGCCCTCCCACCTCACACACAGCCCCACTGTCATCAGGCCCAGTGTCTGTCCCTAGGACCTCCTGTCGGGCGCCTGAGCCACCCCAGTCCCTGTGGCGACATCGGAACCCGTATCCCCTCCCAAACCCTCTCCCTTCCCCCCGGGACAGACTCACGCGTCTCCGAAGAAGAACTTCTGGGAGCCCAGGCGTTGCGAGAGCAGGGTCAGGCACTCCCGGGCCTCGTGGTACAGCTGTGGGGGGGCACACGGGCGGGCTCGTGGCCGCGGGACGGAGCCGCCACCCGTGCTGGGCGGCCCCCCACCTTCTTGACCATCGTCTTTGGGGCTCCTGGCCGGCAGCAGCCCCCCGCCCCAGACGTACCTCCTTCTCCAGCTCTTCCTCGTTCTCGGGCCGGTGCTCCCCGCACAGCAGCTGCAGCCGCTCCACGAACTGCCGCTGCATGCGGCCGGGAAGGAAGAAGTTCAGGGGAAAGGGCGTGGCCTCCGCGTACCACTTCCGGGTCACCTCCACGTAGTTCTTGGTGTCCACCCAGAAAGTGTGTATCTGGATTGGGGAGGCAGAAGGATGGCGCTGGTCTGAGCCAGTGCAGCTGCCTGACTTAGGGTGGGCTCTGGGCTGCCCCCGGGCTCCGTGTGCCTGCGTGCGTGTCCCTGACACCCCCCCAGCCCCCCCCACGTTCCTGGCCACAGATGCTGGGAGGTCTGGGCGCACTCACCAGCACAGGGAGCAGCTTCTCCTCCAGCAGAGACATGAAGGCCAAGGTGTCCGCCCCTTGCCGGGCCGACAGGTCATAATCAGCGTTGTACTTCTGCGGATGAGATGCCCGTGAGCTGGACACCAGGAGGCTCCAGGGCACGTCCCCAAGGAGTGAGGCATCCTGCCTGGGACCACCCTCACGGCCTCTGAGTGGAGCAGAGCTAGAGCAAGCAGCTTTTCCCGCTGAGGCCCCCTTGCCCGGCCTGGCCAGGAGCCTGTTGCTGTTGGCGGAAAGCCTGGGCCTCAAAGCCTGCTGGCCATCAAGGTCGGACGCCCACTGCCGGGAGAAAGGCAGGCCCAGCCACAAACCAGGAGCAGCTCCCGGAGCCTGCATGGAAAGCTGGCAGCTCGCCTGCTGACGGCAGCTTTCGGACAGGAACTTCCGCAGTCCAGGCACCGCAGGACTGGCACAGCAGAGCTCAGAGGCCATGTGGGCCTCCGTCCATGCCTCAGGAACGAGGGGACGCTATCTTCAGCCCCAGACCCCCAGCTTGTTCTCTCAGTGCCTGGGGCTATTTCTTCTATCTCATTCTGTGGCCCGGACGCCACCACAAATGTCTAACAACACCCCACGTGTGCTCAGCCTGCCACACACTGCTGCAGGCTCCAGTGTCTGGTCCTCAGCAACACTTTCCACATCCTGAGCAAGTTTTGTCCCCACATAACCTCTGGAACATGATCCTCAAAAAAATGCCCCCAAACTTCTCTGAACCTCAGTTTTCTCCCTTGTAGACCTCTTCTCTCAATGTGGCTGTGTTAGGAGAACACTCTGGAAACCGGAAAAGCTGTGTTCATTCATAAGGACTCAGGGTGGTGGTCCAGTCCCTGCCCGGAACTTTGCCTTCTACCTGGTTCCCCTCTCTCCATGCCTCCCAAGCCTCCACGGAATTCCCCAGCTCCTTCACCTTTGGGAAAGCAGAAATGAAGAGGAGGGCGCTACTTCGCGCTACTTCTGACAAGTGTAGAGGAGCCACTGGAAAACATTCTGCCTAAGCCCCCTCCTTTATGAACAAAGAACTTATAGACCTGAAAGAGGAAGGAACTTGCCCAAGGTCACACAGTCAAGGACAGAGGGAAGAACACACTCAAGGTATCTCTATTCCTCTTGTAATACTCCCTCAACTTCCTCGTGCTGGCTTGAAGTCTTGTCCATCCCAAGCCCCATATCCAGCCCAACCTGGTCCTGTGAGGAGGACAGGAGCCACCTCTCAGGGCCTCATCTGAGCCACCCGCCTTTCTCTTCCCTGTGTCATCAGCCTGTTTGCCTCTCCCTCCCTGCCCAGCAGGCAAAAGGCACTGTGCCTTCGGATGTATCCCTGGCGCCCCTGCTTCATGCCCGGCCTAGCGCTTTACTGCACTCAGCAGCTCTGGGTGTGTCTCCCCCATTGGACAACGTGCTCCTTGAAGCTTTGGGTCCCCTACCTCTAGCCTGGCACTTATCAATAAAGGTGTGTTGCACTGAAATGACTGAGCTGCTCTCACTGGCAGCCCCCCTACCTGAGCCACCTACCTCTTTCCGAAGGTGGGTGATGATCTTGTGTGGTACCGAGATGACCTCTCCATGACTGGTCCGGAGGGCAGGCAGAGTTCCTGACGTTGAGAAAAAAGGACGCCCACCAAACCCTTAGCTGCCTTTCCATACGGACTTGCACCACATTCCTGTCCGGCTCCTGGTCCACCCTTCCTCACCCCCAGGAACACGGGGTACCTGAAGGGCTCTGCCAGGGGTTGGTGATCTTGTGCACCTTGAGTGGGGCACCCGTGAATCTGGCATAGGTCTGCAGGGAAGGAAGCAGAAGGCAGAGAGGCCCCAACAGGGGAATCAGGAAGACAGAGAACATTTATTGAGTTCCTTTCCTGCTAGGCTTTGTACTTGCCTCACAAAAGAAGAGGTGGACATTACAGCTGCCCCTTTCACAATGGGCAACACAGGGCTGAGAGAGATGGTGAACAGGTCTGCCAGTCAAAGCCTTCCCCGTCTCCTCTCCTGCCATCTGCTTGATGTACACAGAGCCTCCTAAGTTCTTCCTAACCGTGTATTCCTTTCCTTGGAAGCACTGACCATGTCCTTCTCTAGGAGTCTCTGTGGCCTGCTCCTCCTTAAGCCTTAGTACCTGAACACGTTGGCTTTACTTGCGAACGTGTCTGCCTTTCTCTGAACAACCACACCACACGGGAGGAACCAAGTCGTATTCGTCTTTGCATGCCAATTGGGTGGTTTGGAAGCGGGCCTGATCCTGCTTATTAAAGGAAGGGGTGAATGAATGAGGCGAACGAGTCTTTCTGACCGGAAAGCTCTTTCCACAGAGCCTGGCGGCATACATAAACCAGGAAATGCTGTTTAGTGAGCAGGAGGGGGAGGGGGAGGGGACAGGAATGCCGAGCCTGAGAGCCCTGAGGTCGTCCAGGCTCAGTAAACCTCCCGATGAAGAAACAGCGCTCAGAGACGAGAAGGGATCGCCCCAGGTCACACAGCCAGTAAATGGGCGTGCAAGGACTAACACCCATTTCCTGAACCCCCGACCAAGCCTCTTGCTGTGGCTGCACAAAACCTAGGCTGTCAGGCCATAGGGCACTGAGCCCATGTGCGCCAGGCACACACACACACACACACACACACACACACATCTTAAATTGCCTCAGTTTCCCCCAGTGCTCCCGGGCGGAGGCGCCCTAGCGAAATTCGGACGACCGGCCAGTTCGGCTCCCGCCCCAGTGCTCCAGAGCGCAACAGAGAGCAATGGCGCCACCTCTCACCAGCACGGCCAGGCTGTCCAGGTCCACTGACGGCAGCCCCCAGCCCCCCGACCAGCAGAACAGCTCCATGGGCGCCGCCATCTTGCCCGCCCTCTGTCCCGGAAGCACCACCCCCGCGCTTCCGCCCTCCCTTCCCCTCGGGCCGCCCGAGGCGGGGGCCGGAGCTAGCTGCGCGGCGAGGCGGGGCGGGGCGAGGCGGGGCGGGGCGGGGCCGGGCGGGGCCGAGGGCTTCGGGGGAGGGCGGCCGCCGCCGGCTCCAGAGACGGGTCCCGAAGGGGGGAAGGGTTCTCGGCGGGCCCGCGCGGAGGCTGGGCGGCCTGGCTGCGGGGAGCCCCGGACCTCCGACGGCGCGACGGGTCCTGGAGGCGCGGGTCTTGGGCGCCTGCTCCGGGCTTTCTCGCAGCCGTGCACGCGGCCCGGGCTGTGCCAGGCCCCGCGGGGCTCGGCCCGGAGCAGGGGCCGCGGGGGGGGGGGGGTCCCCCCGAGCCGCATGTTTTCCACAGCGCGTTATGTTTGGAGCCGGCCCCGCGCCGCCTGTCGCCATGGAAACAAAACAGGGGCGGCGGCGGCGGGAGCCGGGTCGGGCTGGGGCCTGGGTGGGGGAGGGGGTGGGGCTCGCGGGCCGTTGCCGTGGTAACGGGAACGGAGGCGCCCCTCCGCTTCGTCCGGGTCACGGCCTGCCCACCAGTACCCGTCCCCCCCCCCCCCCAGTCTTCCCAGTCTGGCCCCGGCCCCTGGCCTGTCCCCTGGTTTACTCCTGGCCCCGCTGGCTCTTTGCTCGTTCCTGATTCCTTCCCTCCGACCCGTTCGCTGACCGCTGTGTCGGACGGGCCCTCCAGCTCCCAGCGGAGGCCTTCACGTTTTCCCAGGACGGAGGCACGTGTCAGGGGACCCCCACCAGTAAAGAGCACTTGCTTCGTCGGGGCAGCAAAGTTCAGGCCATGTGGGCATCCCCTGGGCACAACAGCGAGCTAGTTTCCACCACTCCCTTGGCATCCCTTCCTGCCAAGCTGTGGGATAATGCGCACTGCCTGGCACTGCCCCTGCCAGGGGTTCCTGCCTTCTGCGACCGCGACGTACAGAAAACAGTAGCATTCGGTAGTGGCCCCCCTCAGCGAGAGGGCAGGAGGGAGGGAGGCACCTGGGAGAGAGGACCGTTAGGGAGAGGCAGGAGGCAGGAAGGCCTTCAGACTCTTCCCCAGCGCCCTGGATCACGGAGCTGGGGATGCCTCCAGGCTGATTAGCGGCTCTTTGTTTCAGCCCCCCCTCACCCGCCTGCTGGCCCCCCTCTTCAACTCCCCCTTCCAGTCCCTCCGCCCCCCGCTCCTGCTCTCTCCGCCTAGCCTTTTCCCCTCCCAGCCGCCTGCCTGCCAGGGGTAGTGAGCCAGCTGAGCGGCATGGAGACGCAGAAACTTCGGGGGGCCCTGGCTCTTCTCCTCCTCTGCACTTTGGCATCTGCCAGTCAGGACCTGCAGGGTAAGCCTGTCTCCATCTTCTTCCACCCCTCTTGGCCTCCCCTTGTTTGCCCTCAGCTTAGTAGCAGGGAAACATGTGGGCAAGGGGAGAGTCCCGAAATGGAACAGGAGGGAAGAGTCCGTGAAATTGTGGCCATCAGGGAAGCAGTGAACACCAGAGGGTAGTGGGTGAGCAGGAACTGGCCAGAGTCAGCCTGAGGCCAGGTCAGAGAGCTCAGGAGCTGCATGCTAGGGCTGCCCGGGCTGGGTTGGTGTCTGAGCTTCCGCAGGGACCCCAGGGTCCAGGAGACCAGGGCAAAGGTGGGCTTCTCCATCCCCGGGGCTGCCGGCTGCCCCAAGACAGGGTGGGGGTGGGGACCGAGAGGTCTGGGCTCTCCCGGAGGTCTGGCTGTGGGATGGGCCTGCGGGTGTGGGAGAGGTAGCTGAGCAGATGACAGAGGCACAGATTCATTACTGGCTGGAAGGGAAACCACAGATTGGCCAGGACACAGGAGGCAGAGGAGCCGGGTCCCACATTCCCGTGGGAGAGAGGCAGACAGCAGGAGGGTCAGAGCCCTCAGTGGGCAGCTCTCCTCGTCCAGCGTGCGTGCACGGAGCCCGGGGGCGGGGAGGAGGGGCGTTTGGGTGTGGGATGAGCCAAACCCAGCCGCCTAAAGAGAAACTGCTTTTCCATTTCTGCGCTGTGGGCACCAGGTGCTGCTTCTGCGTGCGATCCCCACAGTGGCTCCCTTGCGCCACCTGGTGGGGGCATCTCAAGTGGGCCGGGCGCTGGTTCTGTTTCCAAGAGAGCCTCAGGCCCTTCGGGTTCCCAGAGGGTGGCCTTCAGCAGTGTTGAGGGAAAGGAAGCACAGCGCCTGGTCTTCTGATAGCGACCAGGGTTGAATTTCAGGAAGGTGACTAACGCTGCCCCCTGGGGGCGGGGGTGGGGGAAGTGATGAAGGATGCTCCCCCCCCCACGGCCACGCCCCAGGGCTCAGGGGAAAGGGCAGACTGAGCATTTGACCCCGCTCTCTGACCTTGATAATCCTCGCCTGGCCAGTGATTGACCTGCTGACTGTGGGCGAGTCTCGGCAGATGACCGCTGTGGCGGAGAAGATCCGGGCAGCCCTGCTCACTGCTGCTGACATCTACCTCTTGTCCACCTTCCGCCTGCCCCCCAAGCAGGGTGGTGTCCTCTTTGGCCTCTACTCTCGCCAGGACAACACACGATGGCTGGAGGTCTCAGTTGTGGGCAAAATTAACAAAGGTGACTGGTGGGCATCTCCTTTCCTGCACTGATGACCCCCTGAGCACTCTCCCTCGTTCCCACTCCCATATCTCTCTTAATTCTCCTCGGCCTCTGTGGGGGCTCATGGGCCCATCCAGCTGTGCACAGGCACTAGGGGCACCCAGAATGGGGTGCTTAGGACGTGCACCGGGAGGCCAAACCATAGAGCAAGGCCTAATACTTGCAGGGAGAGGGTGTTGTACTTGGGGGTGCCTGAGGGAGGGGGAGGGAGGTCTCCGTGTCCCAGTGAGGGTGTACGGCAGTCCCTCAGTTCCCTGGCACAGTCCAGTGGGTACAGAACCAGCTGGCACTCTAGCAAGGGACAGAGTGATGGAAGACTAAGGACATCCTAGTCTCCGAAGCAGTTTGAAAAGTATTTGTTGTGTGCCTGTCACATACAAGGTGGGGAGAGATACACCGCAGGCAAGGGGCCAACGGGAGTGCGGTCCAGAAGGGTTGATCCGAACCCTAGTTGGGAGACGGGATGGGCGACAGGACCCATACTGACCTCCCCTCCTGGGCAGTGCTGGTGCGGTACCAGCGGGAGGACGGCAGAGTCCACGCCGTGCACCTACAGCAGGCGGGCCTGGCCGACGGGCGCACGCACACGGCTCTCCTGCGGCTCCGCGGTCCCGCCCGACCCAGCCCTGCCCTGCAGCTCTACGTGGACTGCAAACTGGGAGACCAGCACTCTGGGCTCCCTGCATTGGCCCCCATTCCTCCTGCCGAGGTTGACGGGCTGGAGGTTCGGACTGGACAGAAGGCATATTTGAGGATGCAGGTGAGCCGGGAGGACGGGCCCCTGAGTTCCGCGCACGGCCTTCACAGCAGTGGGAGGAGGACCCGGCGGGTTTTCCCACCCCACTCTGCTCCTGTCCGCCCTCCCCCCACCAGGGCTTCGTGGAATCTATGAAAATGATTCTGGGCGGGTCCATGGCCCGGGTGGGGGCCCTGAGTGAGTGTCCATTCCAGGGGGACGAGTCCATCCACAGTGCAGGTAACACAGAGCTGGCATTCTAGACCCCAGAATCACTTCCTGTGGCCTTTGTTGACCCTCATCTCCTTGGCTTCCCCCTTAACATTCATTCCTTCAGCTCACTGATTCCTGGGGCTTCAGACGCTGTTACCCCCAATCTCCTTCGCCTGTGGTTACAGGCCATCCCAGGAGGCCTGGGTCAGAAAAGTCTCCCTGTTCAGGGGCCCCCGCCTCCCCGGGTAGCTGGGAAAGTAGAGCGACTGGAGAAGGAAGGAACTCCCGAGCGCTCTGTGTGGGGGCCAGACAGTTCACTGCTTGCTCTTGGCGACCCAGAGAAGGGTCTTTGGGTCTTTCTTAGCTGTCATCCGCGACTGTCACCTACCAGCAGCCTCTCTGAGCATGGTCCGTGTGCCTGGTGTCTCTGACAGGGATGCTCAGAGGTCCTTACCAACAGAAGACGTCCACTTCTCCCAGAAGCTGGGTGGGGGAGGGGGGCGCAGAAATGGAGCAGACAGACTTGGATCACTTCTGCTGCTCCCAGGCCTGGGAACCAGGGGGATCTGGCTTCTGATTGTGAGGCAACCCTCTTTCAGGGTCGGTCACCCGTGGGGAGAGCTGTTCTGCCTGCCTGTTGCCTCTGCCCTCCCACCATCCAACTGCCTGTCCCTCTTCCAAGACTCCTCTAGGCCTTTGTTCCTGCTTCTCTTTTCCTTCCTCCTCCTCACCGGCCTGGTCCTCTTCACATCTCTACCCTCTGTGTTTTCTCCTCTCCAGTGGCCAGCGCACTCCACTCCATCCTAGGTGAGCAGGCCCCCGGGAGGCGGGTGGGGAGGAGCCCGGGGCAGCTGCTGCTGGGCTTGGGCTGGAGCCGGCAGGAAACAGAGGCCCCTTTAGCCAGGAGAGGGGTGGGGTTTGTTTAAAGGCCGGGTGGGGAGCATGGGCAGGAGCTGACTTATTACCCCAAGAAGGGACGAGAGCTGTGGCCCAGTTCTGAGCCTCTCTGCACCTGGGGCTCTGACAGGGGAGCAGACCAAGGCGCTGGTCACCCAGCTCACCCTCTTCAACCAGATCCTGGTGGAGCTGCGCGATGATATCCGAGACCAGGTTTGAGCTCGCCAGTGGGGGGTGGCATGGGGCTTGGGGTGGGGTGGTGCGAGGAGCCGACCGCCCCTATCTGTCTATCCGCCAGGTGAAGGAGATGTCTCTGATCCGAAACGCCATCATGGAGTGTCAGGTGTGCGGTGAGTGGGCGTGTGGGGTGGGCTCCGGATGGCACCCCGTGCTCCCCACCTCATGGCTTTGGCCTCCCCTTCTGCGGATGGGCACGTCCCCCTGTGGCTGGCTCTGACCATGCCCACCCCTCAGGCTTCCACGAGCAGCGTTCCCACTGCAGCCCCAACCCCTGCTTCCGAGGCGTGGACTGCATGGAAGTGTACGAGTACCCCGGCTACCGCTGTGGGCCCTGCCCCCCAGGCCTGCAGGGCAACGGCACTCACTGTGTGGACATCGATGAGGTGGGGGAGGGCCGCCTGGAAGGGCGCAGAGAGTTGAGAGAGGCCCGAGGATGTGGGGCGGATGCTTGGAGACAGGGAAAGAAATGAGGAGGGGGGCACAAAGCCCGTGCAAAGAGCAGGGGGCCGCATGGGGAGGGCCACTTGGGGGGGCAGGGGGGCCCGGGGTGGGGGTCAGAGCGCAGTGAGGCTAGGCGGTGGGAGCATGGACAGGGTCCTGAGCGCCCCCTTGTCTCTCCCACAGTGTGCTCACGCTGACCCCTGCTTCCCTGGGGCCAGCTGCATCAACACTGTGCCTGGCTTCCACTGTGAAGCCTGTCCTCGCGGCTATAAGGGCACTCGGGTGTCCGGTGTGGGCATCGACTACGCCCGCGCCAGCAAACAGGTTAGCTCGGCCAGAGGGTAAAGACGAGGTCTGGGGCTTGCGGGGACCAGGGGCTTCTGGGCTGGGTACGGGGTCCTTGTGAGAAACGGGACGGGGCTACCAGCTGGTGCGCTGGCTTTGCGGGAGGGGCCCGGCTGTGGGTCCGGTTTCACCCAGAGTCTGCCCCGTCAGGTCTGCAATGATGTGGACGAATGCAACGACGGGAACAACGGTGGCTGTGACCCAAACTCCATCTGCACCAACACCGTGGTGAGCCATGTGCCTGGAGTGTGTCCGGAGAGTGGGGCGTGCGGCCACACGCACACACGCGCACGCGCCACTGCAGAGTTCCTGCCACACCTCCTTCGTCCCCAGGGCAGGCCACCCTGACGTGGCTCATACTGGCTCCGAACCTGGGTTCTGCTTCTTACGGTGGCTGGTAGCAGGTCTCCTGGGGCTTAGTGTCACCACCTGGAAGCTGGGGCTATGAGACACCCGCGAGGCTGCCAGGAGAGGCCAGGGGCCATGACTGTCCTAGTGGGCATCAGGCCAGGAGCGCCCATCCCACACCCCTTGGGCGGGACAGCCCCGGGTCCTGAGTACCCAGCAGGCTGACCCTCCTCCCTGACATGCCGCTTCCTGGTTCTCAGGGCTCTTTCAAGTGTGGCCCCTGTCGCCTGGGCTTCCTGGGGAACCAGAGCCAGGGCTGCCTCCCAGCCCGCACCTGCCACAGCCCAGCCCACAGCCCCTGCCACGTCCACGCGCACTGTCTCTTTGAGCGCAACGGAGCAGTGTCCTGCGTGGTGAGCTGGGCCTGGGGCTTGGGAGGGAGAGGGAAGGTTTGGAAAACGGGGGTCGGGCCGTGAGCCTGCATGGGGCCTGGGATGGGGGCCTGCGTGGGAAGGGGCCCAGGAACCACTTGGGGAAAACAAGGGCTGGAGCAGGAAAAGGCCGGTGTGAGGAGATAGGCCTGGCCCTCATTCCTACTCTTCCCGTGGCCCAGTGTAACGTGGGCTGGGCTGGGAACGGGAATGTATGTGGGACCGACACGGACATCGATGGCTACCCGGACCAGGCCCTGCCGTGCATGGACAACAACAAGCACTGCAAGCAGGTGTGCGGCCAGTGGGTAGGGGTGGGGCTGGTGGGCAGGCAGGTGTGGGCAGGCTGGGGCAGGGGTGGAGCACGCAGGCAGGGGTGGGTGTCCAGGCTGGGGCAGGGGTGGAGCAGACGGGCAGAGTTGAGCCGGCCAGGCTGGGCCAGGCCACAATCCCATCTGGGTTCCTCCTCGACCTTTAGGACAATTGCCTTTTGACACCCAACTCTGGGCAGGAAGACGCCGACAACGACGGTGTGGGGGACCAGTGTGATGACGACGCTGATGGGGATGGGATCAAGAACGTGGAGGTGGCTCCTGGCGGCCCTGTCCCTTGCGGCTCCTCTGCTCCTCTCTATGCCTTGTCCCATAACCCTGTCCCCTCTTGGTCTCTGGCGGCGCTGCAGAAAGGGCCCCAGGGCTCCCATTCGGGCGTAGACCCTGTGCCAAGATGAGATGGATTCTGTGGAGGGTGGGTGGGCGCAGCATGACTACAGACATGGGCACGGGGACGGGGTGTGGGTAGGTTCCCAGGGGTGTAAGGGCGGCCTGACTCTTCCTCTCACCCCAGGACAACTGCCGACTGTTCCCCAACAAGGACCAGCAAAACTCTGACACAGACTCTTTTGGGGATGCTTGTGACAACTGCCCCAACGTCCCCAACAATGACCAGAAGGACACAGACAGCAACGGGGAAGGGGACGCATGTGACAATGATGTGGATGGAGATGGTGCCACTGGGGCTGGGGGACTGGGAGGCCCTAGCAGTGGGAAGGAGGCATGGCTGGGCGGTCTAAGCACCACAGGGGTGGCCTGGGTGGGCGAAGCGCCCTGGGAATGGGAAGAAGGGGGGCAGGGCGAGGCAGGAGAGGGCTAGGGGGTGTCCTCTGCATGGGACGCCAGCTCCAGAAGACAGCATGACCTGTTGTAGTGACAGGCTTGTGTCCCTGCATGTCTCCTAGGCATCCCCAACGGACTGGACAATTGCCCTAAGGTCCCTAACCCACTGCAGACAGACAGGGATGAGGACGGGGTGGGAGATGCCTGTGACAGCTGCCCTGAAATGAGCAATCCTACTCAGGTACTGGGGCTGGGGAGGGGAGGGCCCTGGGGTGAGGCCATGGCCCTTCCCATGGGAAGTGGTCCGGCCCCGGTCTGCGGAGTTATCAGGAGGTGGAGAGAATGGGCATCTCTCTCTCTCAGACAGATGCCGACAGTGACCTGGTGGGGGATGTCTGTGACACCAACGAGGACAGGTAGGGCAGGCCAAGACACAGACGGTCCTCCCCGGGTTCCTTTACTTTCTTGTGGTACATTGTTTCCCGCGTGGTTTAGCCTTGATTCTCCACTCCTGTTGAGCAGGAGCCCCTCCCCCAAGTCTAGCCTCCACTCCTGCTGCCGGACATTCGCCTCACCTGGCTGGCTGTGGGGCACACCCCTGACTTCTGAGCAGAAGATGGGGGATGGACGTGGTACTTTTAGAGCCTTTATTTGGTGCCTGTTCTGGGCAGCGATGGGGATGGACATCAGGACACCAAGGACAACTGCCCAGAACTGCCAAACAGCTCCCAGCTGGACTCAGACAATGATGGACTCGGAGACGAGTGTGATGGGGATGACGACAATGACGGGGTCCCAGACTACATGCCTCCAGGTCCTGACAACTGTCGCCTTGTACCCAACCCCAATCAGAAGGACTCAGACGGTGAGGCCGGGGTCCCACAGAGGCCTGCACTGGTGGGGGCCCTGCACAGGGCGGGGTGGCAGGTGCCACTGGGGCCAAGCCAGGAAGGCGAGGCCCGATGGGCGGTGTGGTGGTGTCCAGAGCCCACTGCCAGGCCTTCCTGAGCCCTTGGCCTCACTCTGCCCAGGCAATGGCGTTGGCGATGTGTGTGAGGATGACTTCGACAATGACGCAGTAGCCGACCCCCTGGACGTGTGCCCTGAGAGTGCAGAGGTGACCTTAACGGATTTCCGGGCCTATCAGACCGTCGTCTTGGACCCTGAGGGAGATGCTCAGATTGACCCAAACTGGGTTGTGCTCAACCAGGTACTGCAGCCATGGGCTGGGCAGGGGCTGTTAGGCCAGGCCACCAGGTGGGGCCCTGGTGGGGCTGTGTCCCCGGAACAGGGTTTTCTTCTTTCCTGAACTCCATCAGGGCATGGAAATCGTTCAGACCATGAACAGTGACCCTGGCTTGGCGGTCGGTATGTACGGAGCACCCGGTTCCAACACTTCCACCTGGAGGAACCCTACAGGGGCAGGGGGCAGGGGCCAAGCTGAGCACACATCTCACAGGCATTGTTTCCCACCCCGAGTGCCCCATGGGCCACTAGTGGCTTGGCCACCCCTGACCCAGATCCCACCCCCCCCCAGGCTACACGGCCTTCAACGGTGTGGACTTTGAAGGCACCTTTCACGTGAACACGGTGACTGATGACGACTACGCAGGCTTCCTTTTCAGCTATCAGGACAGCGGCCGCTTCTACGTGGTCATGTGGAAGCAGACGGAGCAGACCTACTGGCAGGCCACACCCTTCCGGGCTGTCGCGCAGCCAGGGCTGCAGCTCAAGGTGGGCAGCTGCCCGGAGCCCCCAGCCCAGGGCCCTCACCCCAAGCCTCCCCGAGCTTCCCCCACTGCCTGAGTGGGAACCCTCTTTCTCAGACATCTGGCCTGGAGGTTGGCTTCCAGGGGACTCCAGAACGTGCTCCCGCCCCCCTTGACTTCCTTTTCCATCTGTGCTTACCAGTCTGCTGATTGGGTCCCACGGTTGACCCCCTGTCTTTGCCAATATTCTCCAGGCGGTGACATCTGTGTCAGGCCCGGGTGAGCACCTCCGGAATGCCCTGTGGCATACTGGCCACACCCCCGATCAGGTCCGGCTGCTGTGGACTGACCCCCGAAACGTGGGCTGGCGGGACAAGACTTCCTACCGCTGGCAGCTGCTGCACCGGCCTCAAGTGGGCTACATCCGGTGAGGGGAGGGGCTGAGCCCTGCAGGGTGGGGGGACCCACAGGCCCGGCCTGGCTTGCTTTGGCCTGGCTTGGCCTTCAGCTGGGACTCCCCACGGGCTGCCCCTGCACTCTGCTCCTCAGTGCCCTGGGCCCTGGACTGGGACTGGGGCCACTTCCCTCTCTGCCCTCCACCACGGATGTCCCGCCTCAGCCCTGCTCTGGGCCCTAGGGCTCGTGCTCCCCAGGACCCACAGGCTGTGTGGGGCCGTTTTCCCTTCTGTAAGGTGAGGGCGTGTTTGGGAGCCTGCAAACCACAGGACAGGCCGTGGAGAGGCCCTCCGCTCCGGCCCCTTCCGTGGTACATCCCAGAAGCCACCCCATCACCACGTCTGACCCGGAAGGGGTCATCATTTGCCCAAGAGTAAACCAAGGCCCAGACTGCACACCTCTGAGCAGCAGGGCTAGGACTTCTCAGTCGGGCGCTGTGGTCACCCCTGCGCGCTTCCTAGTCAGCAGGGATGACGGAAGGGAGGGGAAATGGCAAGAGCCCGCGGTCCAGGGACTTGGGCTGGTTTCCCTTTAAGGTGCCTGGGGCTGCAGGGTGCCAGGGCAGGGGGTGAGGGAGGGGGGACTAGAGCCTGGGAAGCGGGTGACTTCACCCCCCAGCCCATTGTGCTCATTGTCATGGCAACCCAATCCTCGCCTGGAATGCGGCTGGTGCTTTGAGATGCAAAGGGGGCTGACAAAGAGGCAGGGGCCCCAGGCCTGAGAAAGCACCCCGTCCCTCCCCTTCCCTTCCTCCCTCTCCCTCCTTCCGTTCTCTCTCTGGCCCAGTGAGCTTCAGGGGGGTTGGGGATGAGTAGGGGCCTGGGCTTGATGGCCCAGTGCCCATTGGCCTCCTAGCACCCACGGACGCCCCTGTCCTGGGCAGGGTGAAGCTCTATGAGGGTCCTCAGCTGGTGGCGGACTCTGGGGTGGTCATTGACACAGCCATGCGGGGAGGCCGTCTGGGCGTATTCTGCTTCTCTCAAGAAAACATCATTTGGTCCAATCTCCAGTATCGATGCAATGGTGAGGCTCCAGACCCCATCGGCCTGACCTTCCATACGCCCTGGTGGGAGGGTCCTATCTTCTGACCTCAGTCATTTCTCCACCTCAGACACGGTGCCCGAGGACTTTGAGCCATTCCGGAGGCAGCTGCTCCAGGGAAGGGTGTGAAGAGGCGGCCCCCGAGGGATTCCGAATCCCGATTTTAGACCCTCTGGCCTTGGGATCCATCCTGGAGACCCTGGGGTCTAACTTACAGCCACTCAAGCAAACACAGACCCTTCTCCAGCACCCACAGGAGTTCCGCCCCAGAAGGGTGGTGACCCCACGGTTCAGGAGTTGGGACATTTTCAAGGGCTGCTATTCTCAGGCACTAACCCCAGGAAAGAGAACAGCACGTTGCCATAAAGGTCCGGTGGTTTTCTAAGCTAGTGCTTGTTGTTTCTTTTAGGGGTTTTCCACAGCAGGGTGGGGAGCAGGAAGGAACCGAGCGGGTGAGAAAGGGGGCTGGTAGGATGAAAGCTGGAGCTCTACCGAAGTTTGGCTGCGCGCGGGCGGGTGGAGGAGGAAGGCGCTGGACTGGGGCAGGTGAAGGATGAGGGGCCGGCCCGGAAAATGGCTAAGTCCTCCCAGACCCACTTACTCACTCACGGCGGCGGCGGCGGCACTCCAGTCCATCTTAGGTCGTCCGGATCGACAGCCAGGAGGGCTGGAGCTGGCCCGCTCGGGGCGAGAGGGAGGCCGGGGGGCCGGGGGGGCCGGGGGGGCCGGAGGCCGGGACGAGTGCAATATTGGCGGGGGAAAGAACAACACTGCACCGCGTCCCGTCCCTCCCGCCCGCCCGGGGCCCGGGATCCCGCTCCGCACCGCCTGCTGCCGGGTCAGCCCCAGAACCGGGGTCGCGCCGGGGAGCTGGGTCCAGCTGGAGGCCAGAGACTTGGCGCCTGGTCGAGGGGGGAGGGGACGGCGGGGAGGGTGGTGGCCGGAGGGGAGGCCGCGCTGGCCCGGAAAGCCGCTTTCCGACCCCAGCCGCTGCGCGCGCTTGCTCTTTAAATACTCGGAGCGCGCGGCGCGGAGCCGTCGCCATGGTGACGCGTGTCCCAGCAACGCGACTGAATGGCTGTTGCCTGGCAACGCCGGGGCCGAAGTTTTGGGGCCGCCCACTTCGATGCTCGCGCTTTCTCCCGCGGGCGGGTGGGGGGCTTCGGCGCCCCTCGGACCCGCGCGCCCCGCTCGAAGCCGCGCCCCCTCGCCTCCGCCCGGCCGCCCTCCAGCCCCGCGGCTCCGAGGCGTCCTGAACGCCCCTTGTCCTGTCTGCTCTCGCCGCGACCGAGAACCGTTCCCAAGGCGGACGCAAGTCGGGGGAAAGGGCCTCCAGAGGGGCCGGACCCCCAGCCCCCACGTGCGCTGTGCCCCAAACGTTTCTGCCCTTCGTACTTCTCCCCCCCAGCACGCCCCCTCACATACAGTCCCCTGGTCGCCACCATGTGCCTACCCAACCCCAGCTGCCCTCTGCTCCCCATGACAGCTCGGGGCCCCCAAATCCCATTCCGTCGCCCCACCTAGTCGCTGCTGCCCAAGTGCGTCATTGCCGCGGCCCACAGCCCCTCCCACATTCCGCCGCCCTCTCCGACATACCTCCGCGCCCCTGGCACGTACCTCCCGCCCCCGCCCGCACGCGCCCCGGGGTCCCCCCAGCGTGGCCAACTCCTCCGCCGACCGAGCGGCGCTTCCCTGCGCTCTGCGTCCGAGCCCCTGAGCTGCGCACGGGGGCTCCGCGGCCCGCAAGCCCCCCCGGCCCCGCCCCTCCGGCCGCACTGGGGCGCTCGGCTCCCCCCCGCGACCCGGGCGCCCCCAGTGTTCGCGCGCGGCCGCCCGGCTCCCGGGGGCCGCCAGGGGGCGGGAGAGCCCGGCCCGGGGCCCCGCGGAGGAGCAGGAAAGACCCCGGGGTCCCGCGGCGCGTGAAGTGGAACTTTCTTCCCCTAACCCTTCCTTGGGACAAGCCCGGGCGGGAACGCGGCCGCTGGAAAGTGCGACAGCGGAGGGGACCGTTGGTTTCGGTGCTCTGCCTGCGGAACGGGACAGGGAGCGGCTGGGGCCGCGCGAGGAGCGGCGATTCCGGGAAGTGGCGGGGGGAGGTGGTCCGAAAGGGGCACCCGGTCCACCCTTTCTCAAGGCTTCCCGCTCCTCCCCACTCCGCACGGCGGGGCTTAAAGGGGCGCAGTGAG
The DNA here is from genome assembly GCF_902655055.1 of Lutra lutra. Taxonomy (NCBI): domain Eukaryota; kingdom Metazoa; phylum Chordata; class Mammalia; order Carnivora; family Mustelidae; genus Lutra; species Lutra lutra. The sequence continues at coordinate 68,781,708 of NC_062292.1, forward strand.
AATGGGGAGCGGGGCGAGGGACGTGAGGGGGCGCTTCCTTGGTCTGCTGCCCGGGACCCTGACCTGGCCCCTTCCTCTGTCCCTTTTCTCACCTTGGTTGTCGCCCTGAGGCTAAAACTAGAGCCCGGGAGACCCAGGGCCTTCTGGAGCCAGGGAGTGGTTGGGGAAAGGAGGAGACCGTTTGGAGAGCAAACAGATGGCCGGAGGGTTGAGTGATTGGAGCCCAGGTACCCCACCAGAGGGGTCACGAATGGGTGGGGAGGAGGAGGAAGAAGTTGGAGGTAGGGAAAGGGGGAGGGGGCGGGGTTTTGTCACCTGTCACCTGCTTTGGCTGAGCCTGGGGCGGGCCAGGGACCGGTATAAAGCAGCGGGTGCCTGCGACTGCCGCACCTCCGGCATAGCTCCTTCCCGGGACTGTTCCGCGCCCTCCCCATCCTGCTGGCCTCCACCATGACACCCGGCTTCCAGGCCCCTCTCCTCCTCCTGCTCCTGGCATCCCTGCAGCTTCCAGGTGAGGGGCACAAGGTGGGGAGGGGGCTACCATGCTCATGGGCTCTTCCCAGCCTCCCTGTGGGTTTCCTTTGCTAGCAGACGGTACCCCAAGGGGCACATTGCAGCCAGGGGTGACCTCGTCTGTGCCAGAAGAGAGGAGAGAGGCTGAGGACATTCGGGGAGGCAGCCCCTCAGGAAAGCTGGTGTCCCGGGCAGCACAGTGACCTGCAGCAAAGCCTTCGGGGACTGGGTTGGGGGGGCGGGAGAGGTTAGGTTTCAGGAGCGGAGAGATGGACAGCTAGGAGCAGAGAGCTGTGGGAAGAGACCAGGAGGCCGTCAGTCAGGAAGGAGGAGGATGGCCTACCCAGGGTTTGGCCCACTGTCCAGATCTTCAAGCCCATTACTGCTCAAAAAGCCAGACGGTGGATTTTCTCCTTGTTCTGGTTTGTCACCTACCCAACCCTGTGACCTCGACTTCTTACAGCTGGCACTGCACAGTCTACTGATATCTCATCCTCGACCCCCAGCTCGGCCTCGAGCTCGACCACCGCCCCCAGACACCACAGCAGCTCGACCTCGACCACCACCCCTGGACACCACAGCAGCTCGACCTCGACCACCACCCCCGGACACCATGGGGTCCCGACCTCGACCCCCAGCTCAGCCTCGAGCTCGACCACCACCCCTGGACACCACAGCAGCTCGACCTCGACCACCACCCCTGGACACCACAGCAGCTCGACCTCGACCACCACCCCCGGACACCATGGGGTCCCGACCTCGACCCCCAGCTCAGCCTCGAGCTCGACCACCACCCCTGGACACCACAGCAGCTCGACCTCGACCACCACCCCCGGACACCATGGGGACCTGACCTCAACCCCCAGCTCAGCCTCGAGCTCGACCACCACCCCTGGACACCACAGCAGCTCGACCTCGACCACCACCCCCGGACACCACAGCAGCTCGACTTCGACCACCGCCCCCGGACACCATGGGGGCCCGACCTCGACCCCCAGCTCAGCCTCGAGCTCGACCACCACCCCTGGACACCACAGCAGCTCGACCTCGACCACCACCCCCGGACACCATGGGGACCTGACCTCAACCCCCAGATCAGCCTCGAGCTTGACCACCGCCCCCGGACACCATGGGGGCACGACCTCGACCCCCAGCTCGGCCTTGAGCTCGACCACCACCCCTGGACACCACAGCAGCTCGACCTCGACCACCACCCCTGGACACCACAGCAGCTCGACCTCGACCACCACCCCCGGACACCATGGGGACCTGACCTCAACCCCCAGATCAGCCTCGAGCTTGACCACCGCCCCCGGACACCATGGGGGCCCGACCTCGACCCCCAGCTCGGCCTCGAGCTCGACCACCACCCCCGGACACCACAGCAGCTCGACCTCGACCACCGCCCCCGGACACCATGGGGGCCCGACCTCGACCCCCAGCTCAGCCTCGAGCTCAACCACTGCCCCCGGACACCACAGCAGCTCGACCTCGACCACCACCCCCGGACACCATGGGGGCCCGACCTCGACCCCCAGCTCGGCCTCGAGCTCGACCACCACCCCTGGACACCACAGCAGCTCGACCTCGACCACCACCCCCGGACACCATGGGGACCTGACCTCAACCCCCAGATCAGCCTCGAGCTTGACCACCGCCCCCGGACACCATGGGGGCACGACCTCGACCCCCAGCTCGGCCTTGAGCTCGACCACCACCCCTGGACACCACAGCAGCTCGACCTCGACCACCACCCCTGGACACCACAGCAGCTCGACCTCGACCACCACCCCCGGACACCATGGGGACCTGACCTCAACCCCCAGATCAGCCTCGAGCTTGACCACCGCCCCCGGACACCATGGGGGCCCGACCTCGACCCCCAGCTCGGCCTCGAGCTCGACCACCACCCCCGGACACCACAGCAGCTCGACCTCGACCACCGCCCCCGGACACCATGGGGGCCCGACCTCGACCCCCAGCTCAGCCTCGAGCTCAACCACTGCCCCCGGACACCACAGCAGCTCGACCTCGACCACCACCCCCGGACACCATGGGGGCCCGACCTCGACCCCCAGCTCGGCCTCGAGCTCGACCACCACCCCCAGACACCATGGGGACCTGACCTCAACCCCCAGCTCAGCCTCGAGCTCGACCACCACCCCTGGACACCATAGCAGCTCGACCTCGACCACCACCCCCGGACACCATGGGGGCCCGACCTCGACCCCCAGCTCGGCCTTGAGCTCGACCACCACCCCTGGACACCACAGCAGCTCGACCTCGACCACCACCCCTGGACACCACAGCAGCTCGACCTCGACCACCACCCCCGGACACCATGGGGACCTGACCTCGACCCCCAGCTCAGCCTCGAGCTCAACCACCGCCCCCGGACACCACAGCAGCTCGACCTCGACCACCGCCCCCGGACACCATGGGGGCCCGACCTCGACCCCCAGCTCGGCCTCGAGCTCGACCACCGCCCCCGGACACCACAGCAGCTCGTCCTCGACTACCACCCCCGGACACCATGGGGACCTGACCTCAACCCCCAGATCAGCCTCGAGCTTGACCACCACCCCCAGACACCATGGGGGCCCGACCTCGACCCCCAGCTCGGCCTCGAGCTCGACCACCGCCCGCGGACACCACAGCAGCTCGTCCTTGACCACCACCACCGGACACCATGGTGGCACATCCCCAACACATGTCCCGCCTGGCCACAGCGCCAGCACCGCTGCCAGCACCACTCACCGTGGCCCGGAACCTCCCACGTCCTCCAATCGCAGCACTTCTCCCCAATCTCTCAGGATCTCCATCTTTTTGCTGTCCTTTTCCATTGAGAACCGTCAGTTTAACTCTTCTCTGGAAGATCCCGGCTCTGGCTACTACCAGGAGCTGCAGAGGAACATTTCTGAGTTGGTGAGTGGGTGCGCTTTCTTTCCTAGGCTCCGTGCTCTTCCGGGCAGCAGCCTCCAGGCTGCCCGACCTGTTTGTCTCAAGCCTAATTCTTTCTCTTCTCACCACAGTTTTGGCAGATTTATAAAAAGGAAGGTTTTCTGGGCCTCTCTAATATCAAATTCAGGTACTGTTCTGGGTGTGGAGCGTGTGGAGGGAGGCCGTGGGGAGGACTGGGCCGTGGGGGGCGGCCGGCCGGAAGCTGGGACCTGCGGCTGAGTCACCCGTTTCCCACCAGAGCAGGATCGGTGGTGGTCGAATCGAACCTGGCCTTCCGAAAGGGCGCCACTGATGCCCGCAGCGTGCAGACACAGTTGGAAGAGAACAAAAAAGAATTTGCCGCATATCACCTGTCCATCTCGAATGTCAGGGGTGAGGCCACTGTCCCTAGCTGCCGCCCAGCACCCATGCCTGCAGGGCCCTTCTCTCCAGCACCTGGGTTCCTGCTCTCCCCCGGGGTGCTGGGAGGGGGTACCCTCCTTCGGAAGAGTATTCTGACCACTGTGTTTCCGTTTAGCACAAGACGTGTCGCTCCTTTCCTCCGGCCAGTCCGGGTCTGGGGTACCTGGTTGGGGCATTGCTCTGCTGGTGCTGGTCTGTGTCCTGGTGGCACTTGCCATCATCTGTGTCATTGCTCTGGTAAGTGTTGGGTCTCCAGGCCTGTGCAGAGGCCCCTTGCTGGAGACAACCCCGTGGCTCCCTCTGTTACCTCTCGTTTTCTCAGACGGTGTGTCAGTGCCGCCCAAAGAACTGTGGGCAGCTGGACATCTTTCCGGCCCGCGACGCCTATCACCCTATGAGCGAGTACCCCACCTACCACACCCATGGGCGCTATGTGCCTCCGGGCAGCAGACCCAGCCCCTATGAGGAGGTGAGGAGGGGCTGCACTCCATGGGGAGCCCGAGGCTGGGACTGGGAGTGGAGAAGGGGGAGAAGAGGTGAGAGGCTGGGGAGGACCGGACAAGGGGGTGGGGTCAGAGGGGCCGGGGTGGGGGAGGCCTGGGGGAGGGACCTTGGGAGGAAGGGGATCTCAAGAGAGTGTCCCCACCACCAGCATTTCCAGAACCAAACTGCAGCTGCTGGCTGGGACGGGGGTGCGGCAGGTGGGGCGCTGGGCACAGGGAGGCCCTTCATGCAGGACTCCCGAGGGGATGAGCACTTGGGCCCCCACTGAGCTTGCCGGAGTGGAGGGTTGATTTAGAAAGGCCAGCAGGAAGGGGGGGGGGGGTTGTCTCATGGGGAGGAAGCCTCACCCTGCCGGGTGAGCTTGGTGCCGGGGGCTGTTTGGGAGTCTCAAGGAAGCAAGGAGCCTCCTCCCTTCCTCACCTGGCCTTTCTCTCCAGGACCTAGTAAATAATTACTTGGGCCACCAGGGGCTGGAGCGCCACTCTGGTGGGGGAGGGGAGTTTCCTTTTCTTGACCCCGTTTTCCTTCGCCCAGGGACTTCCTGCTCCCAGCTCTGTAGAGACAGGCACACTCCTGCTCCGGCTGGAGGAGCAGAGCGTGGTAGGAGAAAGGGGGGGGGGGGGGGGGACAAGGAGGCTGATGAGAGCCAAGAGGAGGAGGAAAGGGGAGCAGGGGGGAGCTGCAGCCCTGGGCCCTGTTTAGTCACCTGGCTGCCAAGGTGTGGTGTGGTGCCCAGCAGGTGCTCTCTGAATTAACTCTTTGAGAGTTAGACTCCCCGAGTTACTCCAGGCTGCGGTCTGATCTGGGTCTGGTCTCCCCACCTAGGTCTCTGCAGGCAACGGGGGCAGTGGCTTCTCGTATGTGAACCCGAGCACATCAGCCACTTCCGCCAACCTGTAGGAACGCGTTGCCACCGAATGTCCAGATGCCAGTGCCACGTGCCTCCCCCAGGCTCCTCACTGCCAGAGTCCTCTCCACTCAGGTCTGTGCCTCACTGGTGAGCTGGGAGTTCAGGCGGGCTGCTCACAGGCCCCACCAGGTCCCCTAACCCATGTCAGCCCCGATGAAGCCCATGTGAGCCCCTTGGGGACAGGCAGGGGCTCCCAGGAGGACCGGCCCAGAAAGCTCCGGGATGGAAATGTGAACGGGACTGGGGCTGAATAAAAGGGGAACCTCTTCTGTGCTGACTGCCACCTTCAGATCTGTCCCTGTGACCCCTAGACTGGGCGGGGAGAGCAAATGTGTGTGTATGGGACTTCAGAGGGCTCTTTGCGGGAGATGGAGGGAAAGGCAAGAGTAGGGTTTGTTTGGAAAGCAGGAGACGTGGAGAGGAGATGACATTGGGGCACAGGTCACTTCTTCCTGTCCCTGGCGGCACAAGCGGAAGGAGGAAGCGAAACCGAGTCGGCTTGGAGGCCTGTGACCCGTGACCCGAGGCCAGTGTGACACAGCTCCACCTGCCCAGGAGGGAGGGCCCCCACTCTCGGGGCTAGGGGCGGCCATGCCCTCACCTCTCCTTGGCCCAGTGCCCCCAGCGGCTCTATTCTTAGCTGCCGGGGTGTGAAGTAAGCGTGGGCAGTGATAACAGAGTCAACACCGTCGTGATAAGCACAGTGTCAAGATCCGGACGCTGGCGCCCGGCCCGGCCCCCTCCATGGCTGGCGGGGTCTGGTCTAGGCACCCTGGGAATGGGGAAGTGGTTCCGGTTCCCTGACCCTTTTGGGCCCAGGCACAGTGCCCGCCCTGCTTACCACATGCCCTGGGGGCTTGGGCCCTGGCACGGCCAGCAGCCACTGGCGTGGTGCGTCCCCAGTAGGCCCCCTGTTGGTTGGCTGGGACTTGAGCCAGAGGCTCTGGGGCACCTGCTTGGGATCTCCTTCCCTCAAGCACCCCTGCTCTGAGCAGCAGCGGGGCCCCCTGGATCCTTCGCACCTGTCGCGCCCGGGGCAGAAATGCAAAGGGACGGTCGGGTTCAGGGAAGGCACAGATGTGCCTGGAAACCTAGTTTATTGTTCATAAACCATGAAAATACCAGCTGTTGCTCGGCTCAGGCCTGGCAGTGCCCACTGCAGGGGACAGCAGCGGGGCCCCAGAGGCCTTGCCTCGCCCAACCCATCGGGGACACCTGCCCTCCGCTGGGGCCCCGGGAGACTCGGCACGTTGGCGTGGGGACACAGGACAGGTGAAGCATGCAGAAGGAGGGAGGAGAGGTATAGGCATGCGGCCGAGGGCTGTGGGGGCCCCAACAACTCAAGCGGGATGGCAGGGCCCTCTTCTCCTCACCAGGGAGGGCCTGGGCAGTGTCCGGCCAAAAAGCCCGCCCTGACTGTGGTTCCGCATCGGTGGGGCGGGGAGCTTGGCAGGGCGGAGAGCAGAGCGCAGAGCTGGGGTCATGCCCTGTGTTCCAGGTGCCTTCCCTCCCAATCAGCCTGAGGGGGGGCATGGGACAGCGATGGGGAAGGGGCTCTCTCCGTGACTCGGGTGGGATGCCAAAGGCGGGACATGGGCGAGACTTGATGGGGGCTGGGGCCTGCCTTAACAGGCAATGAAGAGAATGGGGACGTTTAGAAAGGTGAGCAGAGGAGAGTCCCTCGGTCAAGAGAAGGCCCAGGAATACAAAGACATAGGGGAAGGGACAGGACGACATGGCAGGAAGAGTCTAGGGAGGAGCCGTCGAAAGACTAACCCGCTCCAGCAGGCCTGGAGGGCGCAGGGCCAGAAAGGGTCAGTCCAGCTTGGCAAAGCCCCCGATGGTGACCTTCCTCTCAGGCTTAGTGCCCACAGGCTCCTGGAGCTGCACCGCCCCGCCCCCAATGAAGCAGAAGGCAGGGCACACGGGCCCCGAGCAGTCCAGGGGGCACTCCAGGAGCCCGCGGAAGGACACGGCGTCCAGGAAGGACACGCGGCCCCGCTCATAGTCCAGGCAGATGCCCAGGCGGGGTGGCAGCGGCACGGTGCAGCTCGCCGCGGGGCCGTCCCGGCCTGTCAGCCCTGCGTTGGAGCTGGCCCCGGACCCCAGAAGGATCTTGCCCATGCCGATGGTCAGGAAGGCGAAGGGCGGGGACGCCTCCACTGTGGCATCCTCAGCGCCGCTGTCGTGCCCGCTGTCCGGATCATACCTGCAGGGATGGAGTTGGGGGGGGGTGTTGGGAAAGGAGCATGGGAGTGGGGCTCAGCGGGGGTCAGGGGCAGAAGGCTGAGATGCTAGGAGCAAGGGATGTTGGGGAGCAAGCGTTTGCAAGGGGTCCATTTGGGGTATGGAGAGGACGTGTCGCCGACCCGAGGGTTAGAGCATCCGGGCTCTGAGAGCCATGGGAGAAGGGTGTTGAGAGCAGGCACATTGGCAGGAGAGGTGGGGGAGAAGGAGGGACGGAGGTGAGCTGGAGTGCTAGGAGGAGACAGGAGACGAGGTGGGGAGGAGAACTACGTGGGGACATGGTGCTGGGGAGGGTCTTGGGAAGGGTTCGAGACTGTTGAGGGTGGGGGCTTGGTCACTGAGGGACTGGGGAGGGAAGGCTGCTGGGCAGGCGGGTGTTGGGAGGGAGGGGTTGGGGTGGGGGACAGCATGGGGTGGGGGCACTGGTGTTGGCGGGAGAGCACTAAGAAATGGGGTGTTCAGGGATAGAATGCCGGGAGGGAAGGTCCAGGGAGGCACGTATGTTGGGGCTGTTGGACAGCACAGGGCAATGGAGGGATGCAAGTGGACACTGAGAGGGAAGGGTCTCAGGATGTTGAGGCCAGATGTGGTGATGCGGGGAAAGCGCCCTGGAAGCGAGGGGTTGGGAGATGCAGAGGCTCTTGGAGAGGTGGTGTGGTTGTCCTGAGGACAGGTGGGAGCAGGTGGATGCCCCCCCCCCCACAGCCCCCTCCCCAGCTGCTTGCCCCTCTGAAAACCAGTTCTTCAAGCCCTTGGGCTAAGCCCAAGGTTGCCCTGGCCATAGGCTCCTGCCTGGCTTCCATGCTCCAGAACTCCCCTGCTCCACCCCAAGCAGCGTGAGCATCCCCTGCCACCCCCATCCAGTCCCCAGCTCCCCCACCCGGGACCCCCATGCCCCATCCCCTCCAGAGAAGCCTCACCTGGGGCTGATCACATCTGGGGCACCCTGGAAGCTTTCCTGCAGCTTGCTCTCCAGCCCGACGCCCACCTTGACCAAGTAGGAGGCTGGGTCGACGGCACAGGCCCAGTAGCTGCGGCCCTGGGTCACGGCCACGTCTCCCAGCACCACGTCCACGCTCAGGTGGCAGCCGGTGAGGAGCCGCTCGGCAGCCAGCAGCAGGGGCAGCCCTGGGACGCTCCGCACCGCCCTCTGGTCCTTGCTGATGGCCAGCCGCTCTCGGCTTGTGCCCCAGCGGCCATCGAGGAAGAAGTGCAGGACTGCCGTGGGGTAAGGGACAGAGGAAGAACTTGAGGGACAAACATCAGGCCGTAGAGGCCATGAGGCGTCAGCCAAGGACGCTGGCAGATTCAAGAATGTGAAATGAGTTGCAAGGGATGGGGGGGCCTCCAGGGACCAGGGCCTGGGGAACTGCAGGGGGGCGTGAGGAGAAAAGGGGACCCCCCCAAACGGCACGGGACCCCAGGGAGAGTTTTAGCGGGGATTAGTGAGCCCAGACCAGCTGACCAGCTGCGCGTCCTCCCACCCCTCTCCGATGGCTGGTCTCCCAGAGAGTCCTTGCTGGGGCCCTGTCCCAACTGGGGACGTCCCCCACCACTGACCTACACCTTCCAGCGCACACTCTGGCCCTCGCACGGCCGGCACACCCCACTTGGGCAGTGACGCTCTAGTATTCTGCCTGCGTCCCTGAGGCCAGACTACTTTCTGGAGAGTCCCCATCCTGATCCTGACGGAGTCCTTACTATGAGCTGGGAACTCACTGGCTTCACTCTCACCGCAATGACATTGTTATTACCGCTACGGAAGAGGGACTTGGGGCTCAGAGAGGGCAAATGACTTGCCCAGAGCCACGGCGGAAGCAGAGTGGGGATTTGATCCTAAGTGTCTAGCTCGGGGGCTGGTGAGTGCGGCCCACTGTGTTCCTCCGCGGGGCCCGCGCAGCCCCGGCTGTTAGCGCGGTGAGCCGGTCCCCTGGTCCCTGCCCGCTCACCGGGTGGGGGGGTGGCTTGGGGGGTGTCCCTGCCTGCCCGTGCCCGCCCGCCCGCTCACCGGGTGCCGGGGGCGTGTGCAGGTGCACGTCTTCGCTGTACTCGCCGTAGCCGGCCTTGTTGCAGCCCCGGACGCGCAGCACGTACACGGAGCCGGTGTCCGGGTTCTCCAGCAGGGCGCTGGTGCCCCTCACCTCCTCTCGCCGCTGCCAGCGTGCGGGGCCCGGCTGGGCGGGCGCGTCGGTGCGCCGGAACTCCACGGTGTAGTGCCAGGCAGGTGGCGAGTGGGGCGGCAGCCGCCAGCACAGGAATATCTGGTCGTAGGCGAAGGTGCGCTGCGTGTCGATGACGGGCGCCTCGGGCACTGTGGGAAGAGACAGCGGCGTCAGTCAGGGCCTGGCCGCGGGCCTAGCACGGAGGGCAGGCAGGAAGAGGGAAAGCAGCGGGGGCCGGGGGGGTGAGTGTGGGTGAGAGGGAGCTGGGGGCGAGGCCATCGGGGTGCCCGGCGGGGAGCGGCAGGGCAGAGCCCGAGGGAGCAGGGGAGCCGCAGGAGCGCGGGGGGCAGGAAGCCTTGCGAGGGTCCTGGCCTGCCATTCTCCCACCTCCAGCCTTAGGGCCGTTGCTTCCAAAGTCTGGGCCTCAGTTTCCTCCTCTGTCAAAAATGGTCTTAGACCAGATGGGGACGCTTCTTTCTAGGATCTTTTTAATTCTATGAATAAAGAGGAGCCCCAGGGAAAGGCAGGCAGAGACCAGTGGAACCCCGGGGGAAGGGCACTGGACAGGAAGGAGGGGCCGAGTGGGAGGGAGACAGATGCGAGAGCCAGCAAGGCAGAAAACGGGGGACAACAGGGGACAAGCAAAGCTTGACAATGGGAGGAGACGAAGGTCAATGGGAAGAGAAGGCAAGTCCGGAGGGCAAGAAGCCCAAGGACAAAAGGTGAGAAGGGCAAGAATTAGGAGCTTAGGGCAGGCCGAGAGAGACAGAGGGCACTGGTGGGGGGCGGGGGGGTGGGCGAGGGAGGACCAAGAGTTTGGTGAAGGCAGGACAGAAAGAAGCAGTGAATGGGGGGGGCCGAGCTGTGTGGGGGCGGCAGGGCAGGGCCCCCGGGGCAGGGCCGCTGACTTGCCTGGGGTGCTCCTGAGCAGAGTCCGCGGTGGCCACAGCCTACAAACAAAGAGAGGGAGAAGCAGCGCTGAGCGCGGTGGGGCGGTGTGGCCGGGTGGGCGAGGTGGGAGGGGCGGCTGGCCAGGCTGGGCAGGAGGCCAGGGAGGTCCCTGGTGGGCGCTGCCCCCCGGGCCCGCTGCTGGGGAAGAAGGGAGGGAGGCTGTAATTGGGTGCGGGGCCACCCCGGCCACCTCCTTACCTTGCAGGAAGTTAAGCTCCGTCAGCAGCTTCATCTCACGCCCTACGTCCAGCTGACAGTGGCGGAAGGAGGAGCTGGCAGCTGGCCGAAATGTCTGGAGGGCCTCCGTAGCTCGGGAGATCCTGGCATGGGTGCAGGCAAGGGTCAGGCACCCCCAGCTGGACAGCCGCCCTTCCCCGTGATGCTGCTTTGCCTGTCCCTAGAGCCTGGGCACCTGCTTTGGGTCACCTCCTGGTCCCTCCAACAAGCTGGCTATCAGCGTGGCCTGGTGATGGTCCTCAGGACCCGTCTCCATGGGGCAGCGGTGCAGACACCAGCTTAGCCGCCGGCTGCACCTGTGACACCCGGGCCCCCTGGAGCCTGTGCCCCTGCCTACCTGTTGTGCAGCTGCTTGGCTGCTTGCACAAAGCAAGGCTGGTCTGTTTCCTTAAGGACCTCCTGGGCATAGCCCACCAGACCTGAGCCGTCCAGCAGGCTCCGGTGCTCCTGGATCTGGGCGCTGAGACGGGCCAGGCGCTCCTGCTGGCACTCCTCAATGGCCTGGAGCAGGGACACCCGCTTCTCCTCCAGCACAGCCCCCAGTCCCCGCACCAGCTGGGACACCTCCTCCTTGGCCTGCTGACCGCTCACCTGCCCAGAGAGCAACACTCACTATCTTCTTCAGGCAGCACTCATGCCAGCCTCCCTCGGATCACCAAAGATCCAGGGAAATCCTTCCCAGCCAGGCCGCCAGGGCCAGGCCCACAACTTCAAAGGCACCTGTCCACCCAGAGGGGCTCAACGCCTGACACTTTGTGCCACCCTTCCTGGAGCCCCACACCACCATCCTGACCCCATAAGGACTCCCCCAAACAAAAGAGAATGTGACTGCACTAACGCCCACTCAAACCACACCGATGTCCCCTGCCTCCGGGCCATCCTTCCTGTCTATCCCTTGTCAGCAAATTCAAGCAAACTGGCAGAAGGGTACCAGAGACGGAGCCTCGCCCTAGCTCCAAGGATGTATGGTGTCCTAAGTGGCCAGCTGAGCCCGAGGGCATCCGAGCCATGTCCCTGAGGGCTTTCCAAACTGTCCTGGTCCTGGTTGACAGCCACACTGTTCCCATCGTAACCCCAGGGACAGCCTGGTCTGGGGCACTGATGTTCCTGCCAGCCTGGTTTAACCAGAACCTCGACACACCCACGGACTCTGAGCTGCCAAGCAGGGGACTGGGCTGTGCCCCCCCACATGCCTTCCTGCTTCCAGTCGTGGGCGGGGCCCAGAGCCCACAGCCATGCCCTCCCTCACCTCGGTGTGCCTCGCGGCCTCCTCCAGCTCACAGATCTGGGTCTGCACTGTGTCCTGGTTTCCCAGGATGTATGTCACGCTCTTTGTCAGCTTGTCCTGAGGGGGAAGAGAGAGGTGGGCATTGTGCCTCGCTTGGTGGAAGCCAGCAGTCAGGAGGAGGTGGGAGAGGGTGTGAGTGCGGGTTGGTGCACGGTGGAGTGAGGCAGGGTCCTCACCTTGAGGGCCTGGTAGGCGCTGAGAACAGGTGTGATCTTGTGGCCACCGTGGGTACGCCTCACCCGGCAGAGTTGGCACACCAGCCGTTGGCATGTCTTGCAGTAATGGGTCACCTCTTCCTTGTGGTCCGGGCACATCAGGCCCTAGGGACAGAAGGAGCAATGACATCATCAGCAAACGGTGGTTTTAAGGCTGCTGACCTGGGGCAGAAGCAGTGTGCAGCCTGGGCAGCGGGCCTGAGAGGGGAGAAGGTAAGAGGCTTGAGTCCAGCGGGGGGTGCTCCGCAGTGCCACCTGGTGGCTCGCGGCGGCATCGCCGGGAGCGTCGCTGGCATCCTTGCTCCCTCCCACCTCCACATGTGCGGTAACAGCAAGAGTAATGATTATTAATCTCCACCTTGTGGCTAATAATTAACCTCGTCCACCTTGCTCGCTGCCTATTCCCAATGTGGAGAATAGCCCCAGGCACATGGATGCTGGATAAATATTTGCTCAGTGAATGAATGAATGCGGACAGACCTTTTTAGCCTAGGGGTGACTCTCACAAACCACCTCCTGGGACCCCCCCAACGACCCCCAGGGCGTGGGTACTGCAGTGCAGGTCTTATCCTCACTCAGCAGACAAGATGGGGCTCCGAGAAGTTTAAAGATTGACCCAGTCCCTTTCTGTCCTTGTTACGGAAAATGGAGCCTGGCAGGGGCCACCTCTGCCCGCCTCCCTTGGGAAGTCCACCAAGCCAGCTCCCCCAGCCACCGAGCACCGCCAGACCCCTCTCCCCGCTGGCTCACCTTGGGGCGGAAGGAGAGGGTGGGCAGGGTGGGCTCGTGCTGGGCCTTCTGGGTGCCCCAGGGGTGGAAGAGCTTGAAACACTCATTGCAGAAGGTGGCCCGGCACTCGGTGCAGCCCTTGGTGGCCTCTAGCGGCGGTGGCTTGCACAGCTGGCACAGGATGGCGCCACCCACACTCACGCTCTGGCGGTAGCGCTCCACCACGCGCTCCAGGGTCAGGTTCCGGAACAGCCCCGCCAGGCCCCGCTCCCCCAGTTCCACATCGCCCTGGCAGGCCGGGCACGGGAACATGACCACCTGGGGGTGCAGAGCCCCTCGCTTCCGCCCAGGATACGTCCCAAAGCCTGTGGCAGGGCCAGAGAGGGAGGGTGCTGAAAGTTACAGCTGGCTGGGGGGAGGGGGAGATCTGTTCAATTAAAACACTAATTTTGTCGTGCCAGAGCTCGGCTCTGGGTCTTCAGAGGCCCCCGACCCTCGCGGATGTCCCAGCATCCCCGCCCGCGGCCCACAGGAACCAGGCCCACCTGACTTAAGCAGCCGATCCAGGCGGTCTGGCTTGGGGAGAGTACGGCGGGAGAGGCGGGGGCTTCGGGTGGAAGGGGTGGAGGCGGGGGAGGTGGGCTCGGAGCTGGGGTCCCCGCCGTGGCCCATGTAGCCTTGCTGGCCCAGCACCTCCCGGGCACAGGCCTGGCACACATTGTGGGTACAGGGCAGCACCAGAGGCTGCTTGTACATCTCTTGACACACTGGGCACAGCAGCTCCTTCTCCATGTTCTTCATGCTCGTCTGTGGAGGGAGCAGGAGGTCGGGTGGGAGCAAGGAACCCCCGGGGCACACCGCAGCCGGCCTCTCAGGTGCCCTGAGAAACCCAAGCGGTCTCAGGTGGGGGCAGGGCAAGCTACCTGGGGCTCTTCCCCAGAACCCGCCCGGGGCCTGATTCACAGACCTTCCCGGCTCCGGCTGCTGCCGGTCTCCCTTCCGCGGAGAGCCAGAGCCTCCGAGGGGCGGTCGGGGCTCGCGGCCCGAGCACCTGGCTCCCCTGGCCTCAAGCCCCACCCCTTCCACTCCCGGGGCGGGCGCAGGGCCTGCAGCCCCTCTCGCCTGGCCGTTGCTCCCACCCCCCATCTCCGGGCCACCAGCTTCTCTCAAGGACGCCGCCCGTTCTGCAGCTGGGTGCAGACCCCCGCCCCCTTTCCCGGCGTGACTCCTCCCTACAGCCAGCGCCGCGCGCTCTCCGTCCTCCTGCTCACCGCGTCCGTCATCCTGCCGCGGCTCGGCCGGCGGCCGCTCCAGCCTCCATTCTCCATCCCTCACTTCCCCGGACGTCTCCTCGGGGCCCCAGCACGAACCCATTCCCGTTTGCACCCCCCACCGTCCGGCCCTCCCGCTCCTTCACCCGGCACGACCCGACTAGCCAGAATCCCCTCCCCAAGCGAGGGGGAAAAGAGCGCCCGCCTACTTACCCCCTCCCCACCGGAAGTACCCCTCCCTTTTTTGGTGGAGGGGGTCCTCAAGCTATGCCCCACCCCCACACCTCACCTTGGTCCCTCTCTTCGCAGCCATCCCGGTCAGGGGCGCAGCTGACACAAAGGAGGGAGGGACAGGCAGGGAGGGGGAAGGAAGTGGTGGGGGGGAGCAGGGTTGGCACCGCCCCTGGGAGAGCCAGGCACGGGTTGCCATGACAACCCCGGGCTCGGAGGCAGCCCCGAGTGGGGGCGCGGTGGGGTGGGGTCTCGCGTAGGGTCCAAATTTGGAACTGCACCCTGGGGGCGGCTCCTTCATCGCCCCTCACCTATCCTCAGTTTTCTTGGAAAATATCCAAGCTCACGCATGCCCCCTCCTCAGAGCATAGCCCCCTGGCCCTGCAGCCCCAGCCCTGGTGCACTGCTGGCGGCCACCCCAGCCCACCCGCTGCATCCGGGCAGCTCCCGGTTCCTTGCACCCCAGCAGCTGGACGCCTCCACGGGGGCTCACCTCCAGGCTGCCCCGGGATTACCCTCTCCAACCTGCACCCCGAACCCCTCCCCCAGTCCTTTCTGCCATCCCCAGCCCCCTGACTACATCCCAGCATCTTGCCTCATGTTCACCTGTCCGAGGTCCCGGCCTGCCCTGGACCCCTCTACTCCCCCCCTCTTCCCCTCGACCCCACCTTAACTCACACTGATGCGGACCAGTGCGTCCATGATGGAAGTGAAGGTCTGCATATCCTCACCCTCAGCCATGGCCCTACCATGCCCGCCCGCCCCCGGGTGCCTGATCCGGGCTGCGGCTGCGAACCCCCGGCTTAATGCAGGAGCCCGTGGGGGTGTGCGGAGGGGTGGGGGTGAGATGTCACTGCGCATGCTCCAGGGACAGCCTCGCACAGCGCCCGTCGAGGTAGGAGGTGGGAAATAGTTCTCCCCACGTGGTTTTCGGAAGACGGTGGCGGGGGGGGGGAGCCGGGGGGAGCGGGGGGGGGCGGGGGGGGCGGGGGGGTTGGGTAACATGGAACGGTATGGGGGGAGCCATTTCTAATGTTCGCATCCTTCATTGGCTCCCTAGTCTTACTGCGATGAAACGGGAGGATAGTTTCGGAGAAGGATGGGCTCCAGAATGCGAGGACTAGGTTTTGGCTTGGGCAAGAGTCCACGGGAGATGCGAGGCAGGGCTCATGCGGGAGGGACGTGTGAAGAACAGGCACTAGAGATGACACGTACGGCGAAGGAGACAGGGCTGGGCTAGAGGCAACGGGCCGTGGGCCCAGCGGCTTGCGCTGAGGGCAGCAGACGCTCGGGGAGCGGGGAAGGGCAGGGGACCAGGGCGGTGGCCAAGGCAGCTCTCGGACGCAGTGTCTCCTCCCTGCCGGCAGGGGCCGCTGCGGCCAGGCGCCTAGAGGGAGCGCGAGCAGCCCCGGGGGAAGCGAGTCCGCGAGTGGGGCTGACGCGTGCGCACGGCCGACCGCCCGGCTTCGGTTCCCCTGTTTCTTGGCCTGCGGCGCCGACTGAGCCGGGGCAGCACGCGATGGGTAACGGGACTGGCGGGATTCCCCGACGGACAAGTGGGGTGGGGTGCGGTTGGGGCGGACGGGCTGTCCCGGTCCTCTGCCCGCAGAGCTGACGTGTCCGAGACCCCGGGGGACGGCAGGGAGCGGGCGCCCGGGGCAGCGGGGGGTCGCGGCGGGGGTCGCGGCGGGGTTGCGCAGCCCGGGGGACGCGGGGGGCCGGCTCGGCCTGCGGCGCTGGCGGGAGGGAGGGCCCGGCCCGACCGCGCGGCCCGCGTCCTCGCCTCCCCTGCAGCCGTGGGCACGGGTACCTCGCTGGCGCTGTCCTCCCTCCTGTCGCTGCTGCTCTTCGCCGGGATGCAGACGTACAGCCGGCAGCTGGCGTCCACCGAGTGGCTCACCATCCAGGGGGGCCTGCTGGGCTCCGGCCTGTTCGTCTTCTCGCTCACCGTATCCTTCCTGCGCTGCGGGGCTGGGGGGGGGCTGGGGGGGCGGGGGGCGCGGCCCCGTCGCTCGGCCTGCCCTTAACTCCCTCGACCAGGCCTTCAATAATCTGGAGAATCTGGTTTTTGGCAAAGGATTCCAAGCAAAGATCTTCCCCGAGAGTAAGTGAAGATGGGGGTCGGGCGCTTCAGCCTTCCGCCCTAGCCGCTCCCACCACGGTCCGGAGTGGTCAAGTGCCGGGTCGGTCGGGGAAAGTGGCTCAGAAGGGAACAGGCTTCCTAAGACCGCGCGGAGGCGCGCCGGCGCCGGCCTCGGATGCACCTCGGATGCACCTCTCGGAGCTCTGAGGCCTTGGAGCCGGAAGCCTAGTTCCCAGGGGGCTCTGAGGAGACCTGGCCCTGCAGGCTGGCTTTGCCCAGTCCTTGGGAGGTGTGGGGAGGAAACAGGACTGAGTTCATTGAGGGATTCTGATGTGAGGTTGAGCCAGTGTTAGTGGGTTCTATTTTTCTGAGAGGATCGTGAAGGGCTTCAGTATTAGATTTTTTAGAAGATTTTATTTATTTATGGGGCGCCTGGTGGGCTCAGTGTTAAGTGGCTGCCTTCCTCTCAGGTCATGATCCCAGGGTTCTGGGTTGGAATTCCACATCAGGCTCTCTGCTCATGGGGAAGCCTGCTTCTCCCTCTCCCTCTGCCACTCCCCTTGCTTGTATTTCCTCTCTTGATGTGTCTCTCTCTGTCAAATAAATAAATTTTTTTAAAGATTTTATTTATTTATTTGACAGAGAGAGATCACAAGCAGAAGGAGAGGCAGGCAGAGAGAGAGAGAGAGGGAAGCAGGCTTCTTGCTGAGCAGAGAGCCCGATGTGGGACTCGATCCCAGGACCCTGAGATCATGACCTGAGCTGAAGGCAGCGGCTCAACCCACTGAGCCACCCAGGCGCCCAAAATAAATAAATTTTTTAAAGAAAGATTTTATTTGTTCATTAGAGCAGAAGCAGGGGAGAAGGGTAGAGGGAGAAGCAGGGATGTGGGGCTCGATCCCAGGACCCCAGGATCCTGACCTGAGCTGAAGGCAGACACCCACCTGAGCCCCCCAGGCGCCTGGGCTTCAGCATTGGAGACACCGGATTTCTATGTCAGCAGGAACCCTTACCAAGTTAGAATAAATGTTAGGTTCTTTTCTCTTTGACACGATGCTCGTTGTTGCTCACGTAATGGAGAATAGATGATTTAGTTATTTATGCAGAATTAAGTTCATAAAACAGCTGAGGCATCAAGGCCGGCTCGCCCAAGGAATGTCACAAGCTTACAGAGAGCAGCGAACGCTACCTCGTGAGGAGCCTTCATCGGGTAGAACGTAGGCCTGCCCTGCCCTCGTGGCCCTCGTGGCCCTCGTGTCTTTGCACTCCTGGCTCCTGTAGGTCTGCAGGTCTGCACCCTCCACCTAGCGCTGGGGCAGCTTTCCAGAGCTCCTCCCAGCCGGCAGCCTCCAGACCTCTGAGATTTTGTTTCCCCATGTGTTGTCTTCCTGTGCTACGGAAAGAAACCTTTGTTGTGGGGCCAGGTTCTTGACCCCCTTCACCCTCCCCAGCTGGGCAGGTGGTGTCTGCCCTGCCGACCACCTCCCACTTTCTCTCCCGTCCTCTGCAGGATACCCGGAGACCCTTTCCTGCCTCCATGGGCATGTGCTTGCAGACACCCAGCCCTCCAGCCTGCATCCAGGGAGCGAGGCCCTCAGCTTCCGCCCCTGGCCAGGCAGTTTCACGAGTTGGTCCTTAGTGGCTGGTTTTTGTCGGAAAGGCCTTGCCTCCCTTCCCAATGGGAGCAAACCTTGCCTTTCAGACTCTGTATCACTATCTTTTTCCTTTATGTTGGAAGAGAGCCAGGATAGGGAGGTGATATTTGGGACAGAGCTGGTAGCGAGCACATGTCCCCCCCGCCATGTCCTGGCCATCGTTCAGGGCATCTGCAGTCCTCCTGCTGATGTCGTGCCACATTCCCCGACACAGGTTCCCCCAGCTTCAGAGGCCCCCGATGTCCCCTAGCCTCCACATGTGAGTGCCTGTTACCACTTCTGACCCCCATCCCCTTGTCCCCTCTTGCTTTCCCAGCTCTTCTCTGCCTCCTGCTGGCTCTCCTTGCATCTGGCCTCATTCACCGAGTCTGCGTCACCACCTGGTAAGGGCCTCACAGCTGGGGAAGGGGTTTCCTCAGCCCGAGCCGGCTGCCTCCCCGGCCGCTGCCGTGTGCCGAGAGGGTGCCGGGCTGGCGATGTGCCGGTGCCGTGACTTTTCTGTCTTCACGGTGTAGCTTCATCTTCTCCATGGTCGGCCTGTACTACATCAACAAGATCTCCTCCACCCTGTACCAGGCAGCGGCTCCTGTCCTCACCCCAGCCAGGGTCACGGGGAAGGGCAAGAAGAGAAATTGACCCTGAATGTCTAATAAGTTGATCTTTGTAGTCCCGGGAGTTGTGATGTGCTATCTTTTGCCCAGGCCTGCAGGGGTGTGCGGAGGTTGTGGCAGTCGGATACCTGCTGGTTTCAGACCTCGGGGATGGGGGGCTTGCCTTCCTCCTAGGTTCATTTCTAGTAGATGTTTATGGACGGCTATCCGTGCCATAAGTGTGAAAGTCTCAAGGTGGAAGAAAAGCGCGTGGGTGACCTGCTGTCTTGACCTTTCAGAAAAGGGGTCAAGGCTGTAGTGCAGAAAGCCTGCCTTTACCATCAGAGGGGAGTAGATCCTGGAGCAGAACTGTCACCCCTGCAGCTCCCCCTGGGAGTTCCTTTACACCTCTGGGGCCTTGTTACTCTGACTTCCCACCCGGAGCAAACAAGCCTCCTGCCCCTTCTGCTCCAAGGCCTTGTGGGGGGTCGGGGAGTGCCCACTGATGTTGCCCTCCTGGACCCATCCGTTCATCTCCAGCACAGACAGATGGTTGTGTTTTGGAAGACTCCAAGGTTGATCACTGCCCCATCTTTGTTCAGGTGCCTCCGTTTCTCTTCTCTGTCTTGTAGCCAAGAGATCAGGGACTTGCTACACTTTAGCAAAGTGTATAAAATGATAGGGACCAAGCCATCGGCCTGGGAGCCAACCATGATGGGAATAAGGATGTGGCTTCTCAGATCCAGCTCTGTGCTCTGCCCTGAGGGGTGCCTCTCCGTCCAGAGTGCCTGTCCTCTGAGGCCACGGCGCAGCGCCTCCCCTGCTGGATGACATGGGCTTCAGTGTCCACAGCTTCGTGTCCTGCGCAGTGCTTGGTCGTGGGTAGTGAAGACATGGGTTGGTTGGCAGAAGCTGCCCTTCTGGCAAGAAAACATTGTAAATGAGATGTGTCTGAGTAGGGATGGAGTCCCAATGGAGGCGAAGAAGTGAATGGAGGGGGTCCTGGTCAAGGATTAGAGCCCTGCCCTCTAATGAGAGGTCACCCCACTGTCGCCATGCTCCTCAGTATCTGGGTTGGGGGAGTGGCATGCAGTGTGCCCAGGGTCCCTGCAGAGGGCGCCATGAGCTGGCACCTGCCGGTCAAGCCTGCCCCGAGGGCAGGGGAAGGTTGTGGCTGGGTCTCAGGGTTCTGGCCCAAGTCTGTCCAGCCTCCCAGGCAGGCCCTGAAGCACTGGCGTCTTGGAGGCTGGAGTCTGATGGCCATCAGACTGATGGCCCCTGAAGCACTTGTCCCTGGGAGCAGAGGCAAAGAGCATTCAAGGGCCAGCAGAGCCTCCATGCAAGGGAATGGCAGCTCCAGGCTCTTAACTGACCTAGTGATGGTTAGGGGGCTGTGGTATGTGGCACCTTCTTGGGGAGGATGACAGGTTGTCAAAAACAGACCCTGGATCTAAGGGGAAGCTGAGTTGGTTCTAGGGCGCCCTCTGTCAAACCCTGACGTCCTCCTAATGGACGGGCAGAGGGCTAGATCTCAGCCAAGGGAACATAGACATGGGGGGCAGGGATCTGGCCACCTGAGGGCACCCTGACTCCAAGATGAGAGTTTGGGTATAGGGCCAGACTCAGGAAGGGTGGGGAAGAGTCAGAGAGCAGGGCCGGGAACATGCCAAGCGATTGGGGCACCTGCTGCCACCCACTGTGTAGGCACCAGGGCCAACAAGTGGCTCAGGGATAATGATCCCCTTCAGCGAACAGGTGCATTTACAAGGCCGATTGGGGACAGCCTCAGCCCTCCACCCAGCCTATCTTGGGGTTCCTAGTTGTAGGTTACAGGCTTAACCTGCCAATTAACCCTGACAGGGGTATCCTACCCACTAATAAGCATCATTAAGTAAGGGGCGTGAGGTCGTCATGGCTTCTGGAGGCCTGAAGGTGGGAAGGGCAAAGGCGCTAACCACTTGGCCCCTGCTCTCCTGGGCTCCACTCCACCCTGGCGGCTGGAGGCCCTGGGGACAGGGAGGCAGCGGGCCCCTGGAGGACAGGGGGAAGCCAGATGCTTCCTCCTGCTCCCTCACACGTGGCCCTGACACCTGCCTGCCCGCCAGCACCGCCACCAGCTCCGGAAACAGGAGTAAATAATACAGGGGGACGGGGCCTTGGGTGTGTGAGGAGCCCGGGCAGAGGAGGCCACTCCAGCTGCTCCTGGCCCGGAGGCACGGGTCTGGGGGCTGGAGGTGGTGCCACCAGAGAGAAGGGCAGTGGGAAGAGGAGGTAAGAGAGCTCCCTAATCCCTGGCAGAGGCTGGACCCCTTCTGGACTGGCACTGGAGGGATGGGACACCGCAGAGTCGGACAGGGGGTGGGGGGTGCCCAGGACAGGCGGGGAGCGACAGAGTCTGCGCCAGACCTTGGCTCCAGCCCTTTCCGGCCCTTATTGTCCTTGGTGAGAACAGGACACAGTCTGGTTCCCACTGCCTGGCCCCCAAGCTCTGCTCCCCAGGGGCTCGGGAAGGATGTTGGGAAACAAGGCCAGAGACTAATAGAGACAGAGATGCTGAGAGACGCAGAGACAGATACAAAGGGAAAAGGTTCAGTCAAAAGCCAGCACTGAAGTTCTTTGTGAGCTGAGAAGGCCTGGGCGCTGTGGGAACCACAGAAGAATGGGAAGCCAGCTGGAGGCCCTGCCCCCTCGGGGGCCTCCAGGAGGGCCTGCCCCGACACTCCTTCTTGACTTAGGGTCAGTCACAGAGCCGCCTCTTAGGTGGACAATGGCCGGAACCCTGGTACAGACGCCAGTTGGTGGCACTTAACTGTTCGGCTCCAGGTAGCTTTCTTCGCCTCTCCCAGCCGGGTGGAAGTTCCTCAGGGGCAGGCCAGTATCCTGCTCCCTGACCTTGCCTCCCCAGGCCCCTGGGGCTGCGAGCAAGCTGGCCACACAGGGCTTGTGCAGAATATTTGCTCCAGTTCCTAGAGAGACAGGGAGGGAGGCCCCTGGTGGCCCCGGAGGGAGGCCCTGACATCACCTGCAGTGACAGCCAGAGGCTGGCAGGAAGTGCCCCAGGCCCTCCCCCAGCCCCTCTCCCCAGCCCCTCTCCCCTGCCCCCTCCCCTCAGCCCCCTCTGCCCTGTCCCTCCCCCCAGCCTTTGCAACCCATTGCTTGGGGTGGGGTGGGCGCCCTTCCCTCCAACCGAGTCTCTTCTACCTGGGCTACACAGCTGCCCCCTGCACACGGTCCTGGTGTCTGGTGAGGCTCCAGATAAGCCTCAGGATGAACAATGGAAACATGTTTGAAGTGTTCACGTTTAACGACCAAATGCTTCTACTTTTTCTTTAACTTTTAGTTTTCTGTTTATTTTTTTTTTTTAATTTTATTTATTTGTCAGAGAGGGAGAGAGCGAGAGTGTGAGCCCGAGCAGGTGCAGGGGGAGCAGCGGCCAAGGGAGAGGCCGGCTCCCCGCCCAGCAGGGAGCTTGTGTGGACTGGATTCTGGGACCCTGGAATCATGACCTGAGCTAAAGGCAGACCGTTCACCGACTGAGCCACCCAGACGTCCCAAATGAACACTTTCTGACACAAATTACAATAGCATACAATCATGCTAGTACAAGATTATTACAGGATTTTTAGGAAGTTTTCCTTCACGGGGAGCTGCAAGCCCTCTTTTTACAATATAGGTCCTGTGATCATGGGCATCTCAGGTTCATGTGATTTCTGTCTATATGTATTTGGAGATCCCGAAACAGCAGGTCGGGTCCCTCGTATGGGGGCTCCTTCTGTCCCGTCAGAGGGCTGTGGTATGCTGGGTGCAGGCAGAGAGAACAGGCCTCAGACCAATGGCCCTCGGGTGTGAGGAGCTCTTCTCTGAAAACGGCCCTGCCCTCAGGCTGGAAGAGCAGGGGCCCTGCCCATTTTAGGGTGAACCTGCACCGCAGGAGTAGGGGAGCAGGAACAGCCCTGCCCCTCTACTGGGCTTTGCTGGGCCCCCGGGGCTGCTGGGGCTGACCTCAGGCTGCTTCGCGGTCGTTCGTAGGACAGAGGCCCTCGCTGGTGTGTGAGGGTCTAGGGGAGCCTACCCCGAGCCCCTCCTCTTCCTGCCTCAGCCTCCAGCCCCCACTTCCAGCCTCTGTAGAGAGTTCCAGGTTCCAGACAGGACTCCGGACGGTGGGACTTGGGGCTTGAACTCGGGAGGACCTGCCTTATGGTTTTGTCTTTGAACGCTTAGCCGGTGGAGGTCCTACAGCAAGCTGGGTGAGCTCAGACTGAACCCCCACCAGAGCGAGTTCAGTTCCCTCACTGCCGTGCGGATGGCGAGCATTGGCAGCAAAGAGAGTCAGGCCTGGGAGGAAGGGCTGAGCGGTGCCAGGCATCGGACAAGCGTTCCCACGAGGACGTACCCCTGCCCCGCAGCAGCGGATGGCCTTCAGACTTGACCCCCAGCCCTGGTGCTGCCCGGGGTCTCCAGTCTGCAGGGTGCCTGGGGGCATCCGTGCTCACCCCTGCAACCTGGCCCTCTGCCCCCTGCTCCCCACCAAGGTCAGGAGGAAGTCAAGGGTTTTGGTTTTTGTTTTTAAAGATTGTCTTTATCTATTTGAGAGAGGAAGAGAGAGAGAGAGTCTGGAGCAGACTCAGCCCTGAGCGTGGAGCCCAACGAGGGTCTTGATCCCATGACCCTGAGATCATGGTCTGAGCCAAAACCAAGAGCCAGAGCCTCCACCGACTGAGCCCCCCTGCACCCTGGAAGTCAAGTTTTGACAGAGTGAGACCCTGTGGGCTTTGGATTTGCCAGTCACTGCAATTGCATGAGCCGGTTCCTTAAAATAAATTTCTTTCTGCATACCATGTCCATCCCATGAGCTCTGTTTCTCTAGGGAACCTGACGGATATACCGTTTTCGTGAAATGACATGCGGGAAGGTGAAGGAGAAGTTAAGATAAGCTGCTCAAGATTATAATGAAGGCGTGTCTGGCTGGCTCAATTAGGAGACCCTTGATCTTGGGGTTATGGGTTCAAGCCCCACATTGGGTGTAAAGATTATCTGAAAGTTAAAAAAAAGAAAGAAAGAAAGAAAGAAAAAACAATTTGGTATGTGAAGGAAGGGCTGCGGCTGAACTTCAGACCCTCAAGTTTCTTGAGCCAGTGTGGGTGCTCGCTCGGCCCAGCCCCCCGGCCCAAGCTCCCCCCACGTCCTATGCTCGCCCATCCCAGCTTGGCCTCTGTTGCTCCCGGTGCCTGGGCCGCGCTGTGTGCACGGCACCCTCCATCCCCCCTCTGCCCCTTACCTGGCTCTCCTTCCCCTCCTAACACCACTCATTACTTGGCACATTAAATACTGATCTGTTTGTCTGTCTGCCACCACTTACTTCACCGAAGCAGGAAAACGTCGGTTTTTCACCGAATGCCTCACTGAAAGCCGGTGCTTTGTCTGGTCCGTTCCCTGGAACACGGCTCCAGGGAGGACAGGTGCTTGGCACACATGTGTTAAATAGACTCAGGGTTCTTCGAGCAGCACAGCACGGTCAGGCCACATTGTGACCTCTTCACGGGAACTCACCTTCCCCCTGCATCAGTTTCCAAATGGGCCCAAAGACTAGAATCAGCCAGTCTGCCTCTGTGCGGCCAGGCCTATGACAGGGGCCTTCCTCCCTCAGGCTAGCATCTCCTCCAGCTCACCTCTGGGAAGCCCTGATTCACCCAGCCCCTCTGCCCCACCCAAGCAGCAGTGGCCATCTCTGATCTCCCCTGGCCCCTCCAGCCTGGCTATAATGTGGGGAGTGTCCCTTTTAAATTACACGTGTGTCTGTCCTGTGTCTCTGTGGAGCTATGGGAGCCCTTGGGGACAGGGTTGGAGGCCATGCAGCTGACTAACTTGGGGCCTCCCCCAAGGACTCAGTAATCAGCTTGGGCCCCTGTGGGTGCCCAGAACGCTCAACCACCTCCCATCAGACACTCAGGCACACATGGGGTCATGTACTCTTCTAGGGCTGAAGGTGCCAGACCTCAAGGACCAACACCCCGCCCCACAACACACATCCTTTCAAGGGGCCTCTAGCAGCCCACCCCGTCTGCCTTTCCAGCCCCATCTCCTGCCACTCCCCCTTGAAGCAGTCTTCGTCCAAGAGACAGCCACAGAGAATTACACCCCGAATCTGGGCTGTGTTCAGGGTTCTCTGGGCCATGCGTGCCCTCCCCACATGAACAACTCTCACTCATCTTCCAGTATCAGCCGGGGCTTCTGGGCCTCTGGAAGTCAGCCCCTCCTCTGCATGGGTCTCATTTTGCATAGCTCCCCCCCGGTAACTGTGGACTAAGGGCTCCCAGATTTTGGAGCATGTCTTTCTCTTACCAAAGCTAACAAAAGCCGAAAACCCACACAACCAGCTGAGCGATCCACAGGAGTACTTACCTCTGAAGATGGAAGGGAGTCTGGGAGGGGCGCCCTCATCCCCTGAAAGGGGACCAGCTCCCAATGCAGACTTCCTGCGTGCACACGCTGTCATTCAGCATCCTACCTACATCAGCTCCTTTCCTCTCCAGGGGCAACCCCAGGAGGGAGGACCCAACTATCAGGCTCTACTATTTAGGCGGAAAAACTGAGGCTCAGGTTCATACGGCTAAAGAAAAGAAAGAGCAAAGACCCAGCCTCAGGACAACCAAGACTCTAAACCCCACAAGGCCCAAAATATATACATGTATGTATTTTTTTTTAATAGGCTCCACACCCAACATGGAGCCCGATTTGGGGCTTACACTCATGACACTGAGATCAGGAACTGAGTTGAGATCAAGCGTCAGAGCTTAACCAACTGGGCCCCCCAGGCATCCCTAAAAGCCCAGACTTTTATCTACTGAGCCATAGTGCCTCTCATACGCTACTATAATCACGTGTAGCATGTCCTACGGCTCCAGAGGAGGGATGGTTTGCAAAAAGACTGAAGGGGAAGGAGTTGGACGGTAAGAGTCTGTCGGCTTCTGCTGGGCACTATCCATGGCCAAGGACGCTGTGTGCAACAGGTGGGAGTCTCTGGAGTGGTTCTAGTTCCTGGGACCAGGAGAGCTGGGCCGGTCTCCCTGGAGACCATGAGATGGGAACCTGTCCTTCCCTCTTTCCCTTCGGCTTACTTTTAGAGAAGCGTTGTTAGGTTTCTCACACTGTGCTGGGTCCTGGAGCCACACTGTCCCTGGGCGAGCCGCGCAGGGAAGAAAAGCTGATCACGCTTAGTGCGAGCTGTGGAAAGAGCCCGGGTGCTCCGAGGAGGAAGATGGTGGCCAACCCTGCAACCTTGAAGGACATGAAGCTTGAGTGGAACACAGAGAAATAGGGACCCCACATTTTTCTTTTTTTTTTTTTTAAGATTTTATTTATTTATTTGACAGACGGAGATCGCAAGTGGGCAGAGAGGCAGGCAGAGAGAGAGGAAGGGAAGCAAGCTATGTGGGGCTCAATCCCAGGACCCTGAGATCATGACCTGAGTGGAAGGCAGAGGCTTAACCCACTGAGCCACCCAGGAGCCCCATTAACTTTCTTTTTCAAATGGTAAGCTAGTTGCAAATGGTTTTTAAATCCTTAGTCTTCCCTTACTGCTAGAGCTGCCATCTCTATTATATGCAAATTGGTACATTTTCAAAATCTATTTCTTCACTTTTTATTGTGATGCACTGATCTAGGGAGAGAAGCACTATACTGGGGTAGCAGAGTCGGCAAGCTCAGAGGTCACATTATGTGGGGTTTGTGTCATGGTCTCATTTGTGACATGGAGATACAGTCCCCACTCCATATGGGCCTGTGAAAACTGAATGAGACAATGCATGACAGCACTCAGTCAGTGAATGTCAGTTGCAGTGATGACCCCTCTCTTTCCCCTCCTGGACCAGGAACCAGGAGGTTGAAACCACTAAGCACCGAGCCTCGAGAAGGATGGAATGGTTCTTCTACTCACTATCTGCCGGACCTTGGGCAAGTTACCATTCACCATCTGTCTGTTTCAGCTTCTTCATTTATATATGATATGGTCATAGAAAGGATCTACTGCAACATTCTGTGAAAATTAAACATGACAATGTCCCATAGGGCACAGCATATCATAGCCCTTCAATGAATGTTTATTTTTCTGATTATTATTATAATGCTGTAATTTATTATCTGTCTTTATGTGTTGTAGGGCAAACTCCTCATTATCTTTCCCAAAAAACTGTTCTTGGGAGTGGCAGTCTTTCTGGGCAGGTCTACTGGGGATGGACAGACAGAATTTCTGGATCTACAGAGCTGACAGCTCACCACTGAACGGCTCTGGAAGGGATTATGACCAGGGAGGTCTTGAGTGAACAACCAGGAGCATTTCAGATGGAAAGGGAAGTGGGTGGAGGGGGGCTTTTAAGTTCATATAGCAAAAAAAAATTTTTTTTTAAAGATTTTATTTACTTTTTTGACAGAGAAAGCGCACAAACAAGGGGAGCTGCAGACAGAGGGAGAGGTGAGGAGAGGGACTCCAACGAGGGGCTCGATCCCAGCACCCAGAGATCATGACCTGAGCAGAAGGCAGACCCTTAGCAGATGCTCAACCCACTGAGACACCCTGGTGCCCCTCTTATAACAAAAAAAAATTTTTTAATCTGAAAGGTTTTTTTTTAAGATTTTATTTATTTGACAGAGAGAGATCACAAGCAGGCAGAGAGAGAGCGGGAAGCAGGCTGCCCGCTGAGCAGAGGGCCCAATGCGGGGCTCGATCCCAGGACCCTGAGATCATGACCTGAGCCACCCAGGAGCCCCTCTTATAGCAAAATTTTAGAAAGGTTTTTGTCTTTTTGCTTTAACAACAGAATTTGCATAGTGTAAAAAGCAAACTCGTTTTCCAAAGGCACTTAATGAAAAACCCGCCCCCCCCCCTTTCTCCAGTTCTCCTGCGCACTGCTCCGTAAGCCCCGCCCGGGGTTCTTGGCGGCCTCCTGGGGTACACATCATATTTCTTAGTCAAGTGCTCATTCGTTTATTTCCTCTCTTCCATTTTAGACATAACTGACCGCCTGCCATGGAAGGTGAGGTTATGGGTCTCTTTACCCATGACCCCCTCATACCTTCCCCTCCCCCACCCACTCAATTCAAATACATCCCCGAGTTTCCTCCCTCCATGCTCGGCGCTTGCATTATCAGGGCCGGGGAAGCAGTCCTCCAGCGGAGCTACCCCGCCCCTACCGAGACTGCGCCTCCGTACAAACGGCTTTTGTCAGTTCACATCAGGTGCGGGCGGCTGAGAGGCGCGGGTCTCCGAAATCTGGAGCCCCCAGGGCGGCCAGCTCTGAGCGGCGGGTCGCTGGGCCGGGGGCGGCCTCCGTCTCCTCCCTCCGCGCAAAGCTTCAAGTGGGGGCGTCTGGACGCGACGCTCTGTGTTTATCTTAATTACGTAGTTATCTATTACATAATTCTCTAAATTAATTACCTTAATTTCGTAGTTACCAGGTGGACCCTCGGCCCCGGCTCGGCCCAGGCTTGCGGATGCCGTCGCCGAACTCACGCTCGGCTTGAACCCGCCTTTAACTCTGCGCTGAGCTCGGTCCTTCCCCACACCCGGTTCTGGCCGGTTCCCCCGTCTGCTGAGCGGCCCGCGCCCCCCGGGTGTGCTCCGGTCAGCCGCAGGGGCGGCGGCCCGGGGCGGGGGGGGGGGGGTCCTCCGTGGGCAGCTGTCGTCGGTGCCCTTCCCCTGAGGCCCAGCGTCGCCGGGCCCTGCCCGCGCGCCCGCCGCGAACCCACCCGGAACACCGCTGGGTCCACACCCGCGACTCCGCAGGTGGCCCCCGGCCCCAGCGCGTCTTTCCTGGGAGCCCCCCCACCCCGGGCTGCGGGCGGCACCGCGGCTCCCCGCGTCTCTTCACAAGTGCGACGACCCCGTCCTAACAGCGCTCTCGAGGCGCCGCGGTCAGTGGTCCAGGCCTCTGCTCCGGGCCGGGGGCGCGCGCGGCCCCGTTTCTCCGAGGTCCAGCCCGGTGACCACGGAACGTCCCCCGAAGGGAAGGAGACGTGCACCGGATTACATGCCCATCTCCTTGCAGAGTTTGAGGCTGTCCTCGGCAGGACGCCAGCCAGCGGGAGGCGGGGCCCCGAGGGACAGAAGCGCCACCGGAGACCCCGGGCCCTCGGGCCGCAATCGGCCGCTCGCCCAACGCAGCGGCCACTCACGCGGCGGCCGCCCCTCCCCCAGGAAACACCGCACAGACTACAGCTCCCAGAAGGCCGCGCCCAGGCGGCGCGAGAGCCGCCTCCGCGCGGACTACAACTCCCAGAAGGCCGCGCGAGCCGAGAGGACTTCCGGACGCTGACGTCGGAGCCGCGCCGGGTTGGGAGGATCGCGGCGGAGGTGAGTGCGGGTTGAGGCCCGAAAGCGGGGTGCGAGCTGGGCGCGAGCAGCAGCGGAGCGGTCCTGGGGTCAGCTGTTACGGAGGGTGGGTGAAGGGGACGGAGAACTGATCTCAGGCAGAGAGGGGGTGGCGGGGCGGAAGGGACCGCGAGCCCCGCTTTCTCTCCCCGCAGTGCCCATGACGAAGTTAGCGCAGTGGCTTTGGGGACTGGCGCTCCTGGGCTCCACCTGGGCGGCTCTGACCACGGGAGCCCTGGGCCTGGAGCTGCCCTCGTCATGCCGGGAGGTGCTGTGGCCGCTGCCGGCCTACTTGCTGGTGTCCGCCGGCTGCTACGCCCTGGGCACTGTGGGCTACCGCGTGGCCACTTTCCATGACTGTGAGGACGCCGCTCGCGAGCTGCAGAGCCAGATCCAGGAGGCTCGGGCCGACTTGGCGCGCAGGGGCTTGCGCTTCTGACACCCCGGCCTTGTTCCCCCGCAGCCTCTCTCCCGCCTCCCATTAAAGAGCAGCTTATTTTCTAACTCCGTCTCGTTTATGGGGAGCGGGAGCTGGGGATTCCGTGTCCCAGCCGTGGGGGAGGGGGCGCCTTCTTGGGGTCACCTCCGCTTTTATCTAAGCATCCTTGTCTGTGTCCCGCCTCCTTCCTTGTTCCGAAGGAGGCAAAGGCTCCGACTCAAGACCTCTCGAGAGGGAACTGTCACCTCACTTTCTTGGTCCTTTTGACCCCGACAGGAAGGACTTCTGGAAGTCCTAATTCTGTTCATTATGCCCAGGCTCCGATCTCTGAAGGCCTTCCTAGGGCTCTTCGCCGTCCTGGTTCCTTCAGATTCGTCTTCTGAGCCGACCCCAGCCCGTGGAACAACTGTGGATCGGGCAGTGCACCTTCTGCCCGTCACCAGAGCAGACAGGTTGAGAATCACCAAACAGAGACTACGCTTTGATGGGCAGGGGTGGGAATGATTTATTTTAAGGCACATTCTAAGGATTTCACCTCAAGGTCCACAATTTAAAAATATAATCTATAAAAAATAAGTGATTCATCTCCCAAGTCCCAGCCAACCTTCCAAGCAAAACACTTTCTTTGGTCCCTCGGTTCTCAGAGCCGTCTTTTTCCTTTCCACAACCCGCTGTGCTCACGGAGCCAGTCAGCAGAAACAGCTGCAACAAGGAGCTCTCTTTGGTAGCAGTTGGCCTTAAGGTGCCCAGGGGTCGGGTGAACTCCCTCAGGTCTGCAGGAGCGGGTGGCACCTGTCCTGCTCCCGGGAATACTTCCAGAAAAGCCAGAGGCGAATGACGCTGGTGAGGACCCCTGGTAGGTTGGGCACCTGAAGTCACAAGGGCTGCTGTGAGGAGAGGGGCTGATTCTCCACGGTGCACACCTGTCACCCATCCCGCTCTGCTCAGCTTACCATGATGTAGGGATCGCCTAGCCGAAACCCGTAGAGGGTCCAGGAGGCAGAGGTGAGGAGGGTAGCAATGGTGAGTGGGAAGGAGAGACGCTGGGTTGATCTTGTCTGAATGATCTTGGCCTGCGGAACGAGGTTGGAAGACCCCTATTCCAAACACCGCAGAGCTCCCACTTGTCTACGAATTTCCTCAGTAAAAGGGTCAAACTCCTCTCTGATCTTCTGCTACCTAGCCTTTCCCTCTTGCCTCCCACTCACCTACCACTACTGCCCTGTCTTCCAGGGTCTTCCCTCCTTCAGAGGGTAAGCTACAGCCTCTGGCTAAGGGACCCTGACCCTCTTCATTGCCCCCACTTCCTTGGACAGCGCCCACTCACCAAGTCAGCCAGTGGTGAGAGATACATGCTGATGGTGAAGACGCTGCAGAAAAGGCCAAGCTGCCGGAGCCGGGCCTCCAGGTTGGGCACCAGGAGCCCAAAGTACCCAAAACCCAGGAGAAGGACCCCCAGCAGGGTCGCAGTCTGGAGGAGCACCGGACGCTGCAGGGGAGAGAGTAGCCTTCCTTCTAAATGTTTCCAGCAGCCCTCTTGGACCCACTGACCTTGGGCTAAGCCTCTTTCCCACCAGTGACAAACACATGTCCCATCCCCCACAGCACTAGCGGCTTCTAGGAGAGAAGGGGTTTGTTTTTGTTTTCCGTGTGAATTTGGTACACACAGTAGTAACTTAATAAATGCTGGTATGATTGGGGAAGCATAGCTAATCAGCTCATTTCTCAGCCACTGGCCCTGACTGAAGGAACTATCAGAGACCTGCCCAGTCCCTCAGCTAGCTGGGCGGCAAGGCACCATCAGGCCGGGCAGAGCTACCAGCCTGCCAGAAACGCGGGGCGCGGTGCTCTGTGTCAGACGGCGGCTCCACGGAGGAAGGAGGACTGCGAGGCTGCAGGGCCTTCCAGGAAAAGGTGGCAGTGCCGGCCTCTCCTACCATTCTGGGAAGCCCGGCAGGGCGCGTGGCAGAGAGGCGGGTCCGCGGGAGGGCTCTACCTTCCGAGGGCAGTAGTGCAGGTACACCAAGATATATGCGGTCTGAAGCACGGCGCCCGTGGCGTTGACGAAGATTAGGGTTCCGTCACCCTTCAAGGCCCCGTAACTCATCCAGCTCAGGTTGCTGCAGGGGGGACAGGAGGGTCGTTCGCCACGGGGATGAGGATGGGAGGGGGACCCCAAGGGGCCTCTTCAGCGTTCCTCCCCCCTCCCAACCTTTCCCGCCGCAAACGTCGCCCGTCTCACTTGATGTCCGTGGTGAGAAAGGGCAGGAACTGGACACTGTCCACGCTCCGGGTCGTCCGCATTTGCCTGAGGTCCGAGCTGTAACGGGCCCCGAAAGCAGAGGTGAGAGATGGGAAGGGAGAACCGAGCTGCTGGGGAGTCGAGATCCCCGATGCCTGTGGTCGTCCTCGGACAACTGCAGGTCCCGCCCCCGCCCGCAGCTCTCTGGCTTCTCCCTCAAGTGCCCAGCCTCGCCCATGTGCCCTGGATCCCTCGACCCGAAGCCACTTCGACCCAGGTTTCGGATGCAGCCCGGAGCTGCGGCCACCTCTCTGTCCCCGCTCTCCCTTCCTGACTTCCAGTCCTGCCCAGCCTCGCCCGGCCGCGCTCTCACAGGCCGGTGGAGTACATGGCGAGGGTGAAGAGCACGCAGGCTCCGGAGAGGATCGAGTCGGCCGCGCCGCCCGCCTCCATCTCCCCCTGCGTCGGATCCTGGGCCCCGCGGCCGCGTCCGCTTACTGGGCCGGAGCCCGCGCCGCCGGAGGGGCCCCGCCCCTGCGTCGGGGCCCCTCCCCCCGCGCGCCGCCGTCCGCCGGAAATGGACCCGCAGCCCCGCCCACAGGACGTCCCGCCGGAACCAGGCCCCGCCCCCGCCGCCAGGCCCCGCCCCTGGGGTCCGCGCCCTCGAGAGGACGGGCACCCGCCGCCCCTCGCTCTCCGCTCACCCCCTGACTCACCCGGACCCCATCCTCAAGTCTCTGGCGCGTGAGCCGTCGTGGCCGACCTCAGTTGCCGGACCTGTCCCGCCCGGAGCCCGGACGGCAACCTCACCTGCCCTGGTTTGTTGAAGCCTCTTCCCAGCGTCTCCCCTAAATAAGGGGGCTTGCTGGGAATCACAGTCTGTCAGGCCCTCTGCCTTCCGCACACTGCCAACTTCGGGTGACTGGGCCGGTGGGCTGGAGCACTGCCGCTGACCCCCCAGTCCAGCCGGCAGGACCCGCTGCTGACAGCTCTCCCTGCGGCCGCCCACGGCCCACTCGCCCCGGTTGCTGCGGCTGTAGGACCAGGCGGCCGGCCGTGCCTCAGCCGGCGTTCCCCTGGCGCATTCAACAGCAGGAGCCCCTAACAGTTTGCCAAAGCCCAGCGCTGCCGGACTGGGGTGCAGCCTGGAGCCCCAGAGACTGCCGCGTGGCGCACAGAGGAGGAAGCACCCCAGCCTTCGGTGCTGGCCAGGGACATGTATTATTTCCAGAGGGAAGGAAGAAAATTGAAGCCGAGTTGCTACCTGGTGTCCCACAGAGCCTAGCACATGGCGGGGACTCAGTGGTCCTAAATTAGGAGGGGTGGGGGAGCAGACCTGCATGTCCAAATAAAGAAACAAGATTGCTTTATTTTTCTGTATAAAAAAAACTCCAGTTGTAGAAATCACAGACACATATTAAGTTTATGTACAGATGCTGTATGCGTGGGCCCTGCCCTTGCAGCTACACTCTAGGCCCGGGGTGGCACAGCCCCCCTGCGGGCACCGCTCTGGGCAGTGCTGCCCCCAGCTGGGACTGGATGCAGTGCCTGGTTACAGACCTCTCCATAGCAGCTCCAAAGACTTCCTGAAGCCTCGGGAGAGATGCTGGGTCAGCCCAAGCACGCTGCCTCTCTGCTCTCTGGCTCCCAAGCATGGAACTGTCTCGTGCTTTTCCGTCGGTCAGTTCATCTGGGCATCCCGGCTCTCTCTGGCGGGGCATCTCTGCCAAGTTCAGTGTCCGCCTTCGTGGCCCCAGGCCCCTTCCAGCTCGGCCCCTACAGTGCTCTTCTTAAGAGGCCATGTCCGCACGGCTCGTTTCTTTGGCTTGAGGTCAGGAATGGTGGGGAAAGGACTGTCCCCACTTCTTTGTCTGTCCCTGGGGGAGCCAGGGAAGGCACTGGCAGCTTTGATGAGCTCCTTTGGGTCAAACCCTTAATACCCATTTTGAGGCTGCTGAGTGGCAGCTTGTGCTTGTGGCGGGAACGGTTCCCAGGACAGGTGAGGGACGCCTCTGTCCTGCCTCCTAGCTCCGTTCCGATCATCAGGTCAGATGTGGCACACCCCCTCACGGGGCCTGCAGCAGCAGCAGTGGCAGAAGCAGCACAGCCCAGGCCAGTGGGAAGAGGCGGGGAGCAGCACTGTGACCGATGCTGTGGAGAACCTGTGCATCTGGATCATCTGCAAGGTGAGCGGCCAGTGCCCCCAAGGTGAGCGGCCCTACTGCAGCCCTGGCCCCCAGCTCCACGTGGTTCCCCCAGCCCCCGCCTGGCAAGGGAGCCGCCTTCTATACCTCCGTGAGCAGACCCCAGGCCCAGTCTGCTCCAGCTACCTACCTGCCAGAAGTCTCTTCTCCTGGGGGTTGACGTGGGCCTGAGGACTGTGAGCTGAAAGGAAGAGTGGTGGCTGATCAGGGCCTGTCCCGGGGAGGTGAGTGGGCGGGACTTCCCCGCCGTCCCAGGTCACTAGCCCAGGCCCCGCACACAGCTGGAGGAAGGAGGTGCACAGGGCTCTGACACTCACTGATTTTGCCATTGACGGTCACCTTCAGCCTCAAGCACTGGTCTTCCTGGAGGTGGATGGGTTTGGCTGCAAGACAGACCCGGGCAGAGCATTAAGGGAGGAAACGTCTTTGGGAGAAAACACAAGTGCAAATGCCCCCTCTTCCCGCTCATCTGTGAGTCTCACCTTCCTTGTTTGCCCCCTTTCTGCCTCCTGTTCAAGCTCCCACTCTTTGCAATGACTCTTGGCTTTGGAGGTGGCGCTAAAAAGCACACAGACCCTGTCCTCTTGCCACAGTCCATCCTTCACTCGCCCCAGCCTGAAGTTGGTGGATGCCTTCACACGATGCTCCCCCTAGCCAGGCCCCACTGAGCAGATCTTCTAACTCCTGAAGCCACCAGGGCCTCTCCACTGGTCTTAGGATGGAGTCCAAACTCCTCCGCACTTCCCAGACCCCCGTGATGAGCCCTGTCCACTTCTCCCCACTGCCAGGGTCCCTCCTGCTGCAGCCAGACCAAGCCATATGGAGTTCCCTGAAGACGTCATGGTCCCTCTGCACATGTCCCCTCATGCCTAGCCAGAGTCTCTGCTTGTTCTAAGCTCTTGGGTCATCTGCCCCAGGAACACGTCCCTGAGCCTCCAGAGCCCAGCAGGACCCACGTCACTTCCCCAAGGCTATGAATCCTCATAGCCCGCTGTTCTAATGGTCAGTGCCCCGTGTGTGTCACTTTCCAGCTTTCTGGAGGACAGGGACCCTACAGTGTTTCATCTCTGTGCCTGCTGTGCAGAGTGGAGCGCCTCATACACAGCAGCTCATGCCACGCTGTCACACGAATGCATGAAAACAGTTCGGGATGGGAAGGAGCCATGTGCGGCTCTGTACTGAGCATGTGCCTCCCACTGGCCTGGCCCCAGGCGGCTGGCACGCGAACCAAGGACTCACAGATATAGTAGTAGCTGTGTCCCTCCTTGAACTCCTTGCCCAGGGTGAAGGGCGTGAAGCGCTGGAATTTCTCCGACAGCTTCTCTGGGCCGTGCCTGGCACTGGGCTGGTCGCACTGCCAGCGGACCTGGTCTTTGGACAGGGGCTGGCACAGCCGGTACTGCTCGAGCTCCACCAGGTACAGGGTGTACTGCTCCATGGCGACCTCAGCCACCGTGTGGTCCTCGTAATGCGGGCAGATGATGTCCAGGTAGTCATTTAGCTGCACGTGGACTGTGTAGTCCTCGCTCCGGAACCTGCGCAGGCGCGGCGAGAGAGAGCCGGTGGTCACTCGGGGGCCTGGCTGGGGCTGCGAGCTTCCAAATGTTCACTGGGCCCCACGAAGATTTTTCCAGAATCCCAGCTCTCCTTATTTATGGCTCTTGACCTCTTCGGGATCTTTACACCATCTTCAAACACGCCTGCCCCCCAGCACTACCTCTTGCTCACCCTCTAAATAGTGTCTGCTTTAGTGCCCTTTGGGTACCAAAGCACTTCGCGTGGCCTCCACATCATCACCCACGGAAGGGCCCCTGGCGGTGTCCTGCTCTTCTCCGGGAAGCACTTCCCCAAAACTGTTCTCCCAGTGGCTCTTTAAAATGCTGTCAGCCCTCAGTCTGAGACCCTTCCCGGCAATCGGGGCCAAGGAACCCCAGCTCTCTCGCAGCACCTGCGGCTTTGGGGTCCCCCACTCCTGGCCATTGCCCCCCCCCACCCCAGCCCCAGCCCCTGGGTGCATTCACAAGGGTCAACTGAACCGCCATCCCCAGCACGCCGGGCCCACAGCAAATCCCCTGCCTGCTCCTCGGCTTTGGGCTCAGGCCTTCTTGTCCGCTTCTTTCAAAGCACCCCAGACCTCCCAGTCCCCTTACTTCCAGAGCCACGCTGCCCCCTCCGAGGAAGAGCGCCTGGAGGCCTCGCTGGGAGGCCTCCTCTTCCACCCGCCAGCCCTGGGGCAGCCAGCTCCCTCCCGCAGGCCCCTCGGGCTCTAGCCGGGCAGCCCCGACACCTGGCTCCAGCCCGGCCGGCCGGGCGGGATCCTGGCGGGCGAGGGGCCTCCCCCGCCCCCCTCTGAGCGGGTCAGCGGCTCTGAACTCCCCGGCGCTGCCAGCGGGACTCAGCACTGTTGGCTGCCAACCGACGCGGCGGCCCGGCTAGGGGGAGGGCAGGAGTTCGGCGGGAGGCCTCTGGGGTGGGCACCCCTTGACCCTGCCTCGGCCCCCCCTTCCCCCACCGCGGCCGGGCCTGGGGGCAGCGTGCCAGCGCTCGCCCGGCTACCCCGGGCTCCTCCCCCACGGGGACGCGGCGAGGGGGGAGTCGCGGTGGCGGAGGGGGAGGAGAGGAGGCGCGCGAGTGAGGGAGAGGCTTTTAAAATTCCTCTCTGGAGAGATAAACAGAGAAGCCATTTCAGAACAGGTATTTCAGCTCTGGGCCTGGCGTCTTTCCCCCATTCCCGTGACGGGCACTGACTCATTCCTCATCCACCCCTGCCACCCGCCCCAGCACTCATGAGAACCTGCGAGCATCTACCTTGCCCAGCGTGCATGCCCCCACCCCCCCGACCCCGGGGCCACGACCTGCCCCGTGCCCGGTCTGATCCTGCAGGCCCCAGAAGCTGGCGGGTCTGAGTGGGCGGGGCACCGAGGAGCCCGAGGCTCTGCTCCCGGCAGCCCTGCCCTCCTGCCCCAGCTGCGCACCACCCCCCACCCCACTCCCCCGCCCCGGCCTGGGGCCTGGGGCCTGGGGCCTGGGGCCTGGAGATCCCGCTGATGCCCACGGCCCTGAGTCACCCTGGCCGGCCTCACCCCCAACCAGCTCCTCGCCCCCTCATCAGTGCTGCAAGCTGACCCCGCCTGGCCGCCTGTGCGCTGCACTCTGCCTGGCTTCTCTTCAGTCCTGGGGCTGGAGGAGTGTGTGTGTGTGTGTGTGCACGTGAGGCCAGATGGACAGGGCAGAAGCTGTGCTTGCTGGGGGCACCCATGACTGCCCTCTTGGGAGTACAATCTGTTCCACTCAGCACTCCTCTGACTCTGGCTCCCGGTCTGGGAAAGGGGGGCAGCGGCGGCGTCAGGGAAGGCCGGGAGGGGGGCAAGGAAGAGGCTCCTTCCTGAAAGAGAGGAAATCTGGGAGCTTGGGAACGGAAAAGGCCAGGTTCCCCCCTCCCTACTCAGGGCTTCCTGCCCCTCCTCCTCCTCCAGCCAGCACCTGGCATGGGCATAAACAGGGACTTCGCTCTCTCCCACTAGGACAAGATCGGAGCGAGGAGCTGAAGAACAGGAAGCCGACGGTGGAGAGGGCTGACCTGGCTGCCCCTGTGGCCAGTGGGCAAAAGGGCACTGGCCTCTGGGGTTGGCAGCTGGCTGTTCCCTCCCAGACCCACAAGCCCCAGCCCACAGACCCCCACCAGGCAGTGTGGCCGCAGGTCAGAGGAGCCGGCACAACATTTTTCTCAAGGCGGGGGCAGGCGAGCTAGGGGCTGGGGTGGCCAAGCTGAGTGGAGTGTTTTTTCCTGACCCCAAGCAGCCCAGCCCCCTCCCCTGCTCCACCCTGCCCCCCTCTCCCCTCTTCCCACAAATATTGTTCCCTTAACTTCAGAAAACTCAAGGGCAAGAACAAAGGGTCCAGAGGGGCTTCTTCCTCCCAAGACCACTTGCCTCCCAGCTCTAAACCTGCCTGGGAGAAATTAACTCCTTCCTGCCCAGAGCCCTCTGTCACCCTTTTAACCCATTCCACTTCTTCTGAGCCTTTCCCCTGCCCTCCCTCTGCCCCCCCATCTCATAAACAGGTGACTCCCTCAGCCTATGTACACACCGCATGTGCCCCTGTTATGCCGATTGGGAAGACGCCTTGTGTGTGGAGGGGGTGCTCCCCAGGGTCATCTCAAACACAGAACACAGACGCTAAAAGTGGGAAGGCCAGGTCCTGAGGGGCCCTGAGGGGGCCTGGCTGAGGGGTCCTTCCAGGATTGCAGTGACCCATTCTGCTTACGCCTGATGTCACATCAGGTACCTGTCCATGTGGGCAAATGTCCAAGTGACACACAGAAGCTTGTGGCAGAAGGGCCTAGAACAAGAGCCCTGGCCGGCAGGAATTGTTCAGCCAGCGCCCCTCACTTCAGGGTAACAGAGGTGCCCGAGAGAAGGAAGGAAGGGCAGAAAGATCCTTGTGCAAGTAGTCACGGGAAGGTTCCTGCCCAGGGGTGGGGTACTCCCCCCGGGGGAAGGGAGAGGAAAAAAGTCTACGGAATCCCTCCCGCCTCTGGTCAGGGTCTGGCCGGGACAGTTACCGGGGCCAGGGGGGCTCGGAGTGGGCAGTGCCACCCGGGCTGCCGGCCGGAGACTCGGGGCTACTTGGGGTTTGAACTGTTCCAGAAGACGGTGTGGCGGTCAGCAGCGGCCAGACTGCAGCACAGACCCAAGAGCGGGACCCAGAGGAACTCCATAGCGCTGGGCCCTGGCCCGGCCGGGCGAGGACGAGGGGATCCTCCCGGTCCGGGTTCCCGCGGGCTGTCTCGGCGGCGCCCTCTGCACGGCGCACGGCTCTGGCCCCTCCGCCGGGCGACTCCGCCTTTTGGGCCGGCGCCGCCCGCCACCCCGGCCCGCCCCCGGCCCCGCCCCACCCCGCCCGGAGCGCGGCGGCCGCCGGGCTTGGGGGCTGGGAGGTGGAGGAGGTGGAGGAGGTGGGGGAGGGGAGGGCCGCGGAGCCGGGCTGGCTCTGAGCGCCGGCCGCGACCAAGGTGCTCGGCGCCGCGACTTCGCTCTCTTGCGTCTCTGCAGGCGACCCCGTGGGCCTGTGCGGGGCGCTGGGTCTGTGTCCCCCGGCTCCGTGGCGTGCGGGAGAAGGGAACGAGCTGCACGTGCAGGTCTGCGAACGCGCGGTGCGGGACCCGGTGGTGCTGCGCCGCGCGCGGGTCTGGCGGGCTGCAAGGTCGTCCACAGGCCGCGCGCACCTTTCCCGAGCCTGGCACGCCCAGGCTCCGGCGCCCGCGTGCCCACTCTCCTCCCACCCGCCTTTCCCGGACTCCGCTCGGCTGCCCTTCCCCACACGCGCTGTTTGTTTTTGTTGGGTTTGTCACTGTTGTCTTTGTTCGGGAGATGGTGTCATCGCCTGGATGCCGGGAATAAAGTGCGACCCTGTGTGATCGAGTGTGTCACGCGTGCGGCTGGAGCTAAGGGCGCCTCTGCCCGTCATTAACAGCGCGAGCGAGGGACATTCGGGCTCCTGGGCGTTCTCTCTCGTTTCCAGTGCGCCAAAGGGCGCTAGTGACGTGCCTGAGTGTGCGCGCGTGTGCGCCGACACACGTGGGTACCGAGCGAAGGGGCTTTGAAAACGGAGTGTGAGAGTCCGGGCCTTCACCGAAGGTGACTAACTGGGACCACGCCTGTGCTCGTGTTAGTGAACGGCGTGTCTACACAGGGGAAACGTGCACCGGCCAGCGGGGCCTGTGGGGAGCGGCGGGGACTCGCACGGCGGCCCCCGGGCCGGGCGGCGGAGGCTCCGGGCCGGCGGGACCCTCCCCCTCGCCAGGCGCTCCCACCCGTTGGCCTTGGCCTCCTCGAGCCCGCTCCCCGCCGGGATCTGCTGGCGTCTGGAGCAGGGTCGGCGCGAGGGAGGACAGGTGTTGGCCGAGGCTCGCGTGTGCGTCTGGAGCGGGAGGCCCGAGGCCGTGTGCCTGCGTGCGGTTCGGTGGCTCGTGTGTGTCACTGCGTGGCTGTCCGCGCGCCCGGCTGGCGTGGCGAGCGTGTGCGCCTTCCTGGCGGGCCCTTCCCCGCCGCTGCACCTCGCCGGAAGCTGCATACCCGGGGCTCCCGGCCGGCTCGGGCCCAGCTCCCTGCAGCCCAGGCCGTTTCATCCTCTTCTTTTACGGCCGGGCCTGGCGACAGCGCCTGTAATTACATGCGGCCGCGACGCCGCTGCCAGTCGGGCGCGGAGGTCCCTCGGGGGAGGAGCCCGGGGCGAGGAGGGCCGGGGGCTGGCCTCCGAGGGCCGCGGGCTGCGGGAGGCGAGACCGGCCCCGCGGACTGTAAACATCTCCGAGCGTAACCGAGTGTCTGAGTCCCGCCTGGCTCCGCGCTGCCGTCTCCGCACCCGCCCCCCGTGGCGCGCCCCGCCCGGCGGTTGCAGACGTGCGACGCGAGGCTCCCGCGGGTCCGAAGTCCAGCCGCCCACCACCCCAGGGCGGCGCCTCGCGCGCGCCAGGCTCACCTGGGAGGACACCTGGGTGTGGGCTTCCTACGTACCCCTGGCGAGATCACCCGATCCCTGCTCGGGTGTCCGGGGATCGCCGCTCCGCGAGCGCAGGGTCTCTTAGTCCACGGCGGCGCCTGCCCGGCACCTGGCGCACGTGGTAGTTGGTCGGTCCGTGTTCGTGGAGGGAGGGAAATCCCTGCAGACAGAAGGGGCCCAGCTCCTGCGGGACTCACTGCTCTGAAATGAAGCCGGGAGAGGGTTACGGAGGGGAGGGCTGGTGGCAGCTCTTCAGAGGGGGTGGCCCTGGGTTGCCCGCCGCCGCAGGAGACGGCTTGGGGCACATCCCCCGTTTCCCGACCGCCCGGCCTGGAGGCGGGAACGTGTGGGGTCCCTGGGCTGCGCCGCTCGGCCGGGCAGGTTTGGGCGCGCTCCGCCCAGCCCGGCGGGGCCATGTCGGTTCCTGCTCTGCCTGCGTCTAGGCCTGGGGCAGGGCTGGGGCCGGTCGGGTGGGGAGGAGGTAGGGGGGCCTCTCCCAGCTTGGCGCTGTCCCCAGTTTTCTCGCTTGAGGCTTTGGTCCCTTTTTGGTCCCCTCGATCCCTGTATTCGTGCATTGGGGTAGTTTGTCGGACTCGATAGGGCACCTCAGGTGCAGGTGTTAAGGGCACCGGGGGTAAAGGGGAGTCTAAGGTAAAATTCCTGCCCTTGGGAAGACCCCAGGCCAGTAGGGGACAGGAGAGACAGCCACTGGCTTGGGTGTTGTCCACCGCGCCCCTGGCTCGCCCTGCTGCGCCTAGAGCCTCGGCGACGCCTGCTGGACCTAGAGGAGGGCTGCAGGCACCCCGGGATCCAGAAGGAGACCTCACGGGGCACTTCCGGTCTGACGCTGGGCCACCCCCCTCCTTTCCCTTCCTGTCCCAGCCCCTGCCTGCCCAGGCCTCTCTTGTCTGGCTCTCAAGCAGAAGCAGACGGCCTGTCCCTGCTGAGTGGTGCACGGTAGTTCACTCTCAGCTCTGCTACCCCCAGGCAAACATCTGTGCTCAGTGACGGGACCTGTCTGAGGTGGCTGTCTGTCTGTCTGCCTGTCTGGGAAATTCCCTTGTGAGTCCTTCTTGGGAATTCCTGAGGTACAGGATTAGCCCTCTGAGTGCTCCAGGGCAAGCCTGGCCTCTGCAGAGAGGGGGCTGTCCACCTGGGGGGGCGGGGGCACTCCCTCCTGGAGGGCCCTTTCCAGTCTGGAATAGACAGAGCTGCTTGATTGCCACTTCCTTGCTGAGTGCTCTGTGGTTTGAGGTGGGGAAGGCCAGGGCCACCTTGTCCCAGGGCGCCCTGAGGGCATCTCTGGGCGATGGGGTGAGGCGGGGAGGCAGGACAGGCACTGTCAGGGTGAGTCCTGAGCCTGGAGCTCTGTCCCTGTTCTTCTGAAAAATAAAGGCTGTTTCCCACCTTATTAGTAATGTGTGTATGTTTCTCAAAAGTTGGAAAAAAGAGAACAGGAGAATGAGGGGCAGGGAAGGGCCAGTCACTGTTAGCATTTTGTTTCTTCCCGGCCAGCCCTTGCTTGAAACTTTGCTTGATTTTAGATAGTGTGATAAATATGACTCATTTCTATTGTTACTTCTTTGTTTCCCTCTTAGCTTTGCAACAGAAGACAGTTTCCATGTTATAAACCCTTTGTAAACAATATTGTTAATGGCAACATAACATTTCATGAGGCTTCGTGGACATAAATCAGAGCCCCCCACACACTCCGGCTCTCCTCCGCTGCTGAGCACAGCTGATTGCCTCTTAGTTCTTAACAGGGGCGCCCGGTGGGGGGGGGGGGGGCTCAGATGGTTGGGTCTGCCTTCTGCTCAGGTCATGATCTCCAGGTCCTGGGATCGAGTCCTGTGTCTGGCTCCCAGCTCAACAGGGAGTCTGCTTCTCCCTCTGCCTCTACTTGTGCTCTCTCTCTCTCTCAAATGAATAAGTAAAATCTTAAAAAAAGAAAGAAAAGAACTTACAGATGACCCTGAGATTGACTCCCATTCAACAAGCGTTTATGGTGTGCCCACTCCAGACGGGGGCTCTGGGTGGGGCCCGGGGGGCTTGATGGAGGACAACAGGTAAGGGCCCTGCTCTCGTGGAGCTTACATTTTACATGAAACCTGGACATCTGCTTTCTTAGATTTTGGAGGATCTCACAGATGTGAGAAAATGTTTTTGATGTTGCCAAACGGAAGTCAGATTCCTTTGACTACAGGTCCAGTTCTCTCACTGAGGGCCAAGGTGACCAGAACCTCATGGATCTGTCCCTCCCTCAAATCTGACTCCAGAGTTGGAGGGGGTGGGGCAGACTCAGAGAGAAGGGAGAGAAGTCGGAGGTCTTCCCCCCACCTCCGACCTCCGCCCCAGCCCACTGTAGTGTTGGGGAGGAGGCTGGGCAGGATGGGGAGTGGGAGGGAGATGGAACAGGAAGTGTTGAGGAGGATGGGACTGTGGCTTCTGCACAGAAAGCACCAGAAGGTGTTTTGCGCTGCTGCCTTTTCCACTGAGAACTGACTAATCACTCATGCGGAACACTGTGCTGGGAGGCGCGCTGGGGGCTCTGAAGTACGTCTTTGCCCTCAAGGAATTGAGTCCTCCTGGCAAATACGTGGTTAGAATATAGGCTAAGAATGTAATAGAGACATAAGTGAGACAATAGTCTGTGGGCTCACAGAGGAAGGAATGTTTATTTGGGTGAGGAGGGCTTCATGGAGGAGGGGATATTTGAAATGGGTTTTGGAGGATAAGTAGGCCTTCACATTCTGAGATGAGTGTGGGAGGGCTGGGAGTCTGTGCCCCATTCCTCTGGGGAGCCACCAGTATAGAATGGGTCTGGGGGAGGAGATGAGAGCAGAAGGAGGTTGGCAAGGGTCATGTTGCCAATGGCCTTGAGCCCATGCTCAGGATCTCACACATTGTTCTGTAGCTCCCAGATCCTTGAGCAGGAAACGAGCAGACTGGTGTGTAGAAAAATCACTTGGGCAATTAGAATGTGGGTCAAGAAGGGAGCTCAGAGGTAGGGGGGCTGGCCAGTTCCACTGGAGGGTAGGAGCGGGGTGGGGGAGGGGCAGAGCTCAGAGGGAGAGAGAGAAGCAGACTCCCCAGGGAGCAGAGAGCACCCCCCCCCCATGCAGGACTCGATCCCAGGACCCTGAGATCATGACCTGAGCCTGAGCCAAAGGCATAT
Source organism: Lutra lutra (assembly GCF_902655055.1). Lineage (NCBI taxonomy): Eukaryota > Metazoa > Chordata > Mammalia > Carnivora > Mustelidae > Lutra > Lutra lutra. Next base: position 68,825,587 of record NC_062292.1, read on the forward strand.
ACTTCGCCAATCCCAGAAATAGTGGTTTAAACAAGAGGTTTTGTTTCCCGCCATGACAAAGCACTCTGGAAGCATCTGAAAGCTGCTCATTGGTGTCGTCAAGGAGCCAGTCCCTCCTGCTTGTCCCCTCTTTGCTGCCCTCACAATACTGGTCAGAAGATGGTGGCTTCACCCACAGAGCGACGTCCCTGCTATGGGAGCTGCAGGAGAAAGGGGTGGGAGCAGAAGGTCTTGTCCTTGTAAAGATCTCTTTTTATCTGGTAAGGAAATCTTTCCTAGCAGCTGCCTAGACAATCTACTCTCTGGGGAAAGACCTGGCCCAGTGTCCACGGCTACACCTGCATGTTGGAAGGAGAAGGGGATGCTTGGACTTAGCCTGGGGCCCACATCCCCCAGCTGGGACCTTCTCTGCTCCCTGGAGAAACTGAGTCTCTTAGCTGGGGAGAAGGGTGGGCACTGAGCTGCGCCCACTGGAGGTGGGTGGCATGTAAAGGGCCAGTGTGACTCCGGGGGCAGTGCCCCGGGGGGGCAGCCGGAGGTGGGCGCCTGGAGCTCAGGAGGGTGGGGAGCTCAGAGTACTTGGGGTCCGTGCCGAGCCTTGAGTCTCCAGGTGGGGAAGGAAAGCCCGCTGGATGGAGGGCTGGGAATTCCTTGGAGCTAAGGGGACCCCACAAAAAAACACTTCTTTTCTTGCTTCTATTCGCTAGGACCTACACCCCCGCCTTACACACGCCTTCTAGAACAGATAGTACAGTTGTACTTGAGAAGGTCAAGGAGTTAGTGACTTCTTTGCAGTCTTCCAAAGATACCTTCCCGCAAATAACTACGGAGGGAAGGGGCAGGTCATCACCAGGTTTCCCAAGACAACTGAGTCATCGAGAGCCCAGGCTCCAGGGTACCGGCGACTGATGGGGGACAGCTAGACACCGGTTTTTGTTCTTGGGTCACTGGGAACACATGTGCTCTACCACCCCCAATAAACACCCCAGGTCCCAAGCAAAGATAAAGCTCGCTGTCCTCTCCTTTCCTTTCTGAGGCTCTCTTCCTATCTACTCGGTCCATGTCCTTGGTGACCTCTGCTGGCTTCTCCTCATCGCTCCTGTTTGATTTCCATTCAGCATGAAGCCAAGGGGCCTCTCGCTGGGTCCCGTGTCCGCAGACCCAGTCGGCCCGAGTTGTCTGCCCGTTGCTCCCCCCTTTTCAGCTCCCAGCTCCAGGTCTCCCTGGGGGGAAAGCCTATGAAAGCAGGCAGGAGAAAGGCCACTCTCAGTGCTGCCTATAAACCTCTTTTCCACCACTGGCTAGAATCTTCCCGGTGACATGGTATAAGACCAAGAGTTTAGATACTTATTTCAGAAGTATTCCCTTTTTTTTTTTAATTAAAAAAAATTTTTTTTAATTTTATGGGGCGCCTGGGTGACTCAGTGGGTTAAAGCCTCTGCCTTCGGCTCGGGTCATGATCCCAGGACCCTGGGATCGAGTCCCGCATCAGGCTCTCTGCTCAGCGGGGAGCCTGCTCCCCACCCCCACCACCTCTCTGCCTACTTGTGATCTCTCTCTCTGTCAAATAAATAAATAAAATCTTTAAAAAAATTTTTTTTATTTTAAAATATTTTATTTGTTTATTTGACAGATACCACAAGTAGGCAGAGAGATGGTGGGGGTGGGGAGCAGGCTCCCTGCTGAGCAGAGAGCCTGATGCGGGGCTCGATCCCAGGACCCTGGGATCATGACCCGAGCCGAAGGCAGAGGCTTTAACCCACTGAGTCACCCAGGCGCCCCTATAACCTTTTTTTCTGATGACGGAAGGAGTATATGATCCATGCAGAACACGCGGTGAAGAGGAGGTCACGCACAGAAGCAGCAGAAATCCCAGGACCCCCCGTCCTGACCCCCGGGCCCTCCTCGAGGCTCTGGAGGGTGTATAGTGACCATCTTGGCGAGGCCCCGGTTTAGTGCCCATGTGACGGCTGGTTTGGAACCCCTCACATTTGTGTAACACTTTACGACCTCCCAGCATGTTCAGCTGTGCATTTTATCGCGTACTATTTCATCTTTACAGACTCCCACACATTGCGAGGTGGGCAAAGGCAGGAACTGGACCCCCCTGCCCCCAACTAGGCCAGGAAACAGAGGCTGGAGGGCGGAGGTCTCCAGAATTCAGATGGCTGCTGTGTGTGGGGCTTGGATCTGGGCTGCGCTCCTCCGTCCACACGGCCGCCTTACTGGCCTGGGTGGACAGCAGAGGCCTGGGCCTGAGGCCGGCTGATCAGCTGTGGGCAGATGGGGGCTGCTGGGGGGTGGGGGAGGAGGGAGTGTTTATAGACCATGGGAGGGAGGGGGAGAAGGGGGACACGGAGGCAGGAGGTTCTGGAAGGGACCGGAGGGGGTGTGTGGGACGGGTCAATGAGGTGCAGACCTCCAGGGCTTCCGCCCACCCTGGCCTGCTCCTGCAGCCAGTAGGTGTCCTCCAGGAGCTCAGGTCGGTTCGCGCATCAGGCACTGTGCCAGTGCCACAGGGCAAGCCAGATGAGGTGCACTGGGAGCAGGGATGGAGCTAACAGAGGTGGTTGTGCCCCCACAGAGGGGACTCCAGAAAACCCGTTACCCTCTCTGAGCCCGCAGTGACTGTCCCGGGAGCCCCAGGAGTGCCAGCGTTGCTTCCACTGGGCGGAACCGGATAAACGTGGCCACCCAGAGCCCTGAGGTTCAGTGGGGTAGAGCTGGGGGGCCGGGAAGGACTTGGGCGGGGTCTGTCCCTCGGAGCCTACTCTTCTCCCCTGGGTTCCTAACTGCCCCCAGCTCCTCCCTCACCCCCTACCCTGGTCTTGGCGCCATCACTAGCCCAGGGGTCTTGGGAAGCTGGGTCTGACCCAGGCGTGGGGGTGGGGTGGCGGTGATGAGGAGGTGGGAGAGGGGTGCACACGTGTGGAAGGAGGGGCAGGAGTGTACAAACAGCTGGAGGGCAAGGCGGGTGTGCGGAGTGTGTGAGACTCCTCTGGAAAAGCTCCTCTCGGGCTCGAGTCCCATGTCCTGTCCCCGTGTCCTGGAGGGAGAACGGCTTTGGATGGGCCAAGGCCATTCAGATTGGGCCTCAGAGACAAACCAAGTGGGCTGTGTGTCACTGGGGAACCATCAGCTGTGGGAAGGCAGAGTGCGAGAGAAGCTTTGGCGACTCCAGTGTGGACGGTGGGCAAGGTGGCCCTGGAGTCATAGCTTGCATCACAGAACCTTCCGGGCCCCAGGCTCCTCAGAAGCACTCAGTGTACATGAGGGTCCTCATCGGCACAGCCACCATCCAGGACAGGCAGTTCCAGTGGCCTCGTTTCACAGATGGGCAAACTCCAAGTACAGAGATGTTCCTAATTTCCCTGAGGCCACACAGCTGGTCAGTGGTGATGCCAGCTTCGGAAACAAGGTGGCCTGGCAGCCCATCGGGGCACTGCACTGGCCAGCGGTCTGCCAGCCGCTCCTGGAAAGGGGCAGTGAGAACAGGCCTCAGTGCAGGCCCCTGGGGACACGGAGATGGAAGGCCATCCTAGAAATCACCTCTACAGGCGCAGCAACGGTTCGAATGTGGGGTGCGGCGGGGCTGTCCCTTCAGCCTTAGAAGCCCGGGCAGGAGCGAGAGCTTCGGAAGCCTACAGATAAAGTCCTCCCTTCCCCAGGCCTTTCCCGCCGAAGCTCAGAGCACAGCCAGTGAGGTGCTCCCCTGGGGCTCCTAAGGCACAAGAGGGATTCAGAGACGGGGGGACTCCAGTGCTCATTTCCTACCAGGATGATCCTGTGGTCTTGGCTCTAGCTCTGTGGCCCATGCACCTGATCCCTGCTTGTCCCCCTGTTCCTGGCCTTTCCACCTATTGTGAGAAATACTGAATTTCCTTCCAATAAGCCCTTTTCTGTTTCAAGTGGCTCAGAGTCAGTTTCTGTCACTGGAGGCCAGGGACTCGCCAGCAGAGGGGTCAGTAACGGTGGGAAGGTCCAGACCCAGGAGGCTGGAAGTGTCAGTTGCAGACGTGTCCCCAGGGAAGGACAGGAGCTCTCCTTGAGCAGGTTAAGGTTAGTTGTGAAGTGCTCAGGGAATGGGTTGAGATGTTGCATATTTGGGACTGGGCCTGGGACAGTGCTCTGAGCGAGCAGCGGGCAGATGGAGCAGGGAAAGGGGTTTGAGGCCCTGGAACCCACTTGAGAGACGGCAGCTGGCAACCAGTGCCCGCGAGGACCAGGCAGGGATCGGAAGAGGAATCTGGATGGAGAGACGTGGGCCCCGATGTAGATGAAGAACAAGAGCTGGTGCAGGGAGCCTGGAGATGCAGAGGGGCTTGAGGAAGTTGGTCCCAGGAGGAAAGTGTGAGGGTGGGAGTCCAGGTTGGTTAGGGGCACAGCTGGGTTTCAGAGTGGAGGTGGGACGGGGCTGGGAGGGAGGGGTTGGCAGGAGGCACCTGTTCCCGGATCAGCTGCTCCCAGGCCTCCCCAGGCTGGAGAAGGGGCTTTGCTTCACTAGGTCACTGCCTGGGATGTGACCCTGGGCAAAGCACATTGGGCTTCAGTTTTCTCCTTTATGACACCTCCAGAGGATCACGGTCGGAGGTGAGCAAGACGATGCAGGCGCGGCACTCAGAAGGCAGGTGGGTCTGCAGTGTGAGAAGACCATGGGGTTAGCGATTATGATAGGAATTCTGGGGGCTTTTATTGCACAGTGACAGTCACGGATTCCAGTCCCAGGCTCCTGCTCTTATTTCCTGACCCAGGACCTCATGCTACCGCTACACCCCTGCCAAGTCCCCCTCAAACATTGCTGATGGTTCCCCGGGCAGGTCACATGGGCTCCTCTGGGGTCCCAGCTATCGCTGCCTGCCAGGTGGGGAGCGGGCAGCAGGGAGCTCCCTGTTCTCTCCCCTGTTGCCTCTGCGGGGTCCTCTGGCGGGTCTGGGCTGCACACAGCTGCTCTGCGGCTGGACCGACGATGGGCTTGCACCTCGGTTGCCAAGCTGTCCCGCCAGGTCTTCCGGTCCTCTCTCAGGTGAGGGCTTTGCCGTGGAGCCCTGGGGGAGCTCCCTCAGCCCCTCCAGCAAGGACTCTCCTGTGAGGAGTGGTCCCCTCCTGGCTGCTTGGAGATTTCCCACCCTGGCACACACTTGCCCAACAGGACTGTGTCCTGCCACAGTCTGTCCTGGGACAGTGGCCCAGCCAAGGCTCTTGGCAGAAAGCATGAGGCTGGCCCTGACCCAGGTGCGGTTGGCCAAGGGCACAACCAGGGCAGGGGGCGGAGCCAAGAGCACCAGGTGGGGGACAGGTCACCTGCCCATACTCTATCACAAAGGCCCAGAATGGCCGTGAGGCCCCAAGGCCCTTGTCATCACTGATCTGCCTCCTGTCCCCACCCTGTAGGAGGCTGAGGACATTCCCGAGACCTCCCCCTCCTGGGCCCACCCCTCCCCAGGGGCCTGTGTTGGCACAACTCTCTTGACGTAGAGGGCAGCTGCACAACACCGTGGGTCAGTGGATGAACCTGGGTGCCCTGCGGGGGTCGGAGGAGGCGAGGGCTGGCAGGCAGTAGTGTCTGACCCTACTGCGGACCCCTGTGCCCTTCTAGAACAGGCAAATCGAATGGACGGTGACCGGTAGCAGTTGAGCGGTTGACTGGGAGAGGGGGTGGGCGGGAGGGGCTGGGGGTCTGACTGGAGGGCGGAGGCAGCTCTCTTGGGAGATGGAAATGTCTTCATCTTCACGGGGTGGTGGGTGTCGTGTGAATACACTTGCTGAGGGTCATCAGCACCCACACGCTTGGAAACGTGTCAATACGGGGCGCCTGAGGGGCTCTGTTGGTGAAGCGTCTGCCTTCAGCTCAGGTCACGATCTCGGGGTCCTGGGACTGAGTCCCACGTCGGGCCCCCTGCTCGGCAGGGAGTCTGCTTCTCCCTCTCCCTCTGCTGCTCCCCCTGCTTGTGCTCTCTCACTCTCAAATAAATAAAATAAAATAAAATGTGTGAATAGTACCACACACAAGTTCCACTTCACTGAAGGTGACAGAAAACAAAGAACACCACCGCCACAGCCCTGGTCGCCTGGAGACTCGTGTTTGTGAGTGGAGGAGAGGCTGGCGAGAAGCAAGACGCTGTGAACGGGGCTGGAGTCCTGAGAAAGGCCCCTCTCCCCCGGCTCCCTCCGGGTGGGCGGCCCCAGCCCCTGCTGGGAGGAGAGGGGCCTTTTCTCTCTGCCCACAGCCGCCCTGACTCTAGGGACCACCGGCCTCCGACCAGGAGGCTCTTGGCTTTGAGGAACTCCTGCTCGCAGCTGCCCAGAGCCAGCTAGAGTCTGTCCTCTTCCGCCCTCACTAGAGCACCTATAAAATAAATATGACCTAGAGGGCCAGTGACTGTAGAAGACACAGATGAAATGAAAATAAATAAATAAATAAATAAATAAACACACACACCCCCAACTCACCCCAAGCCTCACACCGAAAAACCAGCCAAGCTGGGTGGGATGTAGAGCGGGTGATATTCACATAAGGTGCTCGGTTCCTCCCTCGGGCAAGTAAAGCAAGTTGTAAAATTTGAAGGCACATTTTAAAATTGTTTAAAATCCTCCAAATGTGTTTCCTGTCTGGCACTGTGTATGGGGAGCTGGGAACACGCGCGTGTGTGGCCCGGAGCTCGGGTTAACGAGGGAGTTTGGAGGTGGTGATGTGGAGGGGCTGGCGGGCCGCAGGGCCGAGAGAAGGAGCCCGTTGTTGGTCAGGGTGTGTGTTCTTAGTGTTGGAATGTGCGGGAAGGGCCTCAGGACTGGGGAGGGTGGTTTCTTCTGGGAAATTAGCATCTTTTAAAAAATGACTATACTTATAAATCATTAGTTAAAGGCCTGTAGGGGCAATAATGCAGGTGTGTGATTTTTACTTCTGAAGCGAGTGGGCGTGATAGGATTTGACAAGACGTCATCGTTAGAAAGCAGCGGCTACATTTGGATACATTAGATGATGAGGTGGATCACGTCCCTCCCCCACCACCTTCCTGGCTTCTTCCTTCCTTCTGGGGCCTTCACCATGCATCTGTCCCTCCCTCTTCTGGGGCCCCGCGACTTCTGTATTTTACAAAGTTTACTTGGTCCCTTCCCTTTCGAAGTTCCGCTGAATGTGTCTGAGTTTGTGTGGGCTCCTGGAGCACGCGCTTTGGGGACCAGAGCCCGGTGCCGGCCGTCAGCGCCACCTCGACTGCTCTGTGCTCAGAGCGGGCTCCTGCTCAGCTTCGTGGGACTAAACCAGTGGGCTTTCTAAGAGCACGACTGTGCAGACAATCCTGAGTGAGCAGGCAGCCCCCGCACCGGCTCAGTGCACTGGCGCGCACCTAACTGGGAGGTCCTCACACTTCAGAATTTTATTTCATTGTCCGAACCCTCGCTGGAAGGTACCTATCATTGTGCTGAATTTAGAATTAGTGGACTTCGAGATGTAATTTGAAGAAAATGTAGTTTTATTTTATTATAGTTTTGACCTCTGTAGTTCTAATGTCTCTCTTGTTAGGAACTCCTCTGTTGGGGGACAGCACTCGTGGGGGGGCAAGATGACCCATGGCGAGTCTGTCTTCTCTAGGACTTCTGCTGCTGCCTGACGGCGGAGGATGGAACGTTCTGGCTTCGGAGCACTATTCTTTGGGGGATGGATCTCGTGGAACCCAAAACCCAGAGCGGAAGGAACATTCGCAGGACCTCAAGCTGCAGCCTGGTCAGGCGCCGAGGTTGAAGGCAGCGGCGATCTGGACGTCTAGGTTTGTTCCGCTCCCCGGAAGGAAGGACAACAACGACAGTTGTTAGCTCCCTGGCGTGCAGTGGTGAGGCCGCCTTGGGGCAGAGCTGGGGCGGAGGCCTGGCGTGGACCTTTACAGGGCGGCGGTCCTCATGCCCTTTCCCTGGCTTCCCCGCTGCCCTGGGGAGGGCCTGGCGCCTGGGAAGAAACAGGGGCTGAGGAGCCAGGAGGGCTGGGAGCTAAAATGCTAAGGAGCAGCGGTCTGGAGTCTCCGTGTTCTCACCTGTGAGAAGTGAGGAAGATATTTTAGTAAAAGGCCGGGCAGCCGTAAGTGCGCGTGCGGGCGGGTGTAAAGGGCACGTGCGCGGGCGGGTGTAAAGGGCACGTGCGCGGGCAGGTGTAAAGGGCGCATGCGCCTTGCCCCCCAACCCCACCTGGCAGGCCCCCTCGTTCCCGCGCCTGCCCGCGCATGGAGGCTACACTCCCCTCCCGCTGAGGCTTAGGACTTCGCGGATGAGCTTGGGGCACCCCCAGTGACACTGCCCCTCGGACAAGCAGTGATGACTCGCTCAGTGCGGGTACGTCCGCCGCCGCGACACACGGAAGGTTCCCGTCCGCTGGGAGTGCGGTCCTCGGCTGCGGAGTCCCACCCTGCGCGGGCCTCGCCGGCGGACGGGGGTGGCTCTGCTCTCCCGCCGCCCTTCAGGACCCGGGCCCCTGCCTGTCGGCCTCTGCGCGGAGTGACCTGGGCCCCGGGGAGCTGCTGGGCGGAGCGGTCGTGCACAGCCCTGCACCGAACCCCTCAGGAGCCCTGGACCCGGGAATCGCGTCCTCGTGGGGACCCGGGGCTGGTCAGTGCCCCCCAGCTGGCAGCCGGGAGCACCAGGCTTCGGGCCACCGCCGCCGCGGCTCCCCGTGGGCAGTTTCGGTCAGGGCCCGGCTGACTGTGGCATTTGCTCACGTTTTTGTTAAGAGAGAGATGTTCTTCTTTTCCTAAGATTTTATTTATTTGTTTGAGAGAGAGAGAGAGCAAGCAGGAGCAGAGGGAGAGGGGGAAGCAGCCCTCCGCCCCCACTCCGCTGAACAGGGAGCCTCCTGCAGGACTGGATCCCAGGACCCTGAGATCATGACCTGAGCCGCAGGACGGAGCACCCAGGCGCCCCAAGAAGAGTGATGTTTGGAAGGAGTAGTACAGGATTGATTTGGGGCTGAGTTTCGTTTCCTGAGCCCTAGACGACATGGCAAAGACTGGTGCTTTGGGACCAGAACAGTGAAGTTTCTAAACTTCTAGAAACGTCTAAAATGCTGTTTGCTTTAATGTGTGGATAATTCTGGCACTGCTGTTGGAAGTGTTGTGAAACTCGTCCCTGAGCAAAGTCCTCTCTGACGCGGCCTGAGAGAGGGTGTGGGACACCCAGGTGGACGTGGCCGGAGGCAGGGAGCTGGGGCCACCTGGACTTTGGTCTTCCCAGGGTTTGCGAAGCACCTGAAGGAAGCTGTAGCCCTTTTTCGGGGAAGGTGTCAGTCACTAAGCAGTGGTATCTGATAGGTCGTCTCCGGGCTGTTCCTCAGGCAGACACCGTGGCTCCAGGCCTGGTGGGGGATGGGGTCACGTCCACCAAGTAGATATGGAGCCTGGCTCTAGTCTGGGCCTCAGCGGCCAGGTGCCTCCTCGTTTGAGCTGGGAAGTTTGACAAATGCGCTCTGGGCGGAGCACATGGGTTCCCAGGGCAGAGGGGGACTAATGAGCCGGAAGCCTCAAGCTGTCTGTCTGCCTGAGCTATGGGGTGGGCCTCCAGCCCTGAGAGGCTAGCTGCCTTTTTTTTTCTTAGACCCCGTTGTCTACTTTTATCCCCATCTGAATTTCTATGTGTTCTGGGGACTTGGTTTCGTTTTGTTTTGTTTTTAAGATTTTATTTATTTGACAGAGAGAGATCACAAGTAGGCAGAGAGGTGGGGGTGGGGGGAGGAAGCAGGCTCCCCACTGAGCAGAGAGCCCGATGTGGAAATCCATCCCAGGACCTTGAGATCATGACCTGAGCCGAAGGCACAGGCTTAACCCACTGAGCCACCCAGGTGCCCCAGAACTTGGGTTTAGAAGGAGGTGGGAGAGGAAGAGAGAACCAGGCTCTTCGTTCAGGAACTGAGGACTGGGGGGTCCCCTCCACCCTGGAGGGACCGCGGAAGGGGCTTGGGAGCCTTTCCCGGCTTGAAACCCAGTAGGCGGGAGAGCTGGGACTTGCAGTCGGGCTGTTCGACTTTGACCCTCAGCTCTTCCCACGGAGACACTCAGACCCTGTCCTTCAGGGGACTTGGGGGAATGGAAGGGGTGAATCGTACATACCTGTTTCTCAAAACCGCAGTACAATTAGTGAGAATCGTGGTGTGATAGTAGCGTGGCTTCCCCAGGACATGAGGAGGGAACACATCAATAGAGGGGGGAGTGGGGCTCATCGCTGGAAGAGGAAGCAGCTCGAAGGTGGGCGCCTGTGAGGCGAGTGCACTCCGCGTCCCAGGGTGCTCTCAGCCTTCAGAAGCATGAAGCACCCCCATGCTGGTGGTAACCCAGGGGTGAAATGGGGAGGGCTTGGGAAAGGGCAGCGTAGGGCAGAAAAGCCCCCAGATCTTTCCTGCACCCCTGCAAACCTCCCCCCAGAGGAGGCCTCCCCCCTGCCCTGAGGCCCTGAGCCACTGAGAGGTCACAGCAGGCTCCCTGCTATATACACCGTCTCTAAGCTGAGGAATTTGTATCTAGCCTGTAGGGCTTACTGGTCCGCCAGGATGTCTGGCCAGCGCCCTGCATGTCACGCGGCCCAGCACCCTGTTCATTTCCACCCTGAGCTTCCACCCTGCCTCCCACCTGGGGGATGGCATGGCCGAATTCCCCAAACCCACAGGAAACAGCACAGGAGCCATCCTTGACCTCCTCTCCCTCACTGGCCACCCAATCCTCTGCAAATCGTGTCAGATCTACCTTCCTGCAGGTTCTGAATGCGCCCCAGCTCTATCCTGCAGGCTGCCGGTCTCGCTCTCGCCCCTGGTCCCATTCTGTACACAACTGCCCAGAGAGACTTTTTTTTTTAAAAAGATTTATTTATTTATTTGACAGAGATCACAAGCAGGCAGAGAGGCAGGCAGAGAGAGGGGGAAGCAGGCTCCCCGCGGAGCACAGAGCCCCATGCGGGGCTCGATCCCAGGATCCTGAGATCATGACCCAAGTCGAAGGCAGAGGCTTAACCCACTGAGCCACCCAGGGGCCCCGAGACTTTTTTTTTAAGATTTTATTTTTAGGGGCACCTGGGTGGCTCAGTCGTTAAGCAAGCGTCTGCCTTCTGCTCAGAGTCCTGGGATCGAGCCCCGCATCGGGCTTTCTGCTCCATGCGAGGCCTGCTTCTCCCTCTCCCACTCCCCCTGCTTGTGTTCCCTCTCTCACTGTGTCTCTCTCTGTCAAATAAATAAATTAAAAAAAAAAAAAGATCTTGTTTTTAAATAATCTCTACGCCCAGCGTGGGGCTACTCGATAGCACCCCCTTATCAAGAGTCATGCCCAGAAACTTTGAGATGTAGAGTTTATCCAGGCTCCCCTGGCCAAACCTCCAGTGGCCCCAGTCACACCTACAGTGACATTCAGGTGCTTGCTGTGGTCTCCCCAGGCCTCTGTTGTCTGGCCCTGGCTCCCTTCTCCAGGGCCTCAAACCATTTTTTCCCCTTGTCCTCACTCTCCAGCCCTGGGGCAGTTTGCCTCAAACCTCAGGCTGGAAGACTTTCCCCGAGATACAGACTTGGCTGGTGCGGATGTCATCTCTGTGGGGAGATCTTCCTGAGGACTGTCTCTCTCTCTCTCTCTCTCTCACACACACACACACACACACACACACACACAGTGAGCAAGCTCACACACACTCCTGTTCCTCTTCACCCTCCTTTGCTGCTTTATTTTTTCTCATAGTACCTGTCACTGCCTGACTCCTATGTGTGTTTGTAGATTTCCTTTGCTATTTCTGTCTGGTTCTCCCAGGAGGTCTAAGCTCCATGGGGGCAGAGACTTTGCTCCTGAAGCAGAGAGCAGTCCCAGGCACCTGGGAAGATTTGAAAACATAGGAAGGGCATGGCTCTAGCCTCAGGAACACCAAACAAAACAGGTGAAAAGAGCAAATGGATAGAAACAACAATCCTTAGGCTGAGTGGGAGACCCCGCCCCTTCCCCACCTGCTTCCTGAAAGCCAGGACTGCATTTTCAGGAATGAGACCAGAGGACTCTTTTCTAGAAAACGCCGCAGAGGCTGGTCCCAGAGAAAAGGTCAACACTGAAAGATGAGGAAGTCACTAGCTGTTTGCTTATTCCTGACGCCCACCCGCAAATATTTATTGAGCACCTACTATGTGCCAAAAGGTATTCCAGGAGCTGGGACTCTGGCTGTGAACTGCACTGACACAGATCTCTGCCACGAGGAGCCCATCTTCTGGGAATGACCATAAACCGGGTCCTGCCCGCACTTACCCAACGGTATTTGTGCCCCCTGCTGACATATGAAGGGAAGCTGAGGACCAGCGGGCACCTGAGGAAGCAGCGATCACAGCACACAAAGGGAGAAAAGGAAATAGTGTGGGAAGTAGAAGAATCCCTAGGAAATGGCAACTGGGACACCTGGGAGGCTCAGTCCATGGAGCGTCTGCCTTCAGCTCAGGTCATGATCCCAGGGTCCTGGGATTGAGCCTTGTGTTGGGCTCCCTGATCAGCGGGAAGCCTGCTTCTCCCTCTCCCTCTGCCACTCCCCCTGCTTGTGCCCTGTCTCCGTCAAATAAATAAAATCTTCTTTTAAAAAATCATTTTTTAAGTTCTTTTTTTTTTTTTTAAGTAATCTGTATGCCACTGTGGGACTTGAACTCACCACCCCAAGACCAAGAGTCAGGTGCTCTAACTGACGGAGCCACCCAGGCACCCAAGTAACTGATATTTTTAGAGGTAAGAGAGGATTTGTGAAATAATAAGATTAAAAATAAACTAGGGCTCCTGGGTGGCTCAGTTGGTTAAGCAGCTCTCTTTAGCTCAGGTCATGATCCTGGGGTCCAGAGATCGAATCCCACATCAGGCTCCCTGCTCAGTGGGGAGTCTGCTTCTCTCTCTAACCCTCCCATGTCTTGTGCTCTCTCTCTCACACACATTCTCTCTCTCAGATAAATAAATAAATAAGTCTTTTTAAAAATTAGAAATTTGGGGCGCCTGGGTGGCTAGGTGGGTTAAAGCCTCTGCCTTCAGCTCAGGTCATGATCCCAAGGTCCTGGGATGGAGCCCCACATCAGGCTCTCTGCTCAGTGGGGAGCCTGCTTCCTCCTCTCCCTGCCTGCCTCTCTGCCTACTTGTGATCTCTGCCTGTCAAATAAATAAATAAAATCTAAAAACAAAAATTAGAAATTTAATTACTCAGAAATTAAATATAGGTTAGTAAAAACAATCAAAGGATTGGGAAGTCTGGTAGAAATCCCCAAGGAAGCAGATTCAATAGACAAAACGTTGAGGAATAAAGGAGAAAAATATAAAAATGAGAGAAAACTCTCAGGAGACTGGGCACACAACTGATAGGAGAAAGGGTGCGGAAGTTATCAAAGAACTAGTGTGAGACACCTCTCAGACCTTTTCTGAGCGAGCGGTAAAGATTCACGTCTGTGTGAAGCGTCAAGAAGCCGTGGCATGTCTCACTTGTCACGAGCAGCACGGGAAGCCAGGGGATCTTGGAATCTGGAGCAAAATGTTTCCCAACCCAAAATGCTACCCCTGGCCAAACAGTAAGAAGGAACAGGGCTAGGGAAAGAGCATGCTGGCCCGTGACACACACCATTTCTCTCCCATGGGCCGTGTCCCAGCAAGCCCCTGAGGTGTGTTGTGTGAGATGAGAGGGTGAGGAGGGGAATGAGACAGGCGCGCGGGTTGTGGCTCCTGCGGGAAAGAGGGGAAGGGCGCGCATTCCCAGATGGCCGATGAGGGGACGGAACACAGGGCAGCTGTGCACCAGAGCTAATGACCAGCCGACCCCCTTGATGGCAGGACAGTTGGCTGCAGGAGGAGCGTCTTCAAGAAAAGGGATGCCTGGCTGGCTCCGCGGGCAGAGCCCCTGGCTCTTGATCTTGGGGGCGGGGGGTAGAGGTCACTTAAAAAGAAAATCTTTTAAAAAAAGCACTGCCCAACTATTTGATGAGTTTGATCACATGGAGAGGATCGGCCAAAGAGCTTAGGGATGAGGAGTTTAGGGATGAATTTGTAATCAGGAGAAGAAAATGAAAATAAAGAAATAAAATAATCCAGGCAATATTTTATGTTCTTGTTTACAGATCTACTTACTTGGGAGAGAGTATGCACGCTGGAGTGCGAGTAGGGCAGAGAGACCGAGGGAGAGAGTCTCCAACAGACTCCCCTGATGACGAGCGCGGAGCCCAGAGGCTCCATCCCAGGACCCCGGAGATGATGACCTGAGTGGAAAACGAAGGGTTGGAAGCTCGACCAGCTGAGCCAACCAGACGCTCCAATCCAGGCAGTATTTTAAATTTAAGTCCATCTTTGAATAGGTAATGCACTCACATGGTTGAAGAATCAGAATGAGATAAACGGCCAATAACCGATTCTGTGCACCGGCTCCTCCCCAAGCGCGCAGCCATTTTTTGTCAGTTTCTCACGGATGCTCCCTGCGTTAGATGCGTCTGTATTTAACCGGGGTCCAAAACGCCTGACATGAAATTTGCAACCGTTTTCAAGTACACAGTTCAGGGAAGTTAACTACCTTCATGTTGTTGCGTTTCAGAGACTTGATAGGATACAAATACTGTGTAGACGCTATCTTCTCTGTCTTTTCTTTCTTTCTTTCTTTCTTTCTTTCTTTCTTTCTTTCTTTCTTTTTTAAGATTTTATTTATTTATTTGACACAGAGAGAGAGATCACAAGGAGGCAGAGAGGCAGGTAGAGAGGGGGAATCAGGCTCTCGAGAGCCTGATGCGGGGCTCGATCCCAGGACCCTGAGATCATAACCTGAGCCAAAGACAGAGGATTAATCCACTGAGCCACCCAGGCGCCCCCAAAAAGCCTCTTCGGAAGTCATAGGTGGACTCCGATTCTGGCCATGGTGGAGTAACAAGGACCACCCTCCCTCTACCCTCTTGCGTCAAAGAACGGAAAACCCACACCAACTATAAGAAGCAGTGGTGTTCAGACACTGGACAAGGGGCAGAGCGGGACAGTGATCCCTGAGAGAGAAGAAATAAATGAATCGGGCCCTAAAATTGTCCACACTTACTTCCCGGAGAGAATTTCCAGGCTGGCTGAGCCCAGGGACCTCCCAGCTGGAGGAGGCAGAGTAGGGATCCTGTTTTGATGGGAACTGTAAACCCATACATCCAAGGAGGCCCACAGACCTTAAGCACGAGGAACATGAAGAAAACCACAGGAAGAGATGTCCTAATCTGCCTTAGGCACTGCTGCAGAGTGGCGATAAGGAGAGAATTTTAAGAGCAGCCAGAAGGAAACAACATATTATATAAAGAGGAAAGGGAGACGCAGAAACAGTGGAAACCCAGAGGCTCCCAGCTGGTTCAGCGGATGGGGCCTGCAACTCTTGTTCTTGGTGTTGTGAGTTCAAGCCCCTCACTGGGTGTAGAGATTAGTTACCTTTTTTAAGATTTTATTTACCTATTTGACAGAAAGAGCACAAGCAGGGGGAGAGGGAGAAGCAGACTGCCTTGCTGAGCAGGGAGCCCGATGTGGATCCCAGGACCCTGGGCCGAAGGCAGAAGCCCAATGGACAGAGTTCCCCAGGTTCTCCTAGAGATTAGTTATAAATAAAGTCTTAAAACAAAATAAAATAAAAATAAAAACAGCAGAATCCAGAAGGCAGTGGAACACTGACTTTATAGCAATAAAAGATAAACACTGTCAACCTACAATTCAGGGGAGATATCGTTCAGAACTGAAGATGAAGTAAGGATGAGTTCAGACATTCAAAATCGGAATGACACCGTCACCAGCAGGCCTGCACTATGAGAAAGAATTTAAATTCTTCAAGCAGAAGAAAAATGATGCCAGATGGAAACATCCATCCATACAAAGGAACAAAGAGCACCAGAAATTTAGCCACTGATAAATATGCGGCTAAATATAAAAGACTTTTTTATTTTTTTATAAAAAATTTTAAGGATTGTATTTATTTATTTGACAGAGAGGGACACAGCGAGAGAGGGAACACAAGCAGGGGGAGTGGGAGACGGAGAAGCAGGCTCCCCGCTGAGCAGGGAGCCGGATGTGGGACTGGATCCGGGCACCCTGGGATCATGACCTGAGCAGAAGGCAGACGCTTAACCGACCGAGCCACCCAGGCGCCCCCTTTCCCTTATTTCAAGTGGAGCTCATTTGGCTAAGTGTCTGACTTTTGGTTTGGGCTCAGGTCGTGAGCTCAGGGTCTTGAGAATCCAGCCCCGCATTGGGCGCTCGGCGGGAGGCCTGCTTCTCCCTCTCCCGCCCCCCCTGCAGGTGCTCCCTCTCTTTCGCTGTGTCTCTATCCGTCAAATACATAAAATTTTAAAAATAAAGTAAAATTCTCTTTAAGTGACAGCTGAGGGATTCCAGCAAAGACAGCGGGCGTGGACCTCCCCTGACCCCGTGGGACGCAGGAGGCCGGCGGGTGGGAAGCAGAGCGGCGCTTACCCCGCAATGTGAGTCGCAGACCCTAGAGGCTCCCCGGGAAGAGTTTCTAAGGCCTCGCGGCAGAAGCTAACAAAGGGGTAAGCTGGGGCGGCGGCGGGGCGGCAGACGGAGCCCGGGCTGGGCTCCCCGGGCCCCGGGGGTTCGCGGCCGAGGAAGCGCTGCCCTCCTGCCGCCCTCCGGCGGGAAGCGCCGCGCACTTCGCACCCAAGTCTCCGGCTCAGCGCCTCTGGCGGAGAGAGAACGGGCCGCGGAGGCCCGCAGTGCTTAGACGCCGGTTTCCCGCCACCTGTGCGGGCCGCGGGCCAGAGACCTCCCGCGGGCGCGCACCCCCCGCGCGCACCCGCCCCCGCGCGCACCCCCGCGCGCACCCCCCGCGCGCGCGCACCCGCCCCGCGCGCAGTGCCCGCAGGCTTGCCGGGGCGGCGAGGGCACCGCAGACGCGCGCTGGCGAGGGTGCGCGCGAAAGGCGCCCTGCGTGGAGCGGGTCGTCTGTGGCTGCGCGCGCTCTTCACGGGCCGCGGACGCGCCGGCCTCTGCCCGTTGGGCGCGCGCCCCTCCGCCAGCCCCTTCCCTCCCCGCGGCCCTGCCCGCCATCGGGTCCCTCTTCTCTCCCAAGGCCTTGCCTCACAGCCCAGCCAGTGCGCCCAGCCAACCGGCCCTTCCTTCCTGGGCGCGGAGCAGCCCTCAGGAGGGAGGAAGGCTCTCAAGGCCGGTTTTAAGGGCCTTTCTAGCGGCTCACCCGGCGCCCCTTTCCCGCGGCCAGACCAGGTACTCGGAGGTCAGGAAGGGCACCCAGAGTGCAGGCCTCGAGACTCAGGGGAGGACCATCCTCCAGGCTCAGAGCTGGGCCGGGGGTGTGTGCGAGCCCAGGGCCGGCGGGGAGGAGGGTTTCTGTGTCCAGAGCGGGTAGTGCTTGTGCCCGGACGTGGCCCCAGAGGGGATGAGGCAGGTTCTGTTGGTCTCTCCCTGGGTCTGTCCCCCAGGCTCGGGGTCTGGTGTCTGTGCGTGCGTGGGCACCCATGTGTGCACGTGAGTCTGCCATATGGCAACAGGGGTTTCTCTGGTCCCAAGCTCGCCTCTCCCTCACCAGCGTAGGATGAGTGTGGGAGGGGAGCTGGGGGTTCCCGGGAGGGGCTGTGGGGGGTCTGGGTCTGAGTCTCGCGGTGTGTGTGCGCGCATGGACTTTCGCAGATCCTCAGGGCTCCAGGGCTCGTGTTTGTGTCTACGTGTAGGTTTCCAGAGGGTGTGAACGCAGCATCACTTGACCCCACAAGCCCTCCTCCTCCCTTCCCTGGTTTTTCCCACACTCTAGACTTTGTCCTGCGGGTTTGGCCTGAGCTCTGCCCCGCACGGAACCCTGTTTGTCTGGCTGGTGGGTCGCCGTTGGACGCCAGCCCTCAAGTGCATCCCGCTGTGTGACCCTGGATACGAGTGTGGCTCCTGGAGCCCGCGTGTGGCTTGTGTTTGCCGGGGTCAGCGTGGCTCTGGAGCGGGTCCCACACGCACGCACGAGTGTGTGCACGAGCGTGAAGGGGTGTGTATCGGCGCTCCTGCTCCGCGCATCAGGGAGGGGACCACTCCCTCTGGCCCAGGGAGGCCGCTTCCACTTCAGCTGTGTCAACAAAGTCCGCCTTCCGCTCTGAGGCCCCTCATGGTCGGTTGCCCCAGCCCCTTCCCAGAGCAGTGAGTGTGATTGACGTGTGGGTCGCAAGGTTGTGAAGAAGACGAGAGGGTGTGTGGACTGAAGGGCAAGGCCCAGGCATCCCCTGGCTAACACCAGCCCTCAGGAGCAGCTTGGGGGGCCCCAGGCCACTGAAGCCTCGCTCGGGTCCCTGGGCTGGCTCATCCCCCCTCTTATAGCTCAGGCCGGGGACAGTCCTGGGATCACCCCCAGCCAGACGCCATGTGGAGAGCCAAGAGCTGGGAGCTGACCCTCTGGGGGAGGGGCCGTATCTGTCCCCACCCAGGGCCCAGCCACAGGAAGCTAGACCTCCCCAGGGTCCGGTCCCCGGCTGGTCCTCGGGTTTCTGCCTGACGCTGCTCTTGCTGCCCTGGCTGGCCTGACTCCAGCACCTCCGTGCCAGTCCCTGGGCCTGCCTGGGTCCCCAGTCTGTACCCAGTCTGTACCCAGTCTGTCCCCAGTCTGTCCAGGGGCTGAGCCCCCCAGCCTGTATGTCCCCACCCCTTCCTGCCTGTGTCACTCATGCCAGCTGTGCCCTCTACCCAGCTCAGGTCCTTCATCCCCCCTCCCAGCCCATGTCTCCTATCCGAGCTGATGTCCCCTGCAGTTGAGCTCAGTCCCTGACCCCAGGCTTGCCACCTGAGCAGAACAGAGAGGGTGAGGGAGCCCATGTGAGGCTTTGGGGCTGAGTGCGCTGGCCAGACAAGACAGGTCCGCTAGCCGCTAAAATGGGAGGGAAGGAGAGATGGCTGGAAGGGGTTGGAGAAGCCCTAGAATGCCAGGTGGGCCGGGACCTCACTCCTTCTGCCCTAGGCCAGAGCACAAATGTAGGGCTGAGCCCTGATCATCCCTCAGTGAAGCTCCCTGCGCCCCTCAGGGGTCAACACCCACTCTTTCAGGCCCCCAAGCCCAGGGGGGATGAGCCCAGCCCGGAAGGCAAATGGTCCTGCCCCTCTTCCCTCTCCACGGCTGGGTTAGGGTGACGACGGGTGCCCAGGGGCAGAGGGCGCGGCCGCTCCGAATCTCACCCCCCTCCCACCCAAGTCCTTGTCTGCTCCTGCGACTAGCTGTGTCCTGAGGAGCCCCTGGGACAACGCTCAGAATTCCCGCCTGTGTTTTGCTATGGCCCCTGTCGAGGTCCTTGATGAGGCCCCGGGGGGACACAGACAAGGACCCAGGAGCCCCTGATGGGCAGATGGGCTGGGGCTTTGGGGTGGCGACGTCCCAGCCTCCCCTGAGTGGACAGTAAGGGCAGCCCAGGTGTGGGGAGGGTGGCAGAGAGAGGAGGTGGCTCCACCCGCTCCCCGCCCCGCCTCCTGTGCTCCTGTTACCTCTGCCCCCTCCCCAGTAGCCCAGATGCCTTGCTCAGTCCCAGATCCCACATTCTTTTTTTTTTTAATTTAAGGATTTCATTTATTTATTTGACACAGATAGAGATCACAAGTAGGTAGAGAGGCAGGCGGTGGGGGGGCGGGCTTCCCGCTGAACAGAGAGTCCGATGCGGGGCTTGATCCCAGGACCCTGAGACCATGACCTGAGCTGAAGGCAGAGGCTTAACCCACTGAGCCACCCATATTCTGTCCTGTGCTGTCCTGTCCTGTCCTGTTCCACCCTGTCCCATCCATCGGCAGGTGTTGAGTCTGGACGGTATATCCCCTTCCATCCCACCTGCCCCCTCCTGCCCTCAGGCCCTGTCCCTGGTGTCACCTTACCATTGCCTTGGCCAGGACCCCCTGGGCCCGGTCCACCTTGATGCCACAACGCAGGGACCTTGTGCCAGGTAGGCTCAGGGTCACTGGTGTCTGTCCATCTGAGTATTGACCTCTCTCTCCCGCTTACAGGCTCTGGGAACCAGAGGAGGCTTGCCCAAGGGGAGGTCCCCACAGGACCCCCGGGTTGCAGCCCCAGCTACAATGGAGATAGTCCTTTCTCTTTAGCCCCTGCTTGGGGTGGTTTAAGGGGTTTCGAGTATCAGCCTTGGATCCCCGGGCAGCTCTCAGTCTCTTTGGGGACCTGGCAGCACGATGGAGGGGACGGGAGCCCAGGACACCTGAGTCCCAGGGCTGCTCTGCTGCGCCCCCCTGTCTGCATGGCCGGGTGACTCACTTGCCCCTCTGGACTTTGATTTCCCTGTCCTGTTTTTTTTCTTTCCTTAGTTTATTTAAGTCCTCTCTAAACCCAGCGTGGGGCTCGAACTCAGCATCCCAAAATCAAGAGTCGCGCGCTCCTCTGACTGAGCCAGCCAGGTGCCCCTAGTTTTCCTGCCCTTAGAATGTGGGGCTCAGACTGGCTCCCTCAATCCAGATTGGGGGTCCTTTGATGTCTTTCTGCACAGACTCAGCGTGACTTTGGCGGAAGGGCGGCAGGAAGCCACTACGACATGTGCCAAGCTGTTGCATGTGGTAGTAGAGCTGCCGATGGGCAGAGTGGAGTGCGGTGACGGTCCTTGCCAGGCCCTGTCCCATGTGCCAGGCCCCAGGACCCTAACCGGGGGACGTAGCCTCTTAGACCCTCAGGCTTCCCCTCTGGGCTTCAGGGATAGTGAACCTTCCAATGGCGCGGTGCTCCCAGCACTGGCAAGCACGGGGTACGGTGCCTGGCACACTGGGGGGGGTCAATGAGTGGGGGGGTGGCTCGCTCGAGGTCCCCTCCCCATGCCTGGCCCCCTGTCTGGATTGCTGGTTTTTTTCTTAAGATTTTATTTATTGGGTCTCCTGGTGGCTCACTTGGTTCGGCATCTGCCTTCGACTTGGGTCATGATCCTGGGGTCCTGGGTTGGAGCCCCCCGGTGGGCTTACTACTCAGCGGAGAGCTTGCTTCTCCCTCTCCCTCTCCTCCCTCTGCTTGTGTTTGCTCTCTCTCTCTCTCTCTAATGGATAAATGAAATCTTTACCAAAAAATATTTTATTTGGGGCGCCTGGGTGTCTCAGTGGGTTAAGCCTCTGCCTTCAGCTCGGGTCATGATCTTGGGGTCCTGGGACCGAGCCCTGCATTGGGCTCTCTGCTCAGCGGGGAGCCTGCTTTCTCCCTCTCTCTCTGCCTGCCTCTCTGCCTACTTGTGATTTCTCTGTGTCAAATAAATAAATAAAATCTTAAAAAAAATGGGATCTGGGACTGAGCAAGACAATTTGGGCTACTGGGGAGGGGGCAGAGGTAACAGGACCACAGATGGGGGTGGGGAGCAGGTTGAGCCACCTCCTCTCTCTGCCACCCCCTGCACCTGGGCTGCCCTTACTGTCCACTCAGGGGAGGCTGGGCCGTTGCCACCCCAAAGCCCCAGCCCTGAGGCTGTGCACGTCCAGGCCCCAGCCCGTCTGCCTATCAGGGGCTCTCTGCCTACTTGTGGTCTCTGTCAAATAAATAAATAAATAAATAAAATCTTTAAAAGATATTTTATTTATGGGGGCGGAGAACATGAGTGTGGGAGAGGGGCTGAGACCAAGGGAGAAGCAGACTCCCCAACGTGGGGGCTCGTTCTTAGGATGCAGCTGGCAGGAGCCACAGGGGTGAGGAGGGGCCCTCAGCAGGGACCCAGGCTGCCCACACAGCTAGAGAACCCGGCTGGGATGGACTCCCAAGGGTGCACAGCTTGACAATAAGGCACGTCCTCCCTGACAGGTTTTGGCACCTGTGGTCACTGCCCCCCTACAATGCCCCCTGTGCAACCCTGACCTCACCCAGCCCGGAGGGGCCGTGTGGCTGTTCCCCCTGCTGTCTGGTGCCTTCTGCCTCCTCTCCTCTCCTGACAGGCACAGGGTGCTGGAGTCAGGTGGGACCCCCCCGCCCCGTGCCAGCACACTCTCAGCCCTTGGGCCTTGAGGGTTTAAACAAATAAAACACAATTACCAAGGATTATAAAGGAAACCAACTACATGGAAACACAGTTATTAAAACATTTCCATTTTTTGGAATAGTAACATAGATGCTTCTGTACTAACACATTAAGAACCGGGATAGTCTAACAACAGGGTCCGTCCAAAGTAGTGATGGGAACAAATGGTGTTTTGAGCTTCAGAAACTGTAATGCAGCCGGAAAGCGGCGGTGGTTTCTGCTGGTGACAGACACACAGGTCCCCTGCTAACTGTTTTGGCTGGTTGCCCAAGTACAGAAGAGAATGCTTCATTCTGGTTACAAGTGAGTGAAAACAACAAGGTGATTTTCTTCCCTATCTAGGTTCTCAACCTCCCTGAAACCCACAGACCCCGATCAAGACCCTGAGTGCAGAGTGGAATGGGAAGCAAGAGGAAGCTGTCCTGAGGTGAGCGCTCCTGCTAGTCCACACTTAGGGCAGCCCTGAGAGACATGGGGCCCAACTCAAGTTTCTGCGGAGAAATGCGGGCCTCTCGGAGGGTCAGTGATTTGCCCAAAGGCAGCCAGGCTGGGCTCCCAGCCCCAGGGGGCTCCCTCCACCCAGCGCTGCCTCCTAAAGGAGACTGGGCCACAGAAGAAGGTGCTCACTCCACCCTTTGGCCCCCGAGTCCGACCCCCCCATCCCCGTCCCTGTGACCTGGGGGTTTAACCAGAGTCCAGATGGGCGATGGTCCCTGAAATGACACACAGTTCGTTATTTTTATCTCCAGTTTATTTTTTTAGACTAAGAGCAGAGTATGAAAGTCACAGCCAAAGCACTTGAAAAAGGCCCGGAGGATGGGTAGGGCCACAGAGGGTGGGCAGGGCAAGGTCATGGGGTTTGGGTCCCGGCTCAGGGCTGGACGGGAGGGGGCGTTGTTGTCACACGGTCTCCAAAAGTGTCTGTGCGTTGCATAGGTCTTGTCTTCACAGAAGACACAAGAGGGGCCAGGGGGTCGCCCTGTGGGGGCCTAGCCTGGTGGGGAAGGGGTCTGAAGCTGGAAGGAGACGTCCAGGAAGATCAGGGAGTTAAGGAGGGGGAGGGAGTCTGTCCGTCTGTACATTATATATAGAGATATAGCGTCTGTACATGCCTGCTGGAACCCCGGTGCCCACCCCGTGTCACCCTTGTCCACCACCCGCCCCCCCAGGGGTGTCTACTTGTAAACTTGGATTCAATCCAAACCACAGTCCTGGGCGCGGGAGTGGGAGGAGGAGGACGTGCTTATTGCTGTAAACAGGGGAGCGGGGCAGTGGGCCACCCCCTCGCCCATCTAGTCCCCTCCCTGTGCTCCGCCCCTAGAAGAGAATGACGGGGGTGCCTCCCACGCTGGGGTCTGCTCTCTCTGGGGCAAATTTATCTCTGGTGGTGACAACAGGGGAGGGTACCAGGGGTCGGAGAAAGGTACCAGAGCCACAAGGCCACTCGGGACCCGTGGCTGTCCCTGCGTCTGGTCCACTACAGGGCCCTACGTTGGGAGAGAGGGGGCAAAGGGGCGGGCCCAGATGTGTGGCGCAGACCGCACTGCCAGCCATCGGAGGAGGGGTCGAGGCCCCACAGCGAGGCTTCCCTGGGAGAGGCCAAAGTCTCCCTGCCCTTCCCCAGCCCCGCGTGTCCCCGCCAAGGGAGGGGGCAGAGCTAGGAAGCCAAGAGCGTCATGAGGAAGAAGGCGATGCCCACCGCCAGGGGCAGGTGCTCCCGCTTGGGGCTGGTCCCGCTGATGCTCTTCTCCAGCTTGGGCACCTGCGGACTCTCTCCCTCAAAGTCTTCTGTGGGCAGACGGACAGAGAGCGCGGTGAGGGCCGGGCTGCGCGCGCGGGCGGGACACGCGGCGGCGGCGGCGGCGGCGGCGGCGGAGCCGGGACGTGGCCACCCACGGGGCCGGGCGGGGCGAGCGGGCGGGGCGAGCGGGCGGGCTGCGCCCCGGGAAGGCATGCGGGGCGAGCAGGCACGGGGGCTGCGGTCCCAGCAGCGGCCACCAGAGGGCGCCGCGCAGACTCACCCAGCACGTTGATCCTCACATGGGGGCCCATGGTGAACGGGGGGAGGGTGGGGGCCGGCTTCTGCCCGGAGTGCGGTGCTGCGGGGCGGGGTGCGGGTGGGAGAGAGGAGGGGAGCGTCAGGGCCAGGACCCCCCCACCCCGCCGCTACAGCTGGGGAGCAAGTCCCCGCTCCGGGGGCCCCCCGCCCCGCCCCCGGGAGCCCGGGGAGCCCCGAGGCGGGAGGCGAGGGCGCGCTGGCGGCCGGGGGCTGCACTCACTGGCGGCGCAGCAGACGAACACCTTCATCCTCAGGCACTTCCAGTGCGGGCCGTGCGCGGGCGTGGCTGCGGGCGAGACGGGGCCTCAGCTGCGTCCGCCGCGTCCCGCCCTTCCGCGCCGCCCCCTGCCCGGCTCCCGGGCCCGCGGACGCGGGTCGCGTGGCTCCGCCGCCGGCCCGGACAACCCCCGCAGTCCCAGCCCTCGAGAAGCCCAGACCCTGAGGTCTGAGTTCCGCGACGTCCCTCGGGGACGCAGTGACACCGCGACCCAAACTTCGGGCCGCCCCCAACCCTCCCCGCGTCTCAGACGCCTTAGGAGCCGCAGCCTGCGGCCCGCCCGCCCGACGCGGCGTCCTGGGGAGTCTCGCGCCCCGCGACGCGGACCACGTGGCAGCCACATGGCCCGCCCCAGCCCCTGCGGACCCCACGCCCTGGCCGGACTCTGACTCGCCTTTAGGCCCACCCCACCGCCCTAATCCCAGGCCCTGCCGACCCCCCACCCCTGGCCGGACTGACACTCGCCGTCAGGCCCACACCCCCACACACCTGGCCCCTGGGGACCTCATCCCAAGGCCCTCACCCACTTTTTCCCGCCCCGCCCAGCCCCCTGAGGCCCCCCGGGGCCCCCCGACCCCCCCCTGGGCCCCCCGACCCCCCCTGGGCCCCCGGGCCCCCGAGCCCGCAGCCCCGGGGCCCCACCCCCTGGCCGTTTCCCTGATACATTCCTTAGGCCCCTCCCCGGGACCCCACCCCTTGGTCGCCTCCCTGGTCCGCTCTCTAGGCTCCGCCCCTGGCCCCACCCCCCTGGTCGTCTCCCAGGTCCGCTCTTTAGGCCCCGCCCTGGCCCCACCCCCGGCCCGCCCCGACACCCTTAGGCCCCGCCCCGGCCCCGCGGGGCCCCACTGTCGCCCGCCCTCCGGCCCCGCCCCGGCCGTCACTCACAGATGTAGTAGTACTCCTGGCCGGCGTGGAACTCGTAGCCCAGCGAGAAGGCGCTGTAGCGCTGGAACTTCTCCGAGAACTTGATGGGGCTGTGCGGGGCGTGCGGGCGGTTGCACTCCCAGCGCTTGAAGCCTTGGCTGGCGTTGCAGGTGCGGTAGCCGGCGCGGCTCACCATGTACAGCACGTACTGCTCCGCCCCGCCCCCGGGGCCCGGGCCCGCCCCGGGGCCCACCCCCGAGCTGTTGTAGTGGGGGCAGTAAATATCCAGATAATCGTTCACGTTCACCTGCACCGTGTAGCCCTCTCGCCGCAGGCTGCGGGGGAGAGGAAGCGGGTCAGAGAGGAGAAGCCCCACGCCAACCCCCGTCCCACGCCGCCGCTCGGCACAGCTTCCCTAGGGCCTTCGCAGCCTCCCGGCGTTTCTCCGGAGCCGCCTCTCTGCTCAGCGCCTGTCCGCGTCCGCGTTCCCAGGGCCCTAGCGCCACCAGGCCCACGCCAGCCGCCCACGCCCCGTGCTGTCCTCCCGGCGGCCGCCAGAGGGCAGCAACGGCGCAGGGAAGCCCGGCCTGCCTCCAACGGCGAAGGGGGACGTGCGCTTTGGTTGCCACAGAAACGGCGCAGGCCCCAGCGACTCCCAGACCCGCGCCCGGATTTCCTCCGCCCATCCCCCACAATCCTCCACTGGCGGGGGGTGGTCGGGGACTGGAAGGGAAGGGGGGAGTGGGAGGGATCGCTTCCCAGAGATGCGCACCTCTCCCGCATGCTTCCCTGCCGTGGCCAGCGCACCCCCGAGGCCAGTCGGCCAGGACCTGACCTCACAGACGCAGGTGTGGACGCTTCGCGCATATACACGCGTAAGTGCCGCGGCGCGCACACAGACACGCGCACCGTCCGCGCGGGCGGCACACACCTGGGGGAGCCAGGCTGCCTGTGTGTTGGACTCGCACGCAGGACTGGTTGACCCCAGACATCTCAAGCTCTCTTACTGCGCCCACTCTCCCCACCCCTGCGTCCCCCCAAGACACACACATACACACACACGCGCGTGCACGCGGGCTCATGCCCTCTCTTTGCTAATCCTGGCAATCAAGGTCCCCAGTAACTGAGACAACAGAGCCTGGAGCCGGGGCTCAACAGCAAGGCCCCACGTGGTAGCATGCCCACAGGCCCAAACTTCCATCTCTATACACCGTCCGCCTCAACCACTGGCCCTGAGTGGTGCTCGTTAGAGAAGTGGGCAGAGAGCCTGGGCAAGATGGCTGAGCCTCCTCCTTCCTTGATTCATCTATGGGGACACAGAAGCAGATGCTGGGTCCCTCGTAATCCCCACCTGCCTTGCCAGCCGTCATCAAAGCGTTGGTCTTAATGCCTGGATGGTGGTGCTGAGTGGTGGTGTGGGGATGGGAAAAACATTTGAATGGAGAAAGAAACTCAAGAAAAGTAGGGGGAAGTTTCCCCCAATTTCTTTTTTTTTTCTTTTTTTTTTTTTTAAAGATTTTATTTATTTATTTGACACACAGAGAGAAATCACAAGTAGTCAGAGAGGCAGGCAGAGAGAGAGGGGGAAGCAGGCTCTCCGCAGAGCAGAGAGCTGGATGCGGGACTCGATCCCAGGACCCTGAGATCATGACCTGAGCTGAAGGCAGAGGCTTAACCCACTGAGCCACCCAGGCGCCCCTCCCCCAATTTCTTTAGGGTAGGAATCCACACATCCTGCCAGGGAGAGGAGAACATGGCGGACACAGAGGGCCTGGGGCGCTTGGCAGCAATGTCATACCACTGGGGTCTCTCAGCCCTGGGAACTCCCTGAAGGGAGGGACTGGTTCCTCATGTCACCAAGCACCTCCCAGTTCCACAAATAGTCATTAGATCCATTAGGGAAACAAGCTTGGAGGCCTCTGAATCGGGTGGAGCTTTGAGGGTCCCTCCCCACCCAACCAGACTTGCTTGGCCTGGCCTGTGCCACCCCCTCCCCAAGCGCTCCCTTCCAAGCCTGGCAGGGAGCAGAGAGGTGAGAGCTGGTGCCTGGGCACCTCAGTGGGAATGGGCACAGCCTTCTTGAGTCATCAGGAATGCCACCAGTCCCACTTGGTTCCCACGGGAGTGATGGGTCACTTAGGCCCCTCCCTGGCTCTGGCACTCAGGTGGGCAGGAGTCTCGGCCTGGGGCACTGGGAGCAGGAAAACGGGTTAGACCAGGCCTGGTTCCTGGCACCACCTGGGTTTGCGTCTCTATCCCCAGCTTCCAAGTCTACTGTTCCTCCCCCATAGGCTTTGAGGAGGGGGCCACCAGTGATAGGGGGCTGGGCCCAAAGCCGCAGCCCAGCCACCCTGGGACCTCTGTCCTTGAGCCTCACCTAGGTTTCCAGCCCTGCTGTGAAAGGACCCTTCCCTGGGACACTGCCCAGCTCCCCCTACAATACAGCCAGGGTCACTGGGACAGGTGACCTCAGTTTCCTCGACAGGGCAGGGACTGGCCTTACAGAGAGGCCTGTGGGTGAGCACCAGTGAAGAGAAGCCATCTTCTACCTCTCCATGGGCTGGGAGGCAGGAGGAGTCCCTGAAATGCCCCCCAAGCTGGGCATGTGGGAGGAAGTGTGGCTGGTGGCGTGGCTGTGGGTAGCTGGAGTCTGGCGGGCAGGGGGCTGGGTGTCCCCAGTCACAACTCCTGGGAGACGCCAGTGAGGTGTCTCCTAGGCTCGGCCACTGTCAGTGAATCTGTCATCCTCTCCGCCCCAGCAGTGCCACTAGGCCGCGCAATGGCCTGCAGCTCACTCCCCCTCTAGGGCTGCAGCTCCTCATCCGCGGGGGGTGTGGGAGGCACCTGGGGGCTGGGGTGTGCCTGCCCCTCGGAATGGTTCTCTATTCTTCCTCCCTTCATCCCGTCCTAGCCTCCAAGTCTCTCGCAGAAAGTCAAGTGTTGACACACCCCACCTGGAGGGGGTGCCCCCTCACCCCGTTATATCTCACTCCGGCTCTCACCGCCTCCGGGGCGCATTCCGACCCTTCTCCGTCACTCCTTCAATGCCCCGCCGGCTCGCGCCTGGGGGGGGGTTGGGTGGCGGGGGAGCAGGGAAGGAGCAAACCTCTCCCCACGGGGCAATTAGGGGCAGGTAAACAGGGAGCCTAACAAGACCACGGAGTAGGGAAGGCATCCCGAGAGGCCCTGAACTTGCTTAATCCCTGCCCCCACCCCTGGAAGCCGGGAAGCGGAGCTAAAGGCGAGGAGGAGCGACGGCAAGACACGACCCGGGCTCCCTCCCCTCTAGCGCGCGGCCCCGAGGCGGCGCGCCGCTCGCTCCAGCAGGCGAGGCCGGACCACGTGCGCGCGGCGTGGGGCCCGCGCGCCCGGCTGGCGGTGGGTGGGTGGCGGGAACGTTCGCGGGGCGGCGCGTGCACGCTGACACCCCCGCACCTCTCGGGGCGCTCCCGGCGCCCCGCCCCGCTGGGTCTCGCCGGCCGCGGCCGGGGCCCGGGCTTCTCCCGCCGGCGTCGCGTGGGGGAGAGGCAGCGCGCCCCACGTCCCCGCCCCCTCCCTGCGACAGCGGCGGGCGGCGGCGGCGGTTTATTGATCTGCAGCGGCGGCGAGGAGCGAGAGACCCGCCGAAAGCGAGACACAAGCGGAGTGAGAGCAGACGCGCGCGGCCAGAGGGGAGACTACCAGACCCGGGTCCCCGAGAGGGGACAGGGAGAGACAGCGAAAGAGGGGGGCCTAGAATCGTTGAGAAAGAGGACCGGAATGGGAACGGAGGGAGGCGGGGAGAAAGGGAGAGAGGAGGGGGCCGATCGCGGAGGCCCCCAGACAGCGGAGCCGGAGACGGCTGTCAGGGGCGGGCAAGGGGGTGCGGGCAGAGCCTCGGCGGCTGGGAGAACGCGCGCAGGGAGAAAGACCAGCGGGACCTAGTACAGCCTCAATAAACCTTTGCTGAATGAACGCGTGAATGAGAGCAAGACCAGCCGCAGAAACATTTCCGAGAGAAAGCGGTAGGGCGCCGGCTGGAGAAGAAGCTGCCGACGCTTCCTGAGTTGGGGGTGAATAACAGCGCCTTGCGCCCTTCTGCAAAGCAAGGAAGCACAGGGCCGGGGGCATGCGTGTGGCCATCAGCCGGCCCTCCCATCCCCACCCCAAATTCAATTCCGGGCTCAGGGGACCCCTCCATCGACCTCATATTTTCCTCCTTTCCTCCAGGATAGTACCCCCCATCCCTCGTCCTGGCCAGGTTGGGAACTGGTCTCCAATTACAGCGGATCAGACGGAGGGCCCGGGTGGGGGGTGGGGACGAGGGGCGAGATCACGACCGCTGTGCGGGGTACTGCCCCCAGGTCTGTCAAAGGAGGCCTCTGCACGTGTCCCACCAGCACCCTCCCACGTGACCCC
Source organism: Lutra lutra (assembly GCF_902655055.1). Taxonomy (NCBI): domain Eukaryota; kingdom Metazoa; phylum Chordata; class Mammalia; order Carnivora; family Mustelidae; genus Lutra; species Lutra lutra. The sequence goes on from NC_062292.1 coordinate 68,855,131, forward strand.
AGGAGGCGGGGTCTCAAGACCCTCTCCACGTGACCCCAAGGGGCAGAGACCCTCTCCACGTGACATGGGGTGGGAGCCCGGCGCCCAGCTCACGTGACGGGGGGAGGGGGCGCGGGAGCCTGTGGCTCGGCCCGGCCCCGCCCCCAGCTCCCTGGCCCTCTCCACTCCCGGCTCCGGAGCACGTCGCTCTCACGATTTATGGGGCCGCGGCTGCCGCAGTGAGGGAGCCGGGGAGCCCGGGCGCAGCGGCAACAAAGGCCGAGGAAGCGAGGCGGGGGCGGTGGCGTCCTCGCAGCCGGGTGCGCGCCCCCTCCCACCTCTGCCGGTCCAGACCTGCGGGGGAGCGGGGAAGACAGAAAGGAGGCTCCCGGAACCGGGCCCCGCCACCCCCTCCCAGGGCTTTCACCTGAGCCCAGGTGTATGTGGGGGAGGGGAACCTGATCAACAACATCCCCCTCCCACCCCCAGGCTGTTCCCGCATACCCCTGGCTCCCGCGTCCCCTAAGAACGCGGGGTTGCCCAGAGGGCGGTGGGAACCTGGGACCCCTCACCTGCGTACTCTCCACTCCCTGCCAGACTCTAGCGGGGCGGGGGGAGGCGGACGTGTGAGTCTGGGGGAGAGGGACGAGCTAGATAGAACGGGGAGTCAGCCCCCAGCACCCCCCGGAGTTCTTCGAGTCCCGCTCCCGGGGGGGGGGGGGGGGGAGGGGCCTCCTCCCCACCCCTGAGGTTTCCATGGGAAGCGAGAGGGGGGCGTCGTTGGCTCATCCCCACCCCCAGTCTGACACTCGGGCGCGAGCAGGGAGAGAGGGGGAGGCGCGGAGCCCCAAACAACAAAGAGCGGAGCGGCGAGCGGCAGCCCCTCCCCCGGGAGGTTGGGGGGTCGCGGCCGCCCGGCCCTCCCGGCCCCCTCCCCTGGTCCCTCTCCAGTTGCTCCCGAGTTGCCCCCCAGGGTGGGGAGCCAGAGGCAGTGCCACCGCCGCCGCCTGGGCAGGTGTGACAGTGACCCCCGCGTCCCTAGGGATGCCCCCAGCACACAGACACACACGGAGGCACGGCGGGGAGGAGAAGACAAGGGCAGCGAGGACTGAGCAGATTGAGGATCCGGCCCCGCAGCCGGCACCCAGCCGCCGCGCCACACACCCCGGGAAACCACACGGCCGCCCTGACACCCGCCCAGACCGCGGCGGCGCCGGCAGCCTCCCCAGCCCAGACGCGGCCGGCCACGCGGACAGCGACCGCAGCCCCCTCCCCGCCCCGCCGCCCGCTCCCACCCCCAGACGATCGCCGACGCAGACACACAAATCACACACTCAGACACACACGCACACTGACAGCCGCGCACGCCCGCTCACACTTGGAGCCACACGCCGTCCCCAGGCCGGGCGTGTGTGTGCGTGTGTGACACGCCGACATCTGCCTGCCTCTCTCCGGTTCGCCGGTGGCCCACGTTCCCGTCCCCACATAGCAGCACCTCCAGGACCCCAGCCGCGGCGACCCAGCCCCGGCTCACCCACGCCTGGCGTTTCCCCACAACCAGGGCAGGCCATTCGGCTACGTTCTGAGGAGGCGCCGGGCCGGACTCCCTGCCCTGCCCCGGATCCCACTTTTAAAAGCGGGAGTCCTAGACAGAACCCCTCGAAAGCCTCAGCGCTGAAAACAGGTCATCCCTGGCCGTCCCCCCCACCCGCCCCGTGCGATGGCCCAGCACGGCTGAAGGGGGCGAAGATGGGGGACTGTGCGAGGGGCGCTCTTCCAGCGGCGGGCGCGGAGAGAGGGCAAGGCGGGGTGCGGTGTCCCCGTCCAGCCTCCTCCGCACGGCCCAAGTCCTCCTTCCAAGACCTTAACAGCCCCTTTCAGACCACCCCCCCGCGCGTTTCACAGCCGCCCACAGAGTGTGCCCCTCTCCCTCGTTCCCAGCCCCCAGCCGTGCCTCCCAGGACCCCCATCACCCTCAGGGCCCACCGGCTCCCCCCTCGCAGACGCGGGACGCCCTGGGCTCCCCGGGCCCCCGACTCACTGCTGGTTGGAGCTGTTCCAGTATACCGCATGCCGGTTTCCCAGCGCCCCCCCGGGCCCCTGGGCCAGCAGCGGCAGCAGCGGCACGGGCACGAGCAGCAGCAGCAGCAGCAGCGGAGCCGCCGCCATCCCCGAGGCCGCCGCCGCCGCCGCCCCCCCGACTGAGCCCCGCGCTCCCGGCTTCTCGCCTCCCAGCTCCCTGCGGCCGCCGCCGCCGCCGCCGCCGCCGCCGGCCCCCAAGCCTTAGGCCACGCCCCCAGCCCTTCCCTCCGCCCTCCGGGCGCGCTCCCGAAGCCCCGCCCCAGGCGCGCTCCCGCCTGGCCGGGCCCCGCCCCGCTCGGGCCCGGAGCGCGCGGCGCTGGGGAGATGGGGACCGTGCTGCCCCGTCGGAAACGACCGGCGCGCGCCTCCTCTCTCCCTCTTGGGTTTAATTTTTGCGCGGGTCCCCGGCCTTCTGCTGCCCAGTCTCGAGCTCCCTGGAGAAGGACTAGGGGGGCCGAGACCGGGGTCTCCATCTTCTGGGAGCACATCCATCCTGGGGATGGGGTGAGGGAGATTCGAAAAGAACTGGGGATCCAGGACGGCTTCATAAGTAGAACTAGGCCCCTTCCCACCCTTCCTTCTGAGCAGTCCGCCCTCCGCTGGGTCCATGGCCTTCTTCCCGAGTGAACGAGGAGGCCGCTGGGCTGCAGGGCGGAGAAGCCGCAGTGGGCACCAAGGGCGTGACAGCCACGACCCCGAAGCCCCCAGTGCCACATGAAGCTTGTTTGTCTTGGAGGAGGGAGAGGGGCTTGGGCCTGAGAATGTCCCTAGTGCGTGTTCTGGAAGGGCCCACAGTGGCGTCCCTCAGCTTGCTCACTGCTGGACGCTCTCTCTGACATTGTCCCCACAGTGACGCCCAAGCACAGACGTCGCACACACACATTCACCAGAACAGAGGCAGGGAACAGAGAGATACAGCCCTGGACACGGACGTTTACACACACACATGCCCTGGCAGACACTCATACCACCAGAGATCCGCAGACACACAGACACGTGGGAGCACAGCCCAGACCGTGCCCACGCAGGGATGCGCTCACAGGCCCACGGGCACCCAGAAAACCACGGTTCCTTGCTCTCCTCAGGTCCCTTCTTTGCCCGGGAAGTAAACGTTGAGGGAAAGGGTCTGGGATCCAGACATAGGGGGTGCCCAGCCGTCATCTCTTCTCTCTTGGAGAGGCTCAGACAGAGAGTGACCGGGTCTCAGACCAGGTTCCCACAGTCCGCACCCCAGCGACCTGCGCCTGGAGAGACTGTTGTGATGCTCTTTTCTCCTTTACTTCAGGAGGGAAGACAGGCTGATCCCCTCCATCTGCTGGTTCTTGGCGGGGCAGGGGTCCCCACACAAGTCAGCCTCAGGGGCTGCAGTGGGGGTAGGGGGATAGTGCCATCCGGCATGGGCTTCATGCCTAGCTTCTGCCAGGCAAAAGCAGTCTCCATCCTCCCTCAGCTCCCCTCCACCCCAGGAGATCTCCTCTCCCTTCTTGGGAGCCAGAAAATAAATTAGGCCTCTTGGGGTGGGAATGGGGGACTTTGCAAACAGCTCTCTCTTTCCCCAGACTCCGCACCCCCAGGGAGATTTGTTTCTCCCGAATGATGCTAACATGCCTACTTCAGGTACCCCAGGTCCCAGCATCCCCCTCCACCCCCCATGCTCCCTGTGGAGCCAAGGGAGGCTTCTCTTTGTAGGGCCCGCAGTGGGCAGAGGGGCTGCCCATTTATGTATGGATGGAAGCTTGCTGGTTTGGTCTAGGAGTTCAGATTTCATTTTATTTATTTTTTTAAGATTTTATTTATTTATTTGACAGAGCTCACAAGTAGGCAGAGAGGCAGGCAGAGAGAGAGGGGGAAGCAGGCTTCCCGCCAAGCAGAGAGCCCGACGTGGGGCTCGATCCCAGGACCCTGAGATCATGACGTGAGCCAAAGGCAAAGGCTCAACCCACTGACCCACCCAGGCGCCCGCAGATTTCATTTTAGAAGCCTTAAATCCCTCTTTGTAGAATCTGGGTCCCACTTATGGATGTGAGTCTTTTTCTACAGGACTTAGATACTCCTGTCTAGAAACAAGAATCCCCATACCCACTCCCCATAACTGACCCCTTCTCCTTAGATTCTGGAGCCCTTTCCCTAGGATTTAAGCAGGTCTGTTGGGTTTTTAAGCTCTGAGACACTCTCTATAGAGCCCAGGGCCTGTCCATGGGATCCGGTGCTCTGTGCGGACCTCTGGCCAAATCAGTCTCTGACTGATGTGGGCTTTTGTGTTTTTTAGGATAAGTACCCTCTATGTGGACCCAGTCTTTAGGGTGCTTCTCTTTGTAAGTAGTGCTTCTGTGCTGTTTCCTTCAGCAGGAGGTGGCCCTGTGTGTATGCCTACCTTGGTGAAGGAGTTCGAGGTGATGGCACCCTTTACCTGCTCCGCAGGTGACTCCTTTGTGCCACACACAAGCTGCTCGACTAGGTGGGGTGACATGGGGTATGGCCCTCCAGTACAGCTGTGGTGTGCAGGCCTGCCTGGAGGCCTCCAGTCATGGGCTCTTGGCCTCTCTGGGGACTGGGTCTCTGGGTGTATGATCACGGCCACTGTCTACACACTTGGGGTCTCCTCTGAAGCCTAGGCCTCTTTTTGTGGCATCTGGGTCCTCAGTGGGTTCTAGGCCTCTGTGTAGAGCTGTCACTCAAATTTTTCTCAACCGTGACCCACAGTTAGATGTTTGTTTATTTGTTCATATGTATTTATTTATTTAAAAGATTGTATTTGTTTATTTAACAGGCAGAGGTCATAAGCAGGCAGAGAGAGAGGGGGAAGCAGGCTCCCTTCTGAGCAGGGAGCCCGATGCGGGGCTCGATCCCAGGACCCTGAGACCATGACCTGAGCCGAAGGCAGACGCTTAAAGACTCAGCCATCCAGGTGCCCCAAGATGTATATATTTTTTTAAAAGTTTTATTTATTCATTTTATGAGAGAGTGAGAACAAGCACGAGCGGGGGAGGTGAAAGGGAGAGGGAGAAAGAGTCTCCAGCAAACCCCCACTGAGCAGAGACCCCAATTTGGAGATTGATCCCACAATCCTGAGGTCATGACCTGAGCTGAAAGCAAGAGTCAGACCCTGGGGGGCTCCATGGGTTGGGCATCAGCCTTCGGCTCAGGTCATGATCTCAGGGTCCTGGGATTGAGCCCCGCATCGGGCTCCCTGCTCGGTGGGGAGCTGCTTCTCCCTCTCCCTCTGCCTGCCGCTCCCGCTTTGTGTGCCTCTCTCTGTGTGAAATAAATAAATAAATAAATGAGTCGGACACTTAACCAGAGCCACCCAGGCGCTCCAAGATGTGTATTTCCCCAGAGAACACACACGTGTGCACACACACACGCTCACATGTACCCAGAACAGTAATGGTCATGAAACCATACCCTTACTACAGAGGACGCGCTCTGAGATCTTTCTTCTCTTCTAGTCTTAAAATTTCTTTAAAATAAGAAGGTGGCTGAGACCCATAAAATGTATTCTTGATTTCACCACCCCATAGGCTCACAGGTCGTGGTCTGACAGTGGCATCTAAGGCCTGGGCCTGGACGGACACCTGTCTGTAGATCGAGGGCCTCTGGTGGCGGCGGGGGGGTCCTCTCCATGGGGCCGGCCCTCCCTCTAGGGCCTCAGGCCTCTTCTCTCTTACCTGCGGGTTCTGCCTGCCTCTCCCTCTGGCCCTCAGTCTCGCCAGTGCTCCTCTGGTTGCCATGCTTTCTCCAGGGACACAGAATTCAGACCCTTGGGAGCCCTGTAACGTGGTGCCACAGGTCCACCCGTCTCGGGGCCGCGGAAGCAGGGAGCGGACCAGGTAGGGGACAGAGGGAGTACTCAGGCCCTGTGGCCCAAGGCGGCTCCCAGGACATCGGGTGGCAAGCACAGAGCTGAGATGTATTCAATAAATCATGGAGGCTGGGGCCTGGGGGAGGGGAGCCCAGCAGCGAAGGGGGGCCGCGGATAAACAATTCATTGAACAAACAAACAAGGGGCCTTCGAGAGGGAGGCCTGTGCGTGGGGGAGGCAGCCACCTGCTCCACATGGGAACCGTTCCCAGGCTCTGCACCTTGCCCTGGGGCCCATGTGAGTGGCCCACAGCGGGCTGGTGGTCGGGAGGGTCCTGGTGTGGAGACCCGAGTGCCGAGGACCAGGGCGATGCGTGTGTCTGCCGACTCTCCTGAGGGTGTTGTCCACAGGGCTGTGTGATGCGCAGTGTCCTGAGTTGTCATGGACACTGAGTTGTCGTGGAGCCACACACACACACACACACACACACACACACACACACACACGCCTGCCCTGGGACACACGCACCACTGTGTGTCCAGGACGCAGAAAACCAGGATGCTAGGCTCAGTGGGCTGGTTGGGGGCAGGGGGGGCAGGGAGAGCCTCCAACCCTTGTCACCGTCCTCGTCATGCCCTGCTTCCTCTAATGAACCCCGCAAGCTGCCCGGTCTGAAGTGTGGGGGCATCTCTAGGCTGCTGTGAGAGGTGCGTGTGGGTCCTCTGAACGTGCTTCCAGAAAAGCCGAGAGGGAGGTCGTGTGGCTTAGTGGGGACAGGAGGGGCTAGGGGTTGAATTCTAGTTCTACCACTCATTGGCTCTTCGGGTCACCGCACTTGTGACTGCTTCCTCATCTGTAAAGCAGGGAGAACAGCACCTTCTCCAGGAGCTGCCTGTGATAAGATTAGGACCCGTGTCCCGGAAGCACTTGGCACAGTGCTTGGGACCCATGATTTCATGCGGGCCTCACCATTACTTTTAGCTATTTATTTATTTATTCATTTATTTGACAGACAGAGATCACAAGTAGGCAGAGAGGCAGGCAGAGAGAGAGGGGGAAGCAGGGTCCCCGCTGAGCAGAGAGCCCAATACGGGGCTCAATCCCAGGACCCTGAGATCATGACCTGAGCTGAAGGCAGAGGCTTAACCCACTGAGCCACAAGGCACCCCTATTTATTTATTTATTTTTAAGGATTTTATTTATTTATTTGAGAGAGAGAGAGAATACGGTAGGGGGGAGGGGCAGAGGGAGAGAGAGAAACAGGCTCCCTGCTGAGAAGGGAGCCCAGTGGATGCTGCGAGGCTCCATCTCAGGATCCCCGGACCATGACCCTTGCTGACCCCTGCTGAAGACAGACGCCCAACCCACTGAGCCACCTAGGTGCCCCATTTATTTATTTATTTATTTATTTATTTATTTATTTATTTATTTATAAGATTATGTTTATTTGGCAGAGACAGCGAGAGAGGGAACACAAACAAGGGGAGTGGGGGAGGGAGAAGCAGACTCCCGCTGAGCAGGGAGCCCGATGCGGGGCTCAAATCCTAGGACCCTGAGATCATGACCTGAGCTGAAGGCAGACACTTAACAACTGAGCCACCCAGGCGCCCCCCATTTATTTTTTTAAAAGAGTTTATTTTTGAGTAATCTCCACACCCAGCATGGGGCTTGAACTCACAACCATGAAAGTCACAGGCCCCACCTCCACCTCCCCTGGCAGAGCCAGCAGGGCATCCCCAACACCACTATTATGAAGGGGTCCTCTCCTGAGGTCTGCCCACTGAGACTAGCCCTGGACTCACTCTTCCATTCCTTCTCCTGCTCGCCAAGCTTCTCCATACAGCTGTCACCGAGGCACTGTCTGGGGAGTGGGATGGGGCAGGAAACAGTTAGATGGGACTCAGGGAAGAGGCAGTTTCAGCCCCAACCAGGAAGTCCCCATCCTTGACAGTGTGGACGGTGGGGTCTCTGACCTCCGCAGACTGCACAGTCTCCTAAGCCCTAATACTTCGCCTGCATCCAGACTCTCTTACCTTTCCCGCCACCAAGACACCAAGATTGAGCTTGTGGCTTCAAGGAGAGGGGACGGGCAGAGGTCTGAGTAGCTACCCCCCCCCCCGGCCCCACCTCATAGCCAGGACTCTAGCCCCCACCTTCTGCCTAACGGTTAAGAGGCTCCCTGGCCACGATTGCTATGTCTGGGCGAAACACAGAGAAGTGGCTCCCTAGAGTGGGTGGGGGGAACCCTCCCCTGGAGGGAGCCTCCAAGGGCCAGGGTGGAATACGGGGTGGGTCTCCTCCCTCGTAGGCTCCGGCATTCCCCAGCCCTCCGGAGTCCTCTGGAAAGGATCTGCTCCCTGCAGGAGAGAGCCAGCAGACAGGTCTGAGCTGGCCTGCTCCTCCGCAGACAGAACAGGTTGGGGGAGGGGGCCAGTTGGGGGGGGGAGTGGTGACTCTAAACCCCCTTATTGTCTCCTCCAGGGAGCCAGGGCCAGAGGGGGACTATGGCTTGGGCACACCCTGCCACAGCTGGGGGCCCAGCTCTTTGCCTCCCTTGGCCAGCCGCTGCCAACTGGGGAGCCAAGAGTCTGGGCCCCCAAGTGGAGCCGGTGCCTGCCCACCCCTTCCCAGAGAGCCGTTCTCTCTACTTCTCTCCCCTGGGCTGGGCAGGTCCAGGCTAATCTGCACAGAGCCTCACGGCAAACATTGATCTGTAATAAAACCACAGTGTGTGTTCAGGAGAAGGGACTCCAGACAAAGCGAGATCCCCCATCTGTATGTATGTGTGAGTGCTGTCTCACCCATACACATTCACACATACATACAGATGGGGGCGCAAACACAGCCTGACCACAGGCCCACACTGAGCCACACGCACAGGCACTACCCGGTCTGCGCACCCCTCCCTGCCCTCAACTTTGTCCTTCAAGCGCAAGTCTCCTCCGATAGCGTGTGCCCCCACAGAACTTTCTACGTAGCTCTAGAGTAGCCTTTGCACTTGGCATTATAATCATTTGCTGGCCACTCTGCCTTCCCGAGTAATCTGCAGATTCCTTAGGGGAAAGGATCTTGTCTGATGCAAATGCTTACCCCTGTACGCAGCCTGGTGTTGAGTTAGTAGGAATAGGTAAGCTGATTCAAATAATTGTTGGATTGATACACAGAGGAAGAGGTGCTCTCAGACGGGGCAGGGGGGGACACCCATGTCTAGAGACCCTTGAAGCACACAGGACGACCAGGGCCTGCTGCTCCCACCCCTAGGGCCCCACTACCTCTCAGCTTCTTCAAAGGGCCTCCCTCTTGGTTCGGTGGGAGACCACGAATCTGAGCTTCTCCTGAGGGCTGGCAGGCAAGCTAAGGGTTAATGACACCTCATTAGTATTTAATTGGAGGAAGGAAGCTGGCCTGGCACCAGACAGGTGGGCAGGCATCCCTCCGTTCCAGCACCCTGCCAGGCATGTGGGTGATTTGGCCCTGGAGACCCTCAACCCCGCCCGGGGCACCGCCCCCCACTATGTGCTTTGCCAATTTCATCTCTAGACAGTACAGGCCAGCCCTCCCCATCTGTCAACAAACATCCAGAGGGAGAGGCAGACCTCTCCTTTCTGCTTCAGCAAGGCTGCGCCCCCTCCCACTGGAGGAGACACTGGGGGCTAGAAGAGGGGTGGGGTAAGGAATGGGGAAAGGAGAGATAAATTATGGAGCTGCTAAAGGATAAAGTCGGGATACAGACAAGCGACAGGGCTGGGGATGTGGAGATGTCTGCTCAATTTGACCTTAAATGAAGAGAATGCAAATGAGATGCAGACAGTATGCAGACGACCAGGAGGACGTCATAATTAGCATTCCGCTTGGCACCCAGGACCCCAAGGCTGTTGCCAGGACTCCTCCCCTAGCCTTCCTGGGGTAAGTGGCACTGACCATTACTTGGAGTGAGAAAAGGACCTCAAGAATGACAAGAGCTTGGTTGGGCTAGGGCTGCGGGGACCTGGGAAACTGAGCTCCACCCCAGCTTCCCCACCCCCAGCCCAACCTGCGCCCACCTCCCCCAGCTGCCACAGGAGCTTCAAGCAGGATCACTCTCTCCAGGTTACGCCGTCACACCCTTACTTCGTGTTGCTATGGGGACCCCTCCCCACCTCCAGGCCTGAACCAATGGGCATTACCAATTATGACCTCATGCCCCAGGCCCGGGGCTCAACTGGCTGTTTGGAAGCCGGAGCGGCCCTGTCCAAGTGCGTCACTGCTGGGAACCCCCCGACGACCCCAGCTGCGGTAGCCTGCTGAGAGCAGGCGGAGCTGGAGCTCACGAGTTGATGAATGAATGAATAAGCAAAGGAAGGAAAGAGAAGAAAAGAGGGAGGGGTCACATAGAAAGACCAAAGCTTCAGGGTTTAGCTTCTAGGGAAAGGGTGATTTGCAACTCTGCAAAGTGTGGGGCAGGACCTGGGTCACCCGCACAGGCTGCCAGGCTCTTGGGACGACGAGACAGAATGCGGCAAAGATGACCAGTTTTCGCATCTGCTGGGGAGAGACTAGGGCGGGCCCAGCGAATTGAGAGCCCCACCCTGGGCCGTCTAGCGCCGCTGAGTTTAGGGGAGATCGGTGCCGCCCCAAAACTCATAGACCTGCCCAGCCTCCTGGAACCGCGCCCCGGAACGCGCCTGGAGGCCTTCTCATGGTTCGGGCCCAGTCGCGGAAGGCCGCCCGGCACCTTCAGCCTGCCTCGGTCCCGGGGAGCAGACCTGGCCCTCTACAGGGCGCGCCCCGGGATTGGCTGGGCTGAACGCGCAGGGCCAGGCATGAGAAAAAGGCGGGCGGGCGGGTCGTCAAAGTCCAGCCGCCCAGGCGTCCGCGCAGACACCTGCCGGGAGCGGGCGGCCGGCGAGGGCCCCCTCCGAGTGCCCGCCCCCGCCTGCTCCGCACACTGGGCAGCGACGACCGGCTGGGGGGCCGAGGGGGGTGTGGGGCCGCTGGCCGCGGGGTGACACCTGCACCGTCGTCAGTGGAGGGCAGGGGCTAGTCGCCCGTCGCCCCCGCGCGCCCCGCCGACGGCTGGGGGAGGGGAACGGTGCGGAAGCCTGCAGGGCCCCGTTTCCACGGCGACAGACCGACCCCCTCCTGGATGTCAGGAGAGACGCGACTCGAACCCAGGTCCTGAAGCCGGGCCGGAGCTCCTCCTCCAGCACCGACGCCCCCGCCCGTGCTCTAAGCAGCGGGGGTGGGGGGTCAGGGCGGTGCGGAGCGCGCGGACGAGCCCAGCCGCAGGCACGTGCCCCTCCAGACGTGGCGTTCCCGGGACGCGGCCTCGAATGGGGGGAGGGGGCGACGGGCGTCTGCCCCGCCCGCGGCGCCGCCCTCCAGCCCTCCTGCGAGCGGGATCGGAGCGGGGTGTGAAGGGCTGGGGGAGGGGCCCGCGACGCCCGGAGTTCCGGCGTCTGTCAGTCTCCCGCCCCCCGCCCCCCCCCCGGCGCCCCCCGCCCCTGCCCGCCCCCCGCGTGTTCACACGCCGCCTCTCGCTGCCGCAGCCGGGCCGAGCTAATCACAACATCCACCTATCGATCGCTGGCCCGGTGCCAGGCGGGCGGCTCGGAGCCAGGGGAGGCTGCGGGGCACCGGGGCGGGCGGAGCCCAGCTGCGGGGGAAGGGGCACCCCCTCGCCCTGGCTCCACCCAGGACACCGTTCGGAAAGAGGGCTCCGTTTGGGCTTGGGGTGGCGGGGATCAGAGGCTCGCCTGCCAGAGGTGGGAGAGAGTGTGGGGCTGAGAGCGGAGGGGGCCCTCCCTTCTCGGCCCCACCCCCTCCTCCTTATAAAAGCGGAGAACAAAGAAGCCGCTGGGGAAGGAGGCTTTGATCTGACCCCACCTTCCCAGTTCTAGGCCAGGCGTGGCCCAGACTGCCCTTGGGGAGGGAGAGGGATGCCCAGCTCAGGGACCCGGGCATTCTGAAACTCGCGTGCCCTCTCTCTAGAAGCCCCAGCGCCCTGCTTGGTGCTCCGGGGCTTGGGCCGTGCCCCAAGTGGGTGGGCTGTCAGGAGCCTGTGCCCCCTGGCAGCAGAGGAAGCCGGCTAGGGAGGTGGGAGAGGGTCCAAGCGCCACAGCTGCCGCTGGCACCTACCTCACAGTGCCCAGAGGGTCGCTCCCGCGGCCTGGAGTGGAAGACGGCCTGCGTGCCAGCTGCACGGAGGGCCGGCCAAGTGAAGCCAGAGCAGAGGCCGCAGGGAGTCCTCGTGTCAAGGAAGGAGCCCGAGGGTGGGGGTGGGGGTACAGCAACGGAAAGTCGGGTGGTTTATTGAGGGTTCGGTCCAGACACTTATAAAAATACAAACTGGCATGATATTCAACCTCATAGCAAGTCCGTCTTCATAGAAGACAAGTGAGTGACCGCCTGGGGAGGGGAGAACGCTGCCCCAGGGAAGAGGCCCCCAGGGTGCTGGGCACAGACGGCAGGTGGGCTGGCCAGGACCTCCTCCTTGCCCTGGTCTGGCAATCCACCTGTCCCCAGGTCTTTGGTCTTGGCCCCAAAAGACTCAAGGATTCAGCCCCACCAAATCCCAGCCTTTCTGGGGGGACAGGATGAGAACGTCAAAGCAGCTGACAGAGACCCGGCGTTTGTCCTGCCTGGGCTCCAGGACGCCTGGGGCCGTGTGCAGCACCCCTGCGGCAACTCCTCAGCCTGTGGGAAGGGGCCAGCCCCTGGAAGGGACACCACAGACCCTCTGACCTCCCTATCACTCTTCCATTGGTCTGGCTGGTGTGATGCTCCAGCGGCAGGGGTGTAGCAGGAGGGGTCTGCTTGGCTCAGAGAACTCGAAGGAGACGCAGAATCGGAAGCAGCAACAGCAGCAAGAGACAGAGGGGGCTGAGAGCGCCTCCTCCTTGCCACCCTGAGGTGCCGCTCTCTCCAGGGCTTCCGACAGGGTGGGCGGACTCCGACTCTGTGGAGGGAGGGGCAGTGCTGAGGGACCCCCGCCTCAGCAGCCCCTTTGGGCCCTGCCCTGGACTCTTCACGCCCGGACCGGTTCGGCGGAAGCCTTGAAGGATACTGCGCTGGAGATGCCCTTTCCTTGGCCCAGCATACAGGGCTGGAGTGGAAGCTCCCAAACAGGTACAGGGGGAGCAGAGGCCATAGCTAAAGGCCCCTCTTGGACCCCTCAGGGTCTGATGCTCCCAGTCTCTCCCAGCGGCCTCCCTCACTCCAAGGGCCCCACACACGCCCGAAGGGCTGCTCCCCACACCCCAAGCCACTTACTGCTCTCCCTGCAGCAGACGGACACCTGGAGCCTCAAGCACTTGCCAGAACTGTCCGGAGCCGGAACCGCTGGGTGGTGGGGGGTAGGGAGGAAGAAGTCAGCACTGGCTGGTTTCCTCGCCGCAGACCCCTCCGGACTCCTCCAATTCCTCTTCTCTGCTTCCCTGGAAAGCCTCCCCTTCCTTTTGGGCCACACCCTGGTGCCAGGCCTCGGCCGTGTCCCACATCATGTCCCCTTGCTCCTCTTGCTATCTCCTCCTCTCTGCACACTCCCCCAGATGGCCCCCTACTCAGTATTACACTTGGGTCTCCCCACCTTCCCTCCCAGGCCCCTCCTTTCCCCCAACCTCAGGCTCTTGGCCTGGACCTGCGGCAGGGGTAGGACACCCCCCTCCTCCCCCGCCGCCCCCCAGACAGCCGGGGAGGCCCCCTCACTCACAGATGTAATAGTAGGTTTCTCCGGGCAGGAACTCGAAGCCAAGGGAGAAGGGTGTAAAGCGCTGAATCTTCTCAGAGAACCGAACGGGGCCAAAGGGAGCAAAGGGGAGGGCGCACTCCCAGCGCTTGAAGGCGCCAGGGCCCTGGGCCTGGCAGGCCTCATAGCCTGGGCGGTCCACCATGTATAAAGCAAAGGTCTCGGGGCCGTCAGGGGGCCCTGGCCCCTCGTAGTGCGGGCAGAAGATGTCTAGGTAATCGTTGAGGTCCAGCTCCACCACGGCGTCTCCTCCAAGAAGCCTGCGGGCAGAAGGCCAGCGTGGGCCGAAGGCACGTGGTGCCGATCACCAGGGCCGTGAGGGTCCCAGGGGCCCGGGCTGGCCTCTTCCCCAGCCACTGGGGAGGGAGCAGCTTGGCAAGGCCTGAGTCTCTCGGCCTGACAGCTCCGAAGAGACAGAGTCAGGAAATGGGTGGGAGAGGGGAAGGGGGCCGAAGTGACCGCAGGGCCCATGACCGTGCGGCTCAAGTCTGAGCTGGCCACTCCGCGCGCCTAAGCGCAGGCTGGAGCTGCGACCCTTGCTCCAGCCCTGGGCCCGACGCAGGGCCTGGCCCAGCCCCGTGGACTCGGTGAATGTCAGGTGTGTGGCTGCCGGGAAGACGCTGGGGCACAGAGGTGAGGGGTACATATCTGGGCCCGCAGCGCAGTCACGGCCGCAGAGATGGCCGCCAGCAACAGAATCCGTGTCAGACAGGCTGAGAGAGGAAGACTGCCTTCCGGATCTCAGTGCGATATGGAGAAGGCCATGGTAGGAAGGAAGGAAGGGGTAGGGAGTAGATGGGGGGAGGCCCCTCCAGATATCAGCTCACCTTTGGCCCACTCTGGACTCCCTTCCCTACCTCTTGGGAGCTGCCTGTGGGGGCCGGGACAGGAGACAGGGCCGGGGGCAGGCGGCCGGACAGCACTCTACACTGGATGAAAGGCCTCTAACTATCCCTCATTGAGTGGTCTAAGGACCAGCTGCGTCTGGGGGCTTGTCAGAAATGCTGATTCCTGGGCTCAGCTGAGACTGACTGAACCCAAGCTGGGCCTCGCTGTGATTTGCTGCACAGCGTCTTCCACGCCTGGGAAAGTGTCCTGCTTCCATGCTCAACAGATACCTGCAGACTGGACGGCTGAGCCAGAAACCTCAGGGTTGGGGGCTAGGAAGCTGAATTTCTAACAAGTTCTCTGAGTGATTCAGAGGCACTGGTCTGGAACAGAGAGGGGGCTTCGGAACTGGGAGGACAATAGCTCTTATCACGTGGTGCCGGCATCCCAAGGACCTGTCTTGATGCCCGCCCTCCCCGGGGGTCTCTGGGCTCCCAGAGGCTGAAGCAGAGGTCTTATCTGCCTGTAGCCAGGATCCTAGCACACGTCCTGCGTAACAACTGTTGGGGAGTGAACAAATGAACAGAGTCACAGATTGTCTCAAGTAGAAAATCAGAAAGGCAAACAGATGGAGAAAGCAGACAGACAGGGAGAACTGGGGAGGAAAATGAAAACAGTCAAAAAATACTGAGGTTCAAAGGCTGGGGAGAAAGAAATAATTTGTATCTGCACAGCCTGCACTCCTTTCGCACACGTGACTTCGGTCAGCCCGCCTGATTTCCCAGGGTGCCAGGTGTTATTAGCCCATTTTACAGATGAGATAACTGAGGTTAGGGAGTCAAACGACTTGCCCGAAGGTGATTCCGCTGGAAGGGCAGGGCTGAGACTGGACAGAAATAGAAGGGCCCAGAATGACGGAGATGAACGCAGAGATAGTAAATGAGCGCAGGAGGCCAAGGGAGCAGGAGAGTAAACCTCGCTCTTTCGCCGGAGCGAAGCCCCCTCCCTCGCTCTCCAGAACGCCCGCCCCAGCTCGGGCCAGAGGTGGGGGGGCACAGCCGCCAGGAAGGGAGAAGCGAGGGGGCGGGGCTCGGAGCGCCGGCCTGGGGGCTCCCCGGCACCCGGCTCCGAGATCCCACCGCCCGCCTCCGGAGCTGGGGTCCTCCGCCCGCCCCCCAACACGTGCGGGCGGGGGGAGCCCCGGGCGCGCCTCGCCCCTCCCCTCCCCCTCCCCCGCCGGCTCAAACAAAGGAGCCCCGGCGCGCGGCCGGGCGCAGGCGGCGCCGCGCACAGAGCGAGAGTGGGGTGCGCGCCCGGCGCGGGAGCGCGCAGGCCCGGGCCGCCGTCGCCGGGTTCGGCCCGACTACCTGGGGTTACTGGAGTTCCAGTAGACGGCGTGGCGGAGGCCGGAGCCCCCTCGCAGCGCGGAGCTGAGGAGCGCGGCCCAGAGGACAGTCCGCAGCAGGGGCAGCAGCCGCATCGCCCCCGGGGTCCGCTCTGGTCTGGTCCGGCCGGTCCCGGCCCGCTTCGCTGCCGCGGCGAGAAAGGTACAAAGTGGAGGTGGGGGGGGTGGGGGGTGCGGAACTGGGGGTGGGGCGCCGAGACTCGCAGGCCACGCCCCCGGTAACTTTCCACCAATGGGGGCGCGCCCCCGCCTCCCCACTCAAAGCCGACTCTTGTTAACCCGCTGTGCACCGAGGCGCACGTCAGGCTCGCCACGCTACCCCTGGGGCTGCACGGCGTCGCGAGGGGGCGGCACGGGCGGCGCAGTCCACTATCTGGGAGTCCGTCTCGGGGGAGGTCGCGTCTTTCGCGTCTGCGCTAGTACCGGGCAGGTAGGAAGCCTTATTACTTTAGACTGGAAGATTGAAACCGGGGCACACGGCCTTCGGCCACAAAGAGGAAGAGGTGCGGCGCGGCGGGGTCCGCGGAGCCCGTCCCGCGCCACCTTAGCTTATCGCCCCTTTTGCCCACCCAGGGATAGCGCGAGTGGAAGGGACAGGTCGCCTCCTGGGATCCCCCGACCCCTTACTGAGCCTCAGTGGTGAGCTCGTGCCCACCTGCGGGCCGGCGCCTGCCCCTTTCCGCCCCGCACCTTCTCTCCGGGCTGGGGGCCCACGCGGCCCCATTCCCGAAGTCCAAGAGATGAGGTGGTTGCGGCCGGTACAAAGCGCCTTTGTTCCCAAGCCCTCAGGTGGGGCAGGGGAGGAGGAGGAGGCAGGTGCACGGCCTTGGGATCGTGGGAGCCGCCGCCCCGCTCCGCCCCGGCTCCGGGGCTCCGAGAACAGCAGCCCGATCCACTTTCCCAGCCACCGGCCGGAGGGTGGGGACGGCGCGTCCGGCAGCTGGGCCGGCTGGGGGGGGCCGCCTCTGGGGGCCGCGCACACGGGGGCGAGGACTTGGCGACCGGGGGCTGGCACGGGGTTTTACAGCGCCCTGGGGTACTGGGTTGCGCAGTCGTCCGGACCGGGCAGAAACCGGCCGCGAGCATCCCGCGGACACGCGCGCGGACGCGGCCTGGGACCCTCGTCCGAGGCGGCAGCGCCTCCTGGCGGCCACACCTGGAACCGCAGCGGGGCGACGCGGCCCGCCCGGAGCGGACAAAGTCCAAGCGCGCTCCCCAGACGTCGCGTTTATTGCACCCGAACAGGGACAGGCTGTGCGCACCTCCGTCGGCTCCGTCCGGCGCCCGCTCCCCCCACCCCAGCTCCAGCTGCGCGCGCGGGTCCCGAGCGTGCTGCCCCGCGGCGCGTGGGGGTGCCCGGGGTCTTCAGGTGCCTGCTCCGCCGTGTCCAGCCTCTGGCTCCTTCCGTCATCGCGGGGGACTCCAGCGGCCAGTTCGCCTCTCGAAGTCCTAAGTCCGGGTGGCGGGCAACCTCAGCAGAGGTCAGAGGTAGAGCGAGGACGCTGCTGGGGGCGGCGGCGCCGGCCTGGGGTGCGGGAAATAGAGAAAAAAGTTCAGAGGTCCCCTTTCCCCAGACCCCCGGCGCTGCGCAGGTGTCCCCCGCACCCCTCCTCGCCTACCTGGACGGTAGCACTAGGGGCGGGACTGCAGCTCCTGGGCCGGGCAGGTCACCGGAAGGGCGCCGGCCCTGGGGGTTGGCAGGCAGTGGCTTCCTCGGGGGTGGGGGCTTGGCAGGCCCCTGAGAGTGAGAGAGAACACGCGATCTGGCTTGGGAGGGGGTGTCATGTTGCCTACCCCTGTTGCTGGGGAGCACCAGTCTGTGGGGCTGGCCCCAGAGGTCACCTTTGTTCCGAACCAACCTGTCACCTTTAACAGACACCAGGGTAGGGGCCCTCAGGTTCAGAGGGGGCATCTCACCATCTCACTATTAGCAGCACAGCCCTGAGTGGGGGAGAGGCTGCGCCCTTCTCGCCCCACACTGTTACCTTCGGGCGCCTCACCGCCGGGTCAGCGGGCAGAGGGCGGGCAGGGGGATTGGGCCGGTCAGCCAGCTCAGCCTGGACAGAGAGAGGGGCAGCGCTGTGGGAGCACAGCCGGGGGCACAGGAGCGTGCACTGGTTTTCTCCGGCGGGTTCAGTTCAACATGCAAAGTCAGCCAGGGGGCAGGCGAAGATGGGGACATGCGCAAAGGGCTCGGGAGACTGCCCGCAGAAGCCCCCGCGCAGGAAGGCGGGGGTCACAGTGGCGTCCCTGGCCGGCTGCAGTCCTGCCACTGACCACCAGGTGGTGGTAGAAACCAAGGCAGGAGGCTCACCCTTTGCTGCCGCAGGGCGGGCGGGGTTCAGAGTGTCAGAAGGCTGAGGGGCGCCCCGGCCCCGACGGAAGAGCGCCACCGGCAGGGAACAGGGGTGAGAACTGCAGCGGGGCACCAAGCCTCCCACCTCCACTGGGCCAGGGCGGGGCCTGGCCTGGATTTACCTGGAGTCTCTTGGGCACAGGGTCAGGAGGCAGCGGCCTGGAAGGGGGTGCCGGGAAGCCAAGAGCACTAGGCTGTGGAGAGAGCGGGAGGAGCAGACAGGCGGGACGGGGTGGGGGGCGGGGGGAGCACAGAGACAGGTGCGGGCAGAGAGCAGTTAGTGCCGGGAGGGGCGGCCAGCCGGGGCCAGGGCGGGGGCGGGGGTGTGCGTGCCAGCGGTTACTCAGTTGCATGCACAGAGAAGGGGTGACGAGTGGTGGAGGGAGCATGCGGGCCACCTGCAGGCGCACCCCTGTCATCAGCTCCAGGGGCTCACGGGGTACTCGCCGGCCCTGCCACACGTGCTGACCGAGGCCTCATCGGGTCGTGGCCCCTTGGAGGCCATTTCTGGGCACCACCCCGGTTGTCCTCCAGGGTCTCCTGCTGGGAGCACCAGGAACCCACCTCTCATGGCCACCAGCGTGGCCACAGCTCAAAAAGCTCAGTAGCCCCTTCTCTAGGTGACTGTCTCTCCCCACGGCAGGCTGAACGCTGCTGGGCCTGCAGCCGGGGGAGTGCAGGGGAGGGCTGGCTCCGCGGACTGACTCTCGGGCAAGGGGAGCCTTTCTCTGAGTCTAGGGCCTTCCATACCCCCACCCCAGGGCCCACGGTGGGTGCCTGGGGAGGTGGGGCTGCTCTCCTCTGGCGTCCATACTTACCTTGGCCCCTGGCATCAGCAGGACCCTCTGCGGGGGCCCTGGGCATTCGGGGGGGACCAAACTGGGCTGCCCTGAGCATGGAGAAAGGCAAGGAGGGAGAGGGCCCAGACTCAGACCACGCTCTCCCTCCCCACGTGGCCCTTGAGTGGGGCTGACCCTTGGCAGGCCCAGGCAGAGCAGCTTGAGGGTAGCTGAGGCCCAGTCAGAAGTTGGGGGGCAGCTCATGAGCCTGGGGGAGCGCCCCATCTACTCGACACAGGGCTGCTGGGCAGACGTGGACCCGGCCTCCCGCTGCTCTCTGCGGGTCTGGGTGCGAGGTGAGGTGTAACGGGGCCCACAGAGGGGAGCGAGGTGTGCATGCCAGGGGCCAGGGCCCGGCGCCAGGCGCTGCGGAGGGCCTGGGGTCAAGGAGGCCGGTACCTGTACTGGCAGCTGGGCCCTTTGAGCTGACACAGCCGCTGTCGCAGGCGGGCGCGGTGCCGGTAGCTGGCCCCCAGCAGTATCAGGACCGCCAGCAGCAGGAGGCTGAGAGGCAGCCCCACGGTCAGGGAGCTGGGTGCTGCGGGGCGAGGACCGGTGTGAGTGCGGGCCAGGCAAAGAGCCCCCACCCAGGAAGGGGAGGGGGGGACGAAGGGAGGGTGCTCAGAGGACCGGAAGGGGTCAGAGAAGGGTAAGCCACGCTGCCCACCGCGTGGCCCCGGCCCGCTGCCCCCCGCTACCTCTGATGCGGTTGGCGCAGTCAGGGGGAGCCCAGCGCTCCTCACAGTGGCAATGTCCTCTGCTGTCACAGACCTGGGGGTAGAGTTTGAGCAATGAGGGACCCTACTTGCTGGGGCCGTGTTTCCCTGTCCTTAGCCTTTCAGGATCTCTTCTCTGTCCAAGGTTGGAAGGTAGGCTGGCTGACAGGGCGGAGACAGGGAGCCTGTGGCCTTGCCCGAGGACATGACCTCGTACCCAGCTGCCAGTGCCTTCACCGGGCACGGGGCTAGACCCTCTCACACTCATCTACCGGACCCCAGGACGCCCCACTGGGTGGCCGAGAGAACCGAGCTCAGAGGGGTTAATAACGGGCCTCAGGTTGCACAGCTGGGAGGAAGCAGGACGGATTAGGGGTGTGTGTGCCAAGCCTGGCACCGTCTTCCGTGCCCACCATGCCCGCTCACCCCGTGTCCGTGGCATTTGCCTCGACATTCCTGGGCTCGCAGGACATCCACGGGTTGGCATCGGCCATCCATGCACACCTGCCCAGGGGTGCGGGGGGGAAAGCCAAGGTCAGAGCCTCACAGAGCACTGCCAGCCCTGGGAGGCCACACCTACTCTTACAGACCAAGACACCGCGGCTTGGGCAGGACAGGTCGCCGCCTGGTCAGCAGCGCGCGTCTGACCCCCGAGAGTCCGTGCCTCGCACAGCGGCGGGCCCCGGGGCCTGGGCACGGCTCGTGTAGACGGCCCTCCCCGCTGGTCGCGCCCACCGGGACCGCTCACCAGGCCAGGCCCACAGGCGGTGCCGGGCAGACTCAGGAGGGGCTGGGCCACATCGTCGCCCAGGTCCAGGTGGACCCAGCGGCAGTTCGCTCTTGGCTGGGTCCCGCTGGCTTCCAGCACCTCCCAGCGCAGATCCCGAGCGGTGCCCAGCAGAGGCCGGGCCTGCCCCCCCTGGCACTGGAGCTGCCCGCAGGCGGCGTCTCTGAGGTAGGGCAGAGGGTACCGGGTCAGGTCAAGGCTCCCCCGCCCCCAGAGGGGAATCCAGGGGCCTCACTTACTCTGGGGCGCAGGACACATAGCTGCCATTAGCGCTGCGCCCACAGCTCCCGAAGGCGTCCCCCCGAGTATTGGCAGCAAGGAGGCAAGGCGGCGGGGCGGGCTGGGCCCCGGGTCCCCAGAGAGCCTGGCACTGCTGGGCATAGGAGGCACAACGGCCCTGCACGCACACAGCCTCGCCCCCCGCACACGGCTCGCCGTCTCCCAGGCTGGCATCGGGAGGGCACTGGGCACTGTCTCCCGCGCAGAACTCCGGTAAGTCACAGTCCCCTCTGGTAGGGCGGCACTGCCAGCCAGCCGGGCGCAGCTGCGGGGGCAAGGGAGTGCGTGTGGCTGCCGGTGGGTCCCACCAGGCCCCCGGGAGCCGGGAACCCCTTTCCACCCCGACCCCGGGCAGGTGGGCTGTGGGTGGAGGGCGGATCCCGTCTGCGCCTACCTGGCAGTTGTGACAGCAGAGCCCGTCAGATGCGCACTGTGCCCCGGGCCTCAGCTGGCAGGTGAAGTGATCACAGCAGGGGTCACTGCAGTCCTGAGGGCGGCGGGACCACTGTCAGAGCAGACCGGGCGAGAGCCCACCCCTGCCCTCCGAGGACACACACGAGCTGCTGCTGGAGGCTGACAGTGCTGTCCCCGTGGAGAGGGGACAGAGGGGCAGCGAGCCAGGTGAGGGCTCAGGCTTTGGGGGAGGCGCTCACATCCGGGAAGCCACAGTCACACTGCTCGCCGGGCTCCACGAGCTTGTTCCCGCAGATGGTGGCCAGAGAGGGCAGGCTGGGCAGCCGTTCAAGGAGGCAGCTGCCCATCCCTTCCAGAAGGGCCTTCTCCAGGGCCTGCCGGCTGCAGTTGCTGAAGTTCAGGCCTGGCAGGAAGCTGGGGAGGGTGGCCAGAAAGGTTGGGGCTGCAGGGTGGCCTCAGGCCCTGGCCCTCCCCCGCCCCGCCCCCACTCCTGCAGGGACTCACTCCGTGGAGGCCTCCATGATGCAGCTCTTGGCAGGGGCCGGCCCCGGGCAGGGGCAGCTGCTCCCCGGCAAGTCGTGGTCCAGGCCCAGGCTGTGGCCCAACTCGTGCGCTATAGAGGAGGCGACCCCCAGGACGCTGGTGGAGTGATCCTGGCATTGGGGAGGGGATACCCCAGGTCCAGAAGCAGCCTGAATGCTCCTGTTCTCTCATCTGACCTCTGGGCCCTCAGCACTGCCTCCCTCCTCACCTGCTGGCCATGGGAGAGGGGGCCAGGGAGGGGGGCCACCACAGCAGTGGCCACATCATCCAGCCCTGCCCCCATGCCCCCAGCTCCAGGGTTGGCCCCTCTGTAGGGGCTTCAGTGACTCCGCGGCCCTCTAACTGGGTGGCCCTGATGTGGCAGTGGGGAGGAGACCTGAGAGAGCTCACCATGTTCACCCCCCCAGAGAAGGCAGGAGAACAGATGGAGTTCTGAACGGCCATGCCCACCGTGGGCCCGGAGAACGAAGCAGCGCTGTGGGGTCATGAGGTCAGAGGTCAGGCCCAAGGCGGGGAGCCGGAGCCTCAGGGCCTCAGACAGGGAGTGGGTGTGACACCGGCCAGCGCAGGGCCCGAGGGGGCTTACGTCACCAGCTGGGCACTGTCATGGGGCAGTCGAGGGAGCAGGTCTCTCCCGCGCCATCTGAGGAACCTGTGTAGCGTGAGCCCCGGGTCCCGGCTTATCTCCACCAGGTCGCGCTGGGTCCAGGCCTCCAGGCCCACGAGCACCACCCGCACGTTCAGGGGCCGGAAGAACTGAAAGACCTGGGGCTCAGGAGAGGGGCTCCGACGGCCAGAGGGCCGGCAGGGTGCAGCCCCGCCCAGCACTCACGGTGTCCAGGAGGAGGGTCACTTTCAGCATGCGGTCCAGCAGGTGCTGGGGGTCTGGGTACCTCTGGACCTGTGGGCCAGGGATGTGAGCAGGAAAAGCCGCAGCACAGGTGGTGGTGGTGGGGTGGGGAGGACGTGCCGGGGCCACGTGCTCACCTCCGAATGATCGGCCACGATCACCAGCTCGATGGTCTTGGTCTCTGTCACCACATCCCGTCTCCGCTGTGGGCAAGAACGGGGCAGCGGGCTCACCGTGGCTCTCGGCCAGCAGCCCACAGGGCCCGCTCCCACCCTGGGTGGCCGAACGGAGGAGAGCAAAGAGCCCATTTCACAGATGCACCACGGGGCACCTGCAAGGCCGGGGACGCGCCCAAGGTGGACCCACAAGTAGGTCACGCGGCTGGGAGCAGAGCCCTGCTCTTCTGGTTCCACATTCAGTGTCTTTTCCAAATTAAAAAGAAAATAATAGGGGCGCCTGGCTAGCTTAGTCTGTGGAACCTGTGACTCTTGGTCTCGGGGTCATGAGTCCGAGCCCCACAGTGGCCGTAGAGATTATTAAACAAACAAAAGAATAAATCCCAGGCGACGCTGTCATGCACGTGTCAGGCCCCAGGCCGGTTCCAAGCGCTACGCGGAGGCAGATAATTCAGCTGATTGTCACCATAACTCTGAGAGGAAGGCGTTTTATTATCCCTGGGTGGTGGTGGGTTTTTTTTTTTTTTAAGATTTTATTTATTTGAGACAGAGACAGAGAGCAAGAGAGCACAAGCAGGGGAAGGGACAGAGGGAGAGGGAGAAGCAGGCTCCCCGCCAGGGCTCGATCCCAGGACCCTCAGATCAGGACCTGAGCCGAAGGCAGACGCTTTCCTGACTGAACCCCCCCCGCCCCGGGCGCCCCTGTTGTCCCCGTTTTATAAGTCAGGAGATTGGATTCATGTTGCTCAGTGACTAGTAACTGTATTGTCTGTGGCCAAGTGAGAGTCCCTGCCTTGGGGATCTCAAGACTGGGGGAGTGAGTTTGGGGCAAGGACCGGCATGTGAGTGGCGGCTCTATCACTCATAGTCAGATGACCCTGGGCAAGTCACTGACCTCTCCAGGCTTGCTTTCTCCCTCCACAGAGTGGAGGATATAGCCCATACCTCCCAGCATTGCTGGGAAGAGGAAAGGATTATGTTCACACAAGGGTGTGGATGGTGGCTGCCTAAAGGTCCTGGAAACAGGGCTCTGAGGGTCTGGGGCCTGGTCCCCAGGGACAGCAAAAGCCCAGCAGATTATCCTCACCCGGTGAGTGTGGCTGTGGCTTTGTCCCCAGGGCCGCTCCGGGGGGACCTGCGTGGGCACGGGCGCTCGCCGGCTCAGGGCACAAGTGCGGCCTGGCAGGAAGAGGTCTTGGATCCGAGAGATATTCGGGGGCACCCGAAGGTCCCCAGGCCCCAGGTCTAGGGTGTAGCTTCTCTCCGGGGACAGGATCACCAAACCCCTGGGAAGATCCAGCAAGTCAGAAGGCCTCCCAACTGCCAGCCTCGTGCCCTCACTGTCCCCACCCCCACAGGACGTGCCCTCAGTACCTGAGCCCGGAGCAGGTGCAGACAGAGACCCAGGAGCCCTTGTGGCCCCTCACGGCCCCCTGGTAGCAGCAGTTTCCCTACAGCAGAGAGACAGCGGTGCTGAAGGCCAGGAGGCTGGCCTGTTGGTGACGACAGGCTGTCCTCTAGGGATGGCACCCTCAGGTGGCCCCTGCCTTCCTCCTGCAGGCCACAAACAGGGCACAGGACTCACCAGACTGTGGCCCACACCGACCACACGGGTGCCGTCAGGCTGGTACCACGTCAGGCTCGGGCGGCCTGGGACTAGCTCTCTAGGAAGAGAAAGCAGGGAGGTGACTGTTGCCTTCCTGTGGGCATGGTAACGGCCTGAGGCCTGGACATGGTGGAGGGGAGCCGGGTTCCCCCAGAGGCAGCAAACTGTTGTGGTTGGGTCCCAAACTGCCCGGCTATTGGGTTCTAATCTGGTTTTGACCACATCTGAGCTGTGTCACCTTGGGCAAACTACTTAGCCTCTCTGGGCCTTGGTGGCTGCATATATAACGCGAGGACAGTACTGAATGGTGCCTGCCCCGCGGGCTGTCGCAAGGGTGGGATGAGTTCAAGTGCACGCTGGTGCTCTATGGCCAGCAGCTATGCTACCCGCATCCGTAACGTCACGCCAGCGTGTTTACCTGTCCCATAGGAGCTCCAGAACGTGCTTCTCCCCATCCAGTTCCAGCGGGATCTGCAAGGCCTCAGGCAGCTGGGTCTGTGGGCCATACAGGGCCAGTCACCTCCCGGCCCTGCCCCAAACTCCTATCCTCTCTACCCAGAAGCCTTCAGGTCCTTCGGAGAGCACCAACTATTAGATCATGGGTGGGGGTGGGGGCGTCCCGAGGGAGGGGCCAGGAAGCCCTGCCCGGCCTGGGGCATTGTTCTGGGGGGTTGTGTGGGGAGGTCAAGGAAGGTATCTGAGCCGCCCCTTCTCGGCTTCCTGCCCAGAGAGGAAGCATCATGGAAGACCCGGCATGGGCCCCAGCCCTTCCTCTGACTCAGCTCTGGAATTGGGGAAGGGGGGTATTTGGTGAGGCCCTGACCTTCTCTGAGCCCCCCCCCCCGACTCCCCCGGGGAGAAAATGGACAGAATGAGACCAAGAAGGCAAGCCTGGCCTCGGGACGTCCCCACGGAGACGGGTGGCTGGGTGGGGGCAGAGGCTGGCAGATGTGGGGGCAGATGTGGAGGGCATGGGTGAAGCCAGGTGCTGGCGTGCGGCAGGAGGGGCGGCCCGGCCGGGGATGGCCCTGCTGCCCGGGGCATCCTCTCACCTGTCCTCAGCCGCACTTTGCTCTGTGGGTGATGGGGGTGTACGTCTTCATTCGAGGGGAGAGGGAGGCTCACCTCTTCAAGGCTGAGTGTGGGGGTATCCGGAGGGATCTGGGGCTCCAAGGGTCCACCCAGGGCTCTCTCTGGCCTTGCCCGCTCCTTCTCAATGTCACCTGCAGGGCCCCCAGAACACCCCGAGGGGACGCTGAGAGAGGCCACCCCACCGCTGGGTACAGCTGGTGCCCACTGGGCATCCAGGCCCTTCTCTGCTTGAAGGACGCCTGCAGTGCATGCTGGGACTTAAAGAATTCTAAAGGGAAGGGTCTTCGCTTAGGCTCCCAACTTTCATCCCAGCACCCCACCTTGCACGGCCTGCCTGTGGCCCCTCCCTGGCCCCCCCAGACCAATCTCAGGTTCTCGGGGGCACCCCCTTTCCTAGTCCCTCGCAATCCCCCCCAGGAATGCCCCCACTCAGGCCTGGGCAAAGCCTTGTGGCCCGGTGCCCACTTGCCCTCCCCTGTCCTCACAGCGGAGCGGTCGGGAACGCCCATTTCTGGGTTCGCAGTGCAAACACCCCTCCCCAAACACCCCCCCCACACGGTCAGGCACACCCGCTCACCACAGCCCAGCCTCCCCCCCAGCACCCCCGTCCCCACAATGGCCCTCTCTCTCCTCCAGCCAGCCCACCGCGCCTGCCCTCCCAGCCCCTGCCCTCCCAGCCCCTGGCCCGAGACAGCGGCGGGAAGTGAAAGTCCCGAGGAGGAGTTGGTGTCAGCCTCTTTCCCGGCCAAGTCTCCCCTCCCCTGGCTCCTCCCGCGCTCCCGCCCGCTCGCTCCGCCGGGTTTCTGGTGGCATCAGCATCCGAGTGAGGGGTGCGTTGGCTGCTCAGGCCCAGGGATGGGGGCCCAGGAAGAATCCTCTCCCCACTCGGCGCTCTGGCACCGGGTGCAATGGCCCGCTAGGCCCCAGAGGAGCGAAGACGTCAGTCCTGGGGAGCCGCGACCCTGTCCCACCATCCTGAGGGCACGCTGGGCCAGAGCCTTCGGTGCCCGGCACCGGAGCCTGGAAGTGTCCGTGGGGACTGAGCAGAGGATGACCGCGCAGCAGGGAGCCCGGCATCCCCCTCCTCCTCTCTCCACTCCCCCGCCCAGTCGCCCAGTCGCAGGGCGCTCAGGCCCGGACAGCGAAGAGGGCGGGCTGCGCTCCGCTCCGGGGTCTCCCCCACGTCTCCAGCGGACCCCAGAGCCTCCCGACCTCCCTGCACCTCCTCCCATTCCGTCGCCCCCGCCCACGGCGGGCCGGGCACTCACCGACATCGGGGAGCGGCCGGGTGGACAGAGGGCTGCCAGCGCCCAGGAGCCCCAGGGCCCAGAGCAGCGCCAGCCGCATGGCAGCGGCGCCCCGGGCCGGCGGAGGGCAGCAGGTGCTGGGCCGCGCGCCGAGGAGCCGCGGCCGCCGGGTCTGCCTGGCGCACCCCACCGCGCCAAGCCGCCACCAGGCCCCGCCCCGCCCCCGCCCCCGGGCTCCGGGCCAGGCCCCGCCCCCAGGGAGGCCGCAGCCCCGCCCGCGGACAGCCCGCGTCGCTCGCCCCCGCCGCCTCCCGGCTGCGGCGCACGGCGGGAGCCGAGGCCGGGTCCGACCCGCTTGCGCCGCGCGTCTCCCGGGGCCGGACCGGTCCTCGCGGCCCCGCCGCCCTCCCGCGTCAGGTCGGCGGCCCGGGTCTCCGGACTGCGGGTCAGAGCCCTGGGAAGCGCGGGCGTCGGGGGCGTGCGGGCCTTTATTCATCGCGCAGGGGCGGGTGGACAGGACGCGCCTTCACTCGGCGTAGGTGGCGTCGTCGTTGCTGTCGCTGTAGGCGGAGGACGAGAGCTCCTCGCGCGGGGTGCAGGCCGGGCACCGGCGCCGCACGTCGTCCCAGCACGGCCGGCAGTACACGGCCGCGCAGTCCGGCGTCGGGCACACGTAGGCCGCGGGCGTCTCGGGCGCCTGGCACACGACGCAGCGGCGGCGCAGCCAGCGGCGCGCGAGCGGGCAGCGGCGGTGCAGGACGTCGGTCAGGCGGGGGCGCTGCCGGGAGGCGCGGAGAGAGGGCTGCGAGGGCGCCGCACGCCGGCCAGTGCCCGCCTGCCGGGGCGGTCGTGCCGAGCGCGGCCCTGCCCCGCTCGGGAATGGAGACTCGGGGCGCAGCTCCCACTGCCCGCCAGCCGCCACCTGTCCTTTCCCATCAGCCGCCTTATCTGGCCGTCCCAGTGGGCCGGGAAGGGAGCAGGGCGCCCGCCACGATCCCTGCCGCGTTCTCCCCTTGAGGGCCGGGACAGCGGCCGGTGAGTTCCCAGGCGGGCAGAGAGCAAGCAGCCAACCTGCCTGGCTCTGGTCCCCGCATTCCAGATCGCAGGTCTGGTTCACCGTGCTCCCACCCTCTCGCCCTGCAATCACCAGGAATTCCCCTCCGCAGGCCACCTTATCAGGGCGGCCTTCGCTCTGGAAACCGCAGAGGAGGCCCCCTGCAAAGGCAGAAGGCCTGGCCTTGGCCTGCAGAGCCGTCCGCGCTCTGGTCCCCTCCAGCCTCTGCTCGGACTTGCCCCAGCTCGAGCCTGGCCGCTCCCTCCAGCCTCTCAGACTAACCCTGGCCTTTGACATTCGCTCTGGGCTCTGAGTCTTCGCACTTTCTATTCCCTTAGCTTGGGACAGATGCCCTTCTCATTGCCACCCCCTGCGGAAAGCCAGCTGACTTCACGACCTGTCATGGCATCACGGCTACCTGTTCCTAGGCCTTTAGCCTCTATGTGCTCTGGGCTGGGGGATCTAGGCCCTGGAGGGAAAGTCAGGCAAAGCTGGTGTCTCACTTTTACGGGCTCTGCCGGGCTGACTAAGAATGACTGCCGTTCTTTTCCTTCTTTTTCTTTTTTATTTCTTCTTCCTTTTTTTTTTTTTTAATTAATGTTGAGTCCTGCACTAAGAAAGGGTAAATAAATGAGCTCACTCAAACAGTAACCCCTTGCGACAGGCATTGTTATCATCCTTTCTTTTTCAAATGAGAAAACGTGCTCTCAGAGGCTGTTACTTGCCCAGGATCACACGATGACAACTGGCCTGTGCATGGAACTTGCTAGATGCCTGCTCCATGGGCCCGAGACGCCCTCAGCCCTTACTACAACCAGACAGAGTAGCAGCTCACTCTGGGCTACAGAAGGGAAAAACCAAGGCCCAGCATTTAGCAAGTACTCCAGATCCCAGTTGTCATGGCGATAAAGCAGGGAGCCAGGATTGAAACCCAGGCCCTCTGGCGCCAGCAGCCCGCAGCCCCTGCCACGCTGTCGCTGATCACTGCACAGGTCTCACACATCTGTCCGAGCTCCCTGACCTTCAGAGGGGAACACTGAGGTCTGGTGGGGACCATGGCCAAGGTCACCCAGCATAATGAGGAAGTGCGGACTGGAACCCAGTTCTTCTGGCTCTGTGCTGTCTCCTTATCCCATGTGGCCCTTCTTGACACCTTCTGGAACACACCCCCAGCCCACCAGTTTCCCACCTCCCCCAGAGACACTCAGTAGAACCTGTGGCTTGCCTTCAGTCCCTTGCTTCTGATGGAGCCCCCTTGCTTTCTTTTAGCCAGACCTCAAATCGGATTCCCCTTTTCTGCCTGCTTCCTCACGGCCCACTGAGTGTCTCGGGCTGGGCCGAATCCTGGGGGACAGAGGTGGACTCAGCCCTGACCCCCGGGAGCTGGACGACCAGGGCCCTTGGCACCCCTCCCGTCAGAACTCACTGGGCTCCGTCGGCCTAGGGCCCTGCGGCTGGATGGACTGAGGGGAGAGGCCCCTGTCGCAGGGTCCTCACCACCCCAGGAGCCACGGGAAGGAGGTCTGCACTTACCGGAGCCTTCTGCTCTCGCGCCCGCCTCAGGATGGCAGCCCTCCTCAGCTGCGTAAACGCTGCCCTCTTCCTCAGGAGCTCGTTGTAGAGGAACAGGACCCGCTTCTTCTCCCGCTGGGGCCGGGGAGAGGGGGTCAGGGACAGGACAGTGCACCCTGCAGACTGAAGTGAGGGTGGGGGGGGCTGGATGCAGGCCTGAGGGTGTCGGGAAGAGGGTACCTTGGGGAAGTAGAAGGCGGCGATGACCCTCCGGAGCCTGTAGGCAAAGGCTTGGAGCAGGCAGAGACACAGCAGCAGGCCGATGGGGAGCGCCGCTCTCACGTAAGCCCAGGCGTCCAGGCTCAGGGGCTGGGGCAGGCAGGCTGGGGCAGGGCGGGCCTGTTAGGGCTCCACGAGCCTGCGTCCTCTTCCCTGCAGAGCTGCCCCCTCCAGCCCATAGCTACCAGGCTCCTGAGGCTAGTAGCCCAACATGGCACAGATGCGGGAGAAAATTCTGTTGGACAGCGTGGTTCCGGGGCGCTGGCACCCTCTGTCGCCAAGGCCCCAGGTCCTCCAGCCATCGGACCCCAAGCTGTCACCTTCTAGCAACTCGGGGTCCACCTGATGTTTCCTGCTCTGAGGCCCCCTCTTGGCACGCCTCGGAAAGAGCCTGATGCCCGCCCACAGCTCCTCTAACCCGGACTCTGGACGTCGCTCACGCATGTTGTTTGACTCCATCACTGTCTCCGAGGACGTGTTCAGGGCTCCGATGGTCTTCCGAAGCAGCCGGGCCAGCATGGAGCGCCCCCCGACTTTCACCTCCAGTTTGTGGCTGCCTAAGGCCGTGGGGGGCGTCAGGAAAGGGCTGCAGTTTAGGAGGCCGGGGCAGGATGAGGACGGGGTGTGGGGGGATTTCCCTCCGCTCGCTGAGCGCTAACCCCTCCCTGTTGCACATAGAAAGGAGGCTTGGAAACTGAGGCTGGCAGGCCTGAGACCGGACCCCGCACGGGGCTGGAAGAGATGGCGGCCTGGGGGGCGGGGGCATGGGTGAGGGCTCACTGCGGAAGGAGTACTGCAGGAAGGAGTGGTGGCGGATGGTGTCAAACATGGAGTAGAGGGCCCAGTCCAGGCCGCACAGCAGCAGCAGCAGCAGCAGAACAGGCACCGTCTCCACCAGCTCCCTCGCCTGCCCGAGGAGCCGCAGGTCTGAGCTGGGCAGCGCTGCCCGCCCTGCCCGGGCCCTCTCCGGGACCTGTGCCCTCGGCTGCGGCTGGAGCCCCCGGGCCCACCCCCGTGGCCTCACCAGGTTTCTCATTTCCGAGGCCTGCACGGAGGGATCGCAGGGGAAGATGACAGTTTTCTCCTCGGCTTTGCGGAGTGGTAGCAGCGTCCGTTTGCCCTGGTAAAATGTCCAGCTGGTGGGGGACACTGGGGCCCCTCCCCTCGGCCCTCTGCCCTCCTGGAGCATGAAGCCACAGAGGACATGCAGCAGGGCACCCTTGGCCGGGGCTGGGCCCCCCTCACCAGCTGCTTCCTGCGCTCGTCGATCTGGCAGAAGTAGGTGCTAATGTAGATGTTGTCAAAGCGAATGTCGCGGTTGTAACTGTCCATGTAGGAGAAGGACCTGTGTGCGAGGACGTCTCTGTGTCCTCCAGCCTGTCCTCGCCCACCCCCCACTGCGGGCTTCCTGGATGCTGGGGCGTTCCCCAGACCACCCAGCCTGAACTGAATGCTGCGTCTGTCCCAGGTGGAGACAGCGGGCCGTCTGGGGCAGGGCGGGCACCCACACAGGTGAGGAGACACGGGTGAAAAGGCCGGGGAGGGGATCGCATGCCTGGCTGGGAAGGGAGGGGTCTCAGGCATGGATCTCGAGCAGAGGAAACAGCAGGAGCAAAGGCACAGAGAGGTGGGAAGGCCCTCAAGGCTGCAGAGCCACCAGCCGTCACGCCTCACTCCCACATCCGCCTCTCGCCCGAGCCGGCAGAACATCTCCTGGGGGTCACTTCAAGCAAAACGCATGCCCCCACCTGCATTTCCCCTCTCCCCAACACACCCTTAGGGTGTTTTATGTTTTGTACACAAGTGCCCCTCTGTGCACACCCAAGTCCAAATCCCATGTAGCGCTTTGGTTTGCTAAGGAAACATGCTAATTCCCGGAGATGTGTTTAAAACCGCGTTACCCTCAATAAGCCCCGTCAACTGTGCAAGCTAAGTTTCAGGGGTTCTGAGACCCTGTAAAAACCCGCGGAGGGTTGGGGCGGGGGGAGCGGTCCCCGGCAGGCCAGCCCGTGAGCACCCCCGTGTGGGGAGACCGGCCGCGCCCTGCCTGGCCCTGCCCTCTCGCCAGCTCTGCCCCCCGCCAGTGGAAAGCCAGGTGGAAAGCTGGGAAGCGGATTCGGTGCCTCCTTCCTTCCCTCCCGGAGCTGGCCCCGGAGACCTGCTGCACCTTTCCCCTTCCTGCCTCCGTCTCAGGCCGGCTTCCTGTGGTGCCCCTCGCGGCCGCCGGGCGCTCTAACCCCTGACCCACCTGAGCCTCCGGGCCTCCAGCCTGCAGGGCTTGGCCAGCTCTCGGGGCCCTGCCTGTGCCCGCCCAGTTCTTCAGCCCAGCCTCTGCCCTCCACATCCCACAGAAGCCTTGGTCCCCGCCCAAGAGAACAGTCTTCCTCGCCTTGACCTTGGCTCCCCACTGGCAGCCTTTTGAAACCCCCTATGGCTCTTGCAGGGGCCTGTCCTCAGCTCCCGCCACTGTCCCGGGAGCCCCGCCCTCGCACGGCCCTCTGACCCACCACAGGGTGCCCCGTGGGCGCCCCTCTGGCCTCCACTAGACCACCAGCGTCTTGAGGGTGGGAGGAAGGCGTCTTCACTCCGTCTTCCCACGGGGCCCTCGGCACACACCGAACTGCGCTCTCACCTGCCCCATGGAAGGGGCAGATGGGGCTGGAGCCCCCTGTGGCCGCCCTTGCCCAGCCCCTGCCTGTCTCAGGCATCTGGGGGTGGGGACAGGAAACAGAGGGTCCAGAGGTCATCGGGGAAAGAGTGAGGCCCGGGACATCCCAGCTGGACGCCCCACTGGGTGGGGTTGAGGACTTTGGTCCAAATGGAGGGAAAGTAGCTGCCACCGAGGTGGGCGGCCAAAAGTGAAAGCACAGTGGGGCGACAGAGACGGGCAGGGTCAGAACCAAGGGGAACACGGCGGGCAGCGCTGTCAGAGGGAAGTCAGCGCTGGGACGGAGGCCGAGGGAGGCGGATCAGTGAAGACTGGCTCCCTTTCCAGGTGGCGGAGTGTGGGCCAGCGTCCCCCGTGCCGGGCCCGCCCTGGGGGGAAGGGGCTTTGGGCCGGGCGGGCTCACGCGTGTAGGACCAGCAGGAAGGTGCAGGAGAAGAGCACGTGCAGCAGCCCCAGCGTCCACTGCAGCCGGGCCTCCTGCTGGCGGACGTAGTCCCGCAGCTCCGTGCTCACATGCTCCCAGCTGGTGTTGGCGCCCACCACCGCGGCCTGCTTCTCCTCCTGGGGCGGTGGGGGGGGGGGCGGGTCACAGGAGCGGACACAGCCCTCCTTGACATCTCTGCCCTGGCACCCCGCTCGTGACCCCCAGCTCTTCCCAGGACTTTCGGGACCCCCCCGTGTGGAGGAGACGCAGCGGGCTGGGTGTGGCCCCCTCCTCCCCGTGGTCCTGCTCCCCTGCGCCCATCCGGGCTGACACCCTCTCTGGCCAGGCTGTCCCTCGGGTCTCAGAGGCAGGTCCCTGCCCACCCAGGTTCAGCACAGCCCCCTCTCCCCATCCCCCAGCACCAGCACATTCCGTCCTCGTGCCCCTCGGTCCTCCCTGCGCCCTGTCACCTGCTCTCCACAGGCCTGTGCCCTCCTCCCTTCTCCCTTGCTCCCTCCCAGCCTGGGCACCCCCCCGCCTCCTACCTTGAGCTCAATAGTGGCTGAGAAGTCGCCGTCCAGGTCGTGAACAGACTGGTTGAGAGAGTCGTAGGTCTGCCCGAAGTTGCCCTCCACGGGGATTCGGCGGCGACACCAAACCTCCGTCACTACCAGGGGTGGCGGGGGCAGGTCAGGGGCCTGCACCCGCCTCTTGCCCCCCAGGGCCTGAGGACCCCCATCTGCCATGGCTGCCTCTCCACCCCTCTCCACGCTCCGTGAGTCCCGCGTCCTGGGCACAAGGCCTGACTTCCCCTCGTCTCGCTCGTCGGCGTGTAACCGTGTAACCGTGTAAGCCGACTGTGAGCACCGATAGCAACAGGCACAGGGAAGCGCAGCTCAGCTCCTGTATTCCACCCTCACACCTCGGAGCCCCCTCATAGGCTAACGTCAGGCCCATCTTCCAGGCAGAGAGGCAGAAGCAGAGGTCGCTGGGAATGTGCCCCGTGCGGCCCCGTGGCTGCCCCCCAGGCTCGCCCGCAACCCCCAGTGTCCCCGAGGACTCGGCTCCCGCACCCACGTGCCCGCCCTCCCACCGCCCCGCCGACCCTTGGCGATGCTGCAGAAGAACTTGAACTTCATAGGCAGGCAGAGCAGGTCCCGGAACAGCGGGACCCAGATGCGCCGCACGCACTGCTGGTGCTTCCGGTCAAACCAGCGGCGGCAGCTGGCAATGGCCTGGTCCACCACGTCTGCGGAAAGGCACGGGCAGGTGAGGTCCCTGCAGTGGCCTGCCTGGAGCCCCGCCCCCATCACGCCCAACACGCCCCGCCACGTCCCCCCCACGCCCCTCACAGGAGCAGCGCAGCTTGGTCTTGAGCTCATACATCTTCTGGGTGGACAGTGAGCGCCGCCGGGGAGGAAGGGCTCGCTGGCTCGCCCGCCTGCGGGCCGTGGGGTCAGAGCCCGGTGCATCCTCGGGCACAAACCCCGCGTCACTCTTCACCTGGGCATCCAGCTCCTCGAAGGACTTGGAGATGTTCTGAGTCCCGGCTCGCAGTGAATTTTTGCTGCCCTGGGGTTGGGGGGTGAGGACAGGGAGGTCGTTGCGGCTGCACAGGAAGGAGCCTTTCCTGCCCCTTTGGCCAAACTCCGGGCTCTTCCCTCAGGCCCAGGCGGAGCCCAGGCCCTAGACAGCCTCTCACCTCATGCTCCACTGTTCAGTCTTGGGGACAGCCCCCTACCGCCTTTCCTTGCGACCAGTGGCCTCCGCTCTGCCCCCCACCCAGCTCCTCCACTGGCCTCTGTCTCAGATCCCCGCTAGCTACAGAAGCTTCCCCAAGCCCTGGGGCTTCGCATGAACCTCCCAGACCACTATGCCATCTCAGGGTCCCCAGTCCCAGCGTCCCCAATGTCACCTGACTCCCCAGCTCCTCGACGCTCCAATTCTCCCACGCCCGCAGCCTCCAGGCCTCCACAGCCCCATTCCGCAATCCCCGGGGCCTCCAGGCTTCCTGAGTGCTCAAGGCCACGGCCCCGGTTTCCTGACATTCTAGTTCAGCTACCCAGAGTGCCGCCTACCCAGGTGTTTGGAAATGGGGGGTGCAGGTCCCATGACCGGGGGCGGGGGCTTTCCCCGCTGTCTAGTGCCCAGGGCACATCCTGCAATGTTTGAGGACAGCCATGCCAGCCCCCCGGGGCAGAGGGGCCCGGCCCTGCCCACACGTGGGGTCCTGACCAGCAGGTCCTTGAACACTGCACGCAGCGGGGCCGTGGAGACGCGCCAGGCCGCCCGGGTGTTGTTGACCTGCAGCTCCACGGTGCAGCCCAGCGACGCGACCACCTCATTGAGGTTGTAGCGCAGGTTGGCCACGGGTCCTGGTGGGAAGATGCCCTCGTGGGTCTCCCTCTGGAGCTAGTCGCTCTCCAGAGGCCCCCTTCACCCCCACTCTGTGTGCAGTGGGTGACCGCCTCCTATAACCGTACGAGGGGGCCCCGAAGCCTGGGAGAGGGCAGCCGGCTCATCACTGGGTTGCTTCTTCCCGTGTAAGCCGAGGAGGCCCAGAGACGTGGAGGAACTCTCTCAGGGGCACACAGCTGCCATCGGGCCCCCACTCATTCCCCTTCACCCACCTGGGTCTCGCCGGGTGGCCCGCCCAGGACCCTTGCTTCCGTCACACACTATCCCCAGGGACACACACTCACCCTCGTAGATGGCCGCCAAGGCGTACCCCAGCACGAAGAGCCGGCCCTCTTTGCCCAGCATCTTGGGCACTAACAGGAGGCTGGCACAGCGGATGTGAGGGGAGGTCCCCCAGCCCACAGCTCCCAAGCCTGTCAGGAGAGACCAGCAGGTGGCAAGGGGGAGTGAGGGTGCGGGCTGACCCACCAGGCTGAGCACGGCACCCGCCCCCCAGGTTCTTTCCAGAGCCTTCTTGACACTGGGCACTGGCTCTGGAGGCCTTGGAGGCCTTGGAGGCCGCTCAGTCATGTGAACAGCCCTTTCCCAAGTTCAGTTGCATGGCGGCTCGGGAGGGGCGTGGAGGGACACCAGAGGTCCAAGAGCCATGGCCAGTGACCGAGGGTGGAGTGTGTGTGTGCGGGAAGGGGACTCTTCCCTCTTCAGTACGCTGGATTCACACACTACTCAGGTGCTGAGGGGGCAGGGAGTGCCAGAGAAAGTTCTGGAAACCGTCACTCGTGCTCACAGCTGCCTCCCTGTTCCCGTGCTCTGACCCCATCCCAATCACTATCTCCGTCTCTAATTTTGGCCTTAATCATGGACCTCCTGGTGATGTTAACAGCTTCACAGGTGTCTCCCTGTGGTCCCCGCAAGGAGACACAGAGCTCCATGGAGCTCAGAATTCAGGGAGAGAAACAGCGAGTTAACAGATGACTACGGCCCCGAGTGCTAAGTGCGCAAGGGAGGTGCTTCTCCAGGGCTGCGGGGGCATGGCAGGAGCCTGCGTTTCTGTGGGGAGTGTGGGCCTGGGAAGGCCGGACACAGCGGCTGACAGGTCAGCTAGGGCTGGAAGACAAGTGACGTGTAGTTAGGAGGCAGGACAGTGTTCCAGGCCAGAGGGACAGCAGAGCTGGGCAGGGAACCCAGTGGCTTCCTGTGGGATGGAGCGCTGGCCATCGTCGGAGCCAAGTCCCCCACTTCTTCCCTCCATCTCCCCAGCCCCTGTGGGGTCCCCGTCACCTTTTGCAGGGCCTAACCGGTCCCCTGCCTCCCCTCTGTATTTGGGTTTTCACAAGGTGGCCAGAGTGGTCTTGTACACACGGCCTCTGACCTTGTCCCTTCTCTGCTTCAAACCAGCTATGAACTTTCCACCAGAGGTGGGGTCCAGTCCGAGCTCCCTTAGCAGGATCCACAGACCACCTTGATGGGGCCCCTGCGAGCTTAGGGCTGCTCAGCCCATGGCCTGCCCGTCCACCACCCCGCCTCGGCCTCGGGCCAACCCTAGAACAGGCCAAGGTCATCCTGCCTCTGCCCAAAGTGCGGCTCCTCACCTGGCTGGCCTCACCTGGTCACACAGGTTTGCTGGGAGCCCTGTCTGTTGCCGCCCGCCTGAGTGTCTGCCCTCTTCCTGGCTAACACAACTTGAGTTTCCTTCAAGGCCAGCCACCTGTCCCTGCCCCAGCCCCTGGGGGGAAATCGGGATCTCCTCACCAATCACGGGATAATAGGACATCAAAAGGGGTTTGTTTCCGCGGTCTTGGCCTTCTGGCCAAGGATTCAAGCTAAGGGAGTTGGCAAGTCGTTGCCCTGGTTCTACAGAGAGCTCCAGGGGTCTGCAGGAGCCCTCTCTGGGCTCACCAGCAGGACGAAACTCATCTCTGGCCCTCTACCAACCAGTATATACAAAGACAAGGCCAGAAATTAGAATTTTCTAGGACGCCTTGGGGGCTCAGTTGGATAAGCAACCTCCTTTGGCTCAGGTCATGGTCCTGGAGTTCCAGGATGGAGTCCCGCATCCGGCTCCCTGTTCAGCGAGGAGTCCGCTTCTCCGTCTGACCCTCCCCCTTCTCGTTCTCTCTCTCTCTCTCAAATAAATAAATAAATAAATAAATAAATAAATAAATAAAAGAAATCAGTATTTTCTAGAAGAGAAGAAGTTGGAGTAGGCAGACATAGCGGGGGGGTGGTCTGAGGAGAGGATGGGGGTTCACTTCCAGGCCGAGTGAGAGCCTCACGGGACCCCAGAGAGACGGGGCGGAGGGGAAGGTGGCTCCCCTGCGTGGCCATGTGAGCCCAGCGTGGAAGGTGAGGCCGGGTTGGCGCTGGCAGTGCCTCTGGGGAGGGTGGGGGACGTGCCCCGGGAGCCTTACTTGCTTCTCAGCCTGGCAGGGGAGGGGGGCAGCGGCAAGGTGCCTGCTTTCCTACTTTGGTAGGGCAAGGATGGAGGACTTTCTCGGGGACGAGTGGGCCTTTTGGAGGGCAGCAGGCCTCCCGCCATCAGGGAGCTCCTTCCCTCCGAGGGCAGCCCATTTGTAGGCGGCGGAAGCTAGGTGAGGTCAGCCGGACAGAACTACTCTCAGCAGGAGGCTGGACCTCGGAGGGCCTCACAGAGCTCCTGGAGACACCTGGGGGCAAGGGCGCTGGGAGGGAAGGCGCTGGAGAGGGCATCGAGGTGGGATTTGGGTATAGCCTGGGTTGGACCTTTCCAACCCTAGAAACAGTCGTACTCGCAGAAGCAGGACAGGATCTCGTATTGAAAATAGGCAGCAAGTGAAGGGTCGGTGGGAGAGGTCCTTCCCGGGGGCCCGGTGTGGTCCTGTGGCTGCCACACAGGTCGGTTTCCGGGGTGAGCGGGCGAGGGCCCTACCGGGCAGCCTGGAACAGGCAGCACGGGGAAGCTGGCTGGGGGGACGGGAACATTTTCCTCCTTCTTAAAGGAGACATAAAGAAAGAATGTTCTGGTCTTCCAGCATCGATGGATGAAGAGGAGATGCCTGGACTTGAGGCCGCCCCTGCGTGACCTGAAGACGAGCGGCCACCAGGCCAAACAGGGAGGGAAACTGGGTCCTTGGGGATGGACTGAGGGGCTGAATTATCCAAAGTCCAAAGACTGCTCGGCCTTGAGAGTGGTTGTTGCGGGAGACAACCGGCTTTCTCTGTGGCTAATCCACCTGCACAAGGTCCCCACCCCAGTGTCGCCTCCAAGAAGCCTTCCCTGACTACCAGCCCCTTCCACACGGCGCAGCTTCCTCTCATCATGCCTCCTCGTCATCATCAGAAATGCTCCTGCTCCCTTCTCGTCCTTCCTACCTCACTCTCTCCACTGGGGGCCCCTCGACCTTGGGTCCTTTAGAAGCTGCTAAGGGGGCCCCCGAGAGGGCTGAATGAGCGAATGAAGGTGTGAATGAATGAATGAACGAACAGAATTAATTGGGAGGAACAAGA
This sequence comes from Lutra lutra, assembly GCF_902655055.1. Taxonomy (NCBI): domain Eukaryota; kingdom Metazoa; phylum Chordata; class Mammalia; order Carnivora; family Mustelidae; genus Lutra; species Lutra lutra. Next base: position 68,893,699 of record NC_062292.1, read on the forward strand.
AACAAGGTCATCGAGGTTGGGAGCCATGGGGCATCCTGTGGGGGACATGGAGTCCTTCCGGTTGGGAGGCTCCCTAGGGGACAAGGACCAGTCGGGTTTCTTCCATAGACTGGGGCCTCTTCTCCCTGGATCTCCCCTCAAAGCCCAAGAGGAGGCTGGGGCTGGGAGGGACACTCGGTGCACAAGAAACAAGATCAGATCTGTTCCTGGGCCAGGACTCCCCAGGCCTGCCCCACAGGCCTCTCAAGGGTCCCCGTCCTTAGCCAGCACTCACCTACCACACCGTACAACGCCACCATCTTCTGACCCTCGTAGATGTCCATGGGGTTCACCAGGAGCTGAAACAGACCTGAGGGTGCGGGGTCAAGCTGACTATCAGGAGGTGGGTCCCTGCCCCCCGGGCTCTGCCCACACTCACCCATGGCCAGGAGCCCTCCGGTGCTTGCGCCCAGCAGGAAGGCGGCAACGGGAAACGTGCGTGGCTGTCGCTGCAGGAAACGGCTGCAGGGGACAGGCAGCCCCCAGCTCAGGAGTTTCTGCACCGCTGGGGGGGGGGGGGTGGGAGCAAACACACTGGGGCCAACAGCCCGCTCTTCTGGGTGGGATGCGCTTCATTGGGGTCAGGGGCCTACGGGGGGAGAGGCTGGGGGAGACCAGGGCGGGCGTGGTGGGAGCGGGGGGGCATCCTGAAGTAGGATGGGGGACCCTGGGGAGGCAGGGCAGATGTGAGGGAGAGAAGAGGAAGGGGCATGGCTGGAGGGGAGCACTGGGCGATAGCTGGAGACCCACAGTGGGGGGAGGCATGGGGCCCCAAGGGGACAGGGGATGAGACGCCTTGAGGGGTTAAGTGGTGCTGGGAAAGGACGGACTCACTGGTGTGGGGGAGCTTCCTTCTTTCCCCCTTTGCTCCATTCTGATGAAGTGTGATGGCCATGAGTCAGCTTGCGGGACCCTCCCTTGTCCCACAAACGTCCTCAAGGTGGCCTTGGGCGCAGAGGTCCCCTTCTATCCCCTTTGCTATCCGCGTGGCCGGGGTGAGGTCTGTGTCTTCTGCTCGCTCTGCTCTGAGACTTGGAGAAAGAGATTAGAGACCTGTGTCCCCGTCTCCAGTCCTGGAGCCGGTCGGGCTCTCCGAGACACAATACAAGCTTCCAGAACCTGAGAATGTGGCGAGGGATTCCAGGGCCCCGGAAAGGTCACAGAACCTGGAGGGCATCTCCTGGAGACAGGCCGGCATTGGGTCTCAGCAGTCATGCCCAGACTCGCGAAGGACCGTGTGCTCCCCTTGGGGACGGAGGAGCCAAGCGTGGCGCGGGCCGTGGTCCGAAGCTTGGGGGGGTTTAGCCTGGGCATGTCCCTGGCCACGGCCTATGGGCTCCTGCAGCTGCTAGTGGAAGGACACAGCCCCTGGGGCTGCCTGGTGGGCACCCTCACTCTGGCTGCCTTCCTCAGCCTGGGCATGGGGTTCTCGCGCCAGGTCCGGGTCACAGTCCTCCTGCTGCTGCCCCAGGCCTTCTCCAGTGAGTGCGGGGTGGGGGGCGGAGGGGGGCATGAGGGATCTTACAGGATGGGGGGCGGTTTAAGGGAAATCTTCTGGAGGCTTCCGTGTGTGAAGCCGGGGCCCTGGGCCCATGGAGCCGTCTCCCCCAGGGCAGGGCCGGACGCTGCTGCTGGTGGCCGCCTTCGGGCTGGTGCTGCAGGGACCCTGCGCCAACACACTGCGAAACTTCACCCAAGCCAGCGAGGCCGTGGCCTGCGGGGCCGAGCTGGCCTTGAACCAGACCGCCCAGGCGTTGGAGCAGGCCAGGCAGCCCCTTGTCAGTAAGGCCCCCTGGGCCCATGGCTGCGCGTTCTGTGGTCCCGCTCCGTCCCCTGCGGCTGCTGGACCCCCCCCCCCCCCCCGCTCCCTGGCCCGCTGCATCTCCCCACACCCTGCGGGCAGCCTCCTCTCCACTCTGCTCCCCACCCCCGCCCCCCCTTGCAGCGGGCAGAACCGGCCCCCCAGTGCCTCCACCCCTGCCGCCCCCAGGTGCCCTGAACAAGATTAAAGCCATTGCCCAGAAAGCCAAAGAGGTGGCTGACCGGGTCCGCAAGTTCTTCCGGTCCATCATGGACGGCGTGAAGCACGTGGGTCAGCACAGTCAGCATGGCTGGGGTGTTTTTAGAGGGTGGGGCTCAAAGTTCACCCTGTCTCTTCACCCGTGCCCACGTCACGGCCCAGGGCCCCTCCTGGGTGCTGACTGGCCCCCGCCGGATACGGCGCAGCCAGGCCCCTGACCGCGGTCCCGCGCTGGGTGCTGCCCCGGGGTCCCCGAGTCCCAGCCAAGGGGCTGTGGGGCTCCGGGCCTGGGGACCAGCCCCACCGCTGTCCCCAGCTAGGGTCCTGCGCAACGTGTGGTACTGGCTCCTGCACATCGGCGACGTGTGCAACGCCGAGCTGGGCAACCCCTACCTCAAGTGTGCGCGGGTCTTCGACGACGCCAAGGACCGCTGCATGCACGTCGTCCCCTGGGCCTACCACCTGTGCTACGTGCTCATGCCCTTCAAGCTCGCGCTGTGCGGACTGGCCAGTGGTGAGGGCCGGCGAGCGCCTGCGGGGCAGGGCCAGTGAGTAGGGCGTCCGTCGGCGGGGCTGGGCCCGCGCTGGGGCCGCTGGGGGCCCTGGGGGCGCTGGGAGAAGCCGGTTTGGAGCCGGTGCGGAGGTCAGCAGCAAGAGCGAGAGGCCAGAGGACCCGGAGGCAGCGGGAGAGCCTTGCGCCTCCGCCTCCCCTGACGCTCGGTCTCTGGGTCCCAGTGGTGCAGGTGTTCTGCGTTATCCCCAAGTACATCCAGCCCTTCTTGCGCAAGACCCTTGGCACCCGTGAGTGACCCCTCCCAGCCCTGCTGGGGGGTGCTCCTGGGGACTCTCCCCTCTCCAGGCCAGCCGTGCTCCCAGTCCCCAGTGAGAATGCAGGAGGGAGGAAAGGTGCCAGGAAGGGATGCGGGGAAGTGGGAGGCCCAGCAGGGGGAGGACCCGGGCTTCCTGCTCCCCTCCCCGTCCTCCCAGCCCAGGGCAGGGCACTGAGATGGGCCGTCACAGAGAGGGGCCGTGGTGTCAGGCCCCTGGTGGTGACAGCATGGACCGCAGGGGCTTCTCCTCTCCTCGGGGTGGGGGGATCCCGGCTGGTCTGCAAGCTGTGCCAGGCCCTGCCCCCACTAACTCTCCTGGCTTCCGGCTCCCCTGCACCTGCTGGCCCCAGCTGTGAGGAACCTAATTAACCGGGTGCGTCAGGAGTTCGAGTTCAATGTGACGGCCGCCCACCACTTCTCCGTGGACCTCAACGCCTCTCGGAGCCTGTCACAGGTGGCCCTGGACCTCCATGAAGCCGTCAGCCTGAAGCTGCACGGTGTCCGAGAGGCCCTGGCCCTGATGGGCTACACCACGCCTCTGCTGCTTTCACTCCTCTACCTCCAGTGAGGGGGGTCCGGCTGGGGGCTTGGGCTGCGAGGTGCCAGGTCGCCTCCACGGCCTCTGGGGAGGCTGGAGCCTGGGGGCCGAGGGACGTGGGATGGGTGTAGGCTGGGGAGCTGAGGGGCCTCCCATTTACCCTGCCAGAGCTCTGTTCTACCGGTACTGTTACTTGAACTGGGTCAGTTATGACAACGTGTACATCACCAGCCGGTTCCTACGCATGGAGGCCATCCGCTCTGAGGCGGGGCTGCCCACGGTGCTGCCCCTCAGCGCCCATGAAGCCAGACGCTATATCCAGCCTGGTGAGGGCCCCAAAATTGGAGACCGAGACCCAGGGGGACACCAGGGTCTCCCCTTCACCCCAGCCCTGACCCTGGGCTCTGTGCACAGCCCTGTCTCTGGGGAGCCCTCGGTCCCAAAGTGGGAAGGAGGATGCCTCCCGGCACCCAGACACCCAGACATAGACAGAAGGGCAGAGGAAGCTTCCGGGGGCGCTGGACATCCCGACAGAGGGAAGTGTAGGTGGGGAGGGGCTGCCAGCTAAGGGAAGGGGGGCTTTGGGGGTGATGCCGGAAGTATGAACCTGCCAATATGGAGAGGAAGCCTGGGAGGCTGGGGCTGGGTTGCCCAGGAGGGAGGGTTCCTCTAGCCTCAGAGCCCCTCCCACCCTCGTCCAGGGACCATCCCAGCTTCCACACCAGATGGGCAAACAGGCCCTGGCTCGGAATGGGGCGCACTCTGCCCGGAGACTAGGCAGTGGCCTCCTGACGGCCCTCCCTGCAGGTTCCATCTTCCTGTCCGGGTGGGAGCAGATGTTCTACGCCCTGGCCGTCCTCAGCCTCGCCCGGCACCTCCTCCTCGTGCTGGCCCTAGTCTTCCTGGACTACGCCGTCTTCTGGGTGCTCGACCTGGCCCGGTACCAGTTGCAGGGGGAGATCGTGGCCCGCAGTGAGTGCCCGGGGCCTCCCGCTGCGGTCCCCTTGGTCGGCGTCCCCCCAGCCTCCTGGGTCCCGGGGATTGCCTGGAGGTCCCTAGGTCACTGTCACTCATCAGCCCCGATCCTGCCCCCGCCAACTCTCCACTCCGCCTGGGACCCCTGCCTCCGCGTCCTGGGTCCACCAGACGGGGTAGTGGGAAGCACAGGACCTGGAGTCGGGGAGCCTGCCCCCTGCAGCGGTGACTCGGGCCGTCCCCGAACCCCCAGAGCTTCAGTCGTCTCTTCGGAGCTGGGATGCTAGGCGCAGCCCCCGGGTCGCTTGAAGGGGCCCAGGACGCCCTGTGTGGGAGGGCCTGGCAGGCCGTGGTGATGAACACGCGGGGGCCACAGGGTGTCATGACTCTCATCCCTTGCGCAGAGGCCGGTGGCAGTTAGAAAGTGCCCAATGCAGTCACCGGCGCACTCAGCCCGGCGCCCGCCACCACTGGACACGCAGCACATTAGCAAGTGCTTGAAAGTGAACGCTTCTGGGCCGTCGCGGGGACGGGGGACGGGGGACGGACTCATGGAGCATCGAGGCCTCTCAAAGAGGCTCCTGGGGGCCAGGGGCTTGGTGGGGCCCTGGGGCAGCAGAGGCCCCTGGCTGGGGGGTGGGGCTGCGAGCCTCCCTGTCCCACCACCCGCCCCCCGGCACCGGCCCTCACAGAGTGCGCTGTGCTAGGCCCCGTGCTAGTGTCCATAACCGTGGAAGGCACTGGCTACACCGGGAGGATTTACCGGGACCTGGTGTCGGCGTTCGACGTCTTGCAGCAACGCAACATCAGCATCTTGTCCCGGCACTGCCTCCTGAGGCCCTCGGAGCCAGATGCCACCGGGTACATCGTCATCGGTACCGACCTTGGCCGTGAGGGCACGGGGTGGGGAGGGAACAGGCGTGGCAGAGGGCGTGAGGGCCGGGGGGGCCGGCGGCCCACACCCGCAGATGTGGCTCTTGGCCTTGCTGCCCCCCAGGCATTCTGTACGGCCTGAGTTTCTTCGTCACGCTATTCGGCAACTATGTCAGCAGGCTGCGGCGGGCCATCTGCGCCTCCTACTATCCCTCGCGGGAGCAGGTGAGCAGCCATGGCCACGGCCGCTGTCCCCCTGCCCGCTGGGAGCCCGCGGCCATCTGTCTTGGTTTTGGGGAGCTTCGACTCCTCGATGGCGCCGGTCCTCTCTCCTCTGGCTGAAGTCCCGCTAAGCACATGACCTGGACAGCGGGTCTCCAGGCCCCAGGGGTGCTGAGAGCAGGGGTGCCTCTTGGGGGGCGTTGGCTGAGAAGGAGCTTGTCGTCCCCAGAGTGTGGTGAAGGGCATGGCAACCGGGGTCCGCGCTGGCATGTTGAGGCGTGAGTGGAAATCCAGCGGTTGGGTGCTCGCTCGCCAATCAGTCCCGGAGCTGTGGCGGAGCCCTCCCCACCCCGTGCCAGGATGAAGCCGACCCCACCCAGAGCTCACGGTCTCAAGGCCAGACGGGCTTTTAACCAGATATTACAAGGAAGAAGTGTTTTTGTGCAGGAATAAAGAAAGTGCTATGAACACCCAGAGGACAGACCAGGTCACCCCACCTAGGGGAGCCCAGGGGCTTCCCAAAGGAAGGGGCATCGGAACCTAGCCTAGACGGATTCGTAGGCGTGGACAGAAGGCAAAGGAAGGGAGTGGGGATGGGGGCAGAAGGCATTCCAGGTAGATGAGACGGGATCAAGGCAGATCCCAGCCCCGATCTCCCCTCCACCAGGAGAGGATCTCCTACCTCTACAACCTACTTCTGAGCCACCGAACGAATCTGCCAGCGACCGTGCACCGAGCAGCGAGACGGCGTGCGGCTGACCAGGGCCACGCAAGTGTCCTCCAGAAGCTGTCCAGGCGGTGGGCCCACTGTCCTCCCTTGCAGAAGTGGGGCAAGAGAGGACAGAAAAAGAGCCAGAGGTCACAGTGGGTCCCTGTCCTCCTTGAGTCCCCGAGGTTTGGCTGCAGAGGGTGCCCATTCACTGTGATCCGTGTGCGAACAGGGAGACAGGGATGAGAATTCTGCGCAGTGGGCAGTGGGGGGAGGAGGCAGGCGGGACACAGAGGTTGCAGCTACAGGGGGTGGAGGTCAGGCTGCGGGGAGGCCTGCCCCAGCTGGAGGGTGTTGGGTGTGGAGTGGGCTGGCGAGTCAGTATCTGGGACTCCTCCCCAGGTGCTACTTTCTGGGCCCTGTGCTCAGCCACTTCTGGACACTCCAGGATTATTGCCTGGGCTGCGGGCAGCCCCACGACCCCGAGGACACGGAGAACTTTGTGTCCTGCAGCACCCCAGGCTGCCGAGGTGAGACCCCAGGAGGGACCTCTCTTTGTGGGGACTCCCCACGGTCGTGTGTGACAATTGGCTATGGTCCTTCCTCTGTGGACTTCTGGAACTCACACTTTGGGCCCCTCCCTTCGTGACCACATGTTCTTGTCTACAGAGAACCATGAGAAGCTCATTTTCCCCGTGTTTGCCTTAATTCTGTTGGTGGTAACCACTGGTTCGCAAGTGGCATTGCAGCCGGTCCCTGGCTTGTCCCTCTGTGAGGACAGTCCCCGCAGGGCTGGAGGCGAGGGGAGCTTGGTGGCGGGGTGGATGGACTAGCTCAGCCACCCTTTCCTGCCCTCCTGGTGTTTGCAGGTCTCTTCTGCCCCACCTGCTTCCGCCTCCTGGACAACACCTGCTCCGTGTGTGCGGCGCCCCTCTCCCAGCTGGGGGGCCTGGACCTGGAGCTGTGAGTCTCCAGGGGATGCGGTGGCTGCAGTCCTGTCCGTGGGGGCGGTGGGAGCTGCCGCCTGATGGGAGGCTTTCGCAGGGACTCCAGTGATGAGGAGGGCCCCCGGCTCTGGCTGGCCGCCGCTCGGAGGAAGGACCCCGAGCAGGAGCGTTTCCTGCGGCACCAGCTGCAGGAGGCCCTGGGCAGGACCCTTGCTTCGGAGTCCAGCTCCGAGGTCAGGTGAGCAGAAAGCAGGACCTGGGGCCTGGGAGGCCTGAGCCGTCTGCCATGTGTGCAGTGGGCCCCTGGGGTGCGTGGCCCTGTGCTAGGGCTGGAGACAGGTGAAGGGCTCGTGGCGGAGTTGGGGGGGGACCTGTCCAGCTTGCCCTGAACGAGCCTATGGAGCGGTGGGGAGTGATAGCGGGCCGGTGTCCCTGTCCAGGAGAGCAGCAGGCCAGGTCAGGCAGGGGACAGAATGGCCGGGTTGGGATGGGGTTGAATTAATGAGGGCTTCAGGGAACAAGTGGAAAAAGAGTGGGTTCGGGGGTAACCTGGGTGTCCACTGGGTCAAGGGGCAGAGAAGAGCATGGGGGGCGAGGAGCCTGGGGGGAGCCTAGAGAATGGGAGATGTTTAAGAGGCTGTGTGTGTCTGTCACTTGAGTCAGGGGCGCTGAGATGAGCTGGGAAGTCGAGGGGTAGAGAGCTGGCTGAGTGCCCTACTGGCCGTCTGAAGATCCCAGGAAATGGCCTCGTACATTCCTGGCGGTCCTCTAAGACACGAGCTGAGAAGGCAGTGGGAAGCCAGGGCGGCCTCAGGACGGAGGTGCTGAGGGTGGGGAGCTCTTGGGTCGGCGTGGTGCCGGCCGAGCGGAAGGACCGGCTCTGGGGAAAGAGGAGGGCTCGGGTGGGGAGCTCTGGGCTGTCCGTGGGGAAGCCGGCCGCCCAGGGGCCGCTACGAAAGGTCTGGGGTCTGGGCCTGTGGCGCCAGGCTTGAGTTATTACAGTGGGGAAGGAGGGTGAGGGCAGGACAGGAGGGGCGAAGGGGAACGGGCAGAACCCTGAGGGGCTCAGGCACAAACCAAGCAGGGGAGAGGCTGGAGCAGGTGGGAGCCCAGCATAATCATGCAGAGACAGGGGCGAGGCGGCGGCGGTGGCGGAGAGGTCACTGGAGTGCCTGTGGGGACATTTCTCGTGGTCCCGAGCAAGCCCAAGCCAGAGCAGACCGTAACGGGCCATAGGCCAGTAGGTAGAGAAGACCCAGAAGGAAGCTGTGCGCAGCTTGGTGTCAGAGCCAGAGACGCTCAGTCCTGTCCCTGCGGACGTCACTGCCGGAGTTGAACAAGGAAGCTCATCGGGGAAGAGCGGGGAGTCCGCGCCCCGCACAGGCAGAGCGGGCTGGGGGGCCGGTGCGAAGGGATGTGGGGCTACCCAGGAAGAGGGAGAGCTGGGCCCTTCGGAGGCCCTTCCTGAGGGACCGGGTCTGGGCCAGGTGGCGCGGCGGCCTCAGGAGAGTGGCATCCCCTGAGCGGAGTCAGTGCCCTCCAGGCCGCTGGCCTTGCCGTTCCCTGCAGGCTCAGAGGGCAGGGAGCCCTGCTGAGAGCCAGGAAGGGGCTGGGAGTGGACGGTTGCAAGGACCGGGTCTAGGGGGCAAAAACACCTGCCCTGGGAGTGTGGGCAGCAGCGGGCTCGGGGGCCTCAGAGGCACAGACGCCGCCCGCGCGGCGCAGCCGGACTGAAGTCCAGGGTGCTGGGTGACGTGGCTTTCTTCGAGACCAGGACCCGAGGGCTGAAGGCTCTTTTTGGGTGGATCAGGGGAAGGACACTGGGGAGAGAATGGGGGTGTCTTCAGGAAGCGTGTGATAGGACTGGCCTTGGGGTAGAAAAGGGACTGACTCCCCAGGGAAGTCCAAGGTCCCTGTCTCACTGAGATGTGAGAGCAGGAGGGACACAGAATGGGTCATGGTCAGGGAAAGTTCTGGGATAAATCCAGAGGCGGCCAAGGTTGGGGGGTTGTTCCAGTAGGAGCAGGGGCAGAGGCCTCTGTGGCCATGAGGTCAAGGATTGGAAGGCTAGAGAGGTGGGGGTGTCCCCAGTGAGGAGGGTGGGGGCCACATAGCAGTTGGTCTGGTCTTGGCCCCTGGGTGGGTGCAGCAGATGTCTGGGGAGATAGCTGTGGCCCCGGGGGGCAGGTGCCACTGGCAGGACCTCTGCAATGTCCCATGTACCAGCAGGTTTGAGAAAGACAAGCAGCCTTCATTTGGGAGGCGTACAAATCGCAGTGGGCATGGGCTGGTGGGAATGGGGCGGGGGAGGGACTGGCACGGGCTGGTAGGAACGGGGTGGGGGAGGGACGGGGGCTGGTGGGAACGGGGTGGGAGAGCGATGGGCACGTGCTGGTGTGAACAGGCGGGGGGGGGGGGAACGGTAAGCTGAGGGGCTGGGGAGGAAGTGATGCTTTATTTTCAGAGGTTCCTGGGGGCTCCCTGAACTTAAAAGCGGGGTCGTGGGGATGAGGGAAGCTTGATCCCTGACCATGGAGCCGTACCACCGAGATCACTCCTGGTTCTGTCCTTATTGGCCATGTGACCTTGGGCAAGGGATTGCCCACTGGTCCCTCAGCACCAGCCTAAAACTGGGGCTCTCGGGCCACAGGCTGAGATCCTGTGGGGACCGTGGGAGCAGCGGAGGCTGGTCTGGACAGGGCAGGAGTGCACCTGTGGAAACGGCATCCCTGACTGCGCCACTCCCTTGCCCTCCTCACTAGTGACCTGGATGAGGAGAAGGGGCCTCCGCAGAGGACACACAGTTAGCAGCTCCTACCGGGTGCCCAGTCTTTCAGGGTTCCCACCCTGCCTCTGCCCCTCCTTGGACAGACGGCCTCCCAAACCCTCTGCCCCACAGCAGTCCCCCTCCAGCTCCAGAAGCCCGGCCTCTCCGTCTCTCTTCTCCCTCCCCTGATCCCTCCCACCTACCCCCAAAATGAAGGAACCAAAGGCAGACAAGGGTGTGAGTCTTAAATTATTATTTCTTCCTGTCCTTTACACCCGAGGTGGGGGCAGGGGAAGAGGAGGGGAAGAGGAGGGGGGGAAATTGCCTCCCCCCCTAAGGCACTGAGTGGAGAAGCCGCAAGGGGGGAGGGGGGAGGTCACATTGTCCTCGCTCTCTGGGGCTGGGCCCCAGGTCTCCCCCATCACCTGAAATGCTAAGATGAGGCCCAGGGCAACCCGACCTCCCCCAACCCCAATATATTACATCATCACTTTTTAAATAGATACAGGGACTGGTCCCGCTACCCCCTCCCTGTGACACCCCCTCACTCCTGGGGGTACCTGGGCAGCTGTGCAAATGGGCATGAGGGTGCAGGGGAGGAAGGGAGAGCACCGGGCCCCTTAACCTGCCCCTTTTAGGAAGGGGTAGGGGCCGCCAGGCCAGGGAGGGGAAATAGTGCAAGGCAGAGCCCAGGCCGCAACGGGGGGGAGCACCCAGCAAGGGAGGGGGCGGACACCCCTCCAGCAGAATCGGGTAGTTAAAAATCGGAAACTAGATTTCATCGAGACCGACAGAAGAGGCTATGTACAGGCCCGGGCGGACTCCGTCCTAAGGGAACAGTGGGGGTCACTCCGCGGCCCAGCGGGGCCCGGGCCGGCAAGGGAACCCCCACCTCCCGCGCCTTCCCGACCGGCGCCCTCACCCCCCGCCCGGGCGCCCGCGGCTCGCGGGAACTGCCGCCAGGGGGCGCCCGCCCGCCGCGCGCTCCGCAGCCCGCAGCCCCTCACCCGTCCCGCAGCCCGCGCCGCGCCAGCCTGGGGGCGGCGTGAGTCAGGGGCGGCCCGGCGGCGGCTCCGGCTCGCACCTGGGCGGGAGGAGGAGAGGAGGCTAGGAGCCACCCGGCCCGCCCTGCCCTCTGGCCCCGGGGAGGGAGCGGCGGGAACAAGACATTCCCTGCCCGGGGACGCGGGAGGGGAGGGCAGGGCCGGGGCGGAGAGCCGAGCGGAGCGGCCCCTCCCGCTGCCCCCAGGGGCGGGCGAGCCACTCAGGCCACCCCGCCCCCGGCTCCTCCAGGACCCCGTGACTCAGCGCTCCGAGCCTGGCGGGGGTGGGGGGTGGGGGGAGTGAGGGTGCGGGTGGGGGTGGGGTGCGGGTGGGGGCGCGAGGATGGCTCCTTCCGGCGGGCCCAATCCCCGAGGCTTTCCAGCCTCTACCTCGCTTCCCCCCACCCACCCTTCCTGGCCGCCCCCTTTGCATAATTCTCTGCCGGGGAAAGGAACAGAAAGCAGGAAGGAGGGGGTCTCAGAAGGGGAGGGAGGGGCGGTCCTTCACCCCCGGACTCCGCCAAACCCCTGGGGGCATGGGGGCGGGGCGAGGCTTTGGTCCCAAGCCCCCTACCCCCTAGAAACCCGCATAGCCGAATTGGGACCCCACAAATCAGAAATACATTATTGCTTCTACTCCCCAGGAGCGGCAGGGGAGGGTTGACAGGGCCCCACCGTTCACAACAAACAGCTGGAAATGGAGACGTACTATCGGGGATCACTCCTTAGGAGTTCACCCCAATCTGGGGAGCCCCCGACCCCAAAGCCTTCTCAGCTTGGAACTGGAATGAGGGCTCTGGGGCGACAGGGGCGGACTGCTGAAGCCAGGGAGGCCAGCGCCCGGACCCCAGCCCTGTCCAGCCCGCGTGCCCCCACTGCTTGGCATGGGCGCCCTGGCCGCGTGCTGCTGGGGACGGCCACGGGCCCTCTTTAAGAGGACTCCATGGTACCTTCAGCCTTAGGCGTCCTGGGTGCCCCCTCCTCCTCCTCATCTTCAGGGGGGCCCAGGGTGGAGACCGGGGGCCCAGGCGGGGCTGACTGCTCCCAGAACCGAGCCAGAGAGAGGCGGAAGGTGTTCAAGTGGCCATTGGAGAGGTCGAGGCCCGCGGTGGCCGGGGCGGCGGCGGAGGGGGGTGGGTAGTGCGGGGGCGCGTCGTCCTTGCGGCGCCGCCGGGTGCGCACCTCCAGGCAGTTCTGGCCCTTGAGGTGGCGCTGCAGGTGGTCCTCCTTGGCGAAAGCCTTGTGGCACAGGTGGCACTCGTAGGGCCGGTCCCCCGTGTGCAGGTGCATGTGGTTCTTGAGGTCATAGCTGTGCAGGAAGCGGGCTGGGCAGTGCGGGCAAGAGTAGGGGCGCTCTCCCGTGTGCTTCCGCATGTGGATCTTCAGCTTGTCGTTCCTGGCGGGCAGGGGGAGGGGTGCCGGTCAGGCCCGGGACCACCCCCTCCCGACACCCCCCCCCCCCCCCCCGCAGGTGAGCAGCGCCACCACCCCCTCCAGGGCTTCCAACCCCAAAGCTGTCCTGAGCCAAACCCACCTCCCTCACCTTTCTTTCTCCCGGCCTCCCAATCTGGGTGTCTCCAGTGGCTCTAGGGACCTCCACACCCCCAGTCCTTCTGGGCGGGGACCCCCCCCTGCTGGGTCTCCGGCCCCCTAGTGCTCACCGGGTGAAGCGGACGCCGCAGACCTCACAGGCAAACGGCTTCTCCCCGGTGTGGGTCCTCATGTGGCGCGGCAGCTTGCCCGCCCCGTGGATGATCTTGTGGCAGACCGGGCACTCCTGCGGCATCTGGGAGCGGCGCTTGCGCACCAGCTTGTCCTGGCCATCCAGGCCTGGGGCCAGAGCGTCCTGGTGCAGCGAACTCAGGTAGGCCATCAGGTCAGGGTCAATGGTGTCCTCGTCCGAGCCCAGCTCCTCTGGGGACAGCGGGGGTCCCCCTCCCTGCGCCATCCCGTAGGCAGAAGGGTACACCAGCTCCTCTTCTTCCTCATCACCCTCATAGGGCTCGTAAGTCAGGGGCCCCTCAGGGGGTGAAGCAGTCCCCGCTGGAGGGCTGTAGCTGTCCCCCAGCCCACTGCCTGTGCCGCTGCCCACTCTGCCCCCCGCCACCTCCTCCTCCTCATAGGTCGTGGGGTGGGCAGGTACCGTGGGTGCCTCGGACACTAAGTGGTTTGCCCGGGCCCCCTTGGTCTGCAGGAAAGCTTTCCGGGGCTTGCGGCTGCGGCGGGCCACTGGCCGTGGTGTGGGCTGGGGCGGGGGCGGGAGGGGCCCCTGGGGCGGTCTGTCTTCTCCGTTGGGAACTCCCGAGGAGGCCGAGGCCGTGGCCGTGGCCGTGGCGAAGGCCTCCAGGTACTGGCGGGCCCGCTCACAGTCGTCCTCGTCGGGGCTGGGGGCCTCCAGCCCACTGCCCTGCAGGATCTCCATGCAGGCTGCGATGACGCATGGGATCTCCAGCAGCCGGGCGGCCTGCAGCACGGCGGGCATGTTGGCGCTGCTGGTGGTCAGCGTGGCCGTGTAGGCGAACTCCAGCAGGGCACCCAGGGCCTCGGGCCCCACAAAATCCAGTTCGCATACGCCGGCCCCGGCGGCCCCCACTGCCGCGCCACCGCCCCCTGCCCCTGCCATCGCACCGCCGCCCTCAGTGAAGAGCTTCTTGAAGTAGTGGCTGCAGGCGGCCAGCACAGCCCGGTGGGTGCGGTACTCGAGGCCCTGTGTCCGGATGGTGAGGTCGCACAGGTGGCCCAGCTGCCGCTGCTCATTGAGGCAGCTCAGGAGCTCGCTGCTGTGGTCCGGGAATGGGATCCCGATGAGGTCGTCCTCGGGGCTCCCCATCTTGTTCTGCGGGGTGGAGGACAGGGGCAGGTGAAAGGCTCTCGGCCTGCACTTCTGTGCCGGCAGACTGCCAGCTCGGCTCCCAAGTGCTTCAGACCCAGAAGCCTCCCCGGACTGAGAAGCAGTCTTCTCACAGACAGGGGACCCAAGGCGCAGACAGGGGAAGCGACTTTCCAACTTCTGAGGGGCAGAAGGGTGTTCAGACCCAGGCGGCGGGCCCACAGTCCTGTTCCCAGCTGCCCTGGCCGCCCCGCCTGCTTCGCCTGCCTTTGGAGGGAGCTCTGGGGTCCTGGCCCAGGCTTCATGAAGGACTCGGGGCTCGGTCACCTGAGAAGTGGGGTGACAGCCTCTGATGGCACTAGCGAGGCCAAGGACGGAGCTAAGATTCGCACTGTACCAAGGTCTGCTCCGGGCACTTCCACCCAAGTGACCCCCCCGAGGGTCCAGGGCTCCACGGAGGCTCTGCAAACTCGCCAGGCAGCTTCCCAGCACCTTCACCTTCACCCTCCTCCTCCTCCCCTCCCCCACCCGCTAAAAGTTCATCTCCCCTTTTAGATTTCGCCGCCCCCCCCCAGGCCAAAAGGGAAACACTGCTCCCAGCATCCCTCCCCCCACATCCTCCCCTCCCCCAGGGGGCCAAGGAGCAGCCACCCTTTGCTGGGGTGTCAGGGCCTGGCTCTGGTGCTTCCTGCCCCGCACAGATAAGCATCATCCCCGCCCCCTCCCCCACTGCCAATAGGCCAAGTTCCAGTTCCACCCCTCCCCGCCGCAGCTGCCATGGCACCTCTCCCTCCACACCTCTCCCTCCCCATCCATGGCCCTTTGGGAGAGTGGAGAGCACCAGGCCCAGAGGGTTATCTTCTAGCAGAGGTGCTCCCCTCCAAGGGAGGCACTGCAGCCCCCCAGCACCCCGAGGCTGGTGGGGGGACAGGAGGGCGGCAGGTGGGCCTGGCCTGGGAGTGAGGAGCGCAGCCTGAGTCCCAGGTTTGCCGCCAGGTTGCTGAATGACCTTGGGACAGTCCCTTCTGTTGGGCGTGTGTTTCCGGGGCTGTACAAGGAGCAGGTGGGAGCAGAGGTCCCAAGAGCGCAGCCCTTGGGGCCTGACACTGGGGGGGTGAGTCTGAAGCAAGTGCAGATGGGGGGCCTGGAAAGAAAGGGGCTCTGAAGCCGGCTGCCGGAGAGGGAAACCTGCCCCTATGGCTCTGAGTTCTTTGACTTTAAACACACCCGTCTCTGAGCCTCCTTCCTAGTCTACTCTATGGGTGATTCCACCGGACCGGAGGCCTGTGGGGACATCGGCTAAATGAGACCACGTGGGGGGTGCAATAAATATTCTGGCCTTGGGAGGTAGGAATGAGGCCTCGCCCGGGGCAGATTCCACAAATGGCCTCTCCTGGGAAGGCTTGGGGACAGCTGGGTCTCCCTGCCTCAAATCGCCCCAAAGAGTCAAGTTACTATGAGCTACATGACCTTGGATCAGTCACTTCCTTTCCCCAGGAAGCCGGTTTCCTCCTCTGTAACAGGAAAGGCTGACGAGGGCGGGTCCCACTCACCCTGGTCAGTGTCTTCTTTGCCACTCCCAACAGCTGCTCAGCCCCACCGCGGAGGGAAAAGGCTTTTTCGGGGAGCTGGGGGGGGTCAAGAGCCACAGATTTCCCCTTGGGAACACAAGAGCTGCATTGTCTCTGCCTGTCACCTTCCCTGTGACGCTGGGACTCCTGCAGGGCACCCTCAGGGAGCAGCACCCACGTGTCTCCCCTCTCCGGTCCAGACACCCAGGTGCCTTCAGCAAGCCCTCTGCTCCCACCTGGAGTTCCCAAGCCACTTCTCTCCCTGGGAGCCACCCCAGCTCGCCTTGCTTCCCTGCCCACACTTCACAACAGCAAGTGGCAAATGGCCCCAGGGCTTGGGAACAAGCAAAGGCCGGGTGGGCAGTGGCGGCAGCGGGCACCCTCCTGCGCCCAGGCGGATCCCGTCCCTCCCAAGGGGGATGGGTGGGGCTGTCCTCGCTGTCCATTGGCCTGGAGCTGGGCACCCGCAGGCACGTGGCTGGCCCCAGCCCTCTCCCTCCTTCCCTCCCCACCTCACCCATTTCTGCCGCTAGGCCCGCCTCCTTGCTCCCACCCGGGCCAGTCTCCGCGGCAACTCGGCATGGCAGGGTGCTGATTGGCTGACCCTGCTGTCAGGTCACGGGCTTAGGCTGCTTCAGTGCTTGCAACTCACACGGGTGCTTGGGCCAGGGTGGGTGTTTAACCCCTTAGGCCCAAGTCCAGTACCCACGGCAAGGAGGTAGCAGTGAAGGAGGGGAGAGGCAGAGGACACTCGTAGGAAGGGGAGGTGCTCTAAGGTTCTCTAGCTTCTGGGAAACTCCCCCAGCCCTTACCCAGGGCTCTGGCGCCCAGGCCAACTTAGATCCGCCTAGAACAATGCTGGTGCCAACCAGGCCGAGGGGGCACTCACAGCCACATCATCTACGGGGCGGGGCACCAGTGCCAGGATGCCCACCCCACCTTGGGCACCCTTCCCACATCTGCATCCCCAAGGGCCCAGCCCCCTGACGCCCCATGAGGGCGGCCCATCCCCACCCAGCCTGGCATGCCCCCTCTTGCTAAGGCCTTGTGGGCATGGGTGTGTGTGTGGTGGGGGGGGCGGCTGTGCCAGGGAACCAGGCAAGGTCTGTTTGGTTTGTTTGCCTGGTAGGGGGAAGAACTGGGGGCCCCGCCCCATCGCTCCCCCTTTCCCGCCACCCCCCCAGGCTCCCCTCACTGTCAGGCCTGCTAGACCGGCCAAGCAGGTGGGCAGCTCTCTTGAAACTGGGCCCTGAGTCAAGCCTGCCCCATCTTTGGTGGGGGGAAGACTCTGGGTGGGAAAGGCAGGGAGGGGACAAAGGTAGGAGCCCCTAAACCCCCAACTCCTCAGTGTCCTGGGGCACCTGCAGGGTGTGTCCTTAGCCAAGATACAAAAGGTGGAGAGCACTGGCCTTGACCGGGAAGGGAAAGGAGCCCGGAAGTCTTTCCAGGTGCTGACCTCTGGCAGTGTCCCGGGGGGCACCTGAGCCCTGACACAGGGATGCGGCAGGGATCCGGCCCCCAAGGGGCAGATGAGTGAAGCTGGCCTCCCTTCCCCACACCCTGGGGATTAGGGGAGTGAGGCTTAGTGTGGGGGGCAGTGGGCGGAGCTGGGATTAGCACAGAGAGAACAGGTATGAGGCTGAGACACAGGCACCCAGACACCCCCCACCCAAAAGGCTTCTGCAGGTGCAGCTGCTCAGGGTGAGGGAGGGTGAGGTCAGCTTGTGACATCCCCCTTCCAGGTGATGGGGGCCTGGGGCGCTCCCCAGCGCCCACCCCCCATTTTGGCTAGCCACCCCCCCACTTCTTTCTCCTTTCTGCCTCCCGCCCCCGCCCCAACTCCAGCCTCAGGTTCTCTTCCTGTTTTTTTTGGAGCTCGGTTTGCACGCAGCAGTGGGGCTTCGGCCAGTGGCCGGACCAGGGGGGTAGGGAAGTGGGACAGCTGGTCCAAAGTCCTCAGGGACCCAGGAATCCTGGCTCCCCAGCTCTCCTCCTCTTTCCAGGGCCTCTGGAGCCCAGGGGCTGGAGCCACCTGGACTGCCCAGTCGGGAAGGCGGGATCAGGGGCTGAGGGAGTCCCCTGAAGGACGGTACTGGCCTGGAAGGTAAAGCCCCGGGCCCAGGGATCCCCTGGCGCCTACAGAGCCCATGGGTCCGCACCCCAGCCCCTCAGAGCAAGTGCGTGCCCTGCCCATCCCCCACATGCCGCTTCCCCCCTCCTAACCTCACCACCCCCAGCACTCACACTTCCTGGGGGCCAGGCGGGGAAGGGAGACCGCAAGCCACGAAGGGGGAAGGAGGCCAGGGGAGTTGG
This sequence comes from Lutra lutra, assembly GCF_902655055.1. Taxonomy (NCBI): domain Eukaryota; kingdom Metazoa; phylum Chordata; class Mammalia; order Carnivora; family Mustelidae; genus Lutra; species Lutra lutra. The sequence goes on from NC_062292.1 coordinate 68,911,376, forward strand.
CTGCTTCCCGGTGCCGTGGGGGTTAAGCCTCTCCTCCCTCAAAATCCCCAATTCCTGGTGCTCCCTGAAACGAGAGAGGTCTCAGTGCCCCTCCACATTTCTTTCCCTGACACCGGCTCTAGCCCATGGCCCCCGCCCTGCAGGCCACACTGGGGGGTGTGAGGGACGATGTCAGAGGAGGGAAGGGGGGCAATTCCCTTCCCCAGCCTTCCTCCTTCACCTTTGGGGACCCCTGCCCCATGCCTGGGGCCCCCATCCTTGGCCTCCCCTTCCAGTCCCCTTGCTGACCGGCCCACCCTGTGCCTGCTCCGCCACGCATCCTTGCTGTCCCTCCTTCAGCCCTGGCCAGCCTCCTGCCTCCTCGGCCCTTGGCCCCCAGGAGCTGCCCTGCCCGCTCATTCCTTTACCCTCAGGTCTCCACTCCAGCCTCTCCCGCTTCCTCCATCCCGCCCTGCTCCGAGCATCTGCTCTCTTCTGCCCAGGCTGGCCGATAGAGAGAGGGCCCTGGGGAATCGAGTCAAGGAGCCAGGCCTGCCTTCCAAGGCCTGGTCTTGCCATAGGATGGCCACACTCAGGGGATCCATGCCACCCTTCTAGAAGAAGCACAGGACCGAAATTTGGGGGCCAGCTGGGGAGGATGGTGGCGGTGGGGGGGGGGCTGGTGCGGAGAGAGCGGATGTGGGGTGGGGTGGGGGGGACAACCTAGGCCTCTCTGCCCGTCAGAATTTCCAGCCCTGGAACTGCTGGGCTTTCCCCGGAGGGTACCCACCCTGGGCCAGGCGACGGTACCAGGACAGACCCCCACCGTCAGGGCTCTAAGTGGGACCTGCCTAGGCAATGCCCTCTCCCCTCAGGGCCCGAGGAGCCGGCATAAGGTGCCAGGGTCTGCCCAGTGCCCACCCCCTCCCCCCAGCCGAGCGTCTCAGGCTGGGTAACCGAGCCGCCTGGTAACCCCACACCCGCCAAGCCGCAGGCAGAAACCTGAGCCCCCCAGCCCCAGAGGACACCCCAGCCCGATCCCCGGAGCCCGGCTCCCTGCCAGCCTGTCCAGCCTCCTGTCCTGGCCCAGCAGTCCTTGGGCTCCGGTAGGCCCCTTCTGCTTCTCAGTCCTCCTGGGGCCCCTGGGGCCGAAGCGCTCCTCACACCCTCAGCTCCCTCCACCTTCCCAGGGAAGTTTGGACACCCTCTTCCTAGCCTGTTTTCAGTCCCTCTCTGACCCTTGGCCAATTCTAGGCCTCCAAGCCGCCCCTGGGGCCTGATCTCCCCAGCCGGAGCAGGGCCTACTCACCTGAGCGCTGAGGGGCCTTGCCGGCAACTCCTCTTGGCCCCTGGGGGAGCAGGTTGGGAGGGGTGGGGGAGGGCCTGGCTGGGGGGGGGAGGTGGGGTGGCTGTTCCCCGCTCCAGCTCCCTCCTTCAAAGGGGCCGCCCACGACCTGGCCCAGCCCCTCCCCCCTAGAGCCTTAACCCTCTGGGTGCTGTCCCCCCTCCCTCCAAGCTGGGGGGAGGGGTTACCAGAGGGCTGGCAGCGTGGGAGAGGGCCTGAAGTCTCTGCCTGTGGTGCCCAAAGCCCCGGCAGTACCCACCCCCGCTCGGCCTTACTCAGTCCTGAAAGGGGAAAAAGGTGAGTGTAGGCATGGTAGGAGCTGGGACAGTCCAGGAGGACAGAGGTGAGGAGGAGCCACGGGAGAGGCTGCTGGAGGTGGGACTGGGAGAAGGAAGAAGGGAGGGGAGGGGACAGGAGGCAGCAGTGGCCAGAAGAGGGAGGAGGGGAACCCTGGACAGACAGTGCCAGGGCTGACAGGTGCCCAGGTCCCGGCCCCTCAGGGCATGTGGCACCGAGGAGGGCCACAGGGAAGCCCTCCGGTCCCCAGTGGGCCCCTGAGACCCCTAGGAGCTGACCGAATTCTCCCCACCCTGTCCTGGGCTGGGGCCCTCGGAGGCTGGGCAAGGCAGCACCCCGCCCTCCCCATGCCTCACCCCAAACCCACTCACATACCACAGTTCCTTGCCCGGGCGCCAGCCCCTGCCAACCAGGCTAGGGGGCAGCCCATGTGCCAGCCCCCAGTGGCCAGGGGGCTCCGGGGACAGAGCTGGCCTGAGGGGGGTGGACAGATGGGGGGAGCTGTGGGCACCGAAAGAGGAAGGAGCCAGGAGGGGGCATCTGCTGGGAAGCGCCTAGCCCCACCCCTTGCGCAAGCCTCCGCCACCCTGGCCGGTTGGGTGGGACCCGCCTGGGCCCGAGGGGCAACTCAGGAAGGCTCTGAGCCCGGAGATGGGTGGGCCACACAGTTCCACTGAAACAACTCCTAGGGTCCCTTATTCCTGGAGCAAGGGGTGCCCTCATGTTCCCCAGACATGAGGTCCATCCAAGTCCTCCTAGGTTGGTGAGGACCACTGGAATGCCCCTGAAACATCCCCTCCCCTTTCCCCCCAACAGCTGCTGGCTCAACGCCGCTGGCCTGCTGCCCCTCACCAGCTCCCAGCCCGGTTGGCACCTACCCACCAGGATGCTGGCAGTCCTGCCCTCCTCTCCCTCCTGCCCCCTGCTCCCAGCGCCCCATGCCAACTGTGGGCCTGGGGTGGGGGAGGGCCACCCCCGAGCCTTGGTGCCAGCCAGACGGGTCCAGTCCCCAGGTCCGACAGATAAGGCCCAAGACCCTGTTCTCCAGCCATCGCCTCTAGAGGCCCGGTGCAAGTCAGGGCCTACTCGGGGCGCCCAGCAGCCTGTGGATGGCCCCGTGAGCACTTACTGAAAGCTCCGTCCCTCAAGGTGGGTGCCAGCCTCCCAGTGTTCCCTCTGCCTAAGCATCTGCTTGGGCACCAAAGTCCCCGCAACTCCTGAAAGCCCTGGTGCCCCCAGCCGGCAAGGGAGTGGGGTGGGGCTGCTCTCTGCCCTTTGATCCCCATAAAGGCAGGGAACCAGCCTGGAGGGCAGGGGGCAGGGAAGGGGTTCATGGGGCCCCTCAGTGTTATCCCTGCCAGGGGCAGCAGCCAGGGTGGGGCATCTCTTGGGTGGGGTGCTAAGGTAAGAGTGGCAGCATGTCCCAGCAGAGGAGGGAGGTTAGTTGTGGGTACGTGGTGTTACATGGGCACAGGACGGCGAGAACAGGGTGAAGCGGGGTGGGTGGGATGCAGAGAGCACCCATGTCCCAATTCACCCCAGTCCTGGCTTTTACTCCCATCTAGCAACCCTTCCAGAATGCACCAAATTGAGAGCATGAGGACTACAACTCCCAGGATGCACCACAGTTACTCTGCATGTACCTTGGGAGTTGTAGTTCCGAAGAGAAGTTCTGCATTCTCCTCCCCAGAGCCTTGCTGACCAGGTGAGGAGGGCAGAGCTGGGGATCTGGCCAGAAATCTCCTTTTTAGAAGAGGTAAAAGGCTAGGAGATCCGTGGTGGAGGGGAAGAGGACCCCTTCTCCCAGGCAAAGGGGAGGAAAGGAGGAAGGAAGGAGGAGAGGATGTCTGTTGAAAGGGGCATATGGGTGGGGAGGAGTTGGGGGGGGGGGATGGAAACAGGAAGGAAACCGAAGCCAGAGACATGAGGTCGAACGCAGAGGCCTGGTAGCGCCTCGCTCTGAAGCCTGGCAGGGACTGGGACGGCATAAGAGGAATTAGGGATACCAACTGGTAGCAAACTGGTGTGTTCATGGGGGGCTCACTGGGTCCATCTGCCCGCCACAAGCCCTCTTTTGCCTGGGGCACCCCCACCCCTGGATCCCGCACAGGTGTTTGCTCGCTACGGAACTCTGAAGGCTGACTTGGTTCTAGGATGCTCGCAGGCAGGGGAAGAGGTTGGGGGAGTCAGGGCCAGGTCCGATGGGGAGTTCGGGGGAAGGAGCTAGGTGTGGGGTTAGGCCCAGGTGTGAGTCCAAGGAATCATGCTGGCAAATGAGGGTGCGACCTTCCATGGCAGCTGGGGGGCCTCAGTGCAGAGGGGCCTGCGTTACCGAGGCCACAGCCTCCCACCCACCTCAACTACAGGGTGCAGTGGAGAGGGCAGCCCTCTTCGATCTCCCCGCGGAATTTGCTAAAGGTAGCTTTCCCTCTGGGCCAGGCAGCCTGTGAACATCAGAGGCGGCAATGCAAGGGGCCAGATGGTGGCTGGGTGCCTTTCCTTAGTGGGGGTGGAGGTCACAAGTGGGGAGAGGCTCTGTTTCGAGGCCACTTTCCCCGGGTTCCCCAAGGCTCTGGACACATCCTTACAGGCCCCAGCTGATTCTTGCCAAGACCTGAGTGTTGCTGCTTGGGTGGGGGTGGGGGGCCTTCCTTGCCTCTCCAAAGCCCCTAAGAGTGGACTACAGTAGCTCTACCCCCTACCCCCAGTCCCCCAGGCCCGTCTTGGCGCTTGGCCGCCTGTGTGTTGGCAGGACTGGGGGTGGGGGGGTAGCAAGGCAACTTCAAACTGTCCGGGCAAAACGTCAAGTTTACTCACGAGTTTACTCAGCAGAAGGAGGGGGGAAGAGGCTAGAGCGGGCACACCCCATGCCAGGGTCCTATCCGTCTCCTGTTCCCACCTTCCTCCCCCCACTCTCCTCTTCAGCCCTAGGCCGAAACAGCCATAGGCCCCAAGGCCTGGTGGCAGGGCAGTCTCAACTCTCAGGTCACAGAACCAAGCAGGCCAGAGGCAGGAAGCCCCGAAGCAGGTCTGGAGGCCCCTATTAGAGGGCAGTGCCCTGCCTGGAGCCCATTTACTACCCATTGTAGGGCCTTGGCTTTGGACCAGAACTGGTCTCTCAGCCACCAAGAAGGGGGCAGTACCAGGCCAGGCTTCCTCCATGTGAGCAGTCCCCTGGGCAGTGACTTCTGACCCCAAATGACGGGTCCTAGGCAGTGCCTCAGGCAGCATGGTGCCACCTGGGAGGCTGTAGGAGCAGGGGCTGGTCCTCTCAGCCTCGGCCTGGAATGGGGGGCCAGCACCCTATCTGACCTACTTCCCTTTCCTCCCCACCTGCTTTCATTCTCTGCTTCTCTCCCCCAGCCTTCACCGTCCCCACGAGAGGCGCTCCGCCCCCCATGCCCGCTGGGCCCCTCCCCCACCCTTCCCCAGGGTGCCAAGTGCAAGCACACAAAGGGCCCGATGGTGCATTGTTAGCCCAGCCCCCGCTGCTGCCCGCCGCGCCCTCCCAGGGCGGGCACTAGGCCAAGGAGGAGCTGGGGGCCCTGGGTGCCAGGGGGCACCGTGGGGAAGGGGGACGAGGTCAACACCTGTCTCCCAGACACTGGGTCCATATCAGCCAGAGCTGTGTGGTGATGAGAGGGCCCTAATGGAGCAGGCCTCTGTCCCTGACACCTGAACCTGGTGGGCACTGCCTTCCTCCTTCCCCAGAGCCCCTTTCAGGTGACAGTGACCCCTTTCTGACCCCTGTGCTGAGGCTGGGGGGTGTGGTACCCAAGGGAGGGGACAGTGTCTGGGGGTGCCAGCAGACTGCACCGTGCCCGCAGCAACCATGGCACGGAGGCTCGCTGGGAGAGCAAGGGCCCCGGGGGCCGCGGCAGGAGACAGTGACAGAGATTTCTTCATGTTTCATCAGCTGCTCCAGGGGGAGCCCCCTGCCCTTCTCCCCAGTCACCACCGACGACCAGGAACAGTAACTGCCACCCAACTCAGTCACAAATATGTCCCTCTCCAGCCCTGCACAACGCTCCTTGTGCCCGCTCTTCCCCCCAGCCTGATGCCCACTCCATGCCAGCTCGGCCAGCAGTGCCAGGCAGGTACAGGGGTGACCAAACCAGTTGGTGTGTGTCTGCGGGGCGGGGGGGGGGGAGCAGGAGGCAACCCCACAGTCCTCCAGGCCTCCCCCCCACACACGTATACCCGGGGAGCAGAGTCCCCATCCTGGTTTAACCCCTCACCGCTCAGTCTGGCTCCCCCAGCCCCCAGGAGCTGCCTCCCTTCTCAGGAATAAGCTGGGGGCAGGGGAACCGCTGCGCTGACTCACTCCCATTCCCAGCTGCAGCTGGGGGTCTGCGGGGCGTTCAGGCGGGGGTCAGTTCAAGAACGCCCTCCACCTGGCCCGGAAGCCGGGACAGCCTGCTGGTCTCCCCCTCTCCTCAGCACCCACTTCCGGTGTCCCAAACTAGGTCAGCGGCGCTCGTTTCCTGTGGGTCAGCTAGCACCCGCGCCTCTGCCCCTCCCCTGCTCCGGACCCAGGCTCCCCGCCCCCCCCACAGGGCGCCCCGAGGTCTCACCACGTCTCAGCCGCCCTTTGATACGTGGGGGTTGTGCGGGGCGGGGGGCAGGGGACCCGCCCTCTCTCCAAACACCAGCAGGGCCGGGGCGCCTGGGCAGGCACGTGTCCGGGCACAACCCGCTGCCCACGCCGCCCCCCCCACTCCCATCCCCCCCCCACCGCTGTGGCCGGGACACGTCGCTCTCTTCCTCGGGGTGGGGTGGGAGGAGAGAGCGAAAGCTGGGAGTGGAAAGCGGCGCCCCCCACCCTTTTGAATGGCAGCCCTCTGCCAGCGGCGCTCCCAGTGGCTTCCACGACTACACAGTAGCGACCCCCACTCTGTGGAGGGGCAGGTGCGCGGGCGCGGGCGGGGGACACGCTTGGGGGTAGAACTCCTCCCGGTCATCCACCCCCGCTCTCGGGTTCTGGGGGCACGAGCCGGCCCGGGGAGGGTGGCGACGGGACCGGCGCCCGAAGGAAGGGACTGGGGCGGAGGGGTCGATCTGTGTCGCTCGGAGGTCGCCGCCGAGCCCCACTACTGGAGCCGGAGCGCGGCTCCGGAGGCGCAGGAAACCGAATAGTCCAGCCGGTAACTTTCCCCCCAGCCGCGGCTCCTCCTGCGCTCCCCCCGCCCCCAGTGCCACTGGCCCGGGTCCAGCCCACCGCGCCAGGGGGCGCGGGGGGGCCCCGCTTGTCCTAGTTAGAGTCCGTCAGCGTTTCCATTCCCTCAGCGCGGGCGGGTCGGGGGTCTCCCCGCAAGTCACGGCGGAGGCCGGGGCAGCGCTCGGCGCCGCCTCACCCCCTCTCCATCCCGGGGCCGCCGGGCTGTCTGATCCCAGAAGTGCAGAGAAAGTTTCTGGGGACCCTCCGCCCACCTTTCCTCGCGGTTAAAATCCGTTCCAGAGACCCGGGGTGCCGGGAAGGCCCGGGGAAGGGGAGTGGTGGGAGTCTGGTCAGCGTGCGTGTGTGTGTGCGTGGGGGGGGTCCCACTTACAGGACAGACGAAGGACACTGCAGTAGTCTCGCGTCTGGGGGACCCCGAGCCGGAGACGAAAGTAGGGTACACTCACCTCTCCGCCTTTGGGTCCGCGGGCCGGACCGGCAGAAGCACAGGGTGTGGAGAGAAGCGCGTCCCCCGCCGGGCCCGGGGGCTTGGGGCCCTGCTCCGGTCCTGGTCAGAAGGCCGCGGTCAGTCGCTCGCCGCTCTCTGCTGGGGGGCTCCTCCTCCGCAGCCCTCGGCCTCCTCCTGCCGCCCGCCCCCCCTGGGCCGCCGTGAACCGTACATTCACCTGGCTCCCACCGCCCCCCCACAGGGCCCGCCTCACCTGTCCTGCTGTCTCACCTGTCCTCCCGCTGGCTTTCCCCCCATCCCTCCCCTCCCTCCCCCGCCCCCTGCCACCCCCAACTCCCCCCCCAGTCCTTAGCAACACCCTCTGTCACTTCCTGGTTTTTCACCCGCCCCCCCAGGTCCCCCTCCCTCCGCCCAATAAGGATATAAACTTCAACCCCTCGGTCCAGCCAGTCCCTGCAGGGCGCAGATGACTCCCTCCCTCCCTTTTCGCTCCCTTCCTGCAAGCTTTTACTTTGCTCTCCGAGCCTTTCCCACCCTCCTCTTTTTCCCTCCTTCTTTCCTTCGGTCTCTTTCTCCCTCCACCTGCCGCGGTCCCTCTCCCCCTCCCTCTCCCTCTTTCTCCTCCAGCCTTATCTCTCCCAGTCCACCTTAACTCGGGCTCCGCCCCCAACCCCCATCCAGCCTCCGCGGCGGCTCCGCCCCGCCCCCTGCACTCCACCGCCCTGCCCGCCCATTGGCCTGCGCACCCGCCCATCTCAAGCGGGTCCTGCCTCGCGTTCCGCCAGGGAGGGGGCGGAGCCGAGGGGCTGGCCTGAAACCTGGAGGAGGGAAAGGGGGAGGGGGCAGTGTCCGCAGTGGCCCGGGAGCCCGAGCCCCCATCAAGGGCTCTCGGTCTCCAAGCGGGGCCTTTGTACGGTCACCTCCTCGGGAGGGAAGGGTATGAGAGGTTAAGGATAGGCCAAGTGGGGGTGAGGCGGGGACTTAAGGGATTGAAGGGGGGGGTCCCGTGAGGGGCTATAATCAGGTCAGTGCCCCGGGAGGTAGGGGGAGGGGGAGCAACCAGGCCGTCAGCTTCAGCTCCTACGCCCCACCCCGACGCTGAGGGAGCCGGGGAGTGGAGGCTGCGGGCACCCTGCGTCCCTCCCCACGCGTGACGGCGCCCCGCGGGGAGGGAACGGCGCCCTGGGCAGGCAGCCTCTGCGCTCCGGCCGGTGCCCGCTGCGGCCTTGGCATTGTCGGAGGGGAGGGGCCGGGGCCGCGAAGGGGAGGGGAGGCGCGCTCTCGCTCCCGCACCCCGCCTCCATCCCGCCTGTGCCCTAAGTGTAGAAACTGAGTCTCCGCGAGGGTGGGAACCTCGGGCCAGGGATCCGGCCGGAGACCCGGGGGGCCCGGGTGTTTCCAGATGTGTGTGCGGGCCGGGGTGGGGGGCAGGATACGTGCTTCAGTGCCCCCGCCAGGGAGGAAGGTTCCCTGCGAGGGACGTCTCCAGCGGGGCCTGCCGCGCGGCGCACCCCGGGGAGCCCCTCCCACTGGTGTAAAACGGAATCAAATCCGGCTACCGCGGGCCAGGTTCCGCTCCCCGAGGCCGGCCGGGCCGAACCGGGTCCGGCTCGCTTTCTCCTCCCCAGCCCCCTCGGCAGGGGGCCTCCTTCCCTTTCCAGCAGGTGGCTCCGCGGGACACCAGCTCAACCTGTTGGACCACAGTGGGCGGCGCCAGGGGGGCCCTGGCCCTCACCCGGGCTGACCCGGGATCCCCGCGCTGGGGGAGGGGCGGAGTCCGGGTCCCTCCCTCCCTCCCTCCCTCTCCGGCCGTGACTCAGCCTCGGAGCCGCTGCCCTGCGCCCCAGCCAGGGGCGGAAAGTGTGAGGCGCCCCTGAGGGCCAAGGCCAAGCCAAACAGCCCCCCACCTCAGACATTATCTCACTGGAGAATTAGAGGGGCTGTAGGAGGGAGGGGGCACCAGCAAGCCCTGGGCGCTCCCGCTCGCCGAATCCGCTCCGGGTTTTCCTGTCGTCCCTGCCCCCCTTGGGCCCCGCGGCGGGTCAGGGCTCCGGGTTTTCTTCTCGGCCCCGCCGGGCAGAGTCTGGTCGGTGAGGGCCGGGAGCGCGACCGGGGGCGGGGGTGGGGGGCGGCGGCAGGCCGGGGCTTTCCCCTCCCTTCTCCAGCCGTCGGGGTCGCGCGAGGGAAGAGTCGTGCCAGGGGCTTGACGGCAGGGCCCGACGCGCACGTGAACCGGAAAGGGGGCTGCTTCGTAGTGGGGGGACGTGATGGCCCGGGGAAGGAGGGCGGGAAGGCGGCTCGGGGAGGGCAGAGCCTGGGCCTCCGCAGGCCGTCTGAGGGCGGGCGCCTTGGCACCAGCCCCCAGGTCCAGAGAAATGAAAGGCGCCCGGTGCCTCGGGCCCGCCGCGGCCCCCCTCTCAGGGTCGCCTCCGGACTCTTGCTGGACCCAGTCTGGACCTGCAGGCAACGAGAGTGCCATTCTCCAATCTCTGGGCAGTTCTGGAACCTCCAGTTTGTTTCTCAGGGAGAAACCCGCCCCCCCCCCCCCCCCCACTACCCAGGTTTCTCTTCTGGTCCATAAAGATCCCTTCCTGGCTCAGAAGCGGAGAGGGGACCTGACCTGAAGTTCCCGCGTCCCCCGCAGCTCCTGGCCCTTACCGCGCCAAACCACAGCCTGCGGGCTGGGAAACCCTGCCTGGGACCTGTGCCCCCTCCCACCAAGCCCGGGCCAGGCCCCAGAGAACCGCTGCCAACCCTGCCCGGCCACCAGGGCCAAACTGGCACTGGGGTCTGGAGGGCAGGTGTGGAGCCTGCGGGGGCCTCCTGGGGAGAGCGGGGCAACCCAGACCCGCAGGTTCAGACCTAAGTCTCGGGAGACCAGCTGGACCTCACTTTGGAAAGGGGGAGAGTGGCGGGAGGTGGGTAGATACCGGGGGAGTGATATGGGACTATATGGGCCTGACCAGGGCGGAGGATGAAAGCCCGGGCTGGGAGTTAGTACGTCCTAGGGGGGTGTGCTGGGGCCGTCCTAGGGGGGTGTGCTGGGGCCGGGGACAGCGACTCTGCGGGACAGCCAGGTGCAGGGACTGGCCGGGCCACGTGCGCTCGGGGGCAGCTGCACAAGTTAGCGGCTTGCAAAGCCTGGAGGGAGAGGGCTTCTGGCGGAAGAAAGGGGAGGCTCTGTCTGGGCGGGGTCCTGAGTGAGTGGGTCTGGGGGTCTGTCTTGGAGGGTGAGGGGGTGCCGCTGAGCTGGAAGCGGAGCGTCAGCCTGCCTGCCCTGGGCGCCCTCCTCTTCCCCGCTCCCCCCTTGCCTCGGCTGCCTCCGCTTCCCTCGAAAAACCCGCCGCCCAGGAAACCGCTGGGGGCGCTCAGACCGCAGCGCCCCCCCCGCGCGCGCCGCCCCCCGGCGCCCCCACTGCGACCGCCCAACCCACCTGAAGGGGCCGTGGCTGCCAGGGTTGCCCCTCCCGCCGACTCCCCCCACACCTGCGGGCGCACTATTTATAACTCGGCGCCTCCTCCGGGCCCCCGCGCAGGAGCCGGCTGCGCCTCGGAGCTAATCGTCCCCGGGATCTCTGCGCCCCGCACGGCCAGGGGAGATAAATTTAGCCTCAGGAAGCTCGGGGAACATTTTCCAAAACTCCACGTCCCAGGGAAGGCGGCGCGGAACCCCTCTGCCCTCCCGGCAGCCAGCAGGCGGCGCGGGTGTCGGGTTCCCGGGAGGGACGGCGGGGACGGAAGGGACCGGGGGCGGCGGCCGGGGGACCCCAGCGTGGCGGGACGAGCGGGCACGCCTCCGAGGCTGGCCAGGACCGGAGCAGGTGCTCGGCGGGGAGCTCCCGAGATGGGGCTGGGGCCTTTCGGAGAGGAGAGGCTGCGGTGCAAACGAGACCCGAACAGAAACGCGAGGAAGAGCCTGTGCCCTTGGGGGTCTGCGCTCCGCCGCGGCAGGGACCACGGCCGCCGCCCTCCTCCCGTCCGCTTCTGAGTGTTCCTGAAGACACGGGCCCCATCCGAGATCATTATCGGAATAGTCCGCTGTGCTCCGCGAGGCTCCCAGACCCCTTCTCCGGGACCCCGAGCCTCCACCTGCCCTTCGCACACCATTGGGGTCTTATATCCCACTAATCTGCTAGGAGTCCTGGGTGTCAGGCTGCTCCTCCCAGGGCTGTGGCCTGTGGGGTCCCTAACAGCTCCCCGGAGGCTCCTTCCCGGCTCCACCGTCCATTCCCCTACCCCTTGTGGCCACCGGAGGGCCCCTGGGCACTCGGGGTAAATAAGATGTCCCTCATCGTCCCCCTCGGCCCTCCACTCCCCGCTTCTGCTACCCCATGACAGTAGTTCGAACACCTGAGCCTCCTCCAGCTGGGCCGAGAAAGCTGCGGGGAAGCTGCTGCATCTCTTTCCCTTGGAGAGGAGGGGGGAGGCGTAGACCAGGGAACCATGTCCTGGCCTGTTGTGGTTTAGGCAGAAAAGGCATAGCTGGGACCCCCAGAGGAGCCCTCGGAAAGCAAGAACAAGAGCTGCTTAGAGTGGGGGTGGGAGTGGGAATGGGAGGGGGTGCAGCTGGGGGAGTGGGTTCTGGTCCTCTCCACACCTTGGCCTGCCCACCCCTCCCCCAGTACTATTTCAAAACAGGGGGGCTGGCTGGTCCAGAGAAGCCCTGAAGCTGAGATGAGAAAATACGGTTCACCGGCTGACTACCCACTGCAGCGCCATGGACATGACCTTGCACGGGACGCATCCCACCTCTCTGGGCCCGTTTCCTTCCAGTTAGTGTGGGAGGACTGCCCTCGCAGTCTGCTTCTCAGGTGGACTTGTGTGGGTCTCCGCACACTTGGAGTGTGAGCAGTGTGCTCTCCGAGTATATGCAAGCTTTTCCTTGTTCTCCCCATCCCTCTCCTCCGCCTCTCCATCATCAGGGCTCTCTGGATAGCTGACACTGGCCTCGGGCCACCGCAGATCCCTCTTTTCACTTCCGGGGCCCTCCCATCCTCCATCCACCTATTCCACTGGGGGTCTTTGCCAGACACCCCCTTCCCTGGCAAAGGTGCTGGAGCTCAGAGCTCTCAGACTCCAGGGTCCACCTCCGTGCACCGTCCCAGCTGGGTGGGAGCAGGGCCCAAGAAAGGAAAGGGAGGCAGAAGGCCAGAGCTTGAGTCAGGGGAGGGGCTGACCAAGCAGGTGTAGGCTATTGTGGGGGGTCCTGGGAGCCCCACACTCCTGCGGGAAGGTGACTTCTGTGTCCTCCTCTGCCACCAGCCTTTCTATGGTTGGATTCAGGACCTTCTCCCTTCCCTCTGCTGTGCCCTGGGGTGCAGTTGGGGTCAGAGGGGCCTGGCAAGAGCACTGAGCTCATCATGTGGGTGCCTAGTGCCTAGAGAGGGTTGCCCGCTGCTGGGATAAAAAATCATCTTGAGGGGGTGCCTGGATGGTTCAGGGGGTTAAAGCCTCTGCCTTTGGCTCAGGTCATGGTCTCAGGGTCCTGGGATCGAGCCCCGCTTCGGGCCCTCTGCTCGGCGGGGAGTCTGCTTTCCCCTCTCTCTCTGCCTGCCTCTCTGTCTGCTTGTGATCTCTCTCTCTGTCAAATAATAAATAAAATTTAAAAAAAAATCATCTTGAGGCGCGCCTGGGTGGTGCACTTGGTTGAGTCCGACTCTTGGTTTTGGCTCAGGTGGTGATCTCAGGGGTGTGAGATAGAGCCCTGTGTCGGGTGTAGAGATTATTTGAAACCAAGGAAAGTCTTAAAAAAAAAAGAAAAAGAACGCATACACGTTCAGGCCGGCCACTTGTCTCCACTGCTCTGAGCCACCGGCACGTCGGGCCCAGATGGTGCCTGTGGCCTACTGATTGGGCTCTCCTGTCCAAGCCTTGCGCTCCAAAGTTGTTCTTCACACAGCAGCCAGTGTGAAGATTTCTCTTGTCCCTTTGCAGGAAGCCCTCCTTACCCGGCTTGTGTGGCCCTCTGCAACCTGCCCCACACCCACCCCACCTCAACTTCTCTTTTCCAGAGCACCTACCTCCAGTAACACCGCTGCACTTTTTCTTTTGTCATTATTTCCTGGGTCTGCCCCCGAGAACAGCAGCTCCCCGAGTACACAGGGGCCTGTTGGGATCACCACCATATTAAAGCCCCCCACCCGGCGTCGAGCAGGGGCTCGGTGACATTTGTGGAGCAAATGCAGCTCGTGCACAGACTATCTCTGGAATGCTCTCCAAGGGACGGGTAAAGCTGACCGGCTCCCAGCAGGAGCGCCGGGGGCGGATGGGGACCAGGAGGGAGGGTCATGTCCCACCAGCACAACTCCTTACTCTGGGTCTCTGTTACCTTCCCAACAAGAGGCACTACAGACCCAGAGAACAAGGACTGAACTCGCAAGTCAGTGGAAAGGCTGGTCACTGGGAGTGAGCAGAAGGTCCTGTAAACCATCTCTAGGCCTGTGCCCCAGGAGGGGAGGGCGGGGCCAGAGCGTGCTGGCTCTGAGGTTGTGGGGGGCTGAGAGCAGGCCTGCCACCAAGCGTGAGCAAGGTGCTGTCCGCGGTGGAGTTACGGGACTTGGGGGAAAGCACACGTCACTGGCTGCCAGGGGGAGGTGGAGTTAGTTCTGTTCCTTCTGGCCGTTTGTACGCACTCTGCGGTAAGCCCCAGGAGCCTGGGTGGCCGCACCGGCGCAGTTCACCGTAGCCGCCTGTGTGAGCTGGAGGAGCAGGGCCCAACGTCCTCTGTGAGCTGCGGACCCGCAGCAGCCCAGCGCTCTGCCCCAGATCTTCAGAGGCAGGGACCTGACCAGACCAGCCCTTCTATTTGGGTTTCCGGTCTAACGCAGTGTCTCCCAGAAGGAGACCCCACCCAGGCTGGACCGCTCCCTATCCACCGGTTGGGAGGAACCCCACCGTTCCAGCCCCGGCCTCCCAGCCCAGGCATCAGGGAGTCAGAACAGCTATTTTTTTTTTTTTTTTTTTAATCTCAGTTCTGTACAGGACAACCTTTTCTTCCCTGGTCTGTACCCTAGCTCCGAGACCCCTCCAGGGCTGAGTTTTTCTGATTCCCTTTCAGACAGAACTTTAGGCCCCAAGGCCTGTTTATTTTATGTATACACACACATGCATCTATGTACATGCACACACATACATAGTTCAGTGACTCTCAAGCAGAGAGATCGGGGGCAGCCCCTTCCTGGCACTAAGAGAGCACGGAGAAATCAACCTTCTGGCCTGGGGGGCTCACCGTGCCAGGCTTGGAGAAATGCCAGCTCCTGCGGCGGTCTTCCTGGGGTCCCGGCCAGCAGGCCGAGCTCCTGGGCTCCGGAGGTCCACCCGAGGTGGGGGCTGGGAATGGAGGCCCCGAGAGGCCAGACCAACAGACGGCACACCGGAAGCAAGATCCACACTTCCCACAGTGTCTGGGGCCCCTCCGTGATGGAGCATGGCGGGCCCCAGGGGTCTTGATGGGGGCTGGGCTGGGTGCTAGAGCAGAGAACAGGAGGCTGAGAGGCAGGCTCTGGCCCTGAAGCAGCGGCCGTGCTTCCTGTTTGCCCTGCCCTACCCTGCCCACCTGCGCTGAGCCGAGGTTGGGGCCCTCCCTGGCCATCGTCAGTCCAGCAGCTCCTTGATACACCAGCAACACAGGAGAATGTAGGCAATCTCCTTCAGGGTCTGCTGCAGGCCCTCCCATCCCGTGCCCACCTTCATGACGGGCACCCGGAGCCCAGTGTCTCGCAGGGCCCTCCGGAAGGAGAAGGGCAGGGCCTGGGCTAGCGGCTGCATCCGGGGCTGCATGAGGGCAGCAGTTTTGGGGCGTGTGGGAGCCGCCTCTGGGGCCTTTTATCAGCAGTGTCCCCACCCCCTCAGGCCTCATGACTACAGACAAAGGCCCCCAGGGTCTAGCACAGGGAAGCTTCTGGCCCAAGAACAGGCTGAGTCAGCCTCTGTGGACAGGGATGGAGGCTGGGGTTGGGAGAGGGAGGGAGAGCCCGGCCACCCCAGCCTCCATCCTCCACAGCCAGGCCTGCTCGGCTTCCAGCCCAGGTCTCCAGACCTTGGGGCCAAGCCTGCGGCGTTACCTCTTCCCCCAGTGTCCGGCATAACTCCAGGCTCCTGCCGTCTGGGGGGCTCCTGCTGAGGTGGGCCTTGGGAATTGTGCCGCGAGCTCCTTTTCAGTCTGCACGCGCGTGCTAAGACACACGCACATGCGCGCCACCCCCTTGCAGGGAGCTGCCGGGTCCCCTCTGGCATCTCCCATCCCCTGGAGCAGGAAGACACAGCCCGGGTGGGACAGGAGAGACACAGTTTATTGACAGCTGACACCCCAGGGCACCTCCATTCCCCACTGCGGCCCGGCCAGGCGTGCAAGGTCAGGTTCGAGGTCAGGTGCGGGAGTTCCGCTCCTCGTCCTCATTCTCCAGCAGGTAGGCGGGGCGGTAGGCGGGCTGTCCTCCAGGGCTCAGGTACTTCAGGGCTGGGTTCCGCACCGTGTTCTCCCGGCCCCCCAGTGAGGTGTAGCTGGGGGAGCAGGGAGGTGAGTGTGGGGGGTGGCTCACCCTCCCCCCACATCCCGTCTTCCCCATACCCACTGTCTCCAGAACCCCTTACCCCTTACCCACGGTCATACAGGATACAGTAGGGGACGAAGAGCTGACGGAGGAAGTCCCAGATGTCTCTGTAGGTCCAGTCCTGGGAGGTCAGAGTGGAGTCACGGGTCCCCTCCCTCACTTACCCCTTGCCGCCCGGGAGGAGCCCGCCTAGGGTGCTGCTTCTTGGTCCCCGAGGGCGGGCCCCTAGCTGATTCTCTGGTGCGGCTCACTGACCTACACAGGTAGGCCACTGGCTGTGGCAGAGAAGCCTTCATCTTGCCCCTGGCCCTGGCCCCTCCACGCACCTGTCTGTGTGAGCCCAAGGCGAGCAGGCCGGCCTGCGCAGGGGTGGAAATGGGCCCCAGCTGTGCCTTCTGACACGGGGCACCTGAAATGACCTTGGCGCAAATCAGGGACTGAACTTTGACTCTCACCAGGCCACTGAGTTCATCCTTTTAAAGCCCCCATTTTGTTGGTTTTAGTAGTTCTTTTTTTTTTTAAATTTTCTCCCCCCGCCATCCACCCGCAGGTGGGCACGCGCTGGCTAAGCTGCCCTTTTGGCCCTCTCCCCGAGCTCGCCGGCCCCCACTCAGGGGCCCGCTCCTCCCACCAGCCCCATTTTTAGTAGTTATTTAATTTTAGGAAACTGCAGCTTGAGTGTAAGTGGGTGGCCAGCGGCCCCCACACTGGGCAGCACAGACCTAGCGGGAGAGAGCACGCGCCTGCTCTCAGGGTGCAAAGGGCAGCGCTCAGGCCCGAGGACCCGACGGCACAGCCTCCCTCGGGCGGGTGTTTCTACATCTGAGCCCCAGGCTCCAACCGCTCCCCCATGGGGAATAGGGATGGGGAGACTGGAGGCCCCACAGCCTCTACCCCGTTACCAGCAGCGGGTTGATGCGCATGAAGGCCGGCCAGCCGGGGTCGGTGGGGCTGAAAGGGCAGAGGCTGCAGGAGTAGGGGTCCGTACGGCGGGTGCCCATCAGCACAGCCTCCAGCTGGGGGTGCTGCATCCGCAGCTCGCTCAGGGCCTGCTTCATGTCTCCCTCAGCCTCCAAGACCCGTAGATTGTACCTGGGGAAGGAAGGGGGCTGTGGTCAGAAGTGGGCGCTGCTGAGCCCCCCACCAGAGCCCCAGCCTCTGGGCACCTAGTACCTCTTGATGGTGTCCTGTAGGAACCGCTCGAGCTCGGGGAAAGGGGAGATGCTGCGGATGTACAGGATCTGGAGGGGTTCCTGAGTGTCCGGGCGTTTCCTGGGCAGGGGACAAAGCATAGGCTTGCCGGGCAGGCCGGGAAAGGCTCTCAGAGGACTCGCACCGTTCTCCCTGGACGGACAACCTCCCGTTCGCGGCTCTTCTGGTCCTTCCTATCCACCAGAATCACTTCCTCTGGGAAGCCCCTTCTGATCTCTCCCTTCTCAGATCTGGAGCACGCAGCCCTATGTCAGGTGAGTAACTGCCACCTCCCCAACAAGACTGTGACCTCCCTGTGTCCCGGTGCAGGAGATGACCTTCAGGTCCATGCCCCGGGCACATCATGTCAGATGCTCAGTAAGCGGTGGGGAACAGAACTGGAGGCCACCAGGGCCACCTCCCTCCCATACCCCACCCACCGGCCACCCCTTCCCTTCTGGCTTCCTCGGGCCTCACGCAGCGAGCTGGACAGGAGGGCAGATGGGCCCCCTGAGGCCTCACACCCTGGGGTCAGCTCACCTCTGCGCGGCGGCATGGAAGAGATGCAGGAGCGCGGTGCAGTCCTTGCCTCCGTTGAAGCCTACGCAGAGGCGGGTAAGGTCGTACCGAGCCAGGGCCGTCTCGATGGTCTGCAGGGCACCTGCCACCTTTTCCCCCAGAGAAGACCCTGCGAGCAGACAGATGAGAAGCCATCAGCTAGATGCACGTGGCCGTGGGAGGGCGGGGGTGGGGGATGGGAGCACGCCGCCCTTGCTTCAAGTCTCCGTGGCTTCCCAGAGTGGGTCGGGTACCGTCCGGACTCCCATGCCCTGCAGAGTGTGCCCACCAGCCCTGCAGCCCCACCTCGGTGTCTGCCCTCTATGGCCCCCGGTTTTCTTCTGTTCCCTGAGTTCCCACATTGTCTGCTCTCGCCCACCTCCTGGGCTGACCTCCCTGCCGTGGACGGAGGCCCCTCGTCAGCGACATGTCATACCCGGGGACCTTTCTTGTCATGCTACTGGCCCAGAAGGGCCTGGTATACGACTGTGCCGGCGAGCTGCCCAGCCCCAGGCCCCGGAGGGCACCCACGCCGTCTCAGTGCGCAGGTGCCCCCGACAGCTCCCCATGTTCCCGAGGCCCAGGGAGTCAGCCCAGCGCACTGCGCGCCGCCCCTCCCCGCGGAGGCCTGTACCTGATTCAGCGAGTCTGTACACGGCCTCGCTGGCCTGCGGCACGGCGTCGGGCACGTAGGGGACCAGCGACCCCGGGGGCAGGCGGGCGGTCAGGTAGGCCAGGCCCTCCTCCAGGGGCCCTTCCTCCTCCGAGTCCAGAGTGAGCTTCACCTGATAATAGTTGCTGCCCCAGTCAGGGTAGGAGCCCAGGCCCAGCCTGCGCCCAAAGTGGGCCTGGGCCTCGGCCAGGATGGGGGCAATCGAGGCCTCGTCGGCGGCCACATAGAGCTCCCGCAGGTGAAACTGCACAGCAGTGTTCTGGAACAGGCCCTTCAGCCCCTCCAGCACCCTTCGCAGCAGCTCCGGAATGCCCGGGAAGAGGTAGACGTTCCGGACGGAGACCAGCGGCAGCTTGAAGGGCCGGCCAGTGCGGGGGTCAGTGCCGTAATGCAGGCGGGCGGAGGAGGGCACGAGAGACAGCTTGGCCCAGCCCTTCCCTCCCAGGGCTCTGATGGCTGCTTCCAGCTCAGGGTGTGGCCTGAGTTTGTCCCCAAAGGCCTGCGCTACTGCCTCGAAGGTCACGTCGTCATGAGTGGGGCCGATGCCCCCTGCCGTGAGGACGTGGGTGAAGCGGCGGGAGAAAGAAGTGACCTCAGCCGCGATGGCCGCGACCTCGTCGGGGACAACGGACACTCGGCACACCTGGACCCCCAGGGAGCGCAGTGTCCGGCACAGAAAGTAGGTATTGGTGTCCTGAGTGTGTCCCTGGGAGGTGAGATGGGGACCATGAGAGTCAATGCCACGGGGATGAAGGGCACAGGGGCGTGAGCGACAAGCTGTGTCTGCCTGATGCTGGGGCACCGCGCGCTTGGGGGACGCCGCCTTGGGCCGCCAAAAGCCTGGACTGGGCACCGAAGTGAGGAAATCCATCTGAAGGGTCAGGGACAGCATGACCTGCCCTGGGCCTCATTTCTCCGTACTTTCACCTTGACCTCACCTATGCTTATGGAGTCTGTGGTCAATTCCTCACCAGCCCTGACAGTTCAGTCCCCTTGTCCGCCATGGACACACTAGGCATCCTCACCACATTCCTGGCGGTTGTCCCTTTGGTCAGTGGCACCCCCAGACACTGTCCACAGCCAGTCGGGCCCTTCCGCTGTCGCCTCTACTGCCATGTCTCCCTACCTGCATCTGCTCTCTTCTGTGTCCCTACTGCCACCATACAGGCCCTTGGCACCTTTTATCTGGACAGTGGCGACAGCCCCCTGGCAAGGCTCCCAGCCTCCAGTCATAGCACTGCCCGGGGCCTCCTGACTAACCTTTCTGATATGCTACTGGGATTGCACCACTCTTGGGCTCAAAACCCATGTGTCATTTCCAACCATATACAGAATAAAGTTCAAATTCCTTTGCAGAATTTTTGACGCTGTGTCACCGGTGTGTAGCCCATATTCTTTCCCAGCCCCGTCTCCTTCTACTTCTCTGCAGGGGGCTTAGTGGGTAAGGGTTACCCTGGAGGAAGAGAGAATCGGGCTGGAATCCCAGTTCTACCACTCTGAGCTCTGCTACCTCCAGCAAGCTTCTCAGTCTCGTAATTAACTGAGATTTTTTTTTTTGACAGAGAGATCACAAGCAGGCAGAGAGGCAAGCAGAGAGAGAGGAGGAAGCAGGCTCCCCGAGAGAGCAGAGAGCCCGATGCGGGACTCGATCCCAGGACTCTGAGATCACGACCTGAGCCGAAGGCAGCGGCTTAACCCACTGAGCCACCCAGGCGCCCCGTATTAACTGAGATTTATAGTAAAAGTATCAAACCTCGTGAGACTGTTCTAAGGATTAGTAAGACGGTCTATGTGATATATTCAGCATGCTGCCAGGCCCGAGTAAACCCTCAGAAAACAGGGTCAGTGCTGCTATTCCAACCTGATGCCTACCATGACCTCTCGAAAGAATTCTGGATTGTTCAGAAAGGATTTCTCCCATCTAGGACTCTCCTTCTTTTTTGCTTACTCACTCTGATGAATGCCTTGGGTCATTTTCCCAACAGGTTAGCTAGAACTTCCGTGATAGCACATGCACCCATTCCTCCTTGACCTGATGGACTCCTTGTCATTCCTGTAAGGTCCCTCCTACCTCTATAAGCCCCTTGACAAATTGTAGTGACTTTGCTACAAGTTTTCAACGGAGTAACTGAAAGAACAGAGGGTCACTTTCCCTGTAATAGGCTGGACTCACGCCAGGACCCTACTGCAGCAAGGGGACTCACCCCCCCTCCCCCGGCTGCCTCCCCTCAACAGAAGGGCTGCAGGCGCTTAGGGATGGGAGGATGCCACCCCCTCCCCCCTCTCCTGTCCCAGACACACCTTGAGGATCTCATCTCCAACAATGATGATGCCCGCCGTCACGCTGCGCCCTGGGGGAGGGTCAAAGGCCCTAGATGCCATGGTCCTGCCTTCTCTGCCCCTCTGCAAGGCCCTCCAGAAGCCACCCAGGGCCCCCAAAAGGGGTCGAAAGCACGGGAGTCGCGCCAGGTCTACAGGGCACTGGGGGCCATAGCCTGAAAACAGGGGGGTCTGGGGTCAAGGGAACCTGGAGGAGCCAGAGAGGACACCGGGGGAGAGCGGGAGTGCCCGTTCTTCCTCAGAGGAAGACCTCGCCAGGCGCTGGGTAAGAGAGTCCTTTATCCCAGCCTCTAAGAAACGGGTTCTCAAACCCAAGCCCGGGCCTCTTCACATGTCTTCTGGGCTTGGCTCTAGTCTCAAAACGTCCTGCTCTCCCGGCACCCACCCCTTTGAACAGGGCTGCGCGCCGAGCTCGGCGCCTGCACCTGCAAATACCTCCTCTCGGGGGGGCACCGTGCCTTCAAGTGCCTCGACCCCTTAAGACGCCCCCAGCCCGCTTCGCCCCGGGGCTCAGGCGCCTCTCCCGCACGCGCCCGCACCCTCTCCCGCCTGCAGTCCCGTCCCCCCGCCTCGCCGCAGCCCGCCCCGCTCTCCCACGTCCCCACCTGCCTCTCCGGCCCTTGCCCGGCTCGCGCCCTCTGCTCCCGCACGTCCCGGGCGGCCGCCGCACGCAGTCCCGCCTCACACCCGCACCTGCTCACAGCAGTTGGCCACTCGGCTGTCGCTCACACGAGTTCCAAGGGCCCATTGGTGCAGCTGGCTGTCGCTCGCCCGCCTTAGCGGGGGGGGGGGCCGGGAGGAGCGCCGGGTTGTCATTGGTGACAAGCGCGTGGCCACGCCCCCGGAACTGCGGGGGCGGGGCCGCGGGCGCGGGGGCGGACCCCGGACCCGGAAGGGGCGGTGGTGGGCGGTGCTCCAAGGACTTGGGGCGCGCTCTCCGCGGAGGCAGGTGAAGGGAGGCGTGCCTCTCGCTTCTGTCCTGCTTTCAAGTTCTCGTGTGCACGTGCTGTGCGGCACTGCCTAACTCCAGGCGCAGGGCTGCCGCCGGAGGGGTTGTGTAAAGTAGCGCAGGCCGGCTGCGGGGACGCCAGGCGTCAGCACTGCCTGGGGTAGGAGAATCTTGGAGGGGAGCTTTCACTCACCTCCGTTGTAAACGATAAAGCCCTAAGCTTGTGCTTCACCTGTTGACAAGACACCCCCCTCCGCCCCGCCGAGAGTGCTCAGTTTAACGTCACCGTTGCCCGATTACTGGTTTCGCAGGTACCACTGAGGGCAGCCGACTAGGCCGTGCTGTGTGTCCGCCTCGGATTCTCATGTCATCCCAGTTTATCTTCATTTCAGTTGCCTTTGGTCTAAAAGTGTTTCTTACATTTTAATGTTTGATCTGGGACCTTTTAAAAAATTGTTTTATTTTAAGGAGTATCTGCCCAAGGCGCATTCTGAGCTCACTACCCAGAGTCGCTCGCTCTACTGAGAAGGCCAGGTGCTCCCACTGGGGACCTTAATAGGCTGGTTTAGTCTCTCCCATCCAGGAGGTTTGGGGTGGGAGCCTGGGATCTGCATTTAGCAAGCTCTACGGTCGTGCCAATGCTCCCGGTCCCTAGACGGCTCTCTGCAGTAAGGCCTCTGAGTTCACTCATCACTTGGAGAACAGCTGAACCATGCCCACCCTCATTTTACTCTAAGGCCCAAGACAAACAATCCCCATTTTACAGATGGGCCACAGGCTAAGAAAAGTTAGGAGTGCCACACAGCAACCACAAAACACTAAAGTGAGAGGAAGAGCCTGGCTTCTAGACCATTCTTTCTCAAGCAATAAGCCCTGTGTGTGTGGTGACCCTGATGGGAGACTCCATCCCAGCACCCTGAGATGACGATCTGAGCCGAAGGCAGATGCCCAACCGAGCCACCCAGGTGCCCCCTTAATTTTTTCCTCGTTATTTATTTATTTATTTGAGAGAGAGCGCACAGAGGGAGTGTGAGAGGGAGAAGCAGGCTCCCTGCTGGGTAGGGAGCCCGAGGCGACGCGGGACTGATTCCCAGGACTCTGAGATCATGACCTGAGCTGAAGGTCATGATCTGAGTCCCCCTGAAAAAAAATTTTTTAAAGGCAAAACAGAAGTCCCACTTGGCTAATGGTATGTCACACGACCCATTATCTTTACTAGTAGTGCCGGTAACATTTGACCACCTCTCCCACAAAAAAGCTCTGGTCCAATTCCTTAGCAGTGGGTTCTCAAGCCTGAGTGATCACCAGAGTCACCTGGAAAGCTGGTGCAAACGCTGCCCAGCCCAGCCCAGCCCTCAGAGCTCCTGATTCAGAAGGTCGAGGTGGAACCCAGTAGTTTGCATCTCTACCCAGTGTGGCCTATGCTGCTGGTTCCGGAAACACAACTGAACTAAGACAGGGAGAAGATTCACTTCCTTGATTAGTACTACTGTTAGTCTCTCCACCCAACATGAGGCAGCAACTCTGCAACCCTGAGATCCACCCTGCCCGCTCCACGGACTGAGCCAGCCTGGTACCCCTGGGAGACATGTTTTCTAGAACAACTACAGCTTATACCTGTTTTCTCAAAGGTTAATTCTCCAACTACCTGCATAAAAATGCTTGGAAATCCCCACATCCAGGCCACACCCCAGACCAAGTAAGGCACTAAGTAAGGACTTAGGCATCAGTACTAGCCACAGTGAACAACCGGGGCTACCCCCCCACCCCTGCAGCAGGTAATGGGCCACAGGTAGGCCCGAGCCTTGGGCTGGGCAGGAAGTGGAGCGCAGGTGCACCCTCTGGCTTACACCCTCCTCCCTTGACCCTCGTGCCGGTCAAGTATCAGGACTTCGATAAAGGCAGCATCCCTGACCGTAGGAAAGTTGACTTGTTTTGAGGAGGTGGCGTCTCTCTGTAACCTCTACCGAAGGCTAACAGAGCCGCACATTTCAGAAGCTTGACAGAAAGTCTGCTTAGACTAGATTACAAACCAGTTACCGGAATGTTGAAATAAACCTCATTATCAGCAAAGAGCTGAACTACATTATCCAACCGAAGGGAATATAATCAGAAACACGGTACTGAGTGCACTGCTCACCCTGAGAGAACAGAAAACCTTCACAACTAAAAAATTAGATTATAAAAACGTCCTCTTTAATCAAGGCCTTTTAACATGGAACAGATTTCTTGAATAAAATGAAAAGTTTCCAATACATTGAAACAAACCACCATCATACAACACCTGGCAGGAAACAAAACCAAACAGCAAGTTTACACAATCCCTGTGGCAGCCACGGCCTCACCCTCGGACACTGCCTCTGTCCACCACATGTGTGCCGCCGGGTGCAGCACAGCTCAGCATGGTTTCTGGGGTAATGCTCAGCAGAGGCCGCAGCCGAAGACCACTTGCTCCCCTGGCTGGGCCGTGGTGCTGTCGGCTCTGCTCCAGCAAAGCGGGCAGCAGCACATTCGAACAGTGAACTGAACGTCCTTTAAATACCAAAGTGAGAAACAAGAAGGCGACACAATGATGCTGTCGGGAAGATGTCAGCGAGCGAGGCAGCTGCGTGAAGCTCGAGGCTGAAGCGCCGCTGGCTTCATTTCTTCGGCTTCTTGGGCAGCGGCCGTCGGAACAACAAGATGTGAGGTTCTGAAAGAGGGGGGAGTCCAAGGGACGCACTCGCACCGATCTCTGCACTTCCCAGGGGTCACCCACTCAGACCTTTCCGACTAAACGCAGATGTAAGCGTCGGCCTCAGACACAGCCCCACGTGCCGGGCTGTCAGCCGAGCCCAGAACTGTTAGCATCAGCACCTCTGCTGCTGGTACAGCCCTGCAGGCCTTTTTTAGTTCCGCCCAGCTGCTTGGGGTCTGGTGTCTTATCAAGAAATATACCTTTCTTGGCTTACTTGGAACACATCCAAAAATTCACTTCCTGATGGAGAATGGTGCAGGGACCATAACCTCTACTAGATCTATGTGGCCTTAGGAAAAAAAGGGTACACTCAGACTGAACTAGAGATGAAAGGAGGTTTATCAGGGACAGGTCGTCTCTGAACCTCCCAGATACTCTCCTCTTATTTTTGGTCACTCCACTTTTTCTAGATGGTGGGTGAGGAACCAATAAAGCACCCTTGCCACCCCCCCCCCCACTTGTCTGGGTTATACAATCTCATCATTCCCTCTTTCCAACAGGGAAGGAGCCTCCGTGGTTGCTCTCAGACGCTGCACCAACCTGGTTCGTGGATCATGTAATGGACCCATCCCTGACTCTGCTGCACGCCAAGGTTCCTCCATTCCGATTCAGACATCAGATGGGTCTTGGGGACGAGCTTGGCGATGTCCTTGGGCAACATGACGTGCCTGCAACAGAAGCATAGGAAGGGGGGTGAGTCACGTCAGTGCTGGGTGCTGTCTGCTAGACCAGAGCTTGCACACAAAACAGAGAGGGCGGGAAGGAAAAACGGGCTTCGAACGTAGGGAGTTTATGCAACTTTTGGTGGGGTGGAGGCAGCTACAGATAAAGCCCAGTTATGTAAATCCTCACCAGAGCGGGTTAGGAAGCACACATTCATGAGTAACTCACGGGAAGGGGCACTGTTTTCCTGCCTTCCTGGGGCTCAGGCTGCGGCTTACTCTAGAACACATAAGGGCAGCCCCAGGGCACACACAGCCAGTAACTAAAAGTAGTTTTTGAAAAGGGCTGGTTTTGCGGAAGAAAAGCCTCGGGGAGAGCCGCGGTAAGACCCACCACCAAGCATGAAATGGCCATGTCCTCCCCTCCACGGTTACCCCCGATCTCGTTTCCCTGCTTTGACGAGAGCCGCCATGAGACGTCTTCCCAAGTTCTCCTAACCAGGGCTAAGACCCCTTTCCGGGCGAAAAATTCTCCGACACGAACCGGGCTGACCCAGACTCCCTCAGGCTCCGTGGAAACACACCAGATGGGTAGCCACAAACAGCGGCGGAGATGCTCTGCAAAGGCCCCGCTCTAGTGGGGGGATACGTGACCGCAGCTTCCACTCCGACAGCCCCTGGCACCGGCTGCCTTCCACGCGCGGTCGGATCGGCCGCACAAACCCACCCCCAAGGCCTCCCCCGGTCCTAAACCGCGACAGCACCGCCAGGCCCCACCGACTAGCTAGCCCCGCAGGGTCAGCGCGCCCCGAGCCCAGCACTCGGCTAGAAAAGAAACCCAAGCTCGGCACGTTCCCACAGACACCAGCCGAGCAGCGGCGGGAAGCGCCACGCACTCGGGCCGGCCCCTCGCTCTTCGCGATCTCCCGGCGGTCAGACGCCAGCCTGCGGCAAGAGCCACCGGCCCCCGCGCGGCCGCACCGCCTCCCCGAAGCCCGGCAGGGTCTGCTCCGACTCTGCGGGCTCCGACGGGGGACCTCGCAGCCCCTTCCCCGGCCAGCTGCGCGCCCACGCCCCCCCTCCAGGAGCCCTCCAGCGCCGTCGCCGCACCCCTCCCCAGCAGGCTCCGCAAGTCCAAGTTCGACGTGCCCGGGGCCGCTCGAGAACGCTCCAGAGCCCTGTCAGCGCGGGGTTGTGTGTGTGGGTGGGGGGAGGTCCGCTTCCTACAAGAGCCACGCCCCCTCCGCCCGCTCCCCAGCTCAGGGCCGACTGGGAGCTCCCTGGGTCCGCACGCCGCCGCGCCGCGGCCCTCGCGCATGCGCTCTGCGCTCCCCGCCAGCGTCCCGGGAGTCTCTCGCGCATGCGCCGGTCCTGTCGCCTCGGCCCCGGTGAGTAACTCCTCTTGCCCTCCCTTGTCAAAGTTCGCAACCTCGTTATGTCCCCCGCGCCGGCACTAACCGGTACTCGAACTCCTCGTCGTCGTATTTGTCCGAGTAGTAAATCTGTTTGTGCGACATGATCACTCCGTCTGAGGACCGTCAGGCCCGCGCCGCCAACCTCCAAACAACTCCCAGCAGCACGCGCTCCCACCCACTTTAGCCTCGCTTTCAAACACGCCGCCCGCGCTTCCTATTGGTCCCTTTGGTTTAAGGCGGGACGTCTCCACCTTCCAGCCTCGGATTGGCTTAGATTAGCTTCTCCTCGAGTCCTTATTGGAGTGGACGCCTAACGTTCGTCAAGAACCAACGTAGGTAAAACTTACGCCTCTAATTGGCCATTCCGACCCCGTGCGCGTTCTCGAGCTGCCATTGGCTGATTCGGGAAAGTGGGCCGGCTGAAGGAGGGACGCTGAGGTGCAGGGTCAGGGGTTAGTGAGGCCGGAAGTGAGTGCAATAAAGTTTGTTCAGGGAGGCCCGGCCGGGGAGAAAGTTGGAACGGCCACCTGAGAAGGCAGTGGCGTGATCCGGAACCAAATCGAGCCGCGGTGCGGTGCGGAGACTCCATGAGGCCCTGGTGAGTTGGGTCTTCTCCCTCTTCTTAGGTTACCCACTCCTCCACCCCGGAACCCCGCTCCCGGGACCCTACTTCCGGTCTGGACCTGTAAGTCCCGCCCCCTACGACCCCCTCCCCGGAAGTCCCACCCCCCATCTTCAGGGGGGCGCCCCGAACCCCGATTTGTTTTCTGTTTATTGTCCACGACCCCACCCTGCCGCCCAGCTTTCCTGGAAGTCCCACCCCCGGACATGCTTCCCAGCCCTACTGCGGGAAACCTGACGGTAGTGCTTCCAGCTTCCCGAGACCCCGCCTCCTGGCCACGGGTCCGTCCCGAAGCCTGACTCCCAGAAGGCCAGGGCCCCGCCCCTCGGCCGCCCGGCCGGGCGCGCGAGGCCACGCCCCCAGGGCTCCGCCCGAGGCCCCGCCCCCTCCCTACCACGTCGGCCGTGCGGGAGCCTGGCCTCCGGGAAGTCCCGGGTGCACGCGACCTGGGGCCACGCCCCCTCGGGAGAGCTCCGAGTGGGACCCGGACCCCCTCAGAAGCGCCGTCTTGGGCCCCGAGGGCCCTGGCAGACAGAGTTCCCTTTTCTCGCGTGGGCCTCGGGCCCGGCTGTCCCTAGCGCTCTTGGCCCGGCAGGTGGGAAGTCCAGGTGCCCCGCCCGGTTCTGAGCGGCGCGAGGTCCGGGGCAGACCTCCGCTTCCCCTGCCCCCGGCCAAGACTTGGGGTTGGGCGCGAGAGGGGGACGGAGGCTTGCTCCTGCCCAGGACCGACTCCGCCCCAGAGACAGCTGTAGGTCTCACACCTGCACCTCGGGAGCTGGTAGGGCCATGGGTTTACTGGCGTGTGACCCGCGTGTGACAGGAGCGAAAGTTCTCTGCTGCCATTAAACGGTGGCTTGGCGTGGGTGGAGGGGACAGTGACCTTTTTGCTGTTTTATTTTTATTTTTATTTTTTTTGGACTCCCCAGTCTCCATCGTTTCTTTGGCTCTTCCCCTCCCCCCATCCAGAGTTCTTGTCTGGGCATTCCTCTTGGTCCCGCTCGCCCAGCCTTCCCTTCTGGAAACATTCCTGAGGCTTTCGCCATTTCCTGCTACTTGCCTCCTCCTCCCTGCTGGGCCGAGCTGCCACGAGCAGCTTCTCCCCCACACCCAGACACCCCAACTCCCAGTAGGCAGTCTCCTTTCCTATGCAGATTTAAAGCGCCCGACTTCCGCTGTCTCTCCTCCAAACGCCCACACCTGTTGATTGTTCCCTGCCTCTGGATTGTGCGGGCTCCGGCAGGCGGAGGACGGAGGACGTCCTGCCCTGGGTGCTGGGGGTGCGAGGCCAGGGCAGAACCCCTCCTTCTATCTCTATAGGCCTGAGCGCTGAAGGCCTGAGGAAATGGAGTGACCGAGACCAGGGGAGAGTTTAGCATAGTATCTAACACCATATAAGTGTTAGTATTATCAATCGTTGTAGTTTGCATCTTTGTATCTTCTGGAGTTTTAAGAGTAGGTAATCCCAAGGTGAGCGTGGGGGTCCTGTGTATCTTCAACTAATTGTTTTGCTCCTCCATGGCCCCTCTAGCAGAGCTGTGTCTGGGAGCCGGGTTTGGAAGGGATGGCTGGGGCTGTTCCCCATGTCCAGCCCCAGCTTTCCAGGCACAGCCTTGTCTGCTGCTCCCTCTGTCCCTTTCTGGCCTGCAGCTCCAACTTCTCCTGGAGAATGGTTTCACTTTTCCGCCTCCTCCAGCCAGACTCTGCCCCTGGTTTTGGGGGGCACTGTGCTCCGTGGTGGACATATGCAACTTCCCCTGTCCCCACTCCAGGAGGAGGAGCTCGAACCAGCCAGCCGCCCCTGCCAGCTTGCTTTGCTGACTAGACCTGTGGAAGGGGCCACAGAGAAGTGCTTGGCTGGGGGCTGCTGCTCCTTGGCCTGGTGGGTGTTGTGGGAGGGCTCCATCAGCCTGTCCTGTGCCCCAGCTTTCGCCCTGGTGCACCGCCCAGGTTGGACTTTGTTCTCACTTCTCCAGCTTTGCTCTTCCTCTTGGCCCCTCTCTGCGTCCGCTGGTACCACTTCCATCCTTTCCCATTTTCCTAACCTCCTGCCCACAGCTGTAGTAGCAGAGGGTGCTAATGGCCCAGGCTCCCTGGCCCCACCCCCATCGTGTGGTAGTATGTTGGGGGGGTGACCTGGAGGAGGGGGGCGTTTGAGTGTTCCACCAGGACAGGAAGGGAAGTGCTGAGCTCAGGGATCCCCTCCCTTTTCCACCCCCAGCTCCCTGTTTCCTCTCTCATTCCCCCTACCCTCCCGCAGCTTCCTGCTCCCTTTGGCCTGCCCCTGTCCTGTGTGGATTGATCCAGACCTCCTCTTATTTCCCTCCTTTCTTTCTCATTCCTACATCCTTCCCTCCCACCCCCACTTTCCTCCTCCCCAGATTACTGGTGGTTTGTCTGGGGGCAGCGGCGGGGCAGTGGTGGGGGTGCATGGAGGGAGCTCCATCCCAGCCAGAGTCCGGGGCTGTGGCTGTGCTGGGGGCTTAGCCTGGTCCAGCCTGTGAGTCAGCACTGTCCCTGGGATTGGTCTCCGGCCTTAGGGCTCCGCCCCTGGGGAGGAGCAAGGCAGCTCCGGGTCCAGCCTGTTCTCTCCGCTGCTGGAGAAGAGGCTCCACGCTGGGCGGGGATGGGGCCGGAAACTCTCTGGGTCTGAGCCGGGGGTGCTGGCGCCACTTGTCCCTCTCCCTCTCCAGGATCCTTGAGATCCCTGGGCCCTAGAGGTCCGGTCAGACTAAGGGCCTGGGGATGCCCCCTGCCTGGCCCCCTTGCCTGGACTGGCAGGGGGGCCGGGCTGGGCAGCAGCCTCCCTCCAGCAGCAGCCATGGATCTCCTGCCCCCCAAGTCCAAGTACAACCCTCTCCGGAACGAGTCTCTGTCATCGCTGGAGGAGGGGGCTTCAGGGCCCTCCCCACCGGAGGAGCTGCCTTCCCCATCAGCCTCATCTCTGGGGCCCATCCTGCCACCTCTGCCCGGGGATGACAGTCCCACCACCCTGTGCTCCTTCTTCCCCCGAATGAGCAACCTGAAGCTGGCCAACCCAGCCGGGGGGCGCCCGGGGCCAAAGGGGGAGCCAGGAAGGGCAGCTGAGGATGGGGAGGGGCCCGGAGGGGTGGCTGCGCCAGACTCAGGCCCCCCGCCCCTCCTCCAGGACATGAACAAGCTGAGTGGAGGCGGCGGGCGCAGGACTCGGGTGGAAGGGGGCCAGCTGGGGGGCGAGGAGTGGACGCGCCACGGGAGCTTTGTCAATAAGCCCACACGGGGCTGGCTGCATCCCAACGACAAAGTCATGGGACCCGGGGTTTCCTACCTGGTTCGGGTGAGTGAACGTCCTGCCATTCCCTCCGCCCTCTGCCCTCCCAGACCCCTCTGTCTCACTTGGGCTTTTCTGGAGCCTCTGGTTTTCTGCTCTTCCTAGCACCACCCTTGGTTTCAGGGTCCTGTTTCTCATACCCTTCTTGCTCCTCCGCGTCTGCGGCCCCTCCCCTTCCAGCTCTGCCTGGGCCCCTTCCTTCTGGTGACCACCCCCACCCTGCCATGCTTAGCACAAAGCCCAGCACTTAGTAAGTGTGGGAATGAGTGAGCCTCGATCACGTCCTCCAGCCTCCTCCCGCTGTGGATGTCACTCCACCCGCTACTCGCCCCCCCCCGCCAGTGCCTGTCACTGCCCTCCACAGTCTCTCCCCAGGTGCCCCAGGCCCTCCCAGCTTGCCCTTTTCTCTGCTCCTCATTTCCTGTGGTCTTGCATGTTGTGGGGGCGTTGTGGGGCATAGCCGCAAGCAGCGGGCAAAACTTCTTCGTCTTTATTCTTCCTTTAGGGAGCACGTAGGGAAAAGGCCCAGGGCTCTTTGTGAAGGGGTGGGGGGAGGCGGCTGACTGCTCCCCTCCGTCCCTCCCTCAGTACATGGGCTGCGTGGAGGTTCTGCAGTCAATGCGCGCCTTGGACTTCAACACCCGCACCCAGGTCACCAGGTTAGCGGGGGAGGGGGGGCTGGGGGAGGAGGGGACGGGGGGGGGGGGCGAGCGCCCTGAATTACTGAGGGGAGCAGGGGAGTGGGTCTTGGTGGCTTACTAGCCACGGCTTAGCTTTAGGTAAAGGGGATAGAGAGAGAGTTAGGGGAGTGAGTCTAAGTCTGGATGAACAGAGGCGCCTCTGGTCTGGGTCCCACTCACTTTTCCAGTCCTGTGGGTTGTGGGGGAGGCGGCAGAGCAGCTGGCAGCTGGAGCCCGAGTGTAGGATGGGGTGTATGGAAGGTTGCCGCTGGCTTTGGGAAGGCCATGGGACATTCATTTGGTAGCTGGAAGGAGGTGGGGGCAGACCCACAGAGGCCCTAACCCAATCAGCCAGGAAGTGGCCTCTCCATGTCATCAAATATTAAAGGCCCTTAATTCAATCCACCACGACAAAGAGCCTGGAGTGCCCCTGGAGTCTGGCCTGGTCCTCCCCTCCCCCTGCCCTGTGGCCGCCCCAGTGAGCGGGAGACCGGCTCTGGAGCGAGAGACAGGCTCTGCGTCTGAGGACCCCTTTCTCGCCAGGGAGGCCATCAGCCTGGTGTGTGATGCCGTGCCCGGTGCCAAGGGGGCGACGAGGAGGAGAAAGGTACCTGGGGCCAATGGGGCTGGGGGTGCTGTTGGGAAATGTGGGGGAGTGGGGGAAGACAAGCATGGGGACGTGTGGGGACAAGGCCAAAAGACAGAGGGTGGGGGATTTCTGGTGTGGGGAACCCTCGGCTTCTGAGACCCTCGGGTCCTTGGCTAGCCCTGTAGCCGCCCGCTCAGTTCCATCCTGGGGAGGAGTAACCTGAAATTTGCCGGGATGCCGATCACTCTCACCGTCTCCACCAGCAGCCTCAACCTCGTGGCCGCAGACTGCAGACAGGTTGGTGGGGTCGGGTGAGGGGGCCAGAAGCCCTGCGGGGAGGGCCAGGAGTAAGACAGGAAGGAGGAGCTTAGGAGCACCTGGGCTAGGAAGCCAAAAGGGTGGGACTGACTAGTCCAGGGCTTGGGCCGGGACTGGGGGCGCCCAGCTCGGCCCTGAGGCTGCCTGACTCGTCCCTTCCCTGTCCCCTGCCTTAACCTCAGATCATCGCCAACCACCACATGCAGTCTATCTCGTTTGCGTCCGGTGGAGACCCGGTGAGTTGGGAAACAGGGTGGAGGGGGGAAGAGCAGGGGCTGCAGCGGCTGGAGAAGAGGCCACGCTGGGATCGAAGCAGTGTCTGGGAGGGCCTGGGCTTTTAGGGGTCGGGGGTGAGGTGGGCCATAAACCTGAGCTAAGGGGCTGTTTCTGACCCTGCCCACCCCAGGACACAGCTGAGTACGTCGCCTATGTTGCCAAAGACCCGGTGAATCAGAGAGGTGAGGCGTGGTGGGGAGTTGGGTGGGGCCGGCTGTCTGGGAGGCAGGTGAGCA
Organism: Lutra lutra; assembly: GCF_902655055.1. Lineage (NCBI taxonomy): Eukaryota > Metazoa > Chordata > Mammalia > Carnivora > Mustelidae > Lutra > Lutra lutra. Next base: position 68,943,729 of record NC_062292.1, read on the forward strand.
GGACCCGGGGAGCTAAGTGGGGGCTCCGGCCAGGAAGATGAGGGCCCCCCGGCAGTGTCTGGTCCCAGCGTGAGCTCGGGGCTCACGGGCCGCCTCTGCTGTGTCCCCAGCCTGCCACATCCTGGAGTGTCCCGAGGGGCTGGCTCAGGATGTCATCAGCACCATCGGCCAGGCCTTCGAGTTGCGCTTCAAACAGTACCTCAGGAACCCGCCCAAGCTGGTCACCCCTCATGACAGGTGAGCGGGTGTGGAGGGGTGGAGCGGCCCCTGGGCCCTGGGGCCCTGCTGAGAGAGCAGGTCTGCTCCACTGCTCAGACTCGAGCAGAGAGGGTCGGGGGCCTGGCGTGTGTGGGGGGACGACCTGCGGGCCTGTTTCCCCCTTCCTGCTATTACATTTCCTGCGGCCGGCAGGAAAGTCTGGCCAGGCCCTGCCCTGCTGCAGGCTCACTCTTCCTCTCGCGGCCCCGGGCTCCTGCGCTGCGTCCGCCTGTCTTGCCCGTTTCTCATCCGTGGTTTTCCATTCCCCGGCCCCCAGGAGCCATCAAGACTTGGGTGAGGGAGGATGTCTTTCTCCTGAGGTCTCTGCCTTTCTCTGTCCCCTCGAGGCCTCTAGCTGTGGAGCATTTAGAGGAGACTCGGGCGCTCTGGAACGCAGCTCCTCTTGCTCTCTTGTGTGGCTGCTTCCCTCCGTCTGGGGAGGCAGCACGATAATCGAGGCCACGAACCCTAAAATCGAATCTGGTGTTGCAGCTCAGGTCCGTCACCTTTAACTGTGAAACCACAGGCAAATTTCTCCACCTCCGACCCTCATCTCTGCGCTCTGTCACTGGAGAGGGAAGTGGGGCTACCTTGAGGGACGACTGTGTATAGAAAACAGCCCTCCTCAGGCCTGGCCTGCAGGACGTGCCCGGCCCATGGCCACTGCCTGTGCCCCTCCCACCTGTTCCTCTCAGGATGGCTGGTTTTGATGGCTCGGCTTGGGATGAGGAAGAGGAAGAGCCACCTGGCCACCAGTACTATAATGACTTCCCAGGAAAGGAACCCCCTCTTGGGGGAGTGGTGGACATGAGGCTTCGGGAAGGAGCCCCCCTTGGGGCAGCTCGACCCCCTCCACCTGTTGGCCAGACCCCCAGCCACCTGGGAGCAACGCTGGTGAGTCGCTTGGGTGGAGGTGGGCTGGGGCCCGGGATGGGAGTGGCCGGCCTGGGCTCCTGGTCTCATCTTATTTTTGTCCCTGCAGCCGGTGGGGCAGCCTGTGGGGGCAGACCCGGAAACCCGCAAACAGATGCCACCTCCGCCACCCTGCCCAGGTGTGAAGGGAGCTGGGAGGGGCGGAGTCTGGGTGCAGGAGGCGGGGCTGGGGCCACTGTGACGCTGCCCTTTGCTCAGCAGGGAAAGAGCTCTTTGACGATCCTTCTTACGTCAACGTGCAGAACCTGGACAAGGCCCGGCAGGCAGGGGGTGGGGCTGGGCCTCCCAATGCTGCCGTCAATGGCAGCACGCCCCGAGACCTCTTTGACATGAGTGAGTGCTGCTGTCTCCTTTTCTGCGTCTCCATCTTCTCCCACGGTTCCTGCTCTTCTGCCCTCCCCTCCCTGAAGGTGTGGGTCCTGGCCTGTGTTGGGCCAGTGGCCCCTCTCAGCCCTCTCTCTCTGAACCCCCAGAGCCCTTCGAAGATGCCCTTCGGGTGCCTCCGCCCCCCCAGGCGGTGGCCATGGCTGAGCAGCTCCGAGGGGAGGCCTGGTTCCACGGGAAGCTGAGCCGGCGGGAGGCCGAGGCGCTGCTGCAGCTGCACGGGGACTTCCTGGTGCGGGAGAGCGCGAGCAGCCCAGGCCAGTACGTGCTCACTGGCCTGCAGAGCGGGCAGCCCAAGCACCTGCTGCTGGTGGACCCAGAGGGCGTGGTGAGTGGCGTGGGGCCATGTGTTGGGCACTGCGGCGCGCTCCCGCGGAGCCCTGGTCTCCCCTCGCTGCCACCCCCTTTCCCTGCTCGGCTTGCATGTGCGGCCCGCTTCCGGCAGGACGGCGTCCTTCCCTTCGCACAGCCCTGGGCCCGAGCTCTGTTCCTCTCGATCCTCAGTTCTCCATCTGAGCTCGAAGGTGTTCAGCCTGCCTGAGCCCCTCTTCTGACAAACGAGGAAACCATCCCGGAGAGGTGCTGATGCCCGGCGTCAGAGGCCTGGAGCCTCGAAACACCAAATCTCCTTTTGCAAGAGGAGGGAGGGGCCTCCGCAGTCCCTTCGGACTCAGGGCTCAGCCTGGCGTCCTGTCGCCTGCCCACACCGCCCCACTGTCCATCCTGACTTTCGGCTCTTCTCCACAGCAGTCCCATCTTCCTCCCCCAAATTTCTCGGAGTGTGTGTCCTCCTCTGAGACAGGCCACCCAACAGGTCGGGAGAGGCGGTATCCCTCAGCTTCTCAGTTTCTGGTCCTGTTGTCCTCTCAGCCTGCTGCCAGAGCTAGCTGTGGGATCCTCTTCTAGAGAAGCCTTTGTGACCTGGGCTGACAGTCCTCCCATCCCGGTCTTTTTCTCCTTCCTCATCCCTCAGTATAGTTGTCTCCTTTCTGCAGCCTTTGACTTTGCGCCTGAATTAACCCCTTTCTTCCTGCTGCTCAGGTTCGGACAAAGGACCACCGCTTTGAGAGTGTCAGTCACCTCATCAGCTACCACGTGGACAATCACTTGCCCATCATCTCTGCGGGCAGTGAACTGTGTCTCCAGCAGCCCGTGGAGCGGAAGCTGTGACCATCTCAGTGCTTTCTCCCCGAAGGGGCCCTCCCACCCCTTCCACCCTACTCCTTGATTCTCAGGACCTCATGTGGGAGCGTTCTGTGGGCGTGGCCTTGTGTTGGAGCTGGGGATAGTGTGGACACGGCTCAGCACCCACTGAATGAGAGGGTTTGTCAGAAGCTGGGCGTAGAATCCTGTTTCTTCCCGAACCTTACCAAAGTATTATTGAACAGAGTGGCTCCCTTCCCTGGGCCTTTCCTGTGCCAATCTGATACCCCCTTCCCCAAGAAGGTGGGTGCTTGAGGCGTGGGCAGTGTGTCTCCTTGAAGTGAGAAAGGCTTTAATGGGGGCAGTCACCTTTCCAAGGAAGGGGGATGAATCACACCTTTGGTCTACCCCTGGGCTCAGGGTATACCCCAGACCCCTTTCAACAACCCTCCCTCCCAGTGGTTAAACTTTGTGCCTTTGACCATCTCCTAGGTCTGAAGATATTTTATGCAAAGAGTTCTTGAGCCCCTGAGGTTGAGGGTGGGGGTACTGACACCTTCTTGGCTTCTGGGACCCCCCTCCAGTTGAGGTTGGGAGAACAGAGGCAGGAATGTTAGCTGTCCCTTCTACCCGGGGACAGGCAACCCTTAGATATTGCCTCAGAGCCCCCTTCCTGGCCAGCGGGGAGATGGACCCCTCCCTTGCTCAGTGCCTCCTGGCCAGGGGGCACCCCTCACCCAAGGGGTCTGTACATACATTTCCTAAGTCCTCCTGTGTCATCTTCCCCCCCACCATGTTGCATGCATGTTACACTCTACAGCCAAAGCATAGCTCTGGGTCCTGCAACCTCTGCCCCGCTCTCCTCCTTGGCGGGGGGGCGGGTGTTGGTCGGGGGGTGGCAGGGACTGGATTTAGTCCTCCTGACCTGGTATCTTTCCCAGGGGGATCTGTGGAGGCAGGAACGGGGCCATCGAGAAGAAAGCAGTGGACAATCCCCAAATACCATCTGTAGACTTGGGATTTATTTTTATTTTTTATGCATATGTTTTAGGGCTGTAGGTTTATTTTCCTTATGTGTTTTCCGTGGCAAAATGACAATAATCAGTTACGTGTACACGTCACCTCTTTGACTTTTCAAAGCCTTTTACAATGATTGGCATTTTCCTCCTCCCACCCGGTCTTGGCGGCGGCTGGGCCCACAGCGTTCTCCTTTCCAGCAGAGCCGCAGGGCTCCAGGAGGGGTCCCGAGCCAGGACGGCGCGAGGCGGGGAGGCCCCACGGGTGCGAGCCGCTTCACTCCTGCAGCAACGGGGCCTGGCCGCCTTGCCGGCCCTTCGCACAGCGCCTGGAGGGCGTCCTGCCGCTGCGAGTCTGGGTCTCCTCCGTCTCCGTCCCGGCCTTTCCGTCTCGTTCGCGCGTCTCCACGGGTCTCGATGATACCAAAGGGAAATCGTCATTAAAGTCCCTATTTCTTGTACCTCGGCCTCGTGGTCCCTGTTGCTGCCCGTCCGCGACCCCGTCGGCGGGCGGTGGGTGGGGGTCTCCCGCACCCACGCGTCCGCGCCCCGGTCCTCGGCTCCCGCCGCCCGGTGGCCCCGCCCCCTCGCTGTGAGGTGGAGGCGACCGCGCCGACTTCCGCTTCCGGTCGCCGCTGCCGCCACCGCCGCTGCTGCTGCTGCTGCTGTGGCCGCGCGCAGGCGGCTGGCGCTGCGCTCGCTCCCGGGCCTCGCCGCCTGGCCTGGCCGCTCCTTGCGGGCGTCCCGACCCCGCTCCCGGCGATGGTGCCGCCCGAGCGCGCGTCCGTCCCCCGCCGCCGCTGACCCCGGCACCCCCCCCCCCCGCCCCATGGCCGCCTCGGCGCCGCCCCCACCGGACAAGCTGGAGGGAGGTGGCGGCCCCGCACCGCCCCCTGCGCCGCCCGGCACCGGGAGGAAGCAGGGCAAGGCCGGTGAGAGCGCCGAGGGGCTGGGCCCGCCGAGCACTCGAGGGGCCGGGGGCGGGGGGTGGTTCCGGGGGCCCGAAGGGAGGCTCGGGCGGGAGGGGTGGGGGTCGGGCGTCGCGGATGGGGCACCCCGGAGCCCCGGGGGAGTCGGAGGGCATGTCTGTCGTTGAAGGGAGGAGGCGGCCGAGAGTGCGGTCGCGCGGCGTGTCTCGTGTGGCACCTTTGTTCGTACCGAGTCTGGGAGCGGGCGCCTGTCCGAGTTGGAGGAGCCCCTCCGGGCGCGTCCGGGACACTGGAGGTGGGGCAGCCCCGGGGAAACGCGTTTGTGTGTGCCCTGTGCTGCGCTTCCAGGTCTGCAGATGAAGAGCCCGGAGAAGAAGCGGAGGAAGTCCAGTACTCAGGTGGGTGGTGCCGCCCCCGCCGTGCGCGCACCTGCCTCGGGTGCAGGGAGGACGGCGGCTCCGCTGCTCGCCCTGTCTCTCCGCTTCCTCACCGATGGGGGGTGGGCGCCGTGGGGCCGCCGATCTTACCGGTCGGGCCAGCGGGCTTCCTCGCCCCGCACGTTTCCTGTCCCGATTCCCTCCTGGCAGGTGACACCTCCCCCTTACCGAGGTTTGTTTCGGTGACTTCTCCCGCCCTCTGTGCTTCTGACGCTTTGACAGTTTTTGCGGAGATAGGCACCGTCCCCGTTTTACAGAGGAGGGATCCGCGGCTTAAAAAAGCGGAACACCCGCCTAGGGGTCTCGAGATTATCGGTTGTCAGAGCGAGGACTCGGCTCGGTTCTGTTGCTCTGTTACAGTCAGGTCTGTCCCCATTTACATCTGAGCTGCTTGTGAGGAGCGTCCAGAACAGGCTGTTTTCGCTCCCTCCTGTGGTTTTGTGGCTGTGTGCTTCCCTCTGTAACTTCGTTCCCTCACCTGTTCCCCACTAGGGCCCTGCATACTCACATCTGACGGAGTTCGCACCACCCCCGACTCCTATGGTGGACCACCTGGTTGCATCCAACCCTTTTGAGGATGACTTTGGAACCCCTAAGGTGGGGGGTGCAGCCCCTCCATTCCTGGGCAGTCCTGTCCCCTTTGGAGGCTTCCGTGTACAGGGGGGCATGGCAGGCCAGGTACCCCCAGGCTATGGCACTGGGGGTGGAGGGGGCCCCCAGCCTCTTCGTCGACAGCCCCCACCTTTTCCTCCCAACCCTATGGGCCCTGCTTTCAACATGCCCCCCCAGGGCCCTGGCTACCCACCCCCAGGCAACATGAACTTTCCTAGCCAGCCCTTCAACCAGCCTCTGGGTCAGAACTTCAGCCCTCCTGGTGGGCAGATGATGCCAGGCCCAGTGGGGGGATTTGGGCCCATGATCTCACCTACCATGGGTCAACCTCCCAGAGGAGAGCTGGGCCCCCCTTCTCTTCCCCAACGCTTTACCCAGCCAGGAGCACCTTTTGGTCCTTCTCCTCTCCAGAGACCTGGTCCGGGGCTCCCCAGCCTGCCCCCCAACACAAGTCCCTTCCCTGGCCCGGACCCTAGCTTTCCTGGCCCCGGTGGTGAGGATGGGGGAAAGCCCTTGAATCCACCTGCTCCCACTGCCTTTCCCCAGGAGCCTCACTCAGGCTCCCCAGTGGCTGCTGTGAATGGGAATCAGCCCAGTTTCCCCCCAGACAGCAGTGGGCGGGGTGGGGGGCCCCCAGATGCCAACAGCCTGGCACCCCCCAGCAAGGTGGGTGGGGGCTCGGGGCCTCAGCCTCCCCCGGGCCTGGTGTATCCATGCGGCGCCTGTCGCAGCGAGGTGAACGATGACCAGGACGCCATCCTCTGTGAGGCCTCCTGCCAGAAGTGGTTCCACCGCGAGTGCACCGGCATGACGGAGAGCGCCTACGGGCTGCTGACCACCGAGGCCTCTGCTGTCTGGGCTTGCGATCTCTGCCTCAAGACCAAGGAGATCCAGTCTGTGTACATCCGCGAGGGTGTGGGGCAGCTGGTGGCTGCCAATGATGGGTGACGCCAGCCAGGGGCGTGGTCTCCAAGTCTGACTCTTGGTCCTTGTTTCCACTGGCTTCCCGTCCCCGTGGGATAGAAACACAGTGGCTCCTGGGGCCAGAGAAGGACCTGAGGTGGGCAGGCAGAAGCGCCTGGATCACTCACCCTTCTGGAAACTTACATGGACACGTTGAGATCCACAGAGATCCGGGGAACCAAAGCCTGGCTGAGTATCGTGGTGGCTCCAGTCCTGAAGGCCGAGGGCTGTGGCTGCGAGGGAAGAGAGGCTAAAGGAGGATCTGGAGGGCAGGGGCCTCCCCCATGCAGGCCACGAATGCCCCGCCAGCCACAGCCCCCTCCCCGTGGTCTTGGTGTTTGGAGTGACCTGTTAAAGGGCTTTGGCTAGAGGAGTGGGTTCCCAGCCCTGCAGTAACCTCTTTGTGGGCCTTAGGAGACAGCTGTAGGGAATAGATGGGGAATTTCCCTTTTTCTCACCCTCCTCTTGCTTCCTCCCAAGACCTACCTAAGTCCTACTCCCGTCAGAGAACCAAATAGCTTGAGAAAGCAGGAGAGCTGTTGGCTGGGCGGTTTCTTGGTGATTTGGGGCTTCGAGACTGGGTAAGAGACGCTGTCCAGACATGTGTGTCCCTTATACCAAAGCCACTGGCCCTTTCTCAGCCTCTCTTGGGCTTTTCTCCCAATGACCATATTCTTGCCAAAAATTGGGCTTTGCGGTCTAACGGATCGGGATATTTGAAGTTTAGACTGCCCTGGACCAGGGACCCTGCTCGCCCGGCCCTCTTCGCCTCGCCCGTTTGTTACGCGGTCCCGGCAGCGCGGCCAAGGCGCTGGTCTGTATTCTTCCGCCTCCCTGGCTCGAAGGAAAGCTTGGACGGGCACAGACCGCTTATACCTCATCCCCTGATAGAAGGATCTCTGTCCCCCGTGGGTGAGGGAGGCGGCGGGCCGGTCACTGCGGTGGTCCTGAGATGCAGTCCAGAGACTGGTGTTTTGCTTTTCTTTCCCTGCCTTTCTGTGTATCTGCTGGGCCCCGGGGGGTCTGGCAGTATCCCTTCGTTCCCAGAGGCCGGCACTGGGCTCTGTGTGTTCATATTTTACTTTTCATGCACCGCCAACCGGAGCTGGCCCTGCGCCCCTCCCCGCGCCGCGGTTCCCTGCGGTTCGAGCGCACATTCCTCGGTGGGGTGGGGAAGGCAGGCTCGGGTGTGGCCCGGAAAGGCGCCCCGGGTCCCCTGGCCGCTGCTCTGGGGACCCTCGCCTCGCAAGACTTAGCGAGTGTACTGCAGAACGCATTTGCCTGCCCAGGTGGGCAGCAGCGTCGAGGCTGTGGAAAAGAAGGGAGGGGGTTCTGGGCTTCTCTCTTCCAGTGTCTGCGCCCCCCCCCCCCCGCGCCGCTTTGTGTTGTGCTTGTGGTTCTGTTGCCCTCCTTCATCTGTTGCTATTTTTGTGATGTCTTTCTCCCCTGCCTCCCATCTCTGCCTTTTGTAAGTGGCTCCTGGGGGAAGGGGTCTGCTCAATTCTCTCCCTCTCCGCTACTTTTTGGAAGGAAGGAGGGGTGGCAGAGATGTGGTGATGGGGGTCTTTTTTTTTTTTTTTTTTTTTAACCGTTGGGTTAATAAAAAGACTTGAAAACTCAGACAAGGACTCCTGCTCTTTCTGGGCACAAAGGTTGGAGTGAACCTCGCCCCGGCGGGAAGGCTTGCGGGGGGGAGGATGGGTATGTGGCCCAGGGTTCCTGGCAGCGGGACTGGCAGAGAGACTGGGGCCCCGAGCTGATCTTAGTCGCAGTCCTAGTCCTTCCTAGTCGAGGAGCCGAGGGACGCCCGAGCGCGCCACCCCTCCCCCTGCGTCCCCGCTGTGAGAACGTGTTCCTTTTCTGGGCACATTCCTGGGCCAGGCAGGCAGCCAGGGTCTCGGGGACAAGTGCCGTTTAGTGCTTCTAGGCTCAGCGCTCCCTCCCGCACCCCGGCCGGCGCTAGCGGTCCAGCGGAGCGGGAAGCGGCGGCCCCCGGTCTAGCAGATTTCATTTGGGGACGCCACCCCTCCCCTTTGGCAACAGTAGCCGTGGAACCCTCCCTCGGCACCCGGGCCGGCGGAGAACGGCCGGAGAGCTATTTCCAACCCTCGGCGCGCCGTGTCCCCTCCCCCACCCTGCAGCTGTGTCCGTCCGTCCTAGGGTCGACCTTGCCCCTCGCCCCTGCTGTCCCGGGAGGTGCCGCCCTCTGCCTTCCAGCGGTGGCTCTTCCCGGGAGCAACTGTCTAGACGCCCGGAGGAGGGGAGGTCGCCCACCACGCAGCTCGCCCCGGGAGCGGGGCGGGGGTCCGGGACCCGAGCAGGCCCCCCGCCCTGCCCGGCCTCCCAACGTCAGCTCTTATTGGCCCGAAGTTTCCGCCCCCTCAGGGACGTTGGCCTTCCATTGGCCGGCCCCGGCCACGTGGTTCGGCCTCCCCCCTCCCTCCGGGGCTGGAAACCCCGCGCGGCAGCAACAGGTCCCGGCGGGTCCGAAGGCGCGGTCAGGTGAGGCCCTACCCGGCTGGGGGCCCCCAGACTCCCCGCGGGACCCGGGCGCGCAGCGGGGCGTGCGCTCCGCCGGAGACCGGGCGCTGCGTGTCGCCGCGGGGCGGGCGCGGGGGGCGCCCCGGGCGTCCGTCCCCGAGACGGAATTGGCGCTGGGGCCCCGGGCAGGCTTCTGCGGCGCCGGGGTCCCCCGCCTTAGAGGGCTGGGGGGCGGCTCCTGGACGCGCCGAGTTTAGCGAGTCGGAGGGGGAAGGTCCCCCTTTAGCCGCCGTTTCCACACCGCAGAAGAGCCCGACACGCCTGGAAGTGTGTTTGGGCCGGACCCTGCCCGCCTGCGAGTGCGGGGGGTGGAGGCGGGGAGCGGTGGGGAACTTCCTAATAAGGCCCGGGGACGCTGGCGAGGGAGAGCGGGGCTCCCTGGTGGCATCTGGGATGAGCTCCGCCGGGGGAGAGAGGCACCCGAGTTGGAGACCCCGAGTGCCGGGGTTCCGGACTGTCTCCTCTTCGGGTCTCCCGAGCGTTCGTCTTGTTGACCCAGATATCGGGGCTGGTTTCCGTGGAGACGGCGGGTCTGACATCACCCTGGTTGCCATGGCGCCTGGTTCTGGAGGACCGGAGCAGGCTGTACACAGCCAGGGATAAACAGGGACTTCAGCCCAAGCTGATGCCACTTCCTTCCTGCCACCACCTGTTAGCAGTCACACGCAGCAGCTGGGGACAGGGGACCATGACAGCCCAGTGCGTGGGGGGGCCGCCACTCTGGGGACACCGCAAAAGCTGGCCAGGGCGCCTGGGAATGCTGCGTGTGCCAGGGACGCATGGGCGTGGGGAAGACACTGAGCGTGTCAGTCCCAGCCATGGATCCCAAGGGGCCGCAGGTCATTTGGGCTGCATGCCGGGTCTCGCCCCAGCTCAAACAGAAGGGGGCCGAGTGGGGGTGTCATACTGCCAGACTTCTTCCCAAGCCCACCTTCCCTTCCCGGGTTTGCTGACAGAGCCCTTTCCACTTGCCGACCTTTCGGCCCCTCAGGAAACAGCCACTTACCATCTGAAGGACTAAGGTCCAGGACTGGGGGGTGGGCTCCTCTGTCCCTCCTGTCTCGTGCCGGGTCCTAGCTGCAGCTGCCCAGCCTGAGGCGACAGTCCTGGGCCCCAGTGATGATGGGATAGGTCTCCCTCCTCTTAGCCGGCTTTGCTTCAGGCTTTGGAAACTGGAGCGACTTCCCAGCCCGCCCGGCCAGGGCAGAGTGAATTACCCCGAAGGGTAGGCCCACAGCCCTGCTGTCTGTTGCTTTGCAAACTGTAAAGTCTTTATAACTGAGAGCGGTCATGAGAGCCTCTCCCCGTGGCCTTCACGTTCCCTGAGATGACACTCGGCCCGTCACAGAGCACGGAAAGAATCTGGGGAGGAGAGTCAGCATGACAAGGAGCCTTACTAAGGGTCCCCACGGATGGGTCTGCCCACTCTTCTCAGGCCTGGCGGCCATGAGGACCATCTGGGAGGTTTTAATAAGGACCCAGGCCCAGTTGGGTCAGACTCCTGGGTGATTCTGGCGGGTAGCCAGCGCTGGGGATTCCGGAACCAGACTGGGTGAAGGGCTGAGGCTGGGCGGGAGTTCTGTCTTCTGCGTCCCCACGGGGGAGGGGTGATGGTGGGAGAGTCTGGGGTGGTTATTTTCTCACTCCTCTCATCAGCTGCCCGTCCTCGGCAAGGTCAAGTTAGCCAACCTGTGTGGCCTTCATCTTCCCTGACTAACCCGAGGGGCCTGGCCAGGTCACCCCCAGAGCCTGTCCGGGCATGTGCTTTGACCTTTCGGAGTGGCCCCGCTGGTCTGTGGGAGAGGGGACCTTCTCTGTGGCTGTGGGCAGGTTTTGATGGGCAAGTTTGGTACTGCCCAGAACAGTGGAGGTTAGAGTTAGAAGGGTTGGTTCTGGAAGCTGCTGCCCAGCCCTGGGGACCCGGCCCAGACTGCCCTCTGCATCCTGCCTTTGCTGAAGGGAACTGGGGTCCTGAAGAGCGCTTTTCTCTGCAGGTGGTGGCGGCAGCTTCTGGGACGCCAGCAACCATGGCTTCCTGCCCAGACTCTGACAACAGCTGGGTACTGGCCGGCTCCGAGGTAGGGAGAGCAGGCCTGGGAACCCCACAGAAGAGGTGCTGGCAGGCCTGGGCTGCTCCCCGGGTCTGTGCCCTTCCTTGGTGCCCACGGTCACCTGTGTCACCTCCTGCTGGCTGCCAGGGGAGGGGACTCCAGGGGCAGGAGGACAGAGATGAGGCCGCAGGAGTCAAGTGGTGGGGCTTGGACTGGGCCTTGAAAGAAGGGTGCCATGGGGTCAGCTGCAAGAAGGAGGGGCCGATGTGAGCAGAGGGCCTGGGGCAACAACAGGAAAGCCATTTGGGGGAGACTGAGGCAGTCCATGGAGTGAGGTGGAGATGTGGGCCAGATTATGCTGGAAGGAAGCAGGGGGCAGAGCCTGGAACCTCTGCAGACCCAGGCACACGGGCGTCTTCCTGAGGGCCGGGTCATGGAAGGGCTTTGGATCAGAGGGACTTGGACGGTCATTGCTCTGGACAGAGGCCCCCCCACCCCCCGTGGGTGGGGTGAGGAGGGGACCGTTCTGAACATCTGCAGCACAGCTGGTGGCTGTGGATACCTGTGTCCCCAAAGCCACTGAGAAGGGAGAAGGGCATCATCAAGGGTCCCAGCCCGGCTGCTTGGCGTGTCAGGCACTGCTGGAAGGGGAGGGGGGGAGAAGGTGGGGAGGGGAGGGAGGAGGCTGGGCTCAGGGAGGGGCTGGGCCAGGACACAGGGCATGGGGCGTAGCGGGAGAGGAGAGGGGCGGACACTGTCGTCCAGGGCCCTTGCCTCCTGTTGGGTATCTTTGTTGACCGAGGGGCATTTACCTCTCGTCCTCCCCTGGAGAAGCGGGGGCGTGGCTCCCGGTGTGTCAGGCAGGCCATGAGAGAACAGTGGCTTGAAAATTGCCAAGAACATACTCAGATGGAGAACAGTTCTTGGAGGGGTGGCAGAAGCTTGGGCAGGGGAGCGGGTGGCAAGCTGCTGAGCAGGGGTGTGCAGGGAGGGGAGCCGGGGTGGGGCTGGGGTGGGGCTGCAGGAGAGGGCTGTGTGGGGCAGGGGGAGAAGCCTGGGAGATGGCGGAAACACCGTGGTGTGAACAGCTGCAGAAAAGCCGATGGGGACGTGTGGTGACCCGTAGTCCCCAGGGGGCTTTACCTCTTGCCATTTTCCGCCTTCCCGCCAATCCCCAGGTTTCATTTGTGGGGAGGTGGGAGACCCAGGCTTCAGCTGGCTTCTTTGGGAGGGCGGGGGGCACCCGGTGTGTGTGTGTGTGTGTGTGTGTGATGTGGGGGCGCATCCCAGCCCCTCCCCGCCCCACCAGCTTGCCTGGGCTCACGGCTGAGTGAGTGTCGTGGGTTTTTGTGAGATGTGGGTGGGGGGGTCACGGAGCAGTGTGGCAAGGTCTGGAGACCCCCAGCAGAGCCCCCCGCCACGGCCCTGGATCTGTGCTCTGCAGTGGCTTCTGCTTGCACCCCTTCCCCCAGAGCCTGCCCGTGGAGACCCTGGGCCCGGAATCCGCGGCAGATGCCGAGTCAGAGCGAGCTCCCCGGGCACTCGGGAGCCCCTCCAAGGCGGCTGTGGAAGAGTCCGCTGGAGCTGAGGAGGGAGGAGGTAGCAGGGCTCCCCTGGGGGCGGGGGCCCCCATTTCCTCAGGGAAAGGGGGTTGGGTTCATCTGATTTCCGGGGTTAGTCGCGGTCTGAAGCCTTCCTGCCCCCACCCGGCCTGGCGTGTTCCTGCCCTTCCAGCTCTGCAGGGCCTGAGGCAGCCCCAGGGCTGTGTAGGGAGTTCACGGGGAGTGGGGGGGCGGTGGCGTTTCTCCTGGGCTTTTTCTTCCACCACAGAGACTGAGACCATCTCCCAGTCTGAGGAAAGCTCCCAGTCTGGGCCCATTCTGCCAGAGAAGACTTTGGCCGAGGTGAGGACCCTCATCGGGTTGAGGGGGCAGTGGGTACGATCCCAGAGTGCTTATGGCCGTGTCTGCTCAGGGTGACCTGGAAGGCGATGGCTGTGCTGGGGGGCCCCCTGGCCTGGGAGACACGCTGGTCCAGGGAGACTCAGACGAGGTCCCTGGGGTGGCAGGCCTGGGACTGGACACAGAGGACCCAGAGGGTCAGAGCCCCCCAGGAAACCTGCCTTCATCGCCCAACATAGGTGAGATGTGCCCCTCTTTACTCTCCTTCTGGAAGGAGCTGGGTCTCCACAAGCAGGCTCAGGGGAAGGAGTGCTCGCTGGAGGGCTCGTCGCCGAGCACGGCTGTGGTCCCGGCCCTGGCACTGAGCCGCTAGGGGTCTCCTTACGCTGTGTCTGAGAATCCTCCCCACTACCCCCGAGGACGCTGAGGCTCAGAGAGGTTACGTGATGCAGCCAAGGTCACGTAGCAGGGAAGTGGCAGGGCCCGGGTCTTCCCCTCGTCTGGGGCTGCTTCTCTTCCAGCCCCTTGGTTCAGCTCTCACCCCCCATGAGTCTCCGTCCTGTGTCCGGAGATGAGAGAGGGAGGGAGCTGCATGGCCTGTGCAAGAGAGGCCACAGGCCATCTTGTCCGAGCCCAATGCAAGTCAGACCAAGAGAGCAGGAGGCTGAGGTGGGATTACTGTGCACCCTCAGCGGGGAAGGGGGTTTACTCCCAGGACAGGTGGAGGGAAGGGCGAGGGGGAGTGGGCATGCCTGGGGAGGGGTTCACACTGGAGGGGATGTTCCAGGCTCTGGATCAGTAGGGTTGGAGAAAGAGAAGGTTCCAGGCCAAGGCTGTTGCATCCACTGCGGGATGAGGCCACCTGTCCTGTGCTCAGGAGGTGGGGCCCAGGACAGCTTGTGTGACTTGTCTCTGAAGGGTGACAGGTAAAGGGAGAGGCTGGGGCCCCGGAGCGGACAAGTGCAAAGACCAGGGGCGGGCAGTTTCGAGGCATGTGATGCTGAGTTGTCTGGGTGTGGGGTGAATGTAGGGGGTGGGGCGCAGGCAGCCAGATGGCAGCAGGGGTGCCTCTCTCCGAACGGGTGTGGGGGGCGATGGGCCCCCAAAGAGACCAGCGCAGAGGGCAGTGCACTGAGAGTTTGGTCCCTGGGGGGCAGCAGGCAGGAGTGGCTGGCTGGTCAGTCGTACAGGTCAGGGGCTACAGACTGGGGACGGTGCGGGTGACATAGTGTGGTGGGGAGGCCGGTCCCCCGAGCACCCTCACTGTCAGGCCAGGAAGAGCGGGGCAGCCCAGGAGCTGTGAGGGAGTTGGCGGGAGGCTTGTGTGGGCCGAAGGAGGCTGTGCTATACAGAGTGGCTCCCTGGGTTTGCAGATGGAAAGGCCAGTGTCCCACTCTCAGCTGCCCAGGTGCACAGGGACCCGGGGTCCTCACGTGTCCTTGTGGGTGGTCTCTGCCCGTGTCTTGTTCTCCAGTTGCCTCACTGCCTCATCCCCGTCCTTTCCTCCAGCCTGGCCCAGGGAGGAGGCCCGAGGCTCCAGCAGTGAGGACGACACCGATGTGGACGTGGAGGGTCTGCGGAGACGGCGGGGCCGGGAGCCTTGCACTGCTCAGCCTGCGGGGCCCCTGCGCGTGGAGGACCAGGCCGGAGGCGAGGGTGCGGCCTGGGAGCTGGGCATCTCCCTCAACGTGTGTGTCCTTGGGGCCCTGGTGCTGCTGGGGCTAGGAATCCTCCTCTTCTCCGGTGAGTGGGACCTCACCTGCTGGCTCATGTGTCCCCGTCTGGCCTCCCTGTCTCCCCCGTCCCCTCACCAAGCTCTCCGTGTCTATTCTCAGGTGCCCTTACAGAGTCAGACAGTGGTGAGTGGGGACAGGGCCTGGCTTGTCCCCTCCTGGCCCGAGGGAGGCTGCGGGGGGGCAGTCCCCGGGGTGGCCGTCTCTGACTCAGTGACCCTTTGGCTCTTGGTGCTGATCCTGGGCCCCTTCCCTGCCGACCCTCTCAGCCGTGGGCTCCAGGTCCGGGGCAGGAGGGCGTCCATCTGTGTGTGTGTGTGTGTGAGAGAGAGAGAGTGGGTGGGAGGGGGGTGTCTGGTGTACGCAGAGGCCAATTCTGGATGTGGCTTTCCTGCAGGGCCCGCGGAGGAAGTAGACCTGCAGGTCTTCCTGGACACGGGGTTGGACACGGAGGTGCGGGACTCTGTGGGGCATGGGCAGGTCGGCTTCCTGGGCCCAGAGCTAAGCAGGGCCTGCCAGGGAGACCACAGGCCATGGGGCAGGAGGGTCATTGTCTCCCTTGCCCTCAGGATGGGGCCCCGGGACCAGCGGACAGCGTCCCCAGCCTACAGAGCATGGGGGCGCTGCTGGACAGGCTCGCCAAGGAGAACCAGGATGTGCGGCTGCTGCAGGCCCGGCTGCAGGTTCGTGCACAGGGCCCTCCCTCGGCCAGGGGCTGACCATCTTCCCTCGAGGAAGTCGTCTTTGTTACCCCCACCTGCCGCCCGGAGAGTCTCACCCCTCCTGCTGCGGGGGCCCAGGTTGCTTGCCCGGCAGCCCCCTTGGAGGTGGTGCTGCTTTGTTTGGAGCCGTGACAGCACCTGCGGGGACTCAGAGAGAAGGCTGAGCGGCCATCAGTTAATAGTATCTGTTCTAGGTGGGGGAGGTGGGTCTCAGGTGGCTGATCGCAGGTCGGTCGAAGGAGGTGCTTCTAGAAGGATATGGAAGCGGAAGTCTGTGATGGGATTTGGGGATCTCAGGCTCTGGTTCGGGTTGTGGCTGGCAGAGAGGAGGACTGAAGCCTCTGAGTGGCCACGCTCCTGGAGTGGATGGGGGGGCGGCCCTGACGGGACCCTCCTGTGGCCCCATCCACCCCAGACCCAGAAGGAGGAGCTCCAGAGCCTGATGCAGCAGCCCCGGGAGCTGGAGGAGGAGAACGCCCAGCTGCGCGGGGCCCTGCGGCGGGGTGAGGCGGCCCAGCGGGCCCTCGAGGCAGAGCTGCAGCAGCTGCGGGCCCGGCTGCGGGGGCTGGAGGGCAACTGCATCCGCGGCCCAGATGGGGTGTGCCTCAGCTGGGGCCCGGGCTCTGCTCCTGCCGGGGCCACTGAGCAGCGAGGCCCCGGGGAGCGGGAGCCGGGCGCCGGCTTCCTGCAGCAGAAGCAGCGGCTGGAGGCGGAGGCCCAGGCGTTCCGGCGGGAGCTGGAGAGGCAGCGGGAGCTGCTGGGGTCCGTGCAGCGGGACCTGGAGCAGAGCTTGAGGGACGTGGGCCACGGGGACCCGGCGCGTGCTGGCCTGACCGCGCTGGGCCACAGACTGGCCCGGAAGCTACAGGACCTGGAGAAATGGGGCCAGCACGCGGGGGTCCCTGCCAATGCCTCAGAGGCCCGCTTCCAGAGCTCCAGGGAAGGGAGTGGAAAGGAGAAGTGGCGGGATGGGCGGGGGGACCGGAACGCCGAGCCCTGGAAGCACGGGAAGGAGGGCCGTGAAGGAAAGAAGAGCTGGTGGGGCGAGGAGGACAGGGAGGCGGCTGGGAGGGGCAAGGAGTGGAGCAGCAAGAAGGACGGCAAGCGACAGGGCCCCAGGGAGCCCCCGAGGAGGAGTGGGGGCCTGCACCGCCCCGCGGAGCGGCAGGAGCACCTTCAGTGGAAGGAGGGGGCTAAAGGCCAGCGGGACCCCCTGGGCCTGTGGGCAGAGCTGTCGAGGCACAAGTACCGGACGCCCCAGGGCTGCTCGGGCGTGCCTGAGTGTGCCCGGCAGGAGGGCCTGGCCTTTGGCGTGGAGCTGGCTCCAGTGCGGCAGCAGGAGCTGGCCTCCCTGCTGAGGACTTACCTGGCGCGGCTGCCCTGGGCCGGCCCCCTAACCGAGCAGCTGCCCCTCTCACCCGCGTACTTCAGCGAGGACGGCATCTTCCGCCACGACCGCCTCCGCTTCCGGGACTTTGTGGATGCCTTGGAGGACAGCCTGGAGGAGGTGGCTGTGAGACAGACGGGTTATGACGATGAGGTGGATGACTTTGAGAGTTTCATCTTCAGCCACTTCTTTGGAGAAGAAGCGCTGAAGAAGAGGTGGGTGGCCGGGCCCAGGGGAGGGGGACGGGATGTCTGAAGGAGCAGGGGCCCTGAGGAGGGGTCTTCTTTGGAGCCGCTTTTTTTTTGTTTTTTAAAGATTGTGTTTATTTATTTGACAGAGAGAGAGAGAGAGAGATCACAAGTAGGCAGAGAGAGAGGCAGAGAGAGAGGAAGGGAAGCAGGCTCCCCACCTAGCAGAGAGCCCGGTGTGGAGCTCGATCCCAGGACCCTGGGATCATGACCTGAGCCGAAGGCAGAGGCTTTAACCCACTGAGCCACCCAGGCGCTCCTTTGGAGCCGCTTTTAGTTTGCAGCTGGCTACCCATGGAGCAGAGTCTGCAGACTTGCCTGCCTTCTGGGAGGTCAGGAGCCGCCCAAGCTCACCCCATAGTGGTCTAGGCGGCCCCTCTTGGGCCGGGGAGACTTTTCCTCCAGGTTGTTCTGTCCTGTTCTGTCCTTGCCTTCCTGCCACCCTGAGTTCACGCAGGGGTAGCCTTCTGGCCCCTGTGTTGGCTGTCTCCAGAGGAACAGGGTCCCCCCTTCCCAGGAGCCCTGTCTCACTGTATGGCCTCGTCCTCTAAAGCTGTCTTCCTGACCCCACCCCGTGTCTCCCCACAGGTCTGGGAAGAAGGAGAGGCCCTTGCGGAGCCCGGGGAGGGGATAAGGCCTGGAGTCCCCTGGCCCCAGGGACCACGGTCTCCTCTGGCTCCACGGGGAACAGAATCACTCAGCACTGAGGCCACTTCTGCAGGGAGAAGGCCTTACCTGGCTTGGCCTTGCTGTCTATGCAAATGTGTGCAAATGCGGGCCTGACAGCCCAAGCAGGTGGGAGGGGGCGACGGAATGCTCATTCTGCAGCCACAGCTTTCACCCTCGCGCGTGTGCCCCCCACAGCGGGCCCCTTGGCTCCATGCACGGACCCCAGCCCCTGGGATGGGGCCCCAGCACTAGGGCTTTCCCTGGAGTGTCGTTAGACTTGAAGCAGCCACCCCGGAATAGGGGCGTGAAGTCCCCTTTTTACCTGTGCAGCTCACATGGCCGCACCTCCCTTGTGCGCTGTAGGCTCGACCCCAGTAAAATGCCGTTGGAGCTGCGGGTTAGGGTGGTGTCCAATCACAGGGGCCCCCGCACCCGCCTTGTCCCCCACGCCACCTTCCCAGCCACCCCGGGGCGGGGGCTGGAACTCCCCATTTCTGCTCGCAGCCATGGGGCCCCTGGGAGATGGAGAAAATGAGCATGGGTTTCGGGGTGTGAGCCTGTGGCTGTGTGATCTTGGGCCGGTTCATTCCTGGGAGCCTTGGGTTTCCGATGCTCAAAACGGGACTGGACGGCCGCGGAGAGACTAAATAAAGCGGCGGAAGCACGATGCCTGCTCAGTGTCTGGTGCTCCAAAGCGGTCCGTCTCGGGGGCTCGGAGGAGGGGGCGCGGGTGCGCGGGGTGGCCGCTAGGTGGCGCGCCGGCTCCGGGTTGGGCGCAGACCCCGCTGGCCCTCCGCGCACGGCCGCTCCCGCAGACCCCAGGCCGCAGACCCCGCTGGACTCGTCCATCCTGGCGGGGCTCCTTGATTGCCCTGGACATGCCCCGCGCGTGCGTGTAGGGGCAGAATGACGCGGTGTGGCCTCGGGCAGGGGAGAGCGCCTGCAGGTCCAGGCGGGGGCTGGGGTGGACGGCAGGAGCTTGGGGGGGGGGGGGGCCGCTGGCGGTGAGGTCCGCGTTATGAGGTCTTTGGGGTCTGGGGCGGTGCTAAGGCCGCGCGTCGGTGGAGCCGCCTTCTGGGGCAGGAGGGATTCGTTAGACCCGAGGAAGCCCCCCTCCCCGCCTCAGCAGGGGGTCAGTGACTGGGGCCCGGGTCTTCAGGAAAACGGTCTTCTGGAGGGGAGTTGGGAAGATGCTGGCTAGGCTGGCCCCAGGGCCTGGATTGGGGCCCCCACGAGGAGGTCTGTGTTAGCCTGTTCGAGTCCCCGGTCTTCCGCAGGTGCTCAGTTTCCGCAGGCTCGCAGCTGGCCGGTCAGCTTGGGTTTCCGGGGCTGGGATTCCGGCCAGAAGGGAGGCCACTTTCCTCATCCCGGGGAGGGGGACACAGCCTGGCCTCCTCAGGTTCTTCTCCTGGGCCGGGTTCCTTCATCTGCGTGACAAACTCCGGGAGGCTGGGAAGAGCCCCCAAGCCCCCCCTTCTTACTGGCTCCTCAGGGAGTGGCCGTGCTGAGCTGGCCATCTCAGGGACTGTCCAGTCAGGGCGACAAGGAGAGCCATGAACCCAAGGGGTCTGCCAGGGAGCCCAGGACAGCAGGGCCGCTGGCCGCTGGTTACCGCGCCCCTGGGCTGACCTGGGTAAGTGATGCTCACAGCGCCGGTCATAGGTCAGCAGGCCCCTGTCAGTCCCGTGCACCCGTGGCAGCACTGGGAACGAGGGAACCCGGGATCCAGGCCAGCAAGTGAAGATGGGCCAAGGGAGGGTAGAGCTGGGTGGCAGCACTCCCCACTCCAACACATACACGCGTGTGCGCGCGCACACACACACACACTTCCACACTCATTCACACACACCGATAATCTGTCCCAAGGGCGGGGGTGGGGTGCCCTGGGGGCAGGCTCACTGGACTCTGCTGCCCAGCCCTACTTGGCCTCCCAGACTCTGGCCTGGACCCTCCCGTTTAAGTGCTTGGCTTTTCTGCCTTTTCTCTGAGAAAACCCCCCCCCCCCCAGCTCAGAGCTCTGCTCCAGGGCCAGGGGGCAACTTGGGGGAATTACTCGAGTCCGGGGTGTCTCTCTTGGGCCTTCTGCTCTCAGTAGAAACATTCTACTTCCTTTGGCCCATCCCCACGTCCCCTCTGTCCCCCGGTCTGCCCTTCCTCCCCTCCCTGTTCCTCACTGTCCAGCCTCACTCCTTCCTGGGCTCCTCCTCTGCCTCTTCCCCGGGGCCCTCAGCCTGGCCTTCCCTTGCCAGTGCCCCCCCCCGCCAGCCCTTACCACTCTTGGGATCTCCCTGTCTCTCCCTGCTACCCCAGGTCCCCAGGCCCCAGTCTCTCCCTACTGCCTCCCACTCCCATCCATCCTAGGGGATGCGGGGCATGGTGAGACTGTGGTGGTGAGTGGACTTTGGGCCTGTACAACCCCCATGAGCTCCTTGAAGGTCAAAGCCATGTGTTTCACCTGAGAACCTCTCCCAGCCACCCCCCCTCCGCCCCCATGGGCCCAACCCCGGCCTGGCTGGCTGTCACCTTGGGAACCTCCCAGGGTCACCTCGATGCAGGGATGTCCCCCCATCAGGCTTGTTCTGGACCACAAGTGTTCCTGGTCCTTTCACACGTCACCTTCTTTGCGGGTCAGGTAGGGACGCTGCAGGGTGGCAGTTGGGCCACGCAGCCCTAAACCCAAACAGCACAGGGCCCTCCCTCCCGCTGACCTGAGCTGTCTGAGCCACAGAAGCCCTGTTCATCTGCTCTCCTGCACAGCTGTCTGAGCTCTCTGCCCCCAGCCTCATGGAAGGTCATGGCCCATCTCTCGGGTAAGCCTTGGCTGCCGCAGTAGGCCCTGCCCCATTCACTGGTTCTTTACTCCGGGCCACATGGAGGCCCAGACAGCCCAGGTCTCTCCTAACTAGACCTTGGGCCAGAGCAGGCTCTGAGGTCAGAACACTGAGTCACCCCCCCCCCCCGCCCCCGCTCACCTGTGGGCCTCCGATGAGGTGCCCCTCCCTGCTTTTGGGCCCTGCTTTCCCATCAGTAAAGCGGAGACTGTGAGCAACGCCCCAGAGGTTGTCCCGAGGGGGAAATCAGTCACTACGGACAAGCAGAAAACTGTAGCCATCACAAAGAGTAGTTTTCTTGGTTTAGCCAAGCTCTAAGCGGGGAGCAGGGGGCTCAGAGGAGAAAGGGCTGGTTCCCAAAACACAAGGCGGGAGCTGGCTGGCGGGAGGAGCTCTTGCTTCCAGCTCTGTGCCACTGTGCAGACCCAGGCCCGCCTACTTGGCCTAGCTAACAAGAGGAACTGGGAAGGATTACAGGATTTGCGATGGGGGGAGGGAGCCTCCTACCAGACCGCGGTCAGGCCCGAGGGAGGGGGAAAGCCCTATGGCCGGACGGCTAAGGGGACAGGTCAGGATTCTCCCACAGACCCACTGCAAGGCTGCTGGAGGAGCTCTGTTCGGGGGGAAGGGGGAGGGTGCTACTGAGGGCACTGGGGCAGGACGCCTGTGGGAGGGTAGGTGTACTCGGGCCTGCGTGCGGGCAGCCAGGACGGAAGGGACCAGCTGAGAAACTGGGGTACTTAGGAAGTGTCCGCCAACAGCCCAGGAGCGAGGTGACACGGGCCTGACTTGGAGCATGCGATGGACTGGATGAGCCTTGAGTGGGCCCAGGCTGGGGGCCCTGCGGAAGTGGGTCAAGGACTCTAGCTTTCCAGCCTTGGAACAGGTGGGTGACCACGTTCCCCAGCACCCCTGCAGCGCTGGGAAAGGAGGTGCTGGTGTTGCAGTGGGGTGGAGAGGAGAAAGCACGGGGCTGGACTCCGAAGGATGAGGGAGAGGGAGAGCGCCGGCCTCTCGGCTCGTCACCCATGACTCCAGACACGTGGGTGCCCCCTCTCCCCATTCCCTCCAAGGCAGGGCCCCGCTGGAGAAGTCAGGCGCTTAACCTTACAGAGCCCAAGGGGGGCGACCTCCGAGGTCGGCGCTGAGACCCTGACCACCGTCAGAGGGACAGCTGTCAGGTTGGCGCAGGCGGGAACTGAAGCCAGGCGCAAGGAGAGGAAAGCAGCAGCCCCATTTGGAAGGCCCCACACCCACGGGCCACACAGACTTGCCATGCTTGCCTCTGGAAGGTGGCCTCAGGCCGTCACTGAGGCAGCCCGTGGCGGGGGTGGGGGTGGGGGGCAGAAACCTTGGCATGAGGGCTTCCCGGCAACAGGATGCCCCCCTCGTTCCCCCGCGAGTGCATGGCTGTGGGCGCAGCAGATCCCGGGGCCCCCAGGCTGCTGTCACGGCTGTGTTTGGGAAGCGAGAGTGGGGTGCTGGGGAAGAGCAGGGGAAGTAGCTCTGGGGTGCCCGAGCCACGCAGACCCAGCTCCTCTGCTCATGGCTCCCGACGAGGCCCGTCGGTCCGCCCCCTAAATAAAATAAGAGCCAGCTTCTATCACTAGAAGACCATGAAATGAAATCAATAAAGGACTCTTTCGGTGGCTGTGAGGTCAGTTCCCCACCTCCAAAGCTGACATCAGTGCATAATCACCTAACAGAAGAACAAAAATGATTCTCTCAATCGTGAATCTTTATTTAAAAATGTCTTGTTTAGGGGCGCTGGGGCGGCTCAGTTGGTGAAGCATTCGCCTTCAGCTCAGGTTGTGATCCCACAGTCCTGGGATGGAGCCCCACGGGTCTCCCTCGGTCTCTGCCTGCGCTCTTTCCCTCACTCTTTCTCGGTGTCAAATAAATACAATCTTAAAAAAAAAAAAAAAAGGTCTGCCTTCTTAGTGAGGGGTGACTCCCAAGCGTAATTGTGTTATCATCGGAGGCGGGCACTGGCCTCTTCAAGCCTCGTCTTCCGGAACCCGCAGGAGGCTGCATGGGCTGGCGTCCACCCAGAACTCGGGCTGTGCCTTCCCGGCTCATGCTGCATCTGCCCGACAATCCTGGTCCTCCCCTCTTCCCCGCCTCACCCTCCGCAGCCCCCAGCTTGCAGACCAGGCCTCCTACCCTAGAAGGAGGACCTCACGTTTGTGCAGAACCGCACAGCTTGCAAACGCTTTTCACGCACGCTAACGTATGTGCGTTCTCTTGGTGGTGGTGGGAAGAACGAGCCCGTGTGGCGAGGCCCCAATTTCAAGGGCTGTTGGTGTCTCTGCGAGGAAAGCACCGCTTTGGGGAGTAGGTGAGCGAGCGGCCCTGGAGAGCAGGGCGGCTCCGTGGGGGACTCAGCAGGCTGACTGGCTTCGGGGGACAAGGCCCTGGGTGTTCCAGGGGAGCAGTGTCTGAGGCGAGGAGGAGGAAGAACCCTCTGGCCATCTAAGGTCAAGGGTCACCCTGCAGGCAATGAGGCCTCAGAGCCCGCGCCAAGCTGCAGTGCGGGAAGAAGTGCCGGGATTGCGGGGGCCCGCTCTGACCAGGAAAAAGGCCACCCATCCGGGTGGTTACAAGCCTTGCAGGAGCTGGAGTTTTCCAGGTGGTGAGGGAAGCGGACATGGAAAGGAGGGAGGCCTCGGACACGAAGTCTGTGCTGAGGTAGGGGGGCTGGGGGCGGATAAACCTTCCATCTGAGAGAGCGGGGGGGGGGGGGGGGACACTTAGGCGACTCTGAGAAGCGGTGAGGGTATTTCCGATGGGATCGTCCGCTGGGAAATGATGGGAGCTCCGTGCAGCGGGGATGGGAGAGGATCCGGGTCAGGTGGAAGAAGGACCCAGGGGTAGTCCCGAGTCCTTCTAGCGGTGGAGGAGGGCTCTGCGCCTTCCGTGGGCCCCGAACACGCGCTTGCAGAGGGCGCGCTGGGCGGCCGAATCCTCGCTGAATCCGGAACGACGGGACAAGGAGCGTCTGCCCCACTGCGCGGCGAAGATGCCGCAGCCCCGCAGCCCGCGATCTCGCCCAAGGCCCGAGCGGGTCCGAGCTGGAAGGGAGCCCCACGGTGTGCAGCGCCGAGCCACGGACGAGCGCGGAGACCGCACGCTTGCTTCGAACCGGACCAAACACGGCACCTTCCAGGAGCCCGTTCTCTCCGCGTCCGGCCGCGCCCAGGCCCCGCGGGGCTTCTGCGCCCAGGACGCCGCGAGCCCGGGGGCTCCCCGCCCACGCTCCCTTCTCTCCCCGACGGCCTTGGCCTTCGCGGCTCGCAGCAGCGGACAAGCGCAGACTAGCAGGCCGGCGGGTCCCAGCTCAGGGCGACGGCGCTCGCTGCTCTGGGCCGGCCGCTCCCGCCGCGGGCTTCCCGGGAGCGGGCGGACCCCCCCCCGCACCTCCAGGGTCCCGGCCCGACTCCGGGTAGCACGAGGTCGTCTGGGCCGGGCTGACTCCCACCCCCTTCAGCGCACCCCACCGACACCAGCGCGCCAGGTCCGTCCCACCCGGCCAGCGCCCGCAACCCGCCCGCGCGCAAAAGCGCCTGCGGGAACCGCAGCGGCTGCTCCCACGTCCGCAAACCCGCGAGCTTCCCCCGCCCCGCCTGACGTCACAGACACGCCCCCCCAACCGCCCCCTCCCGCCCCTCTGGGAGGACCCACGTTCACCACGGGGCACCGACGAGGTCGCTTTTAGTCCGTGCGCCTCGGTGCGCACCCGAGGAGGGAGGCCTGCAGACCTGCTCGGCCTGATCTCGGCTGTTCTTTCTCTCTGGGTTTCCAGGGCTACGTGGCGCAATGGTGAGGCTCAGCTCGGGGCATTTCAGGGCTTCACCCCCTAGAAGAGAATGGTTGTGTCCGGGTGACGTCAGGCTCCGGGCGGGGCCCGGCCGTTCCAAGGGAGCTCCGCGGGGGACCGTCCTTCGGGCGGAGCCACGCCCTCCGTCGGCGTGCGGCGGTGGGGGCGTGTCCACGGCGGCCCTCTCTGCGGCTGCGCGGGCGCTGTCCCGGGGTCCCGGCGCGGGCGGGATCCTGCACTGCGGGATAAGGCGGCCGCATGGCTCCGCAGCGAGGAGTCCCGTGCCTGGTGCTGCTGGTCAGCGGGAAGAGGAAGTCCGGGAAGGATTTCGTGGCCGAGGCGCTGCGGAGCAGGTGTCCGCGGGGCGGGGCGGAGGGGCGCCCGGTGGCGCGAGGGCTGGGCTCGGGGAGGCGTCCGCGGGCGTCCGGGAGCCGGTGACAGCTTCAGCGGCGGCTGCCGGGAGTGCGTCCCCTCTGCTCTAGCTCCCGGCCTGTGTTCTGTCCCAGCGAGGTGCTGTGATCGGAGCAGTAATGCTGGGACGGGCCGGGGGCGGGGGAGTTGCTGGACGAGGTCGTGGGGGGCCCGGGCAGAGGTCGCCCTGGGCTCACACCAGGGACCCAAACCCCTTTCCCTTAGCTGCATTTCTCCTAGCCCTCCCCCCCGCCCCCGCACACACGAGTCAGGTAGGCGTCAGAAGCAGGGCCTGTGCAGGTGCACCCCCGGGGTTTGCAGCCTGACTTTCCACCTCCTTGTGTGGGGTCTTGCAGAGTCTTAGCTACTGGCGTCCCAGTCTCCTCATCTGCGAATGGAGATCGTCGTAGGCTGCTCACAAGGCTTCCAGGAGTCATGCCTGCGAAGAGCTTAGAACAGTCCTTGGCGCCTGGGAGAGACTGGAGCGGGATGGTGGCTGTTACTCCCTGCCGTGTTGTTTTGGGGCCATCAGTTCCCACCCTCGGGCTCCGCACCTGAATGGTGGAGATCAGAGCGCTGGTCTCCCTGGTCAGTGTGGAAGAGTCTGTGAGCCGCTCCAGGACGGGGCAGGAGCGATGTGTTCCCGGGGTCCAGATCCAGCGCCCCACAAATGGCCGATGGAGTAACTGAACAGGGGAGTGAATGAGTGATTCATGTTGTGGTGACCACGGCGGTGGAGACCAAGAGACCCTGGCTGTGCGAGAACTAGGCCAGGGGCCGGGCAGTAACCTCATCCAGGGAACGTGGCCAGTGGAATTCTGGTCGTGTTTGTCCTACTTGTTAGTTTCAGGACTGTTGACTTGCCCGTTTCCCAATAATCCCGCAGGACACAACAGAAAGTGCTGTCCCCGCCATATAGGTGAAGAGTTACGGTCAGGGAGGAGATGTGACAGTCACAGAGATACACAGCAGAAATGCAACTTCAGAAGGCTGCCTGGCTGGCTCAGTCAGTAGCGCATGTGACTCAGACTCTTGCTCTCGGGGTCATGAGTTCAAGCCCGGTAGGGCCTACTGAAAAAGAAAGAAGGAAAAAGGAAAGGGGACCTCAGTGTCCTGGACTTGTTAGGGTCCTGGAAACTAGGTTAACTGGGTTTGATTCTGCCCGTCCTGCAGACTCGGCGAGGATGTCTGTGCCGTCCTCCGACTCTCGGGTCCACTCAAGGAACAGTACGCTCAGGTAGGTGGGGGCTCTGTGGCGTCGGGTGGGTCGGGAGGAGCCTGCTTATGTGCTGGCTCTCATCCTGAGCATGGTCCCCACCACCGCTGGCGGCAGGGGGTGGACAGCTCTTGCTTTTCTGTGGCATGACTGCTGGGGACATTTGCTCCTTAAGCTTCTGGCCACCTGCCCAGAGTATGTTCAGGAAAGCCTGTTCAGGAGAGGCTGGAGAAGCGAGTTGCCCGATCTGAGGCTGGGTTATTGTGAGAGCCTGGGATTCTTCCCCAAGACATCGAATCATCTGGGGTGTCAAGATACCTCATTAAGTGAAAAGCAAGATGTAGGACTGTACACAGAGAACACTACGTTTGTATTAAAATGGAGAAAAGTCGTAAATATATTTGCTTATATTTTCAGCCACATAACAAGTATTTCTGGGGTGCTTGGGGCGTGAGAAGCCAGGGTGGGGTACGTAGGAGGCTATGTTGTCGGCTGCCTCCAGGGAGGGGAGCAGTGGTGGGAGAGAGATCTTTCACTGTAAACAAATATGTATCTTTTGAATTTTGAACCATGTCGATTAAAAAAAAAAAAAAAAGGATTGTAAAAAAACACACGGGACCTCTTAGAGCCTTGGCCTTCAGGCCGGAAGCCCCGAAGGTGAGACCAGCTTCCCAGACTGGGAGGGGCCCTCGTTGCTTACATTTCTGCCCCTGGCTTCTGGGTGCACCTGTCCAGGGACCTGTGCTCCCAGCCCCTTGTTCAGTTGGCCTGAGTCTGGCCTTCTGGGGCGACACAAAATGAATTTGTCTTCCTCCTTCCATGCATCAGTCGCCCTGTCTGTATGCTCGTCCATTTGATCTTCTCCCTCCAGCTAAACAGACCCATTTGTAGGATGGCAGCCTTGGGGGGCTTCCTGAGGAGAACGGGTGCAGGGGGTTTATTTTTTTATTTTTATTTTATTTATTATTATTATTTTTTTAAGATTTTATTCATTTATTTGACAGACAGACATCACAAGTAGGCATAGAGACAGGCAGACAGAGGGGGGAAGCAGGCTCCCCACTGAGCAGAGAGCCTGAAGCGGGGCTCGATCCCAGGACTCTGAGATCATGACCTGAGCCGAAAGGCAGAGGCTTAACCCGCTGAGCCACCCAGGCACCCCATATATTTTTTTTAAGATTTTATTTATTTATTTATTTGACAGAGATCACAAGCAGGCAGAGAGGCAGGCAGAGAGGGAGGGGGAAGCAGGCCCCCCGCTGAGCAGAGAGCCCCATGCGGGGCTCGATCCCAGGACCCCGAGACCATGACCCGAGCCGAAGGCAGAGCCCCCAACCCACTGAGCCACCCAGGCGCCCCGCATCATACGTTTTAAAGATAAACCGGAACGACTTCCGGATCGCCCAGGCTTGTCTTCCATCTGCTGCTCTCGGGGATTTCTTTTCCGGCTGCCTGTCCCTGCAGACCTGGGTCCCGGCGGGGCACTTGCACTGCCCCCGCGGGGTGGGGGGCGGTGATGGCCCTTCCCGTGTCAGGAGAGACAGGGGAGGCGGAGGCCGGTGGTGTGGACATTGTGCGCTCTGGGCAGGAGCATGGCCTGGACTTCCAGAGACTCCTGGACGCCAGCGCCTACAAGGAGGCCTACCGGAGGGACATGATCCGCTGGGGAGAGGAGAAGCGCCAGGCAGACCCAGGCTTCTTCTGCAGGAAGGTCGTGGAGGGCGTCTCTCAGCCCATCTGGGTGAGTGGCTCCTCGGCCTTTGGCCACTCGCCTTCTCTGTCCGCGTCTTCACTGCCTTCCCCTCCTGCCGAATCTCACCGTCAGTGTGAGCTCCGGCCCTGGCCCCGGCTTCTGTCCTCGTCCCCTACGGTCCCTTCCCCACCCAGCAGCCAGAACAGCAGTTTGGGAACAATCCAAGACCGGTCACTGCTCTGCCAAGAACCTTTGTCTGTTGAACCACACTGACGTCCGTGACAGACTTCCAGGCCCTGAGCCGTCCGGTCCTGCTGCTGATGAGCTGCCCTGCTCCTTACGCTGCGGCTGCGCCGGCTTCTCTCCGTCCCGCGAGCCAGCCTCCTTGAGTCAGGGCCTTTGTGGGTGTTCTGCCTGCTGGGGACGCCCCTTCTTTCCCTCCTCACCGTGTTCACCCCAGCCTGGCTTGCACGCCGCCTCCACCAGGAAGCCTTCCCTGATACCCGGGCCTCGACTGATGCTTGCGGTCCAGTGCTCCCATAGCACCAAACCCCTTTCCGACCTCCTCGTTCCGGCAGCCAGTATGCTGTGTACCGGCCTGGCTCCTGGCACTGTGGAGGGCTCGTCACTGCGAACGTACACCAGAGTCCCTGCTCTCGGCGAATTTCCGTTATCACACAGGCTGGAGGGAGCTAGGAAGACAGAACACGTCAGGTGGGGGTCGGTACTCAGCAGCCAGGTAAAGCAGGCCAGGGCTGTGAGGAGGCTTCCCCGGACCCCACGGCCCTTGAGCAGGGCCCGTAGGAGGCGAGGGCCTGAGCCAAGTAGGGCTTCGCGAGGGCAAGTGGCAGGAGATGGGGCTGAGTCAAGCCTGCGCCTTGGAAGAGCGGGGCTGGGCTCCTGGAAGGCGCCTGGGCGGGCAGACGCAGGGCTCAGGCGAAGTGGAGGCCAGGGCGTGGGTCTTTCTGGACGGGTAGAGGGTTCGGGGCTCCGATGCGGGGACGAGGCAGGCTCTGCACGGGCTGCGGACCGTGGTGTGAGGCGGGAGGCCCTGCGAGGGTTTGGCTCCGAGCAGCCGGACAGACAAGAGTTTTCTGAGTCGGGGAAGGTGTGGGGACAGGATTGGAGCTTGGTGTCTCTGAGGGGCACCCATGGCACGGCTGCACTGGAAGCTGTCGGGTTGACGTCTGGGCTCTGAGGCCGTGAGCACCGTGTCCGTGCCTTCCCCGCACTGGCCGCGTGCCTGCACACCAGTGTCGCTGTGACATGCACGTGGCTCCTGGGGAGTGAATACGTTAGCATCAGCACCAGCCTCTTTTCTCTCCGTTTGCTGCTTGGCTGGTCCGTGGAGCGCGTGCTGCTGCTGGGAGCGTCCCCAAGGCCTTCCGTCGTGGAGTGGACCCCGGGGAGGGCAGCTGCCGGCCACGAGCAACCTAACAGATGGTGATGGTTTCAGGGCCCTGCTGCTTGGCGGGATGTCCCCAGCGTGGCCGGGCGGGGGGCGGGAAGGGAGCCAGGGTGGTAGGAAGCATCCCGCAGGAGGAACACTAGGACAGAGATGTCTGCCGGCAAGGGAGCCTGGCCCGCGCTTGGCCGGGCAGCAGGGGCCACGTGTGTCCCCGAGAGCACGTGGGTGGTGTGTCTGGGGACAGACCAGAGGGGTCCGGTGGGTGGGGGTTGCAGGAACACGGTGGTTTCCAGGTCGTGTAGGGCCCTATAAGCTGGCCGTAGACTTCAGATTTTCTTAGAGCAACGGGAGGCCTTTGAGGGGTTTAGGCAGTGATCGGTCTTCGGTATTAGAAAGTGTTGGGAGCATCTCCGTTTCTGGCCTCAGTCTGTTCATCTGCAAAACACAAGTGTTGGACCTGCTGATCTGACCTCCAAGCCCGAGCCTCTGCTTCAGCTCAGCAGCGACCCCAGGATGTGGCAGGTCCATGGCGACTGGGAGGGCGACCTGCAAGTGGGGGACAGCGGGTGACTGCGGGGTCACGGGTGACACCTGTCTGGCTTCACTAGCCCCTCCTAGCTCTCTGTGCTGGCTTGTGTCGGGGCGGGGCGGGCTGGGTCTTCCCACCACCGCCGGGGGCTCTGTCCCTCTGCCCTCTGTCCGCTGGTCACCTGCCTGTGCTCTTTCCTGCAGCTGGTGAGTGACACACGGAGGCTGTCAGACATCCAGTGGTTCCGGGAGGCCTATGGGGCTATGACACAGACGGTGCGCGTGGTGGCCTCGGAGCAGAGCCGACAGCAGCGTGGCTGGGAGTTCACCCCAGGTGAGCCGTGCACGGCCTTCTTCCCAGCCCCCATGCTCTCGGCCTGCGCTCTTCCTGGCAGGCTGTGGGGGCTGAGCCAGGGAGGGCAAGAGGGGATCTGGGACCTGGAGCTCAAGACTGCCCCCAGTTAGAGACTGGAGTGGGGGTGGGGGAGGGTGTCCTTGGGGCCGACGGTTTGCCCATGACCTTGGCCTGGTGCCCTTACCTGGGCTGGCCCCTCTAGGCCAGTGGGACCCACTGCTGGGTCCTTTACCTCTGCTTCCCGGGTATTTGATGAGCAGCATGTCTGTGTGGGGCGGGCGAGCCTGGGTCCTGCCCTGTGGCTTCTTTGTGCCCGCGGTCCCAGGACCCAGCGGACGCTGCTCTGTGAGGCTGCTGTCCCCTGGGCGTCTGCTGCAGGCAGGCCTGTGCCGGCATTCCGCATGCACGATCTCACTCTGCGGTTCGTAAACCTGCCCAGCAGACCCTCCCCAGAGGATGGGGTCAGAGGCTTCCCGTAAGCTGAAAGCCACCCGTCCCGCTGGGTTCTGTGGTTTCAGAAGATCCATCCACACTCCGTGGACAGTGGCCACAAAGGACAAAGTCAGTGGACACTCTGGGGGCGCTCAGCCAGCGGGGGGTGGGTGCAGGAGGTTCTCTGGTGGCACAAGGGAGGCCAGGAGGGGCAGCTCCATCTGGGGCCAGCAGGCCTGCATGCCCAGGGGCCGCCTGCGTGGATGGGGCCTGACCTCACCACGCCCCCTGCGCAGGGGTTGACGATGCCGAGTCAGAGTGTGGCCTGGACGACTTTGGGGCCTTCGACTGGGTCCTTGAGAACCACGGGGACGAGCGGCGCCTGGAGGAGCAGCTGGAGAATCTGGTGGCATTTGTCCAGTCCCGGCGTCCATGCCGGGTCCTGGGAGCGGCAGACGCTGCGCCTCTCCTGGACGTGTGGTCTCCCACGCCGGCTGAGGGCCCGGCCAATGCCTGACAAGCCAGGACACCGCGGGGACCTCGCCTCGGGCACAGGACCGCCCGCCTCTTTAGGAGGAGACTGAAGGGCAAAGAGGGGCCCCTGGTGCTGGCCCCGCTGCCCTGTCTGGATGCCCTCAACCCAGGGCTCCCAAGCCTAATAAACCATCCTGGAGCGCACTCCACCACCCACGGCTCTCACTCCCCGGACGCCAGCACAGCCGCGTGGGGGCCGGACGGCCGGGGGCACTGTGGGCCCCGCTCTGGCTCCCATCTGGGCGGCCGTGTCCTGCAGAGCCTGGCCTGGGCCACGTGGGAGGTAGGCCTGCTTGCGAGGGAAGTAGGTTTGGGGTCTGACGGTCTTGTCTTCAGGGACGGCCCCATGAGAGGCTCCAGGTGCTACGCCACCAGCAAGTGCCCAGCGGGTCTGCGGTACCATAGAGCCACAGCAGTGTTGGAGATCCACGGACTCCCTGGAACAGTGGTGTGGCCCTGGGCTGGTCACGTCACCGGATTGAGCCTCTGCGTGCCCATGGTGGGCTTTGGACGTGACCTGTTTTATTTTACTTTATTTTATATTTTATGTTATTTATTTTGTTATTTGTTATTTATTTATTTAAAGATTTTACTTATTTATTTGACAGACAGATCACAAGCAGGCAGAGCAGCAGGCAGAGAGAGAGGAGGAAGCAGGCTCCCTGCTGAGCAGAGAGCCCGATGCGGGGCCCGATCCCAGGACCCTGAGATCATGACCTGAGCCGAAGGCAGAGGCTTAACCCACTGAGCCACCCAGGCACCCAAGGTTTTTTTTTTTTTTTTTTTTTTTTAATTCATTTATTTGGGGTGTGGGGAGAGAGTACGAGCAGGGGGAGAGGCAGCAGAGGGGGAGGGAAGCAGTTTCCCCATTGAGCATGGAGGCTGATGCGGGGCTCGATCCCAGGACCCTGGGGTCACGATCTGAGCTGAAGGCAGAGGCTTTAACCCACTGAGCCACCCAGGGGCCGCATGTTACTTATTTTTAAAGATTTCATTTATCTGAGAGAGACAGCAACAGAGATAGTGCGAGAGCAGAAGCCAGAAGGAGGGGAGAAGCAGGCTCCCTGCTGACCCAGGAGCCGGTCGCGGGGCTCGACCTGGGACCCGGGATTGCAGCCCCAGCCGAAGGCGGTCACTTCACCGACTGGGCCCCCCAGGTGCCCCTATTTTGTTATTTTTAAAAGATACTTTATTTATTTTACTTTAAAGAGAGATGAGGGAGGGGCAGAAGGATAGGGAGAAGCTACGCAGACCCCTGCTGAGCCAGGAGCTCCACACGGGGCTCGACCCCAGGACGCCGGGATCATGACCTGAGCTGAAGGCAGACATGTGACCCCTGGAGACCCCCAGGCACCCCTCAAGCACTTTAAGAATTTGTGAAGAAGGAGAGGACGGCTCAGAAGGTGCCGCCTGGACTTGGAGCTCGGAGGCGTGGGCGCAGCGGCCGCAGCCCTGGTAGTCGTGGAACGGCCCGTGTCGTCAGGGTCACCGTCTGCCACATAGGCTGGGGTGTCCTCACCCCCACGGAGCCGGGAGCAGCCTGAGGGCCCGGACGGCAGGGCCTGCACGGGGTCAGCATGTGTCCCGGAAGCCTGTGTCTGTCCGCCTTCCCTGGCGCACGACCTTCAGGGTCGGGGATGCTGGCCCCACCCCCGGGAGGGCGGCCGTCCCTGCGCGCACCTGAGACTCGGGGCTCAGGGGGGTGTGAGCCTGGAGAGGGCTCGCTCCTCATGCTTCCTCCTGGCGTGGTGATGTGGGGCCCACGGGACACCGTGTCGGCGATGGGATGCGCATGTGTGTTGTGAGATCGTCGGCACAGAGGGAGGCTCGTTGGTGGCCCCATCACCGCACATCGCTGTCGTGTGTGCAGGAGGCACGTTTCTTCATCTGCTCTTCTGGCCATGGAGAGTTCGCTGTTTCTGCATCTTGGCCTCTGTGAATGTGGGGTGCGGCTGTGTCCTCGGCATGGGGCTTCCCTTCCCTACAGACACGTGTCCAGCAGTGGGATTGCTGGGTGGTCACCGGGGGATCCTCAAGTCTAACATCGAGGAAGCAGGGTGGGGCTGGTGGGCTTGACACATCCCTGTCCTCGTGCCCGTCCCCGTCCCCACCCCGGGACCGCTGCTCACCTTGCCCCTGGCTCCGGGGAGGTTTAGAGGGCCAGGGGGTCCGTCCCCGACCCTTTGATGGGTTGGCACTGATGCATCCTAAAACAGGAGGCCCTGGTGTCTAACGGCCCCTTCTGGATTTGAAGTTTCTCTATACTTCAAAAAGGATATTTGTCTAAATAGCAAAATCAAGAATGATCCCGACTCTTGATTCTCTGTGGCGATGGGAGCTCTCGCGGTTTTGGTTCCGAGATGTTCCCCTTGCCGGGCTGGTCTTCACTGACGTTGTGGTCCTGGCACCCTGTCCTGCTAGGAAGTGTTCTTGTTATCATGCGTCTAGTCCCCAGTAACGACTTGTAGCAGCGACGTTCCCGTACACGCTTGTTCTGCTCCGCGTCTCAGCACCTCTGCTGAGACGTAACTGTTCGTAGTAACCGTGCGTAGTTGACGTGTGCACTTTGGTACGTTTTGACATTTGAATATAGCAGCAGCGGTGGCCACAGTCCTGGTGCACACGTGGCCGTCACCTTCGCCCCCCACCCCGGGCCACCACTAGTCTGTTTTCTGTCTCAGTAGATAAGTTTGCATTTTCAGGACTTTTACGTCAAGGAATCCTACAGTGTGAACCTTGTTTGGGTCTCGTGTCTCGCTGAGCGTAATTATTTCGAGAACCATCACGTTCCTGCTGGTTTCCGCCGCGCGCCCTCTTGCTGCCGGTCCGCGGCGATTCTGCAGTCGATCCCGTGGCCGGTCTGTTTGCCCCTCAACGAGGATTTGGGTTGTTTCCCGTGTTTGGACGTGACCAGCAAAGCGACTGTGAACGTCCGTGTGTGGGATTTTACACGCACGTGCGCTTCAGTTTCTGCAGGGCACACGCCTGCCTACGAGGTGGTCGCGGTCGCCCCTGTCCTCGCCGGTGCTTGGGTCGATGGGTCTGAGTGCGGCCGTCCCGGTGTGATTTTATTTGCGGTTCCCTGATAATTTGACACAAACCCCACATTCAGCTCTGATCAAATCCGGCTGAGCGGAGCGGGGTGCCCTCTGCCGGACGGAGCGCGGCTGTAAAAACCCTGCTCAAAGGGACCCTTCGTGGGACAAGACCGCAACCCCGGCCGCCCCGCCCCGCCCCCCACTCGTGGCCGAGGGCCTGTTCTGCATGCTGCCCGTGGAGGTCCCAGCCCTGGCGGCACCGTAGGAAGAAGAAATAAGGGGCATCGGGTCGGGAGGGAAGATGCGAAGCCGCCTCTGTCCCCATCCCAGATGGGGATCCCTGGTGCGGAAACCGGACGGAAGGGCCAGGAAGGCTGTCGAGCCGACAGGTGAGTTCACCAAGACTGCAGGGTGCGAGGTCGCTTTGTAAAGGTGGGCTGTGTTGATGGTATTAGCACAGGACAATCAAAAATGGAAATGAGTCATGCCGTTACAGTAGCGCAAGCACGTGCAATAGAGACGAGTGTGATAAAGACAGGCTGGAAGCCGTCGTGCTCCCGGGAGGCTGGAGACCCCACGGACAGATGCCACCGTGCCCAGAAACGGGACTCAGTGTGGAGGGTCTCCCTGTGAGATGGGATGGCAGTGAAAGGTACTGATCTTTTTAAAAATTATTTTTATCGGGGTGCTTGGGTGGCTAGTTAATGGTCTGACTCTTTATTTTGGCTCAGGTTGTGGTCTCAGGGTCGTGGGATCGAGCCCCGCATGGGGCTCTCTGCTTAGTGAGGAGTCTGCTTGGGGTTCTCCCTTCTGTCCCCCCACATGCGCTCTCTCTCCTTCTGTCTCAGACAAAGCAAGAATCATTTCCGTGGCGCACGTCTGACACGCGGTGTTACGTTAGCTTCATGAGTGTCGACAGGGCACGAGTGTGCCCCTGACTCTGTCCTGTACTGTGCCTCCCGTCTCTCCTGCTCCTCCCCCTCCCCTCTCCCTCCCCTCCCCTCCCCAGGCCACCCTTCCCCCCACACCCCTCCTGCCACATTTCCCCTCCCCCTCCCACACCCCACGACCACCAGTTTGTTCCCTGCGTTTGTGGGTCTGTTTCTGCCTTTTGTTAGTTTTGTTTGTTTCTCATACTCTGCACACAGGGAAAATCCTGCGGCAGCTCTGAAATGGGCTGAGCTCAGGGGCACGTTCCCACGACCTTGCCGTCAGTCCCCGCCTCCTGGAAGCGTAGGATGGTGTCGCCTGTTCTAGAATTTCTCATACATGGTTAACATCCAATTTTATTTTTTTTAAATTTTATTTATTTATTTTTTAAAGATTTTATTCATTTATTTGACAGAGATCACAAGCAGGCAGAGAGGCAGGCAGAGAGAGAGGAGGAAGCAGGCTCCTTGCGGAGCAGAGAGCCCGATGCGGGACTCGATCCCAGGACCCCAAGATCATGACCTGAGCTGAAGGCAGAGGGTTTAACCCACTGAGCCACCCAGACGCCCCAAATTTTGTATTTTAATTCCTCTCCAGACAGTCAACGCGCCTTCAAAGACTTTTTTCACAAAGGGCCTGTGGGCGCTCTCTCTTCTGAACCGCTGTGAGCAACAGCACCCCACGGTGTTGCCCGTCTGTGTGGACACTGCCGAGGCGGGTGTGGGATCCTGACCTGGTTCCACTGTCTGCTGCGGTCAGTGTTGCTCAGTCTGAGGCCGCCTGGACTTTGGTGCCTTTGAAGGTCACGTCCTTTCTCTGTCTGGAGGCCTGTGGAAATTTTTTTTTTCACCTTCATTTTTGAAACTCAAGTTTTGGCATTCCCCAGGGCCTAACATGGGTGTATCTTAGGAGAAAATGGGTGGTGCTCACTGGTCCCTGTGAAGCGTGACTGAGTCACGAGATGGCCAGCTGGATGGTCCGGACGTCCACGTGCCCACCTCCCCCGGCAGTCACCCTGGGGTGCGCAGGGTCCTTGGGGCTGTAGCCTGTACCAGGCATCTGGATGCTCTTTGCATTGAGGAACTAGTCTCCAGGATGGCGAATTCTCATTCCTGAAACTGGATTTGGGGAAATTTGGTGCTAAATTCTTGTGAGAGGGGCCAGGTGAGGCGTGTACTTTTTGGCTAGAATAAACACTGCCCAGAAAGGATGAACACTACAGCTTCCTCCAAGCGAGATCTTCGTTTTTTTTTTTTTTTTTAAAGATTTTATTTATTTATTTGACAGAGAGAGATCACAAGTAGGCAGAGAGGCAGGCGGAGAGAGAGGAGGAAGCAGGCTCCCTGCTGAGCAGAGAGCCCGATGCGGGGCTCGATCCCAGGACCCTGAGACCATGACCTGAGCTGAAGGCAGAGGCTGTAACCCACTGAGCCACCCAGGCGCCCCGAGATCTACGTTTTTTTTTTTTTTTTTTAAAGATTTTATTTATTTATTTGTCAGAAAGAGAGAGAGAGAAAGCACACAAGCCAGCAGACAGGCAGGCAGAGGCAGAGAGAGAGGCAGGCTCCCCGCCGAGCAAGGAGCCCGATGTGGGACTCGATTCCAGGACCCTGGGATCATGACCTGAGCCAAAGGCAGCGGCTCAACCCACTGAGCCACCCAGGCGTCCCAGATCTACGGGTTTTAAGAAGCTTTTTCATCATCTGTGCCTCAGTCCCTTTGCACATGCTGTCCTCTGCCGGGAGTGTCCCTCCTGTGGTTCAAGCTTGGACCAGTCACTTCCAGAGGGTCCCCTACTGTGTGTTCTCACTGCCCTACCACCTGTGAGCCATGCAGGAAATGGTTTTCTGTTTTTCAAATCTGTCTGGTGC
The DNA here is from genome assembly GCF_902655055.1 of Lutra lutra. Classification (NCBI taxonomy): domain Eukaryota; kingdom Metazoa; phylum Chordata; class Mammalia; order Carnivora; family Mustelidae; genus Lutra; species Lutra lutra. The sequence continues at coordinate 68,980,720 of NC_062292.1, forward strand.
CGATAAGTGTGTGTGGAAATGGAAGAGTTGTAAGAGGTGTTGGGAAATAATGCGGCATTCCTGAGCTCACTGCCTTGAAGTAGCCAGCACTCAGCATGGCTCCCCGGAAAAACAAAAAAAAAAGCCCTGGGTGGGGACCTGGGAGCCCTGGGATGTGGTGCCCTTTACCTGAGGGGGGCAGAGAAGGTCCGGCATGAGACTGGGGTGCTGGGTCTGGGTCCCTGCTTCCCAGGCTTTCCCAGACTCTCCTGAGGAATCCGGAGTTGAATCAAGATGGCAGGGGCCACGGGGCCGCTTCCTGGAGGGGAACACTCCTGGCATGCTGGGGACAAGGAGTGGAGAGATGGGGACCTTTGGGGCTGTGCCTTGGGCTGGGCCTCGGGAGGCGGAGGGTGTGTCTGCCATGTGGGGACGTTCCCAGCATGGTCCCTCTGTCGTGACACCCAGACCCAAGCTTGTGGCCCGTGGGTCCCTTGGGCTCCAGCTGCTGCAGCCGGCCCGTCCCAGACAGGACTGTGGGCCAGGGCCGGGCACCGTTCCTGCTGCTCCGGGATATGCGGGGGGCTGTGCAGCCAGTCCTGCTGAGCAAGGGCCGCGCCGGCCAGGACGAGCAGGGAGCTGCCTGCAGCCCCAGTGTCTGCCCGCTCGCCGCCAGCACCGAGAGGGGGGCTCGGACGCTGTGGGCGCCGCGCTTCGCTGTCCAGTGCCTGCACTCACGGGGTGATTCGCTTTCACGTCTGTGATTGCGTCCTTCTTGTTCCCATTTCAAAACTGAAGACATGGGGGACACAGGTGCAGGACACAGGTGCAGGACACAGGTGCAGGACACAGGTGCTCCTGTACTGCAATTTTAGTGTGTCCCCCCCATCTAGTGTATGTGGGGCAAAGTTGGCATTTTTGGAAAATGAGTTCTTATTAAGAAGTAAAGGGAGGGGCGCCTGGGTGTCTCAGTGGGTTAAGCCTCTGCCTTTGGCTAGGCAGGTGCTGACACACAGGCTCCAGGCAGGTGCACATCTGGGCATGTCTGCTCCCATTTCCTGCTGTCGGTTGGTCTCCCCAGGCCTCGCCTTTGTGACATTGATGGGACTGAATCCGACCAGCTTGGCAAGCAGTAGCCCATCACGTGAGGTCCCGCCAAACTGGAGCCCATTCCGAGGTGGTCAGGAGGCCATGGCAGGGACCCCGGAGTGACTGGGCTCTGGGGCACACTGGTCCCTTAGCTCAGACCCCAGACACAGTGGTGGTGTGGCCATGCAGGAGGGTCTGAGCCCCAGCCTGGGTGCCCAACGCCCCTCCTGGCCTGCACTCTGGCCTCAGGGTAGAGGGCCTGCCCTTGGTTCTCCCTCGAACCTGTCCCCCAAGCTGGCACTTTGCCACCTTGAGCAGCCCCTCTCCCCTGGCTTTTACAGACATTCCGTCTTCTGTGTCTGCTGACCAGCAAGTGCCACCTCTGTCCTCCCTTTGCTCCCGAACACAGTCTGACCCCTGCTCCCATCTCTAAGAAACAGCTCCTTGAAGGGCACCTGTCAAGGACATGGCGTTCTGTCCTGCCTTAAGACCTGCCGGCTGCAGCTGTGTGAGCACCCCTCCCTCCTTGAAGCCTCCCACCTGTGGCCCACCGGGTCAGTCTGGGCCTCCTCCCGTCTTCTTGCCCTAGGAATGCGGTGATGTCCGCCCACTGGGGTGGGGGCTGTTGTGCTGCCACAGGCTGGCTTCTGAGTGTCTTATCTGCACAGGTTCCAACTGGCCACACTTGCGCCCGCAGAGCCCACTCCTGCCTGTCCCACACTGGGGCAGGGCGCCCGGTGGGATGGAACCCGCAGACGTTTGAAGCCTTGATGAGTTGAGAAGGGGGCACCGTCACCGGAGTCCTGGTCAGGAAGGCAGATTCTCGCCTAGTTGTTGGGGAACCTCTTTCTTCCCTCTGCAGGGTGGCTAGGTGGTGGCCTCGGGGGGCCTGTGGCTCTGGGGGGCTCCGCTCGAGGAGCGGGCTTGCGCTGGGTCCCCAGGGGCCCAGCCGGTGGCCGGTCCCGGAGCTCTGTGGGGCTGGGGCAGGTGGCGGCATCCTGCATGTCCTGATATCGGGGGGCTACAAACAAAACTAGCAAACCATCAAATGAAATCATGTTCCAACCCCTTACTTTGACAAATACGCTTTTATAACGACAAAACTGGAAAATAGCTAACTCAGAGTTGGTAGAATACTAAAACCGATTGCATTTCATTCTGATTCTGCGTGTCCCGCCGTGCTGCTACGGGCCAGAGACGGCTGCGCAGGTAGGAAAGGCACATACTCCTCATCGGTGAGGATGTGATTTCCCACAATGTTTGTTTTTCTTGTCCTTATTTTGGAAAAAAAAATCACGAATTATATTGATTTGGTGTAGATTGTACCTAATTTGTGTGCTGTTGATAACAATGATCTAAAAGAGGAGGAAAGTACAAAGAAAAAGTACAGAATATGAATTTTTTCATTACAATGTAAATTGACGTAAAGGTAAGCATTTAAAAGTTGAAATTAACTTCCATATATTTTCTTTTTTTTTTTTAAACATTTTATTTATTTATTTGACAGACAGAGATCACAAGCAGGCAGAGAGGCAGACAGAGAGAGAGGAGGAAGCAGGCTCCCCGCTGAGCAGAGAGCCCGATGCGGGGCTCGAACCCAGGACCTGGGATCATGACCTGAGCCGAAGGCAGCGGCTTAACCCGCTGAGCCACCCAGGCGCCCCTTTCCATATATTTTCAAAGAAATTCCTTTTCTTTTAAAATAGTCATCTACTAAATAAAAGGCAAAATACTAGCTTAAGTGAATTAATGTAGGAAATTTAAAGCAAAAAAAACAGTTTTTTTTAGAGAGGGAGGGAGGGTTAGGGTGCGAGCGAGTGGGGCTGTGGAGTGGGGGAAGGGCAGAGGGAGAGAGTAGTCCAGTGGATGCCCCGCTGGGCCTGGAGACTGACGGGGGCCTGGATCTCAGGACCCTGAGGTCACGACCGGAGTCAGAGGCCTAACCTGTGGGGCCACCCAGGCGCCCCAAAGCAGAACTTTTTAATAAAGTTGGTGATTTTAAGTCTTATGAAAATTTATTTTTTTCTTTTTTTTCACGTTTGATGAGAATTTAAATCCTGAGATGCTTTTATCAAAGTGAAATTCGGGCAGTTCTGATTCTCAGTGCTCGTCTGGGGGCCCGTGCGAATCCATCTCCAGTTTTACGCTTTTATACCAGACCCCCGTACTTACGAGTTTGAAGGTTTTACTGGTTTATGTAGAGTGAGTGTGCGAGCGGGGTGGGGGCATAGAGAGACTCCCCAGGGGACTTGCCGCTGGGCGCCTGCTTTGGGGTCCACCTCCTGACCCTGAGGTCGTGAGCCCAGCAGAAACCCGAGGAGGCAGAGCTTTAAGTACAAATTTAGGAGCCCTAGGAATGTCGCGGCCGAGGCGACGGTCTCGCACGGTGGGGACAGACCAGAGGAGCAGCAGGATGACCCTGGGCCTCAAGGGTCCCTCCCAAGTCCGTCCCTGTGGCTTCCTCCCGCCCGCGCTCCCCTCCCCCCGCAAGTTGCTGGCCCTGGACGCGGGTCCCTCCAGGTGGGCGGAGAGCTGGCGGCCGGAAGAGGACGCGGGCAGGTGGCCTGGCGGCGCCCCAGCGGGAGGGTGCCTGTGTGTCTGTGGTTAGCACAACTACCACAGGACTGTGTTTTGTGGCTCCCCCTTGACCATGGAGGCACGGCCTTGCTTCTGGGGTCTCCTCTGGTCACGTGTGAACACGCAGTCGGAGGCCCTCGCATCCAGGCTTAAATTTCGTGTTCAGGTTCTGTGGGGCCTCCCCATCCACACACGTGGACCTTCCCCTTCCCTCCCCTCTGCTCCCGGTCCGGGCCCTCCTGCCAGCGCGACCTCACGTTTGTCTGTCCTATTTTCCGACGACGAAATAGGGTGCAGATACGCAAACCGTGTGCGAGTCCAAAGCGTAGAAGGCAGAGCCCCCCCACGCCGAGCCCCCCAGAAATCTCCATCACGAAGATCGAGTGTCGTCTCTCCCAAAAGCTTATGTGCATATGAGCGCACTATCATTTCTTTTCAAAAATAAAAATAGGGTAGTGGACGTAACGTTTGTCTTGTAACTGGTTCTTTCTCCTTTAAGGAAATGCAGTAGACATCTTTGCCTGAAAACGCAAACAGGTCGGCCTCATTTTTTTGCGCATCCTTTGCTGCCGTCCTGCAGTCAGGCCCTGTCGTGCACATTTGGGTTCTCTCCAAGTCTCTGCAAACAGTGAATGTCCTTGTGTACGTGTCTCTTTACACACTTGTGGGACTTTTCCTGTAGGATAAATTCCCAGAAGGGGAAATGCTGGGTCGGAGGACACAACCCCTGCCCATTTACATAGAGACGAACTTTCCCTCTACAAGGATTGCACATGTGTGCGACCGTGTACACTGTTGGTGACGTCTCGGAGCACCCGCCCTGCCCTTCGGGGACGAGGAGTTCCGGCAGGTTTGGCCGGTCTTGCCCGCCTGTCTTGTTCCCGGCTCCCTCCACACCCAAGGCTCTCCGTTTGCAAACTCTTCTGTCCTGCACTGAGGTTTTCGTTTGCTCGTTTTTTTGAATTTTTTATTTTTTAGAGAGGGAGGGGCTTGGTGGGCTATTTGAGGAGCTGGAGCTGCGGGTATGGCAGGTGGGCTGGGAGGGGCGGCTCCGGGAGCACAGCCGGGCCCTGGGGCTCCAGCCGCACCGAGGAGGACGCACTATCATCCTGAGAGCACTGGGAAGCCCTCTGGGGTTGCAGCAGGACCAGATCTGCATTTTCAGAGGACTTCTGTGGGCTGGATGGGGGGCGGTTTGAGGGCACAAGGGTGGCCATGGGCCAGGTAGGGCCGAGGGGTGGGACTCAGACCTACCCTGAGGGGTAGGGGGTCGGAGGGCCGCATTGTGAGCTGCAGGGAGGCGGGGTCAGCAGGACCAGGACACGCAGGTGCTGGTCTCTGCCTGAGGGGGAGGCTGGGCACGGGATGGTGTGGGGAGCACGCCTGAGCCCGTTTGGGACAGAACGGTGAGCTCTGCAAGGAGGGTCACGCATTATTCACCCCGACTCGGGCATGGGGCCCTGCTTTGCTGGCTGAAAGCCTGGTGCGCCAGAGAGCCCCATGAGTTCCTTCTCAGCTGCCCCCCCCCCGACAAGAGTGGAGAGGTGTGGGGGAGCCGTGGGTGTGGGGCTGGGGCTGGGGTCCTGGTCGTTCCTTGGCTCTTACCCCTGAGCCAGCCGTGGGCTGCTCCGCTGAGCTCTGCTCGTGGACTTGGCACAATGTCTCCGCGCTAACCCGCGACGTTCCTGGACCTCCCTGCGGGCCCAGGGCTCTGTTCGCCATCGTGGAGTACAGCACACGGGAGGCACTGCTCACCCATGCCCGGCGGGGCCTTGTCCACTCCTCCGTTCCCCTGCCCGGGCAGGGCTCTGTGGAGGGCCGGGGGTGTCATGGCAACAGGACGGGCTGGTCCTGCCTCTTGAGCTCACTTCACGTGTGTCCAGACCCTGCACTGCCTTCAGAGCCCGTGGACGCAGCCGCTGGCGGGGTCTCCTCTCCAGCCGTGCCCGCTGGAGGCCCTGGGCCAAAGCTGACCGGTGCCTGAGGATCGTGAATGGGCCGCGCTCCTGCGAAGGGGGCCTGGTGTCCCTCTTAAAAGCGCCAGGCGGAGAATGGGGAGCCCTGCTCCACTGTTGGTGGGAATGCAAGCTGGTGCAACCACTCTGGAAAACAGCATGGAAGTTCCTCAAAAAATTGAAAATAGGACTACCCTACGACCCAACAATCGCACTACTGGGTATTTACCCTAAAGATACAAACGTGGTGATCCGAAGGGGCACGTGCACCCGAATGTTTATGCAACAACGTCCACAACAGCCAAACTATGGGAGGAACCTAGATGTCCTTCAACAGGTGAACAGATAAAGATGTGGTGTGTGTACACAATGGAATACTATGCAGCCATCAAAAGAAATGAAATCTTGCCATTTGCGAGGACGTGGATGGAACTGGAGGGTATTACGCTGAGTGAAGTCAATCAGAGAAAGACAATTATCATATGATCTCCCTGATATGAGGAAGTTGAGAGGTAGGGTTGGGGGTTTGAGGGGTCAGGAAGGAAAAAAATGAAATAAGATGGGATCAGGAGGGAGACAAACCGTAAGACACTCGTTTTTTTTAAGATTATTTTTATATTTATTTATTTGACAGAGATCACAGGTAGGCAGGGAGGCAGGCAGAGAGAGAGGAGGAAGCAGGCTCCCCGCTGAGCAGAGAGCCCCATGTGGGACTCGATCCCAGGACCCTGAGATCATGACCTGAGCCGAAGGCAGCGGCTTAACCCACTGAGCCCCCCAGCCGCCCCCCATAAGACACTCTTAATGCCACAAAACAAACTGAGGGTTGCCGAGGGGAGGGAGGTATGGAGAGGGTGGTTGGGTTATGGACACTGGGGAGGGTATGCGCTATGGTGAGTGCTGTGAAGTGTGTAAGCCTGGCGATTCACAGACCCATACCCCTGGGGCTAATAATACTTTATATGTTAATAAAAAAAATGCTCCAGGCCGGTGGGATTATTGCCGATGTGTTGTCGGTTGCTCTTGATCATGCTGACGTGCTAGTGAGATGAGATCTCGTGTGTCCGTGGCTTCCTTTAGTGAAGGAAGCAAAACCCAAAATCTCAGGTTACACCCTTGTTGCAACAGCCCCGAAACCCGTGTTTGGGCATGGGATCCCCTCTGTGCGAGGAAGACACGAGGCAGAGTGAGGACTGAAGTCTGCTACGCGTTAACAATACTCAGGTGGCTGGATTATACATGCTTTTTCTGCTTCTTTATTGTTTTCTAGTCGTTGCACATTTTTATAACGAGCGAGAGAGCATTACTATGAAAATTCAGAAAAGTAAATGAAACACTGAAACCATTGGTGTTCGCAGACCCGTGTAGATCAGAAGAGCGTTGCCCGGGTGTGAGCAGAGCTCGGTGAGCCCTGGGGCCTGTCGCGCCGTGCATGGAACGACACACACCGATGTGTGAAACGACGCGCACTCCGATGTGTGAGAGGGGCTGGGTGGGCGCACAACAGTCTTCAGTTCAGGAGCTCTGGGATTCGGTTTAGCTCTGTACGAGTTGAGAAGCTCACAATCTAGTCAGGGAATCAGACTGACTTATTTACTCATTCATTAATTCACATGTGTGTATGGAGTTGCCGTCTGTCCCACAGGCCAGGGACCACAAACACGATAGTCCATTGCCACGTGATGCTCGGTACTGGGGAAATGCAAAGCAAACCCACCAGGAGGGGGAAAGCATGAACCAGGGTGGGGGGGGCAGAGGTGGAGGGAGAAGCAGGCCCCCCGCTGAGCAGGGAGCCCGACATGGGGCTTGATCCCCGGATCCTGAGATCACGACCTGAGCCAAAGGCAGATGCTTAACAGACTGAGCCCCCAGGTGCCCCTCATAAGAGACTCTTTAACTGTAGAAAACAAATGGAGGGTTGCTGGGGGGGGGCAGGATGGGGTAACTGGGGGATGGGCATGAAGGGGGGCATGGGATGGGATGAGGACTGGCTGTTGGAAGCAACGGATGAGGCACTGATCTCTGTCTCGGAAGCCAATAATAAAATACACGGTAATTGATTGCATTTAAATAAAAAATCCCGATCCCACGTGAGAAGTGCCTTGCTGGGTGTCTCTGCAAAGTGTTGAGGCCCGTGGCAGAGGAAGCAGCTGACCCTGTTTGGGGCTGTGGGATCAGGGAAGGCATCATGGAGGAGGCTCATTTGAACAGGGCTTTGAGGGATGAGTAGGAGTTCTCTAGGCAGCTTAGAGGGGGAAACAGAGCTCAATGGTGCGCTCGGCATTATTTTTGGAGATGCCTACATGTGCTGTGAGGGAAGATGGGATGAGTGCACTGTTTGTGGAGTGGACCTCACGCCAGCCAGAGCACAGAGAAGAAGGGCCAAAGGTCTGAGTGCACAAGCTCGACTAACCCCGAGCCTCCTGGCTGCTTCCTCCCTCCCCTCTAACTGAGAGTCACACGTGTTCAAGGACCCCTTGGCCCTTCCGTACCGTCTGGTCCAGGAACTGGAAACATCTGGATCCTGCTGGCCTGGAACAACAGTGTGTGATCCCTGGATTTCTGTCCTCTGCGGCAAGAAGGTGACCCCCGGCTGGAAGTTCCCACGGTGACTGTCAGTGTTAACAAGAGTCCCTGAGAAGGTGGTGGTGAGGTGGCTATGTGCTAAGCCCTGTTCTTCTTTTCTCCTCATCTCACGACCTCCCCCCTCGGGGCCCCCTGTCCTCTGGAGGCCCCCCCTTGGCCTCCCTGCCCCCGTCCTCTGGTCTTCTCTGCCTGTCTGCTCTGTGCGGCCCTGCTAGTTCTGCCGGTGCTGCCCTGTCTCCCTCTGGCTCCTGGCACCTTTCTCTTTCTCCTCTCCTGCCTGTCTCTGGGTCACCTCCTCAGACTTCCCCAACTTGCCCCTGAGGGCATATGCAGAGGGCAGGCTTGGCGGGCGCCCTGGACGTGTCTGGCTTCCGCACAAGCAGCTCTCCTTCAGGGGCCTGGGTCTGCGGTGTGAGACACAGCAGCCTCGCACACCCCTGCGGGAGCCGGAGCGTCTGCAGACAGATTCGGTCGGCTCTCCGGCAGGAAATTGAAGACCCCAGCACCGTGCAGCCGCTCCCGGCCGCGTGGCCCGCCGGCCTTCACCCTTGCCTCCTGCGCATCTGCGGGACGCGTCTCTAATAAGATTTCTTCCCCAAATCTCTCTGATGAGTTGGATGTGTGTGTCTTCTAGATAAGCCCGCTCCCAACAGGGCCAGCGGTTCTCACTGTGGTGCGAGCCAGCACCTCACCCCTCCTTGTCTGGGTCACGAGGACTCTGAGCTGGTGCAGTCCTTGTGGTGGACACTGGGGAGCTTCCTGGGGGAAGAACCCTCATGACGAGGTGCACCTGGGCCTCTGGCCGGTCGGTCGGACAGATGCCATGCTGGGCTCACTTCTTCCTTGAATCCCTGCTTTGTCCACACTAATCCCATCAACATCTGCTTCAGGGAAAGGCAGGTCCCAGTCTAGCCAATGTGGCTGTCCTAGTCCCCGTGGCCAGGGATTGGCTTAGCTCTGAGTAGGTAACGTGGTTTTGACCAGTGATACGGAGAGGACAGTTTTCCTCACTGCTAAAAAGAAATCCAAGAAAAGTGTGTCTCTTTATTGTGTCTGGACTTCGAAGGGTGGTGATGGCATGCCTGGAGAGGCTGCAGCCGTCCTGTGATCATGAGGGAGTGGCCAGCATGCTGAGGACTGTGGGGCCGAGAGTCGTGCCACCGAATGAATGGCTCCCGGAACGGTCTGCCCTCTCGAGTTCTTAGTGTGGGGTAATGAGTGTTCTTGTGTTTAAACCCTCTTAAGTTGGGTTTTCCTAGATGCAGATGTGGACAGAAGGTCCCAGACAGGCCCGCCGTGTTTCAGGGAAGTAGGAGTTCACAGGTGGAGGGCTGCGGTAGGGAAATGAGCTGTGGAATCCAATGGGTCCCCACTGGAGCACCAGCCTCGCTGTCCCGTGCTGCGACAAGTCATGGACGGGTCCCTTAGCCTCTCTGAGCTGAAGCGTCCTTGGCTCAAAGTGAGTGTCAGGAGCCACCAGAAACTCAGCAGTGGCCTTGTTCTCCCCCCCACCCTGTGCGTTTTCCTGTCCCCGCCCCGCCACACCCTGTGCATTTTCCTTTTTGCTATTTTAAAAGGGACCAAGAGGGGCCAGGCACAGAGAGCTCTTTAAGGACACTTCAGCGCTGGGAAACATTTCCTGCAGAGACTGAGTCTCCTACCCACTGTGGCTCCCAGTGCAAATCAGGGCTCTGGCGCGCCAGCAGCAGCTCTGAGGGGGAGGCGGAGACGCCCCGTTCTCGGTTCTCCATGGTGACTAGGGCTGTGGATGGGTGGAAACAGCTTTGAGTCACTGGCTTCTGCCGCCCCTCACCATTGCTTCCCTGGGGAGGCTGACAAACAGCCACGTGGACACGCATTCTCTCTTTGCTCTTCTGGGGCATCGCGCGGCAAAGCTGCTTCCAAATGGCCAAGGCCGGGTTGATGGCAGAGAAGCAAGGGCTCCACCGGTCCCCCGGCCAGGAGCAGCTGGGACCTGCCGGGCAGAGCGTGGCCTCGGGGCTGGGCTCCGTGGACCCTGGGTCAGTCTGGCCGCACTGCCTCCCGGCTCTGTTAGGAGGTCAAGGATGGGAAGGTACGGGGTCCTCCGGTGGGAGTGGGCGCCAGAGACGCAGGCTCCCTACCCCACAGGTGGGCATAGCTAATGTCACGAATGCTCTAGGGCCTTTCCCTGAGCTTCTGTGTGTCCCTTGGGAACAAGGCACCTGCCCCCTCCCTCTCCTGAGTGGAGGCAGGACCGGGAATGCAGGCGCTCGTGGAGTCCAGAGCCTGGGGCTCCTGATCCAGGCCGCAGAGGCTCTCCTCACCCACTGACGGGCCTCTCCTTCCCGGAAGAGGGCAGAGAAGCAGGTGAGAAGGCAAGGAACTTGGCCAGGGCTGTGCCGATGGCTCCCCACCCACTGCCTCGTGTGGACAGCGCGTCTTTCCAGGGAGAGCCGGTCCAGCCCAGTGGAGGTGACCCCGGCTGCTTGCTTGTGTCTGGCAATCGATTCTGGACAATTACTGCCTTGGTGCCGATAACACACAAATCAGTTTCCTGCAGCCCCAGAGCTGGGGGTCAGATCTCTCTGGATCGCTTGTGAACTTGTCCTTTCTACCCCAGAAGTCCATCAGCCAAGATAGCGGGTCTGACAGCACTTGGCCTTGGCGAGGACCTGCAGACATGCCCGCTGATGGAGTCAGGGTGGGGGGAGCAGCTCTGGGAAGGTCTCGGGGCTGCCTTTGTTCTTCCCCTTCCCTCCTGACTGGTCCAGAAGCTTCTCTAATGGAAGTGGAGGCAGGAAGTGAGTACAAAGCCACCAGCCCGGGGCTCCCTCCCGCCTGCTTAATCGCTAGGTTTGCAGGAGGAAAAAGGCCTTGTGCCTAGAAAAGAGGATTGGCCCTCTGGGAGGCCCCCAACGGCCACAGGGAACCCGCATAGAATCTGCTCTGGAAACACTTTCGGAAGCGAGCAGAGGAGGCGAGCGCTCCTGGGCTGCAGGGACTCACTCCCCGTTAGAGTAACGGTGGCTGCTGGGCGTACTCTGAGACGACAGCCTCGTCCCAGCTCCGTCCTGAAGCGGGACTTTCAAATGCCAGGCAGGAACGGGAACACAGCCAAGACGAGAGTGCTGGCCGTGGGGGGCCGAAGCTCAGGTGTTAAGTCTTGGGCAAGGCCACGGCCTCTCTGGGTCCCAGTGGCTCCTCACACAAGGGGGTCAACGAGAAGCGCCATGTGGAGGGTCACGGGGTCCCGAGCGTGGGCTGGGTCTGGCTCTGAGCTGCAGAGTCCAGGTCTGGTGACAGGGCGATGGAGGGAGTGTCCCCCTGCTGCCCACACCCCCCTCCTCCTCGTCCAGTGACAGGCAGCCTGGACATCCCCAGGAAACATGTTCTGTCTTCCACTGACCCTCCAGCATCTTGGGGGGCCGTGAGCAGAAGATTCCCTGGGTGGGGGGCAGGGCTGGGTCTGGAAGGCCCCTCGCACTCACCAGCTCTCGTTACCCCCCACCCCACCGCTTGCTTTCTTTCCGTGCCTGAGCCCTCCCAATGGTTCCAGCGGCGGCCACTCCAGTCAGGGGCTCTGCCGTGGCCTCAGGAAGTCCCAGGCCCAGCTGTGGTTCTGTCCGAAGGGGGTTCCTTTGCCCCCAGTAAACACCAGGCCCACAGGGGCTGGGGTCCTCCTGTCCGTACAGCAGACCCTCCACTTTCCAGCCCCAACACTTGTGACACAGACTGTCCTTGAGTGTCCTCGTGTCCGGGACAGGCCGTGGCTTGTGCTCTTCCTGAGCGTAGGCTGGAGTTCTGCTCGTTACAAAGTCCATGTTGGGGCGAGTCAGTGCTAGTGAGTGGGCCTAGCAGGCTGCCTTGCATCTGGGGTCTGGGGGCCTCCAGGGCCCTCTTTCCAAGGTTGGCTCTGGGACATCTGTGACAGAGTCTGGAGGAGGAATGGCTCTCTGTTTTGCTTCCCTGTATGGTATGGCAGAAATACAAACAGGAGAGCGATAAATGTGGGGATTTGGCAAGATCCTTGATCCCACCCTCCGGTGGTCTCTTTGTACATGCACACACGTGTATCCGTACGTGTGTGCTGGAGTTTGTGTGTGCCCTTACCTGCGTCTGTGTCGATCTCCAGGGACTTTTGGGATGGCGATGGGCTTCCCTGGTCTGTCCATGTTCTTCCTCTGGGGTTAACGTACTCGGGGAGGGGGTTTTAATGGTGGTCAGGGTGAGGCAAAGCTACCTCTGTCCTCCTCGTGGCTGCACCTGCGTGAGAAGGTCACCGCAGCCACCGTGCATGCGTTCAAGGCTTACAGGGCCCAGCATGCTTCCCCAGAGGCCTTTTCTTGAAAGATCCCTTGTGGCTACCGGGACCCTGCAGGGGGAGGCCAGCCGCGCCCAGTGGCACGTGGCCTTTGGGTCAACACTGTGAAAGGAGGCTCCACTTTGGACCGTCCTGTTCAGTTGGAGCAGAGTCTGTGGACACGTGGTGTCATGGTCCTGGTGAGCTGGGCTGGTGTGTGGGTGGTCAGCGGTGGGACCTTTCAGGGTGGACAGCCCAGCGGCTCTGGCAGAACTCCTGGAGGGATGTGCAGGGAGTACGCTCCTGGCCTTGGGGCAGAGACAGCAGCGGCCGGAGTGTTCTCAGGCCACTCGGTGGAAGCTGACTGAGGCCTCAGGTCCTTGTGTGGGGGAAGCCAGCCGTGCGGTGGCCATCGGGGCCCCCTCCCCTGCGAGGGAAAAGAAGGGGTCCGGTGGCAGGTGCAGCCCGGAGCCCCTCCCACGGGGCAGCTGAGGGGCCTGGAGTCCTGCTGGGAATCTCCCCGAGCCCCCGCTGCTCTTCTGCCGGGGCGAGGGGCTGGCGAGGGGCTTCGGAAGCCGCGGCTGCTGCCCGCACCCCTCCCCGCCGCGGGACCTCCACGCGCCCTCCCTCCGCTCCGCACTCCTGCCCGAGCGCTGCCGGCCGGACTCGGGACTCCGGGCTCGGGCGCGCGGGCTGCGGACCATCCCCGAGGAGGGACAGTGTCCGCAGCTGCCCGGGGGCTCCCGCCGCACCGCGGGCGAGGGCCGAGGAGGGAGGCGAGCCGGGGGTCTGCCCTTTCGCATTATTCGCGACCAAGTGCGGGGCGCGGGGGCCGGCGGGCGGGGCGGGGAGGGGCGCGGGGAGAGGCGCGGGGAGAGGCGCGGGGGGCGGGGTTCTCCGGCCTCGTCCGGCCGCACCCGGGCTGGCTGCGGGGCTGATCTGGGCTAGGGTGACCCTTGGAAGTGTTCCCCAGGGTGGATCCTGGCACCAGCCGAGCCCCGGGCCCCGCGGAAGGAGGCGGAAAGTGAGGGCGGGCGGCTGGGTCTGGGGTCTCGGCGCCGCCCGGGGCTCTGGAGAGCGCGGCCGTGCGCACCCGCCACCAGCAGAGGGCGCCACAGTCCTCGCGAACGCGCCCAGGTGGCCGGCCCAGGTGGGCAGCGCGGCCGGCCCAGGTGGGCAGCGCGGCCGGGCGAGGCTCTCCTCTCGGAGCGGGAGCTGGGCCGTGAGACTCCCGGCCCCGCGGCAGGCTGGCGCCCACAGCTCGGGCTGGCTGGTTCCGGGGGCTCCGGCCCTCCCCGACTACCGGGGGGTGGTCAGCAGGGGTTCCCAGGCTCGCTGCCTCCCCCTGTGTACCTGCGGGGGCGGGGGTGCTGGCCCAGCTCAGGTGCGCGCTCTGGGTCTGTGAAACTGTTGGAGGTGATTTTTCTCTCTGAGTTTTTGGGACGGGGCCGGGAGCCCACTCTAAACCAGGCGCCGTTGAGGCCTTGGGGATTCCGTGGTGAACGGAACGGACACACATCCTGTCCCTCCCCCACCCTGAGGCTGCATCTCTGCTGGGTGAATGGAGCGGAGTGGGGCTGGCCGTGGGCGACCTGGCGGACCCAGGGCGGGGTGGTGACCGGCTCTCTCTGCCCACTCAGTCCCGGATATGCGGGCCTTTGCCCCTTACCAGACTCCAGGGAGGAGGCTCTGCTGCTCTGCCCTGGCTGGGCAGGGACCTACATGGGCCTTCCCTCAGCCTCCAGAAGCCCACAAGGTCCTCACCCAGTTCCCGTGGGCAGCATTTCCTGTTTTGCAAATTATGGGCACCCCACTAGCTCCTGGTGGGCCTGGCAGAACGTCACGGTGATGAAGTATTGCCATACCCAGTTCCCACGCTTTCTTTCCCACGCTCTATCAGCACCTTGCATTTGACCCTGACCTGTCAAGTAAAGAAACGTGTCGTCCGGACTGACACATGCGGACAGAACTGCAAGTTTTCACAGCAGCGCTGCGGAGGACGGGTCAGGAGAAGCCCTAAAAAGTGTATCTCAACTTTCCCAGACCAGTTGTGGAAGGAGGCGTGGATGGGCCCAGCTCTGTTGGCTCTGAGGGGCGCACGCACCTGCCTATGGGTCGTCGGCAGGAACGAGAGGTGTCAGGCTTCCAGCCTAGGTGGTGCCTGGTGGCCCCACTCTGTCCTCAGGGCGCACCCCACGCAGGGACAGCCTCACCAGCCTCTGCCAGATGGGCCCCCGCAGGGCTGCTCTGAAGCCTCCCCCGCCCTTCTGTCCAAGGGAGGGTCATGGAAGCTGAGCAGGGGAAGAGGCCCAGCCTTGGTGGTGGCGGGAGTAGGGGGACCCATGAGCGGGCAGACCTTTTGGCTTCGGGCTGGGCGTCTTGCCTTCTCTGAGAACAAGCCTCAGCTGGGTTTGCTTCTCTGTAGAAGGGGAATATGGGGCTGCCCCCTCTGGCGGGCTGAAGCCACACACGCACACACAGAGCCCGCCCCCACCCCCTGCAGGTGTGCACAGAGCCCACCCCCCCCATCCCCACCCCCAACCCCCGCAGGTGCGCCAGGGTGTGGGCTGTGAGGCTGTATGTTCCCATTATTGTCAGACCCAGCAAGGTTCCAATTCTCCTCCACCCAAGCATCTCCATCCCTCCATCTACACGCTGGAGGGGCCTTAGCTCCCACAGGAGGCGGGGAGTTGCTGGGGCCGCCGTGGCTCCCTCCCTCAGCGCGGCCTGGGGAAGGTGGGTGGGCTTCAGAGAGAAGAGGCCTCCCACAGGCTCTGATCACTTGGGGACTCAGACAAAAGCAGCACTGACAGGGGACTTTGCTGGCCAGTTGGGAAGGGGTGAGCCACATGTCAGGGCCAGAGGGTGCTGAGCTCTTACATCTCGTGGCTTCAGTGTGCGGTTTGGGTGCGGGGTGCGGTGCCCTGTGGATGCGTGCGTTACAATTTGTGCCATAAGCTTCGGTCACCCAGGGGCTCGTGGTGCAAATTAAGACACACAGAGAAAAGACATGAACACAGAGAACTCTAATTCAAGGCAGGAGGTGAAAAGTGTCTCCAGAAAGATAGGAGGAAAGTGTGAAGGGAATTCAGAAGAGGGAGATGGTGTCACACTGGGGGAAAGAACAGAGAAGGCAGGTCCGAGAAGGCTTTGAGCGCTCTCCTTAAATTCCAGTAGGACTGTATGCGGGGGTCAGGGAATGGCGGTCCTGGCGGCGCAAGTGGGAAAAGTGGGAGTCTGGGGTCAGTGGGATTCAGGTTCAAATTCACGACTCACTGGTGACCCAAATGAGTCACTTAAACCTTTTTAAAATTTAGTTTACGGGTGAGAGCGTAAAGCACAGAGAGAAGATTCTGGTCTGCCTTTCAGGGCTGCCAGGGGTGGAGATGGGGTATTTTATGAGAAGGTGCTGGGCAAACACGGGAATTCTTTTATTAGTAAAGCATTAATGGGGCGCCTGGGTGGTTCAGCTAGTTGGGCATCTGATCCTTGGTTTTGGCTCGCGTTGTGACCTGCGTCATGAGGTCGCACCTCACATTGGGCTCTGGGCTCAGTGGGGAGTCTGCTTGGGATTCTCTCCCTCTCTCTCTTCCCCTCCCTGTGCTTTCTCTCTTTCTGAAATAAATGAATAAATCTTAAAAAAAATCATTAATTGAGGGGTGCCTGGGTGGCTCAGTGGGTTAAGCCTCTGCCTTTAGCTCAGGTCATGATCTCAGGGTCCTGGGATCGAGCCCCGCATCAGGCTGTTTGCTCAGCAGGGAGCCTGCTCCCCCTGCCCCGCCTGCCTCTCTGCCTGCTTGTGATCTCTCTGTCAAATAAATAAAATCTTTAAAAAAATTGTTAATTGACCTAGTGACAAAGCTTCATGGTAATGACTGAGCCTGAATGGGCCAATGAGCTGTTCAGTTCAGAGCTGTCCCTGCTCCAGCCATCCAGGCTCTGAGGGAGGGCATGGCTGACTTTATGATATTGTCTATCCCTGGAAGGTTAAGGATATCCTTTAAATACACAGGCTTTTCTAAAAACCCACTATTATCTATCACTATATCTAAACTCTATCCATCTACCCATCCACATGTCCATCCATCCATCCACCCACCCATCCGCCTGTCCACATGTCCATCATCCATCCATCCACTTATCCACCCATCCAACCCTCCATCATCCATCCCCCCACTCATGGATCCATCCACTCACCCATCTACCCATCTATCATCCATCCACCCACCTACCTACCCAACCCCCTCTCCATCATCCATCCATCCACTCACCCACCCACCCATCCGTCCATCCTCCCATCTGTCATCCCATCCATCATCCATCCATCCATCCACTCTTCACCTACCTAGCCATCCAGTAAACCTTTAATGAATACATCCATGGCCAGGCACCTTGCTTAGTTCTGGGGATACAGAAAAAACATTAGACCCCTTCTCTGTGCTCAGAGTTCACAGTCTACTGGGAAAGACAGCCGTATAAACCACAAATTGTTTCTTTCTTAAGCCTATTTTTGGCCAGTTCTACTAATTAATTTTTTTTTTAATTGGAGTAACAATTTCCACAGATCACAGACTCTGGGATTTTAAGGTTAGTGATCACAGGTATGATCTCTTCTATTTCATCCATTTTACTGATGAGGAAACTGTGGCCATTATTTGTTGTGGGAAGTACTACAACTTCCTTTTCTTTGCCTCCACATGACCTCTCCTGGGTGTCGAGCTCAGTTTAGCTCAGTTAATCTTTATTAAGCATCTATTATGGCCAAGAGCTGCTGGTCCAGTTCCGGAGAAGACCTCATGCCTGTCCTCAACAAGGTCACAGTCGAGGGGGAGAAGGACACACAAGGAGGGAACAGCTGGGCCGCATGGTAAAGACAGGGACACAGGTGAGAACAGGGTGCGAAGATGTGGATGCAGGGCCTCTGGTCTGGATTCGAGGAGCTCAGGGAGCCCTCCTAGAAGGAGGCCCTGTGAGTCATCTCTTGAAGGGCAAAAACGATATTTCAGATGAGGGCGTAGGGAAGGGCATGCCAGGCAGAAGGGAACAGAGCTTGCTGGTGGAGCTGGAAGAAGGTGGTGTTGTTGGGGGGTGAAGAGGGAGGTGGGCAGGGGTGAAGTGGAGGGGACAGAGGGGACAAGTGGCAGCTGGAGGCCACCGCCCGTCTCTTCCTCACTGGGCTTGAGGAGCAGCCTCACTCCCATCCCCCGTACTCCCTGAGCTCGGAAGCCCCACTGTCCCCGCTTGCCTGCGTCTTTATACGGACACACACCTTTTATCCGCTCTGCTCTATTGTGCCTTACAGATACTGCTTTTTTTTTTTTTCTTTAATAAATGGAAGGTTTGTGGCAAGCCTGCATCGAGCAAGTCTATTGGTGCTGTTTTTCCAACAGTATTTGCTCCCTCTGTGTCTCTGTGTCATGTGTTGGCCATTTTTGCAATATTTCAAACTTTCTCATTATTCTATTTGTTATGATGACCTGTGATCAGTGACTATGACTTGCCGAAGGCTCGGGTGATGGTTAGCACTTTTTAGCAATAAACTATTTTGGGGAAAGATTTTAAGTAACCTCTACCCCCAAGGTGGGGCTTGAACATACAGCCTTAAGATCGAGAGTTTCACGCTGTCCCGCCCGAGTCAGCCAGATGCCCTGCAATGGACTACGTTCCGTTTGAGGTAAATATCTTGGTTTTTCAGACATCATGCGTTTGACCACTTAAGAGACTACATATCGTGTAGACATAACTTTTACATGCACTGGGGGTCCAAAAGTCCTCTTTGACTTGCTTTTTTGCAAAGCTCACTTACTGCACTGGTCTGGGATGGAGCCCAGGACATCTCTTGAGGGGGTCCTGGGGACCAAAGCAGCCTAAAGTGTTTGAAGGAAGAGCCCATCGCTCAAGGTGTGGCTCAAGACCCACCACCTCCACGAAACCGCTGCTGATGCCCTCCTGCCTTCAGGGAACTCTGCTGTCTGGACCACACTTGGGGATCTCCGTTGTGGTTACCATCCCGTGGGAGGGTAGCTCGCCTCCGTCGTGAGCCCACAAGCCCCCGAGGGCTGACTACGTGAGTTGTATGGTACAGCTTAGTTTCATAAATATCAGTAAGACTGAATACTACTGATAAGGATTTCAGGACGGATGGAAAGTGCTGGATCTTTGGGTTGGACAGACCTGAATTTGAGCCCGGCTCCGCCATGAGTTCTAGTTAGTAACTGTAGGCAAGTTTTAAAACCTGCCTAATTAATGCCTCACTATCCTCATCTGTAAAGTGGTTGATGGCTCCACCTCTTGGGTTCTGAAGACATGGTTATGGCTGGGAGCTCGGGGAGGGGCTAGGGCTTCCTGACCAGGAGGGTTTGGACAGGCAGCGGTGGACAGCAGAGAAGAGCTGGCCAGGACGGAAGACCTGATGTGGTTAGTCCCCAGGGCTGAGCAGCCCCCCGGGCGGTCTGGTGGGATGGCCCGCTCACGCCCACCTGCATTGAATCCTCCACACCCCGTGACAGGGACTCTCATTTCATCGAGCAGGACGCCGAAGATTAGGAGGGCGTCAGCCTGCCTGTAATCCCGTGGCCATGATGTGGCAGCGAGGACTCCAGCCCAGGCCCTCAGGCTCTGCTCTCCCCAGTCCAACAGGGCGGCTGCGTGGATGGCTTCCGTGTCTCAGTGTCGAACTCCAGCCCAATTCCCGATGAGTCTGCCGTCCATCTTTGGCTCTGACCGTTTGGCCTGCCCCCCCCCAGCTGTCCCCCACCCCCTGACAGCAGGACACACTCTCACAGTCCCTGTTTGGATCCAAGAGGCACATCCAATAGAGCCAGAGGCAAGAGACTGGCCCAGAAAGGTCAGCTGAGGCAGGAGGCTGGTCATGGTGGTGGAGTGGGCTCAGAAGTGCCCAGACCTGGAGTCTGTCTCTGAAAACTGATTTTTTTCACAGCCCAGATGCTGTATCTGGGACTGAGAACCAATACTAACAGCATGTTCTGTTACTAACAACATAGTAATGGTAATTTATTAGGAAATCATTAAGCCTAAGTGTGTGATTTGGAGCCTTGAACCGAACAGGTGCTCGGTTTGGGCATGGGGGGAGGGGAAAGGGGGAGGGCAGGGCATACTGGAGGGCGGGTGGGCTCTGGAGGGCCTGCACCGCCCTGGGAAGGCAGGGGAGGCGGCAAGCGCCTGTCTGACCCTGGCTTGATGACTGGAGGGACACTGGGGGGCACAGGGGGAGGAACGCCTCGCTGGCAATGATAACAGCAATCAGGGTCATTGTGTGTGATTGTGACTATTCAGGCTTCTGGGGCTGTGACAGAGTACAGATAATATTTAGTTCTTAGTCATCGAGGCCAATAGGGGCCTGGAGAGGTGAGCCCTGCATGACGGGGTCCTCTGGACCTATTTGTGGGAGCTCCGCCCACTTGCTGCTTGGTGTTCCAGGGAGCGGCTCTAGTGACCCGCTGTGTGTGTGCGGGTGTGTGCAGGTGCGTGTGTACCTACGGACATGTGTGCCTCTGTGTGTGTGGGCGACTCTCCTACTCTTTCCTCTTCCCAGTCAGGGATGCCGCTGGACAGAGGAGTCATTCCCCCTCCTAAAACCTCAGGTGTGCCTGGGGAATCCCATAATGACCCCTTCCTGGCTGATCCCTGAGTCTGCCGCGGTTAGAAGGGGAAATGCGTTCACCTGGTCCCATGTCTTCGGAACTCCCTTTGCACACAGCGGGCGCTTAATAAATACTCGGTGATGGCTCTGAGCCCGGGAAGCCAGCCGCTGTCCCCAGCTCTGACTCTCAGAGCCCCGCGGGGGGCAGGTGGGGGGTACTTCGGGCCTGACCCTCTGCTGACCCCAGGCCCCAGGGCCGGCCCCTCCGCCGGGCCTGCTTCGCAAGGCCGGTTCTTCGTGCAGCGCCGCTCTTGGTGCTCCCGCAGCGTCGCCTCGCCGGAGCCGCGCTCCCGGAGCGGCGCGTCGTGGCGGGAAGGCCTGGGGGAGGGAACGGAGCGGCGCGTCGCGCCCGCCCGGGTTCGAACCCCAGCACCCCCAGTTCCCAGCGGGGCACGTCTGCCTGGCGACCTCTCCGTGCTCGCGGGACTCTCCCTTCGGCTCTCGCCCGTGGAAGGAGGATGACATCACTCGCGCAGGGTGGACGCGACGGCTGGGAACGACAAAGGGGCGCCCTGCACACTCACTGCGGCATCCCGAAGGCGGGCGCCCGCCCCTGCGGCCGGGAGCCGACCCCGGAGTAGCCGGTCCGCGCGTCTGCGCCCCGGGTGCGCGCTGGGAGCGCGAGGCCCAGCCCCCGGCGCTCGGGGTCCACCTGCCGCGCCCGCCGCGCGCCTTCCCGCCGGCCGCCCCCGCTCAGGGCGCGCGGTTCCCCCAGTCGCGAGGCCCCGCGCCGCCTCCCAGCGCCCCGCGGGCGCGCACGACCCTGTCGCCGCGGCCCGCCGGGCTCCGGCCGCACCTGTCGCAGGAAGAAGGGCCGGTCCGGGGCGCGGGCGGCGGCGGAAACTACAGCTCCCAGCCCTCGCCGCGCGACGCGGCAAGGGGGCCGCGGGCGGCAGGCCCCGCCTCCGGGGAGGGGCCCGCGCGGGGGCGGAGCTAGGAGGCGGGCGGGGACGCGAGCCGAGCCAATGAGCGCCGCGGCCACCAAGTGGGCTGGGCTTGCTGAGCAGCGCCGGCCGCAGGCGCGCAAAGCTGTGGAGCCCGCGAGGAGTGAGGCTGAGCCTGGCCCTGCGCGCTCCCCGAGGGCCACCTCCGGAGCCGGAGTTCCTTCTCCGCTGCTTCCCGCTCCAGGCCCCTCCTGCCCAGTGCAATGCATCCTTGAGTGGCGGCGTCTGGACCCCAGGCAGCCCCAGAGGACCGAAGCCAAAGAAAGAAGACTGGGGCCAAGACACCCGGTGGGGGCTTGGATGCCTGGCTTTCTCTGAGGCCGTCTTCGGAGAGAGGGTGGCTTTAGGGTGGGGGCTTGTGCTGCAGGGAATCCAGCCGGGCCCCAAGATGGACACTTCTGGGCACTTCCATGACTCGGGGGTGGGGGACCTGGATGAAGACCCCAAGTGTCCCTGTCCATCGTCCGGGGATGAGCAGCAGCCGCCGCAGCCGGCAGCAGCCCCCCAGCAGCCCCCGGGACCCCTGGCGCCGCCTCCGCCCGCTCAGCTCCAGCAGCCGCCGCCACCACCACCACATCCCTTGTCTCTGCTCGCCCAACTCCAGAGCCAGCCCGTCCAGCCCGGCCTGCTGCACTCCTCTCCCACGACGCTCAGGGGCCCCCCTTCGGCCAACTCCACCGCGGTCCTCCACCCTTCCTCCAGGCAGGGCAGCCAGCTCAATCTCAATGACCACTTGCTTGGCCACTCTCCAAGCTCCACAGCCACAAGTGGGCCTGCTGGAGGCGGCCGGCACCGGCAGGCCAGCCCCTTGGTGCACCGGCGGGACAGCAACCCCTTCACGGAGATCGCCATGAGCTCCTGCAAGTACAGTGGTGGGGTCATGAAGCCCCTCAGCCGGCTCAGCGCCTCCCGGAGGAACCTCATCGAGGCCGAGCCTGAAGGCCAGCCCCTCCAGCTCTTCAGCCCCAGCAACCCCCCCGAGATCATCATCTCCTCCCGGGAGGACAACCATGCCCACCAGACCCTGCTCCACCACCCCAACGCCACCCACAACCACCAGCATACCGGCACCACCCCCAGCAGCGCCACCTTCCCCAAAGCCAACAAGCGGAAAACCCAGAACATTGGCTATAAGCTGGGACACAGGAGGGCCCTGTTTGAAAAGAGGAAGCGGCTCAGTGACTATGCTCTGATTTTTGGGATGTTTGGAATTGTTGTTATGGTGATAGAGACCGAGCTCTCTTGGGGTTTGTACTCAAAGGTAGGGGCTGCGATTTCTCTTTATACCTTGAACAAAAGGGATATGTAGGTAGCAACAGAGAAAGAGGAGAGAGAGAGAGAGAGATTGATGGAGGGGAGAGGCGGTGGTGGGAGAGGCGTTTGCTCAATTATATGGAACACTCGAACTTCCCATGGTTTTCCTTCCGAATCCCGGGAGAATTCATTCCTCGCTTTCTTGGGGGGGGCACCCCGTACACTGTCTGCTGCAGACTGTGTTAGGGAGGAGGAAAGATTCCCTTCTGAGACGTCGTTTTCCTCCTGGTTCACTCGTACCAGAGCAGAGCCCAGCGGCTTAACGCACCAATTAATTACCCTCTGCCTTGATGTGCCTGCCAGTTCCTGCGACTTCCCTCCTCTGCTCCCCGCCCTGCTCCACTCCATTTTCCCGAGGATAGAAGAGAAATAAATGTCTGGGTGGGGGGTGGGGACTCTATCCTCTCCCTTCTGGTTCTGGCTTCTCCCTCTCTTCCCAAGTTTCTGTTTTCCCCCTTGTCCCTGACAGACTTCGGGCTAGATGGCAGAGCACCGGTGACCCAGCTCCCTTGGGGACAGGGGTGAAAACAGGCAGAAGGACCCCCCACAGTCCTTTCCCTCAGGAAAGAGCCCTCAGCAGAGGCCGTTGCCTGTAAACAGCCAGCAGACCGGCTACAGGTGTCCCCGGGAGAGCAGGTGGGCGCCGCCTTGGCCTTGGCCCTGGGGAGCCCCTCTCCTTCAGATGGGCTGACAGGGCTTCCCCGCGCCCCGGGATCAGTAAGGCGGAGTGTGTGCACACCCGGCTGAGGCAGGCGGCTCAGAAATCACGGCCTCCAGGGGCGTGGGGGATGGAGGCAGGTGGGTTTCCGCCAGGGCTCTGCCTGCTGGGGGCCCTGGTGTGCCGGCAGGCCGGAGGGCTTGGGGCGCCGGGCACTCAGCGGGCAAGTGGATTTCTTCCCGCTCTCCCCTTCACCCCCAATCTGTCGTGGGGGAGGGCGTGTGTGCGTGCTTGCTTGTCCCTTGGATTTCTCTTATTGGTCATTTGGGCAGGGGGAGGCTGGGAGGGGTTCAGCTGTCGGAGGTTTCAAACAGAGCTCGTTTCAGGCTGGGCACAGCTGCTGCGGGATTGCCACATTCCTTGTCGAAGCCCGGCCGCAGAGCCTGGGAGGTGCCGATCGGATTTCCCTCCTTCCCAGCCTCTCTCTCCCGCAGGCATGGGCAGACCTGTCAGGCCACCTGAGTAGCCAGCACCAAGACGTCCTCACACGCGGAGGGTCCCCCAGGGGCACGCTGCGGCGAGGGGGGGCTGCCCCAGTGGAGGGCGGCCCCTGGAAGCTGCCTGCATCCGAATAGTGCAAGGGTCGGAGCCCCTCGGAGAGCAGGAGTGAGTGGGGTTTCCCCGGGAATAGCAGCTCACTTAGTCATCCCGGAGGGAGCCTCTGAGCCTGCTGCTCTCTCTCGGGGCTGCCTCTCCTGAGGGTGCTTGGGAGGGAGCGGGGAGGGGCTGCCGTCCTCGGCACAGCCCTGCCTACCCCCAGCCCCCTGTGGGGGCCGGGAGCCCTCCCCGAGGGAGACTGACGAAGGCCCAAGGGCAAGGGGGTGAGGGCAAGGGGCAAAACCAGCCTCCCAGCACGCCCCCCCCAACCCCGGTGCTCAGAGCTCTTAAGGAAATGGCTCTCGGCGTGGGTCACGTTGGTCTTCGTGCCATGGGGGGTGTTGCTGCCGGCAGGGGAGGGTCTGGAGCGGGCGCCTCCCTGAACGAGTACCCGGGGAAAGGGCCTTACCCAGAGCTG
The DNA here is from genome assembly GCF_902655055.1 of Lutra lutra. NCBI lineage: Eukaryota > Metazoa > Chordata > Mammalia > Carnivora > Mustelidae > Lutra > Lutra lutra. The sequence goes on from NC_062292.1 coordinate 69,004,842, forward strand.
GGGAAACCAGACTCTGGTGTGAAGGAAGGGGGAGGCGGGCCCACGGGGTTGGGCCTCACCCAGTTCTAAGCTGCTGACCCTCACGGCCGTGTGCGGGGCTGGGACTGCTTGCCCTAGCTGTGTGCCCTGAGACAGTGTGGGTTGTGACCAGCAGGGCTCACGGGAACCTACTGCCTTGCTCCCCAGCCTTCCCATCTGCCCCTCTGTACACTGAGTCAATCTGGGACGCGCATTTTCAGGGTGCCTCCTGGGTCAGGCCGCATGGACCCAGGATGTGTAAGGCGGCGAACCCTCGGCGCTCCCAGTCATGAACAGGGTCTTTGTAAAGAGCCTGGGTGACGTCTGGGTCCCAGCCTGCTGCTCCCAGAGCTGTGATCTTGGACGAGCCACAGGGTAACTTCTGCAAGCCCGTCTCCCCAGCTGTCAACGGGGACGGCTCCCACATGGGCCTGTTGTCATTGTTATTAATAGTGGCGATGAGGGGAGAGTCTTTTGGCCCAGCTCTGGCTGCAGAGCTGGGCCTCCACAGGCTGGGAGCTCACCCTTGGCCATGGCGTGAGAAGTTGTGTCCTGTCAGGGAGAAGTTGTGAGAAGGGGCCAGGTCTTCTGCCTGCAAACGGCTCTAATCATGGCTCTGTTGTAGGGGATGGTACGTCCGTCCCCCGCCTCCCCAGCCTGTCACAGGCTCCACGTGGCCACAGGGCTCGGGTCAGGACAGAGGGCTGCACGGCTGTCTGGCGGGCCCAGGGCTGGGCTGGGCAGCTGTGTCTCGAGCCGGAGAGCTCTGGGCGTCTGTCAGCTCTCCTGACCAGTGTGGCAGTCATACTGAGGGTGGCGCTTCCCACTCAGAGGCCCTTGGGAGAGGGACACGCTTCTTCACCGAGCGATGGGAGGCCGCTGGCCTGCGCGGGAGCTGCTGCTTGCCGGGGCTCTCTGTTTCCATCCTCGGGGCTGCATCTCTGGCGGATATCGGCTCCTGGGAGGAATTTGCCGCGTGGGCCCGGCTCCCTTGAGAAGGACCAGGGCCTGCCTTGAGCATGTTCCAAGTTCGTGGGGAAGGGGGCCCCGTGTGAGGAGGTGAACTGTCTTTGGTCCCCTTCTCGCAAGCCCCAGCTGACGGTGGGGAGCAGGCCAGGCCCAGAGATCCTGCTGGGAACTCTGAGTGATTTGGGCTCTGCTGCGTCTGTGCCAGTCGGAGTTCAGGCGCCGCGTCTTCAGGGAGTCCTGCTTGGCGTCCTGTGACCTTCCCGAGCTGGCAGGAGGCCTCGAACTCCCTGCTGTGCTCTGTCAGCTGGTTGGAGGGAGAGCTGGGGCCGGGCCCTCTCCTCCCTGGGCTGTGGACCCCCTGCCCCAGCCTGCCTCTCGCTGTGGCTCGGCTGTGCCTCTGTCCAGCTGGCAAGTCCCGGGGGGCCTGGTTCTCAGGGACCTCTGGGCTCAGGCTGTGGGTCCACCTCAGGGGAGGCCAGGAAATGCTGGTACACCGAGGCAGCTTGCCGTGTCCCCTGTTCGTGTCCAACTCCCAACCACTCCCGGGCTCGCCATCCAACTGGGTCTCACCTCCAGGGCCGAGCGGTCCTCTTCCTGGTCCAGCTGCTGGGCTTGCCCAGGCCGTGGGTGGGGGTGGAGCAGTGGGACCGTGCTCCCCAGACTGCCCGGTCCCCCCGCCCCCATGCCTGGCTCCCTGTCCTTCTTCACAACACCTCGGGGCCCCCCCGGGAAAGGGCAGGGCTCTCTGTAAGCCCAGGGGAGGTAGGTCTCCTGGCCATTTACTGTTCAAAGAAAATGGGGTGCCTTAGGGCCAACATGTTGTGTGTCTTTGCTGACCTCGCAGAGGTCAGGGAGTCCACACTCAGCCTCTAGCCAGAATGACTGAGTAGGTTTGCAGGTCCCAGGTCTCTGAGCCCCCTCCTTCCCTGGCCACGTGTTTGGTTCCCAAAAGACCTTGTGTGCCGACGGGCAGAGCAGCAGACTGGCTTGGCTGGGAGGACAGCCTGCACCTGCCAGACCCAGGAGCCCCCTTGGGATAGGCGGGTGGCTGTCAGGGACACCCTGGCATTTGGGAGGAGACGCCTCTGTGGTCTCAGGAATGTTGGCATCTGAAGGGGACAGACCCTTCCCCAGACCCGATCCCCACCCCGAGTGGCACCTGCAGGACAGGGCTGCGGGAGGTGGGAGGGTCTGAGCCCAGGCACAGGTTTTCCTCTGCCATCACGCTGACTGTGTCTGCCCAGGGAGGGCAGGAGCAGGTCTGAGAATATGGAAACGAGGTTCTGCCCCCACCCAGGTGGTGGCGACACTATTTACAGCCGTTGTGGCCAGCCCACTAATGAGCCAAACGTTTGTGACTCCAGCGGGGACCACAGCAGCGCGCACCTGTCCGCGGAGCATCATCGTGTCATCTGTAGCTGTCCGGGGAGGCTTTGGGGTGCTCGCCAACACCCCTCCCTCCCGTCAACGTCCCCTGTGCCCGGGCCTGGTGCTGTCGCTGGGTGAGGGTCTGCGGCACGGGCTTGCTGGAAAGCTGGGGGCCACCTTGCATGTCCCGTCCTGAGCTTTTGTGGGGGGGTTACAGGCTGGGCCAGGGTCCAGAGATCCACTCTGAAAAACAGAAGGTAAAGACACATGAGAGGGAGGGAGCCTGTGTCCCCGCACGGAGCGGCTGCGGTCTGCTGTTTGTGGCTGGTTCCGCGGCACACTGGGGGACGCCGTGGGTGACAGAGTGTGGCCGTGAGGGGCGTCTCGGCCCGGTTTTCTTTATTTTAAATCCCTGAACGGGAGAGTGAGAGATCGCAAAAGCAGCTACTTTTCTTTAAATGGTGAGGGAGGGGGATGCCGTTCTCAGGGGCGCGGCCTGCTGAACTGGAGGACTCGGGCGGGCGGGTCTGAGGCGCCCCCCCTGGAGCCCAGCGGCTGCGGGAGGGCTGGGGCCCGCAGGGCCTGCAAGCGCCCCCGAGGCAGTGGGGGCTCCGGAGTCTAGCAGTGGGTATGGCCACGGCCCCGTCCCCTCGCCCTGCGGTCCCCAGGCCAGGCTGCCCGGTGAGCCCGTGGGGTGCTGCGATGAGAACCTGGGCCTGTGCCCTTGCCGGCTCCTGCTGGAGAAGCTGCTTGTCATTGTGGGGAGAGGCAGGTCAAGGCTGAAGGGCTGGAGCTCGATGACACGGAGCACTGGGCGGGGAGGAACGTTTCAGGGGAGGCAGGGAACTGGGGGGCGCCCGTGTGGGGCCCCGGGGCAGCGTGGGTCTGGGCTGAGATGCGCGCAGGCCCACGTCCATGGGGAGGCCTGCTAGTCCTGCCCGGGGGCGATGCCGGCCAGGCGGGGCTGGGGAAGGCGCGGGGCTCACCCGCGAACAGGAGCCCACCCCGCCAGGGCCCCCAGCCCTCCCGTGGGCAGCTCTCCCTCCCCAGCACAGGTGGCCGGGCTCCTGCCGCGGCGACCTACCGGGCTCCACAGGTCCTGTGCTCGGCACGCCGCACCTCTGTGCCGGTGTTCCTCACGCCCCCAGCGGCCCTGGGGTGACTGCAGACAGTGGCAGGAGGAAAACTGCACTGCGGAGTGGGTTGTGGTCTGCGCCCGGGGCCCCTGAGCGGGGCGGTGATTCTAGAGCCAGAGCCCGGGTTTCCAGTGCCTGTTTGTCTCCCGTCCCCAACCCTGCCACAGATCTCGGTGGGGGACTCGAGTGAGGGAACCGCTACAGGCTTCTCATCCCTGCTGCGGGAGTTTCCCTCTTCCTCCTCAGGGCCCAGTTTCCTCCTTCCCTGGCATGAGGCTGTGTTTGGCTCTGTTAGTGACAGTCGGTGTTCAAGAAAGGCCCCTCTGCTTCTCCTCTTGCTTCCAACTCGCTGTGTGGCCGTTGTCAGGACCCTTTGCCTCTCTGGGCCTCTGTTTCTTGGACTCAAGAATGAGGGCAGGGTTCTCTCCACACCCACCCCATTCTGGCACTTTCTGGTCTCACTACACGTGCATTTGCTCTGCTGCAAAGACCACAGCCCACGGTCCTCAACTTCTGTCGTCGGGGGCCAGGTTTGCACCCCGGCGCACCCATCCAGGCTGACCTCAGTGTCTGCTGGTGGCGTTGGGGGTGCTGAGGAATGAGGCAGCCCTTCAGGGTACTGGAGAGGCTCCCTGTGGACAGCCGGTGGTCCCCTAGGATTAACTGGGCAGAGTGGAGGGAAGGGGGCTAGAGCCATTCCTGCTGGGGGCAGGGTACAGGGCGGGGAGGGAGGACAGGGACACACGGGGATTTCCTGGGGCCAGGTGTCATCGAGAGCTTCTCTGCAGGGAGGAGGATGCTCGTGCCGAGGGCAAGGGCACCGGGCGACTTAGCGCTTCACTGACCCCTGCAGTCGGCCTGAGCTCAGCGTCCACACCGAAGACCTGAGGCTTTTTCCCCGAGCTGACGGCACCGGCAGCACCAGGCTAGCGTGGCGGTCAAGGGCTTGGGCTCTGGGTTGGAGTTCAGACTTGGCTGCTTCTGATGGTGGGTCTCCAGGGAGTTTCCTGAACTTGAAGCCCATCTCTCCCATGTCTGGAGGGACTCCCAGCCCCCACCTGTCGGTAGTGCCTGGCACAGAGTCAGGCACACACTGAGCCCTGACCCCTGCGACTGCTGCGTTGACAAACCTGGTGCCTAGAAGCTGCTCCTGTGCACCCTCAGGCTCCTGGAGGGCACAGGGGTGGGCAGGGCACCCATCCCCCTCCGCACCATTAGCCACAGACGCGGGCTCTGGAGGAGCCAAGCACATGCGGCCTGTGCCCCCTTCTCGTCCTTGGGTGATGGGCTGCCCGTTGTGCTTCTGGACGAGGGAGGGGAGGCAGGATGTTCCCTGGAAGGTGGGGCTGCCATGGTGGCCTGGCCTGGGCTTCTGGAGCCTTCCTGCCTCAGGAGATCCAGTTGTCCTAACCCACAGTCAGCAATCTGTGGCCTGGGCACAGCTAATTGGGTGTGTCCGTGCAAACGGGACAGGTGGAGAGAACAAAAATAAGGCCATGGAGTCAGGCCAGAGCCTCAGAGTCCAGGAGGAAGGTCAGGGGGACGCATGATGACTGATGACCGAGCAGAATGAGGCAGTGTGCGTGGGACGGCAGTGGGGAGGGTGGGGGTGGGCCCGTGAGGAGGCCGTCCTGGCACAGAAGCGGGGGGCTGAGGAGACGTGGGGGCTTCCTCGTGGGTCTTCAAGACGACAGGCTTTCGGGAGACTCAGGACAGGGAGTGCGGGCTGGGGGGGCGAGAGGACGGGCTTTCCCGGCTCCCGGCTGTGGGCCGCTGCTGGCTCCCCCGCCGGGCATGCGGGGGACGCGCTGGGGGTCAGGGCCTGCCCTGTGAGGGACAGTCTTTGGTTTCTCTTTCCTTCCACGAGGGCCGCCTGGCCGCGAGGTAACGAGAGTTGGATTCCAAGCAGAGCCGTGGGGCCTGGATGCGCGCCACGCGACGGTGTGTGAGAGAATTCGCAGATTGGTGTCTGCTACATTTGAGTCAGCTGGGCGGGCACTTTCCCAAGGGACAGGCGTGATGTCAGTGTCAGATGGGCAGGAAAGCTGTGTTCAAGGCCCCTCCCGAGGGGCTGAACCCCCGCTGCGCACCCCCGGGAGCGCAGGGCCCGGCCTACTGGCGCGTCTCTGCGAACCGCGGTTTGCTGTTGGGCACTTACTGACGGGGAAACCCACAGAAGTGGGGGCCCGCCGGGGTCGGGGAAGGAGCCCCCTGGGTAGCGGGGGGCTGGTCTGACCCAGCCCCTCACTGCTGGGGGTCGTTAGGCCGGTGACGCGGGTCCCCAAGCCTCGCTTTCCCCGCTTGTGCGTGGAGGGAGCGGCCTTCAGCAGCATGGCGAGGACGGCGGGGGCTCATGGCTCCGGTCCCCCAGCTGCTCTGGTCCCCGTGACCCCAGCGCTGCCAGCGGAGGCCTTCCTAGCGCCTTTGCTGGACTTGGCACCTGCCGGCGTCTGCTCGGGGATTTTGCAGAATTTCTCTCCTTTTTAAGAAGATTCCCGATTTTAACAGAGCCATTTCCTCTCTTCTGGCTTCCCCGGGGTCGAGTGCTGGCTTGCTGGGCTGGGGGCCCGTGTGGCTCCCGTGCGTGGGCGCGTGTGGGAGCGACGGGAACCGCTGACTTCAGCAATGTTGCTTTCCCCCAGGATGAGGGCTGGGCTGAGCATGTCACTGTGGGTCAGGCTCAGGGCTGGATGGGCTGTGGCCTGAGGGGGACCTGGGGGCATACCTGGCCAGGTGTGGAATCATACCTCTAAGCTGGGCTGAGTTCCGCGGACCCGCAGGTGTGAGGAAGGCGGGGCGGGCCGTCCTCTTTTCAGGATCTCAAGGCCCAGAGAAGTGACTAGTCCAAAGCCACTCAGCATTGCAAGGGACAAGGGTGCAGGGAGTCTAAGTCATAGTCCCGCCGACTCCTGCAGGTGGCCCGCCCTGCTCATGGTTCCAGGAGTGCAAAGGTCCGCGCCATTGAGAACTTGGTCAGCGTCAGGGTCTCGTCAGTGAGGTGGGTGGCTGTCTGCCGCCTCTTCCTGAAAGAGCTCAGGCTCTCGACACGGGCCTGGGTCCGACCCTGACTGTGTACGATTTAGCCGAGTGGCCCTGGGCAGTGGCCTCTTTGTCTGGAAAGTGGGATCATCATTCCTTCTGCCGAGGGGGGCGATGGGGGACTCAGTGTGGCATGGACCTGGCCCTGGGGGCTCCTTGGCCCACACGGGTCTCCAAAGCTCGGCTTTTCTTCCCAGAGCCCAGTGGCCATGGGATTCCAGGGGACCCTTCAGCTGGTCCCGTGACTCTGGCCCCCACCCCATCTGCTCTGGGCTGGACCAGGTGTCTGCACTGCTGGGATACCTACCCTGCCATTGAGGGTCTGGTGGTGCTGTGCTGGGCGGGGGGCATTGGGCACAGGAAACCAGGCCGGGCCTCGCCGTCCGATGGCGAGCGGAGGGTCCCCCGGAATGAGATGGCTTGGGCTGGGCCAAGAGCTGTGGCAGGGTGGAGGTGGGGCGGGGAGAGCCGCCCCTGTGGTGGGCTGGGTCGTGTCTGATGCCCCCAGCCTCAGCAGCTCAGGAGAACACGTTGCTCTCATAAAATAGAAAGACTTCACCCTAAAAACGGCTCCCACATGCGTCGCATTCAGGAGGGAAAACAGGGACAGAGCGGGGAGGGGAGGGACGCACTGAGACTCTTCTGTATACCTCGTCTCCTCGGTCCCCACAATGGTCCCGATTGACAGACGACCCAGCTGAGGTCAGGGAACTTGCCCAGAGCCACAGCCAAGAAGCAGCCGACCCATGATCTGAACCCGGCAGTGCCCTCGTTGCCTGTGCCCCGTGTGGCCGCTTCCTGGCCTCAGCCCTTTCAAGCCCAAAAGCCATTTTTCCCCTACCAGGCGTCCACCCTGCCCACTGCAACCCTATTACCCTGGCCCCCTCATGGCCCTACCAGCCTCACCCAGAGCCTCAGTGGGTGATTGGAGCTCGTTGGGAGGGAGGGCTATCGACTGACAGGTTTGTTGACCCTCCGGGAACCCCGGGATATTGGAGCGCGGGTTGGGCTCCGGGGCTGAGGTCCCCCATGGGGGAGGTCGACAGGTACCAGGTGTCCTGCTTGGTTTTGGGGTCCAACACTCGCCAAGGTCTGGGCTCGCAGGCTGGTTGGGGAGGGTGTCCGTGTTCTAAGGGACAGAAGCAAGTGCACGCGGCCTGGACCTGACCCCCAGCCTGAGGCTAGGTCTCCCACGTGGCCTGTCCCCCGCGGCCCCCATGTCCCTCCACATCTGTCATCCACCTGCGGCCGCCTCCCAGCCGGCTCTGCAGGTCCCACTCCCCGGGAGAGCCTGGCCTCGGGGGAGCAGAGCAGGTCTGGCTTTGAACCCTGAGTCTATCGCTTATGCGTGTGTGGTGCGGGGCGAGTTGCCTTCATGCTTGTCTTCTGTCTCCTTGGGGGTTAATTGTGGCCCCACATCTGGGGCAGTGTGGGGGTTCAGCGGGACACCACCGTGGGCAGAGTGTGTGACAACGTGGTTGTGGGGCAGTGTGAGGGTTCAGCGGGACACCACCGTGGGCAGAGCATGTGACGTGGTTGTCGGCCCATGCTGAGCACCAGTGGAGATGTGGTGCTGACGGAGGCCCTGGGCTGGGTTTGGGAGGCCTGGCTTCTGGCTTCTGGCCTCAGTTTTGTCATCTGGAAAATGGGAGACGTGAGGTTGTGTACAGAACAGCTCCTCCAGGAGGGAGGTGAGGGCCAGATGGGGTCAGGAAGTGAGTGGGGGGGGGTGGCTGGGCGAGGTTTAGCCCCCAGTCCCAGGAGCAAAGCCTGCCAGATCATTGTGGCTAAGTGGGTTTTGTCACTCTTGGGAAACGGCTGAGAGAGACAGGCCCTTCTGGCCAGCCTCCCTCCCCACTGTCTGCTTCCCTGCAGGCCAGCCCTTGGCTTGAGGCCTGCTCCCTCCGGAGCTCTCCTAGCAGCAGGGATTTAATTACTATAATGTAAGTAGCCATGGCTTGAGGCCTTTTGGTGGAAGGGAAACAGATTTGTCTTCTCACTGGGAGAATAAAAATCGATGGGAAGGAGAGGAAATGTACCTTCGCCGATAGTGCCCACGGCGGCTTTCCTGGGGGTGTGGGGCAGGGCCGTATCTGAGGCAAGGACCCCGCTACTTGCTTTTACCTTCCCTGGTGAGACTGCACCTGGCTGCCTCTGTTCCCCCAGTGATCCTGGCAGCAGCCCCACCTGCACCTACTGTGTGCCCGCGCCCCCCAGAGGAATCTCCAGCTACCGTTTGTTGAATGTCTAGCATGTGCCCGTTCCCCCACAGGGATGGTGGAAAAAACCACAGCGACGGAAGCCACGGCCTCCGGGAGCACCCGGGTCGTGGCTAAAACGGACGCTGAACTCTGACACAGGCCCCTGCTGGGAGGTGTTGAACGCAATCAAGGAAAGCAAAGCTGGAGGGGAAGGCACGGGAGAGTCGGGATTCTGAGCCAGTGTCCGGGAAGGCCTCCCCCAGGGGACATCTGTGCAAGGGTCTTCCGGAGTTGAGGGAGGAGGAAGGGGGGCCGGGAAGGCTGGGTTGGCTGGCTGCCCGCTAGCCTGCGCAGCTTCACCCCTGCGGACGGGATGCCCGGCGCCTGGGGCCCGGCGCTGCCCAGGAACCCTGTACACGTGGAATGGAAGAGACACGGGAAGTTCCTGTCCGCGCTCTTGCTTACTGAATCCAGCATAGTAAAGAGACCACCGTTGCGACGTGTCATCAGTGGAGGGGATTGTGGACTGTTCCCTCTCTGTGTTTCATCTGAGTCTTTGAAGTCCAGCGTGTGCCTCCCAGGGCCTGCCCGCCGTCGGACCCTGACCTGACCGTGGAATCCCAGATCCGTACTGGGGCTCAGAACTGACATGAGAGAAGTGGACTCACACCCAAGCTGTTGCAAGTATATCTAAACGTTTTCCAATAAAAACATGGACTTCCAGTTTTTAAAAAGGATTTATTTATTTTAGAGAGAGAAGGAACATGAGTGGGGAAGGGACCAGAGAGAATCCCAAGCAGACTCCCCACGGAGCACGGAGCCCAAGGTCACGACCTGAGCCAAAACCAAGAGTCAGATGCTTAACTGACTGGCACCCGTGGGTCCCCTACTATCAATATATTTTTTTAAGATTTTATTTATTTATTTGAGAGAGAGAGCACACGAGCAGGGCAGAAGGCAGAGGGAGAGGGGGAAGCAGACTCCCCACTGAGCAGGGACCCTGACTCGGGGCTCGATCCCAGGACCCTGAGATCATGACGCGAGCCGAAGGCAAAGGCTCAACCCACCGAGCCACCCAGGCGCCCAACCAACTATCAATTTTTAAATGTAAATGCTAGAAATGAAATATATTTTAAAATCCTGTTGTAGTAGCTACGTGGCATGGCCCAGTGGTCACATGGCCAAGGTCCACTGTGTTGGACAGTGAGGTGTCAGAGCTGTGAGGGTCTGCGAGGCTGACTCCCCAAGGGACGAGGGCCTGGGGCTGTGTGGGGGGGCGCTGCAGGCTCCATGGCGTGAGGTGAGGCAGACGGAGGCCTCTGAGTGGCATCACGAGGTCTGACTCACATTTTAACAGGACCCTCTGGCTGCTGAGTTGGGAACAGACGGGGTGGGGAGAAAGGAGCCCCAGTCCGGCGACTGGTGAGGGCCATGGTGCCTGGCAGGTGGGCACAGGCTAACGGTGAGGTGTGCTGGGACCCTTGGAGTCCCGGGGTGGAGGTCATCCCTGGTGGGCTATGGGCTGCTCTGGTGCTGGGAGGGGGGCAGAGAAAAGGGGAGTTGGGAGGTCACCCAGCAAATGCAAGGAGGAGTTTCCGTGAGCCAGCGTGGAGGCCAGGGAGAAATGGTGTTGGAGGGAAGATGGGATTTGGAAGATTCTGGGGTTGGACTGAGGTTGAGGTGTGTCAGTGGGTAGCACGTGCCCCAGAGACAGTGGGAGGTCAGAGGACAGGGCCTGGGGTGGGGGGCTCTGTCTGGGTCCCTGCCATGACGGCTGGCTCCCTGCCCGTTCCCGAAAACCGTCTGTGGCACCCCGGGCCACGTTTAAAAAAATTCACCTAAGTTCCCTCCAGCCCCACCACACGCCCTCCTCGGAGGCCCCAGAGGTCTTTCTGGGTCAGAGCCACATTTCAAGTCATGTTTTCCTGCTCTCGGCTGACCCCAGGTCCGTTTGGTGCGTCAGGAGGGTCCTCTGTAGCTGAGAGGTCCACTGGGAGGCCTGACTTCACACGCAGTCACGGAAACAAGACGCACGTCCACGGGTCCGCATGTCTGATTTTCCTGCGCATCCACTCGTGGGCCTAGGGCAGGGGTGAGGGGAGGCAGCAGCAGCTCCTCAGGGTTGGCCTGCCCCACGCTCACCTGCCATCCAGCCCAGTGTCCAGAGCTCTGGGGGGCATGTGGGGAGCAGTCCCACCTGGCCCCTCACTGCCGGGAGGGAGTCGGGAAGGGGACCACGAGTGGCCCTAAAGGCCTTCTCCATCGCCTGCCGATGCTGGGCCCTGGGCCTGGAGGGTGAGGTCTAGACCTGCCGGCCACAGGTGCTCTGTGAGGCAGACCCGGACTCTGGGCCTCACTGGCTGGGGGACTCTGGTGGCTTGATGTTTGAGCCTGATCGCCCTCTGGTGCAGGGCGGCTGGCGTCTGCCTTGTAGTGTTGTGAAGCCGTGTTGATGTGGGGTCCCTGCTAGGGACTCGATGCCTGGTGAGCGCTGGCTCTGGGCACCTGCGCGTTCCCGTCCTCCTTCCCTGGCCAGGCCTGCACTGCCCCAGGGGAGGGGGCGGGGCGCGGCGAGGCGCAGGAGGCCATCTGCTCTGGCACAGGACAGGGAAGAGAGAACGGGGGGACTTTGGGCGACACACGCTCACAGGTTCTCGGGTTGAGAGAGAACCGCTCACGGCTCGTGGGGGGCAGCACGGCGCCCTAACCTGGCGCCCTAACCTGGCGTCCTGACCTAGCGCCCTAACCTGGCGCCCTAACCTAGCGCCCTAACCTGGCGTCCTGACCTAGCGCCCTAACCTGGCGCCCTAACCTGGTGTCCTGACCTAGCGCCCTAACCTAGCGCCCTAACCTGGCGTCCTGACCCGGCGCCCTGAACCTGCGCCCCCGGCCTCACTCACGGGCGGCCCTTGTGGCCATGGGCTCTGGGCCAGCAGCCAGAGGCCCAGGTCAAGGCTGGAGGCTGCAGGGCATTTCCTTGTTCCTAGTGTCTGCGTCTGCCTCCCTGCAGGGAGGCATCCGTTCATCTGGACCATGGTGTCTCCAGGGCCACTCAGGGCAGGAGGCGGGGGAGGGGTGGGCAAGGGGACAGTCACCCCAGCCCTAAGGGGACTGCTGGGGAAGGGAGCCCAGGACCCCCTCTGTCCCTGCCAGGCCACACGGCCTCCTCCCAGACCTGCTGCATCAGGCCCCTTTTTGGTGTTTCCTTGAACTGGTGGAACTGGTCCTTGTTCCTGTGCGGTGTGAGTGGGAGACAGCAGGGTGAGCGGGAGGTTTTCCTGGCAGGGGAGAGACATCAGAGTGCGCCAGCCTGGGCACTGCCAGGATCCTTCTGGGGTGAATGGGCCAGGATTCCCCAGGGGCTGCCGCAGGAAATCAGTGTTTGCTCTGAGCTCTGAGCCCTGGGGACAGACAGGAACCACCACGGGGAAGGGTCTCCACCTCCTGGGCAGACTTCTGCAGTTGCCCCTTCTATGATGGCCACCAGCCTCAGAGTCGCTGGGGGGCACGGAGGCAGACAGCTCGTGGTTGGGGGTGGCCGGCTCCCAGGGTGAGGCCTCCTGGGGCAGGCACAGCAGCGTGTTGAGGGCACACCTGTGACTCTTGGTCTGGAGCTTCTCAGAGGAGGCGCGGGGTGCGCTGGGCTGGGAAGGACAGTGAGGCTTTGTGAGGCCAAGGGGGAGAGCGTTCCAAGCTGCAGGGACAGCCTGGCCGAGGCCCAGTATGGACAGTGCCAGGTGTTCTCAGGGAGGGACGGAGGAGACAGGCTTTCCTGGAAGTGCTGGGCACCAGAGACTGGAAAAGGGCGCGGAAGCTGGTCACAGGCCCGGAGTTGGCACTCAGGTCCGAGGGCACAGAGCGCGGTGGGAGGCGCTGGAGGAGGGCGGTGTGGTTAAGCCGCAGCAGGGGCGGCTCGTGGGTGGGAACAGGGTGTCTGGCTGGACAGGGACCAGCGCCGTTCATGAGGAGAAGTGAGAGGAGGCAAGAGGTGGGGTGGCTTATGTGTGGGGCTTGACGTCTCCGCGCCCCGGGGAGCCAGGCTGTGTATGAGGGTCGAAGCCTGCTCTGCTCTGCTCTGCTTGGAGCCTGGGCCCCCTTGGAGCCCAGAGCTGCGAGCCCCCCCCACCCCGAGCTGCCTGCCCTGGGTTCAGGGCCCCACCGGATGCTCAGGCGGTGGGGCGCGGCCTCGCCTGTCTGGGAGGCGTCCTGGCGTCCGGCCACCTGGAGCTGTGTGTGGGGCCCGGGGTTAGGCACCTGCACCGGGTGCTTGTGTGAACGCTTCAGGTAAGGGCACAGGTGGGCTGTCCTTCACTCAACAAACGGCCAAGAGGGGGTTTGGGGTCGATGACCTGGGCAGAAGCCTGGGTTCTCCAAAGGGCAGCATCTCCCATGCAGCAGGCACGTTGGCAGGCAGGTCCCCTGAGGCGAGGGCTGTGGTCTCCCCACCGAGCTGGGCCAGGGGCTCCGGGTGAATGTCCGCATGGGAATGAAGGGTGGCTGGGCGGGGAGTGGAGTGGGGGGGGACCCCCGGGCCAAGGGTGGGCTCTACCTGCCATTCCCAGGATGGCTTCAACCTCGGGGTCTGCCTCAGCGTCCCCACGTGCATGGGCAGGGGTGAGGACGGCACTGGGTTTGTGGAGCTTGCCTCACGGTGGGTCTAGATGGCCACAGGCGCCAGGGACGGACAGAGCTCTTCATTCACATGCGCCCCTCCTGCCGTAAGGGCAGCAAGCAGCAGGGCAGGGTCACCCCCTAGGGCGGTCTCCGGGGGAGCTGGCAGGGAGGCGGAGTGCTGAGGGGCCTGGGCACCGGGCCGGCGGGGGCAGACACGAGGGACGTTGTCTGCACAGAGTGGGGAAAAGTAGGTACAACTGAGGAGAACGAGTACAGGTGAGTCGGCCTCTGGCTTGAGCCGTGGCCACTGTCCTGAGCCCGGTCAGTGATGACCTTCGCCCGTGTGGTGCGCAGGTCCTGAGGCCCCCAGTGCCCAGAAGCTCTGAGGTCAGTCCCATGGCCAGGTCGGGAGGGGGACTTCCCAGGGAGCCTTCAGGACTGCAGCGCCTGGGGCCTGGGGCCTAGAGACCCCCGCAGGGAAGAGGGAAGAGGGCAGCATGGGGGAGGCGTGCGGGTCGTGGCTTCAGAGGCCTTGCCAGGTCCTTTGGATGTGGGCAGGGAGAGAGTGTGTCCCCCACCCTGCGGGACCGGCCCTTGGGGGTCGAGAAGGAAAGCCCCGGCCGGGGACCGGCAGGCTGCCCTTTGCCCCGCTGGGTGGGATGCAGGAGACCTGGATCCACGGTTCTCCTCCTCCATGAATAACAGGGTCGCCCACGAGGATCAAAACGAGCTTTTCCTGGGTTTCGTTGTCGTGATTTAAACGGGGTCGTGGGACGGCCCATGTGGAAGGGTTGTGGAGCGTCTCTGTCTAGACTAGAAAGGCTCAGCGGCCCGGACGAGGGGGACAGTGGCCCCAGGACTGGCTGAGGTCTGGGGGCCCAGATGGTGAGCTTGGCCTCTTCCCCGCCAGAGGCTCGGAGGGCTCCGGCGCACGATGAGGTTGGGTCTGCTCTGGACCAGACACCTCCGGCCCCGCGGCGCCTGAAGCAGACGTGCGCATCAGGACCGGCCTCCGGGCACCTGCGTGGACGGGCCCTGCGGGGAAGAGGGGGTGCTCGGGGCCGGGGGGCAAGCAGCCCCCCTTCCAGATCTGCTCCCCAGGGCAGGTGCCTCCGTTTCCATCCAGAGCCCGCGTGGACCCAGGCAGGTAGACTCCATGGCTCTTGGCGCTGAGCGCTCAGGCCCTTCCTGGAGGCGCCCATGGCAGGGCTGGCGGGATGTGGGCACCTAGGCGGGGCTTCCCTGGGGTCACGTCCACTGAACCACAGGGCTAACTGCCAGAAGGGTGGTGTTGAGACGATTCTGAGGGGCGGTGAGCTTCATGGGGGCAGTGCTGTGATGGACGCGTGATGTCGTCCTGGGGCATGGGGAGGGGTGCCCGTTCTTTCTGGGCCAGCCACTGCGCCCTCCCCCGCTGGCCTGCTGACCCCCAGCCACTGTTCCTGCCAGATGACCTTCCCTGGGAGTCCCCAAGGCACTGCATCCCCATCGCAGTGTCCGTGTGGGCCAGCCCCAGGCCCTGGGGCCAGTGCAGGCGAGAGCCCCTCATTGACTCCCCGGCTGTTCTCCGGCACCTCTGCGCGTTGCCTCCCAGGGTCTCAGCCCCTGTGGCCAAGCAGCCCACCTTCTGCGTGTCCCTCCTGGCCCCCGGGGCCCTGGCCCACCTGAAGGCTGAGGTATGGTGAGGGGCACGTGAGTTCCGATGCCTGGTGGGGGTAGGGGGGCAGCTTCTTGTTCTGGATAAGGGGAGCGTCTGCGTGGAGGCTGCAGGGGTGAGCCCGGCCGGGGAGGGGGCGTCCAGCTCCTGGGAAGGCCGAGTGGCCTGTCCAGCTGCAGACGGGCTGGTGTTCCGCTCAGGTCCTCACAGAGCAGACACCACGCCCTGGGGGCTGGGGCTCACGCTGGGTGTGCGGACCGTGGAGACAAAACGGAGCTCATTGCTGTCATTTGCCGACCCCCCACCTCCCGGCAGTGGCAGGCCCCGTGCGCCCCCCCCGTCCCCCGTCCAAGCTGCTCAGTCCTGGCTCACGGCACTTGGGGTAGCCCCACTATGTAGACCGGTGAGTACGGGCTTGGGCCCCCCGTCGGCTGGTGGCCAGGCCTCCTGATCTTGACCCATCGCTGGCTCGGCGGACACAAGCCCAGACCCTTCTCTCCAGGCAGGGGTTCTGAGGCTCTCCGTGGGTCTCAGGCCCCGCAGTGAAAGCAGGTGGCGGGCGTGGTCAGCGGGCTGTGTGAGGAGAGAGCTGTGCCCAGGAACAACGTCCCGCGGGGAGTTAATTTTGGGAGGTCCAGGAAGGCTCACGGGGGCAGCCTGAATGGCCCCTGTGGGACCCAGTTGCCGTGTGGTGCCTGAAGAAGGCAGCGTGGGCTGCAGGTCGGTGGGTTGGGGCAGGTGGAGGTGATCCCAGGGGCTCGTCACCTTGCCCCCTCCTGGGCTCCTCCCCAGCCTGGCCAGCCCCACCCTCCCCAGGCTGGGGGTCTGTGGGTGCCCCCCGCCTGTGGCCTCCGTTTGCCTGCAGGGGACGGTGTGGTGTTCCTGGGCCCACGCCCACGCAGACCCTAGAATGGGGGCTCTGAGGTTCAGAGAGGGGATGTGATTGGCCCCAAGGCCCCCAGCCAGTGGCCAGCCGTGGGTTTCTGGTCTCAGCCCCCCTGGGCGCGCCCCCACGTGCTCGTCCCTGGTCTTCTCTACAGCAGCGGCCGTGCGGACTCACACACGGGCACCTCTGAGTGTGACTCCCTCATCTCACCGTGCTCTCGGGGCCCTCTCGGGCCTCTGTTGTGGAGGGAACTGGAGTGGGGTTCTTGGGGGGGGCGGGGCAGACCCGGCGCTGCACACGGGGTCCTGGCCCCGGGGCTGCTTGGAGGGGCGCCGGGCGCAAGGGCCGTGCCTGGTAGTTCAGACGTCCTGCGGGAGCTGGCCAGCGGGGGCCCCGTACTGGACTCAGAGGCGTGTGGAGCCCGTGTGAGCCCGTGTGACTTTAGGCGAGTTCTCCGCTGCTCTGAGGGTCGGTTTCCTTATTAATTGGGGGTGACATGCCCATTGGTATTAATTGGTAGCACGCGCCTCGGTGGTACCAAATGCGGCTCCATTTTGGAGTCGCCTGTGGATCTTGAAGTGCACATGCCTGGCTTCCAGCCCTCCTGGTGGATCGGCCCAGGGCAACCTGCCCGTCAGGGACTTTGGAAACTCCCCAGGGGACACTAACGATTGGCAAAGTCTGGAGCGGCCATCACGGGTCTGGGGGTCAGAGGAGGGGAGGGTTATTTGGTTATCCCCCTCTGCTCAGTGTGGGGTCTGGAGGGACGGGAAGGGCTTGCCCTGAGGCCTGACCCTGATGGCTCTCCTTGGCCCATCTTTACTCAAAAAGTCCCTCCTTAACCCTGGGGTCACTTAGCTGGGGTGCCCCCACAAGTCTCCTCCTGGTGGCTTTGGGGACGGGAGTGCTAGACCCTACGAGGTCCCCGGGAGGCAGAAGCCCAAGGTGCTGGCCTACAGTGCGCCTGGCCTGGGTGTGGTGGCCCGATGTTGGGGGCTCTGGGCAGGGTGTCCGTGGGGATGCAGCGGGGGAGGGGCTTGGGCGGAGGAGTGAGGGACCCCAGATCCCACAGGGGTCCCAGCCTGAGTAAGGGAGGAGGGGTTTCTGCCAGCCAGCCCCGGGGTGGGGTGGGGGTCTGTCTTCTTCAGGCGATTCCTTGTTCCTTTCCCTCTGAACCACGGAGATTGGATTTAGCAGATGGAGCCCAAGAGGGGAAGTGAGAAGGGGGTCCTTGGTCTCGTACCCAGGTCCCTGCTCCAGGGAGGGGGGGCTGTGTAGCATTTGGTGAACCACAGAACACTTTTCTACCTTCTCCTCCGTCCACAAATCCTACCCCAGCAAGTGCCTTTGACTCCTATTCTTCTCACCACCCCAAAACACAGGGAATCTTTTAATAGCACAGGCCCTTTGGATCTCTAACCAGTCGGTCACCAAATCCTACCCCAAGTGTACTCAGAATAGACGCTTTTAATAAAATATATTACCTTTAAGCCAGTGTAAACCCGTGAAATTTGTACATTTCTTTTAGAGCATCTCTACAAATTTTACAATATTGAAATCGCCACCCAGTGACCTTTTGGGAAACACTAGATAAATTACAAGAGGCAAATAGAGAACAGGGAGGTCCGGTTTCTGGTGCTGCTCCTGCCCGGTTCTCAGGCTGAACCTGGAGACCCCCGACTCCCCAAGCGCTGTCCCCAGACTCTGGGCAGGCGCAGCTGTCCACTCTGGATACGGCTCCCCGACTCCACCGGTTTGCCTCTGCTCTCCACTCCCCAAAACTAGTCCCCTGGTGGCCAGGGTCCCTGGAAATGCTCTCAGGAGCCCCGGACTGCTTTGGAAACACCCAGATGGTCTGCTGAGGGTCTGCCCCAGGCACACGGCAGGAGCCCCTTAGCCATGCAGGTGACAGCCGAGCCTGGCTGAGCCCCCGGGCCCTGGTGTGTTCTCGGGGTCCCGGCCCGCCCACTCCGTGGGTTTCTCCTCCACCCGCAGGTCAGGTCCTCTGCCCTCCTGCCCTTTGGGCACCTTTCTCCCTACCAGTTGGTGATGGTCGGGGGAAGCCCAGCAGGTGACCCCCTGTTCCTACTTTGAGTGGGGAAAGCAGAATTTCGAAAGGAAATGGTCCATCAAACCGCATCTCTCTGAGCCCCGAGGGGCCTTCCGGGGCCTCTCGGCTCCTCCCGAACACAGGAGCTACTTCTCATAATGCGGACGCACAGGCTGGGGACAGGGCAGGGGCAGTGGGTGTGACATCACAGGTGACTGAGGCCCACCCGGCTGCTGTACCGTCACTGTCTGTGACCTGCCAGTCGGTAGGCTGAGGCACTGCCCTCGTCTCCTGGGCCCAGGTCTCCCGGGCCCCCCGCTGCTTTTTTCCTGCACAGACACTGCCTCCCTTGAGCCCTGGTCATGGTGGCTGCTGCCACCCTTAGGCTTGGGGAGGGAGGGAGAGGAGAAGGAAAATTGGGGGTTAGAGCATATCCTAACCTATCCAGGCCAGAGGCTGCTGGCCCTTCTGCAGGTGGAGAAGCTCTGTGAGGAAGGGAAGGAGGCCCTTTCCGTGCTGCCCACAGGCCACGTATGCCCTCATTAGATAATGAATTCCGCAGACACGAGTGGAGTTTTTCTCAGGTACCAGGCGCCGTGCGAGGGGCGGGGGCGTGAAGACCCCGTGAGAGGACGGACAGCTGGTCCCTGCACCCCTGGGGCTCTCGGGATCTGCCCCTCCACTCCCGCTCCCAGGGGAGGACGCAGAGAGGAGGGGCCGCGTGGGAGGGGGCGCTGCTGGGGGTCGCAGGCTCACAGCGGGGTCTTGAGGGCGCCCGAGGAACGTGTGGGGCTGGAAGGGGAAGGTCTGTGGTGTGAGTGAGGCCGGGAAGGGCAACAGGAGCCCAGTCATGCAGGTGCCTTGCTCAGGGGACCCACCTCCATCCTGTGGGCCCTGGAGACGTGAGGTGGGTAGCCGCTGGGAGTGCAGGGCTCGGGGCCTCCGGAGCTACCGTCCGGGTCTGGACCCAGCTGCTGGGTGACTTGGGCCCAGACCCCAGTGCGGACGTCGTCCATCCTCCTCTGGCCACCTGACCCGTGTCTGCTGGATGTCGCCGCGCACAGCTGGTGGCAGCTGGAGGGAGCAGGCAGAGTTCCCCAGGAAGGATGTGCCCTCTGACCCCCATAGCTCGCACTGCCTGGCCCTTTCCAGCCCGCGGAACGCCCTTCTGGCTCCCCCAAGCCCAGGGCCCAGCTGGGCTTCTTCAGCGAGACCATCCGTCCGGCTGGGCGTCCCAGCTGCTGCCCCCCCCCCCCGTGACACCAGCAGCTGATCTGGGGAGGCGGCCCGGAAGCTGGGGCCACGTCAGTGTGTCTGGACGAGCTGTCCTGCCCCCGAGCTGACCGATGAGGCTCTGTGTGTTGCCCTCTGTGCTGGGGGCTCAGGGGCCCGGTGTCTGCTCCTGCCCGGGGCCCCAGCCCCTCGCCAGTGGTGCTGAGACGGCTGTGGCTGGGAGGACAGGCTCTCCTCCAGGAGCACCACTTCTCCTGAGGTCAGAGCTTCCCAGGGCGAGGATTCCGGTTTTCCTTGCCTGTGCTCACAGCTGTTACATGTAAAGGCTTAAACAGTGTGTTCTAAGCAAGTTCTATCTGTTGAGTCTGTGGGATGAGGAAAGTGATGGTGGCTCCAGGCCGCCCCCACCCCCTGCCACCTCCCGCCAGTCCCACATTAACGGCGTGGATGGCCGGACCTGTGATGGGGTCATTCCTCGTGCTCTGCCTTCCTGTCACTCACTCGCTCATCAAGTATTTACTGAGTATCAGGTCACGGGGACAGAACTAGGACCCGGACCCTGCACAGGACAGCTCGGAGTCGGGGATGACCCCTCATGGGAGCCCAGGCGCTGCAGGGTCTCGGGGACGTAGCACGGAGTGTGGCTCAGACCTAGAACTGTGAGCTGACAATCGCCAACCCTGTCCTTGGGAAACAGGGGCACAGCTGTGGGACGGCCGGGGCAAGGGGGCACGGCCGAGGGGAGCCAGCCGGTGCCTGAACCGTCCTTGGTCCCTGCTGTGGGTCCCAGCCACAGCCAGAGAGGACCCCTCAGAGCGACAGGCCCCGTGCTGGCTTGGCCCCACCCTGGCAGGCTGTGCCCAGGGCTGCTCCCGTCCCCTGGTGCCGCGGTTTCCCATCTGTAAACTGAGGCTTAGGGCTGGAGGAGGACCTTGGCTGTCTGCTCTGAGCCCGCGTTCTGTGCCCAGCACAGGACACCATCCATCTGGGGCAGGAGCTCCTCAAGCAAAGGTGTCCCCATCTCACACCGAGAAATTCCCAGAGGGGGCTGCAGGCATCCTGCCATCTCCTCGCCAGCCAGGCTCTCCCGGCTCAGCCCTGGGCAGAGGAGCTCTGGGTCTCTGTGTTGGTGTGTTCTTCTGGTGTGGACATACTCTTCTTGGAGTTTCTGTCTTTGCTTTTCCTTCCTGTCAGTGAGGAAGGCTCCAGGTCCAGGACCATCTGCGGGGAAGCCTGCAGGGACAGACGCCTCGGCAGGCCCAGCTCCTGGTAACCTCAGAGGCCGTCCCCTCAGCCTGGGGTGGGCTGTCTGGCCACTGCAACTCGAATGGCACGTCCCTGAGAACTCCCAGGCAGGCCACATTCACGGGTCTGTGAAGAAAAGAGTGTTTGGGCAACACAGTGTTAGGAGATTTGGGGTCCCGAGCTGTGTGGCCCTGGGACACATGTCAGTTTTCCCATCTGTGAGCTGGGAATGGCTGTCCTTACCACCCAGAGGTCAACTAGAAAACCAGGCCCAAAAATTGCTTCATAAGCAGGAAACCCTTCGCTGGTGTCTGGGACACAACGATCTAGTAGTAAACACGTTCTGATGTTCCACCGTCGCCGCAACTCCTCTGGGCTGAGAAGTTCCGGTCGGCAAGGGAAGGCCCTCTAGGCCCGTGGTTGCCCACGACAGAGGCAACACTGGGAGGAATGACAGACCGTTGTTATGAAGGCAGGTGCAGCCACGCCGTGTCCACTAACGAGGCTTGATCCAGAAGATGGTGCTTGTCCGCAACCCCGGGTGCCGGGACTGTGGCAGAGGGGCTGCTCATGGCGGCCTGGAACGCTGCCGTGCCATGGCTCAGGGCGGGAGACATGGGCAGCCGGGCCCTTAGGCCTCCCAGACCTGACAGAGGCTCCATGTCTGGGACGATGGTTAGATTCTCTGTCCGGACGGGGAGACTTTGGGGAGTAGCACGTTTGTGGTTCCTATTTGTATTAATAATCATGCCAGGCAGCAGGTGCAAACTGTCCCCTCCGCTGCCCGTGGTTGCTGGGAGGCGTGGCCGTGCCATGCACAGACCCTGGGGTGCTCTCTGCCCACTCTTCGTCGGAAGAACTCCGGAGGGAAGAACGGACTCTTCCTCTGTGTCGGTAGATGTTAAGGATGGGGGTGGAGTGGACTGGTCCCGTTGTGCACTGCGGTCTGGCTTCCCTGTGGTCAGCCCCATGCAGAGGCGGCCAGCAGGCTGGGGTCAAGGGCTCTGTGATCCGGGGGGTGAGAGCCAGCAGCTGTGGCTTCAGGCCAGTGGCTGCCAAGGGACCGCACGCACAGGGAGCACGGGCCTCCGCACCCGAGGCTGGAATCAGAAGGCTCCTGCACTCCCCTTGGGATCTCACCAGATAGTGCAATCACTCTGTGCCTCAGTTTCCCCATTTGTCAAGTGGGGACGACAGTTCCTTGTTGTGAGGATTAGGTGAGATCCTATGTGGAATGGGTGACAATGAGTAGACTTGGGGTCTGGCAGGTCACAGGACTTGGGGGATCCTTGTGGAGTTTGCTCCTGCTGGCAGGGTCCCCAGAACAGTGCCCTGTGGGAACCATGGGCTCCTGCCTCAAAGTGGCTCTGCTGTGAGCCCACTCCGGGGGGTGAGCCCCTGCCAGGAGGTCGGGGGCCTCGAGTTCTTGCAGGATGGGAGCAGGTAAAATAAACGCGCAGAGGAACTGAGGTTCACGACTCCCCTGGGTGTGGACACGGTCCTACCTGCGCTGCATGGGTCCGGGCCCATGCCAGGGACCCTCGGGCCACGTGAGCCTTGAAGCTCTGCGCAGACAGGCACCCACTCTGCCTCTTCTGGGCCCGCGGAGGAGCCGGCTCAGACATGGGCAGGGGATGTGGCTCGCGGGGTGCCCGCTGCTGGAATGGGCGGCACCTCTGGCCAAGGGTGGGCCAGAGTTTGGTGCCGGGTGGGAGAGGGGGCGTCAGGAAAGTGCCATGTGGCCTATTCACAGCCTGGGTTGGGTCTGGGTCACTTCCTCCACATG
Organism: Lutra lutra; assembly: GCF_902655055.1. Lineage (NCBI taxonomy): Eukaryota > Metazoa > Chordata > Mammalia > Carnivora > Mustelidae > Lutra > Lutra lutra. Next base: position 69,027,044 of record NC_062292.1, read on the forward strand.
GTCCCGCACTTGCACACCACCGGGGGCCTGTGCCAGCGGCCACGAGGCCGGGAGCTGAGTTTCTGCAAAGCAGTTTTCCCGGTGCTGACCGGGGCCGGGGCCAGAGTACCCATTGTTCCGTGCCGACTGGTTATTTTTCCAGACCATTTCCCTTTGTTTATGTTTAAGCTCTTCTATTTTTAAGCAAAAACAAGATGGAGAACCTACAGTAGGTCGGGGTTATTTCCCCCGATTTGCTCTGAATTAATCGTGGGAGAAATGCCCGCCCCCCAGACCAGGCGGAGCCCCTTGGAGGGATGGCAGGGGGCTCAGAGGGGGCCCTGATGTCAGGCGGCCAGGACGGGATGGGGGGCAACACTAGCCCAGCCCTCCGAAGACTCGGGGCGAGATGAGCGTTTTCTGCTACTGGTGTGTGGCCTGGAGCAGATTAGAAGGAGAGAGCCCTTCTCTGCACCTCATTTCCTTGCAGGGAAAGAGGGGGAATGGGGCTAGGTGATCTAGAAGGCCCCCTCCAGCTAAGTCTGTGCACCCGGGGTGGGACGCGGCCGTGGGAGGGAGGGAGGGGTGCTGTCCTCAGCGTCCTGCTGCGGCAGCCGGGCCCGGGGGCACACAAGGGCGCACGGTGTGGGGGGCGGAGTGTGGACAGGGCTGATTCTTACCTGGGACGCTCCTACCAGCTCTCAGAGACATCCGTGCAGCCGGCCCCGCCGTGGTTTTCTCACACGTGGGATTCCTGGGGATCTTAAGATTTTCAGTGAGCCCAAACATTGCCAGGCTCAGGGAACACTTTGCCCATGTGGACGGGCTTGCCTCGGGCACCCGGCTGGGAGTGGGCAGTGGGGTTGTTGGATGAGGCCGGAAGTACCGAGATCCTAGTGTTGCTTCTGCCCCAGCCGGAGAGGTGGAACTGTGGGCAGAGGAGGGGAGGGAGTGGGAGGGACAGGGGTGGGTGGGGGTGGTCTGCAGGCCCCACTTGGCGTCTCCAAGACCAGCATGAGCTTCTCTGCCCCCAGGGGTGCGGCTTTCGTCTCAAGTCACTTGCATCGGAGGGTGAACTCCCCGGTTCATGGCCATGTGCTGACCCGGGCTCCCGCAGCTCTGTGAGCGGGGCTGCCCGTCCTGGGGCAGGTGGGAGGGGCTGGGCCAGGCTGGAGCCTGGTGTGTGCACACAGCCTCCTGCCAGCGAAGTGATTTCCTTCCGTTTTATTGGTTTGGGGCCCGATGGGCTTAAACAAGAGCACATGAAACGACTTTGAAGCCAGCCGTCGAGGAAGCACGGTTATTTGTTCAAACATTCTAGAACACTTCAGAAGGCGGGGGCTTCTGCAGCTGGAAGAAACGTGGGAGCACGGTCTTGGCAAGGGAGCAGTGCTGTCTGTCCAGGGTGATGGGAAACCAGGCAGTCTTCCCCAGGGTCCTGTCCCGCCTGGGGCAAAGCAAGGTTACGTGGTTCTCTGTGACTTGGGACCCTGAGGCTGTCGGGACTGACGCTCCCCAGAGTCTCTCCTGGGGTGCAGGTGTGCATCAGCCCGGCTGGAGAGAAGCAGCGGTGGGCGTGCACCTTGCAGGGTGGGAGTGGGGCCGGAGCCCGCAGGCCGAGGGCTCACACATTTCCCAGGCAGGGGCGGGCGGAAGACCGTCAGGAGTGTTTACTGCAGGAGGAGACGCAGCGGCCAGGGGAGAAACTGGGAGGTGATGTCCAGGACAGGGATCTGGCTTATGGAGAGTGTGTAAATTCAGGGTGGTTTTATTTTCATGAGCAGAGAAGAGAGGGTGGGCAGGCCAGCACCCAGGTTCTAAGCCTTGCTTTGACCCCGGCTGGGGCTGGATGGGTGCTGAGCCAGCCTGTGCTCACCATGTCCTCACACCGAGCGAAACCTGCGTGGCTAGCTGGTCTCCAAGGATGCCTCTGGGCATGGCGTTCTGTGCCTGGGGCAGGGTCCCACTGATCCAGGACTCTGGTGCTGGCGTCTCCAATACTACTGTCAAAATGGGGCTTCGTTTGTTTCTTTACTGGGTGCAGAGCAGCCAAGAAGACAGAATCCAGATCCTTGAGAAAGTCAGAGCCTTCCAAAGTAGTGATGGAGAGTGAGTTCCCTGTCCCTGGAGGTAATCAAGTACACTGACCACATGCCATGACTCTCACAGAGAGTCCTGTGTTATTTAACTTCATGGCTTTTGAGTTTCCTTTTTTAACAGGGTTTATTTATTCATTTATTTATTTAAGAGTTTATTTATTTATTGACAGAGACACAGCAAGAGAGGGAACACAGGCAGGGGGAGTGGGAGAGGGGAGAAGTAGGCTTCCCAATGAGCAGAGAGCCGGATGCGGGGCTCAATCCCAGGACCCGGAGATCATGACCTGAGCCGCAGGCAGACGTGCAATGATGGGGGCCCCCAGGTGCCCCTTGAGCTTCCTTTTCACTCCAAGATTCTGGGGATCCACACACCTATTTGGCAGTTTGTCCTGAGGACTGGGGTGGTGCCCAGCTTTCTGGAATTTTCTTGTGCCTCTCGAGCAATAGTTCCCATCCCTGGCCTGCACGTTAGAATCACTGAAGTTTTTCAGATGTCAGTACCCAGGAGTCAACTGTTCAGCCGTGGCCCCAACGTCCCTCAGTTCTAGAGCGGGCTGGGCTGCTGGGGCCCGGCGGCTTCTCTTGGGCCCCGCACTGCCTGGAGAGCTTGGGGGATTAACCCCGGGTCTCACTCTGCCTTGGTGTGGAGGTCCCCCCTGGGGCTGTGGGGACGGACCCTTACACACCCACTGCCCAGTGAACATTTGTCGAGTGCTTCCCTCGGTGGGCCCGCTTTCGGCTGCCTTCAGAAGGACCTCCTCGTGCGGAGCTGGACCGGCACGAGGCAGGCTTGTGATGGGACCCTGCACTGAACCTCACGGAATCTTTGCCTGTGTTGTGAGTGGGCAGGAAGGTGGACCGTGGACGAGCGTGCGCTGGAGAACGCGCGCCCTGCCGGCTCCTGTCTGCTCAGACCTCGCAGAGGAGACCGGCTCCCTAATTGGAGTCATGTTTGTGGCCTTGGGAGTGACCCGTCTGACTCAGGATTTTAGTATCATCATCTCCCAAACATCCTTTTTCCTTCCTTGGGGCATCAGGCAGAGGAGAGCCAGGGCCGGGGTGGGTCATCTCTTAACTGGTGTCTGGGCCGTCGTGCAGGCTTCACGAAGCATCATGGTCCCTCTGCTCAGACCTGAATGTCCTTGTTACTAAGTGCCTGGTGTCCTCAGACGTCAAGCTCCATCTCCTTCTAGGAATGACTGAGTGGAGGCCATGGAGAAGTGCCCCAGGCCAACCTGACCTGGTGGGTGTTATTTTGGGACCTCTGCCCTCCCCACAGTGGGCCAGCCCTGACCATGCCTGTTGGGATGTGTCCTTCCCCCAGCCCTGACCTGAGGGTGCCCCTGGTCCGTCGTGCCAGAGGGGACGGGAATGCAGCGGTGAAATGAGGAAGGCCTTGTCAGGGGGCAGGTGAGACAGGGTCCATCCCACCAGGAAGGCAGGGCCTGAATGGTCCGTGGGCCAAGACTCCGGCTCCCCCGGGGCCCTGCCTCCTCCTTGCTCAGGGGTGGTGGGCGAGGGAGTGGGTGTCCTGGGCCCCGGTGGGGTTGCTTGGAGGGTCCAGAGCAGGGGTTGCAGCACCTGGCTGTGTCTGCAAAGTCAGGACGGAAGTGGCCGTCTTCATTCAGAGTTAACATTCAGCTCGTCTTTATTGACCTACGGTGTGCCTGACGACACCCTGGGAGTGGATGAAGGGAGACCCCGTCCTTCTGGGGCGTCCACCTGGCGCGCAAGCCAGCTCGCAGCGGTGGGCCATTGGGCTCCCGTGGTCGTGGCTGCGGGCCACCCCCGTGGAATTGCGGATGGCGAGGCGGGTGGGTGGACTCAGGAAGGGAGCGGGGCACTGGCGGGCAGGCGGGTGTTCTGGGCACATCGAGTCCGGGCCGGGAGCAGAGCTCCCAGAAACAGCCAGAATCCCCCAAGGACTGAGGACAGGGAGAGAAGCTGTCTCCCATTGGTTGCGGGTCTGGGCCCCGCTCCTGGTCCCCGTCAGCCAGCTCACGGTGTCGCTGCTGGCATCTGGGCCAGAGGGGAGGGTGGCTGCCTCAGCCTCAGCTCTGTGCCCTTCCAGAACATCCCTCAGGCGCCCCAGAGTCGGTGAGGGCGTGAGCCGGCTCAGAGCCTCTCCATGCGGAAGGTGCTGTCCGCACTCCTCACCTCACCTGCAGGGCATAGGGTCAGGGTCAGGGTCAAGGGCCCCTTGTCACCGAGAGGGCCACCTGCAGGCCTCTTCCCTCCCCCCGGGGCTTCTTCCCCGTTTCTGAGTATCCTAGCCCCGCTTCTCTGGGCCCTCCCCACCTCCCCCTTCCCCAGCCTGGTGGGTTCCCTGCTCAGCAGGTGGGGGTGGAGGAGGTGGGGAGCCCCTGGCGTTTTACAGGTGCCCAGTGCAGGGCCTGGCCATGGCTGAGCACTCAGGAAACGCTTGCAGGGTGGACAGAGGAGTGAAGGAAAGTTTGGGCCCTGCAGACAGCCAATACCCAGGAGCGTCATGGTACACTGTCGCAGCCTCGAGCCGCTGGTACGGGAAGTGCACTGGGGCCGGGACGGCTGGAGCACTGGGGGGAAGGGCCTGAGCTTGGCCAGGAGCCCCGCAGGGCACCGCCACGAAGGACAGGGAGAGTGGGCAGAAGGAGAGGTCCTGGGCAGGGGCGGGAGAGCCGAGGGAGGGGTAGGGGTGCAGAGGGCAGCACCCAGGAATCCAGGCTTCCTGCGCCCCAGGGCTGGTTCCGACGTGCGCCGTGTCCGGAGTGTGTCTGACCAGGACAGCCGGTCCAGAGCCAGAGGTCACGCTGGCGCCGACCGGCCGTCGGGTTTCCAGCCTCTCTGTGAGGCTGAGGGAAGGTGACCTTATAGACGAGAACGTTTCTGCGGCTGCGGTTTCCTGGCTGGAGGGCGGCGTGCAGAGCTTAGTTCAGCAAATGCAAGTGTTGGGTGACATCCCCCCCCGGGGTCCTGGCTGGTGGCAGAAACCACTGGGCAACCACAGACGCAGGAACACGTACGCATGCTTGGGGGGCGTCCACTCGGCTGGGGGTCCCCTGCACGCTCTTCCCTTGGTGAGCCTCATGTCCGTGCCCCGGGACTCCGATTTTCTCTTGTTTTCGAGTGTCGCAAACAGTTAATCACATTTAGGACTCCAGCGTCTCTGGAAGATCTGCCTTCACCACTACAATTGTGCCCCATGTTTGGAGGCCACAAGGCTGGGCAGAGACGGGGGACACACTCCCCCACCCTCCACCAGGCCTCGGGGAGCACAGGCTGGGGCAGGACGGGTGAGCGGCCCTGAGAGTCGTCGCTGCAGAGACTGGAGAGCATGGGGCGTGGCCGGAGGGGGGGCAGGGGTGCCCGTGCATGGGCGGGGCATGGGATCTGGGGGCACACAGAGGCGTGCACCCTGGCTTCTGGAGTCCTGCCTCCCCGTGTTGGAGAGCGTGTCAGAGTCTGTTTGGTCCCCTGTAAACGTGGCTCGATGGGGCCCAGCAGGCGTGTCAGGCCCTCCGCGGTGCTGTGGGCCAGCCGGAGTCCTTGGCGAAAGGTCACAGCATGTGGAGGGCTCGCCGGTGGGTAGGGGCCCCTCACGGGAAGGCAGCGCCCCCCCCCACCCTCCCAGGAGTCTCGGCCGCAGCCCCAATGGATGGCCGTGGTCAGCCTCCGTGAGGACGGTGGAGCGGTCTCAGGTGGCGGGGGAGGACCAGTCGGTGGAAAGTCCGGTAGATGGCCGAAATCTGGGCTAGTTGTGTGACCTTGGCGAAGTCACCTTGTCTCCCTGATTCTCAACACAACGAAGATGTCTTGGCCTGGTCTGTGGGGGCACCCGGGGCACGGTGGGTGGAGGGAAAGTTCCAGAAGCACTTGTCAAGCCCCTGTAGTGCGCGGCGCTCTCAGGGCGGCAGGCTCCCTCCAGCTGGCTGCAGGGCGGCTTGTGACAGCCCATGTGCCCCAACGCTCTGTATCGTGCGATGCTGTAGTCTCAGTCGTTTTCAGGTTAAAAAAAGTAAAACAATTAAAAGTAAGTGGAAGGACCGGGTATCATGGGCTTTTCCTCTTCACATACTCTCTACAGAAATGGTTTTAAGTGGCTACCTGGTGGCCCGTCGCTGGCCACTCTCGAATGTATGTAACCACTCTGACAGTGTTGGGCATTAAGGAATAAATGGCTTTAAAAATGATTCATCTGCGGGGATGTTTCTCTGCGTTCCTGTGTGCTGGGGTCACCGCTCCGTCGTGAAGAGCTCCGAGATGCTGAGGAGAGGGCTGGCACTCAAGGGGGCCCCCTCCCAGCCTAGCACTCCCTCGGCCCCTCTGGTGGGAGCCTATGGGGCAAAGTGGGTGGCAGGTGCCCTATGGGGTGGGCGCAGCTGACTTGCTCACGACTGTCCCCCCAAGAACAGTATCGATTTCAAGCTTTGCTGGAGCTGAGGCAGCAAAGAAAAGATAGAAATTCCACGTTTTAGCAACTGGAAGACATTTCTAGTCCAGCCAGACTTTGACATGTTTTCCAGCTACTAAAAATTGTTGATAGTTGATTTTTCATGGACATGTGGCAGAGAATGCCGGGAGGTCTGCAGGGAGGAGAGGGTCCCGTGGCTCCAGGATAAAGCTCGTCCCCCGTGGGGCTGGAGCTGACCAGAACCAAGGAGTGGGTGGAAAGCACCTCTTATGTAAAGGCTTTGAGTTTTAGAACAAAAGGAAGAGGCCCAGAGGAGGGGTGGCAGCCCCTTTCCCTCCACCTCATCCTCTAAAAATGATGGGAATAGACTTGGATTCGGATTTTAGTTCATTTCTGCCAAAAGAAATAAATTAGATGTTGAAATGTGCAGCTGATCCCGAGGTCTTCCCAGGGGAGGCGTGACGCTCCCCAGAAGCCTTCTGAGCTCTTGGAGGGAGAAGTTAGGGTCATTTCCGGCTCAAGAGCAGGGAGGGCCGGCCCCGTTGTCCCTGTTAGGATGATTGCCTTGTCCCGAAGCGGCCGGGTCCGGGCTGTGTTCAGCCCTCTGTAGGTCAGACCTCTAGGCTTGGGTGGTATTTCCAGCACCCAGTCCTGCTCTCAGAGACGGGAACCCTCCCCAGGGCGTCCTGAGGCCCTGTTCACGTGTGTGCACGGATCCAACGGCCGCTGGCTCTGCACTGCGGTGTGGACCACAGAGCCTCCGTGGAAACTGGCTGAGGTGTAGACGGTCATCAGGGCAGTGTGGATGGAGGGCTCCTGGTTGGGGAGCCTGTGCGGCGCCCAGACTGGGGCCTGTGCAAGGCCAGATCGGCGGAAGCTTCCAGCAGGCGGGGCGCCCTGATCACCCCCTAGTCCCGCTGGGCTCCAGCAGTGAGAAGGGCTGAACCGCCGTGGAGGGGGAGGGCAGGAAGGAAGGCACGGCTGCGTTCATTCTCCTTGGGTCCCCAGCACAAAGGGGCCCAGCCGGCAACTGTACCAGATGCCTGCAGGGGTGACAGACCCAGGGAGAGGTTCTTGTTGTCTCGGCCTGCAGGGGCAGGCCTGGGGAGCATGGGGCCACTGGGGGGTGGGCCTCTCCGACCTCCGAGCTTGCCCAGCTGGACGCCACCACCTAACCCTGCAGACCCGAGCTGCTGCCCCTCTGCCTTTGAGAGCGTCCAGGGTGGTCTGTCCCCTCCGGCCGTGGCGCCCTCCCCAGCCCTGCGGGGCCTCACTTGGCCGTTCATCCGTCTCCTAGCTGGGAGCCTCCCACGACCAGAGCTGCCATTCGGATCTGCTCCCGGGGGTCCGACCTCGCTCCTGCTTTTTCTCATTGCAAGAGAGCCGGGGGTCTGAGGGCAGGGCTCTGGGCGTGAGTCAGAAACCTTGGCTTTGAACTCGGGCCCAAGCCACTCACCCCTGGAGCCGCCTCCTGTAACGTCCAGTTGGGATAGAGGCCAAAGGCCATCATGAGCACGTATGAGAGCAGCCATGTGACGCCACCTTGCACAGCAGAAGCTGCCTTGTAGGAATCGGTGTGGGCATGAGCCACTGGTCGCGGGCGCGGGGCTGTTGCTCCCAGGCTGTGCGTCTCAGGACTGAGCCCTCGACCTGCTGCCTGGCCCACCGGCTGCTCTGCTCAGGTGGTGTCCCCATCTTCCTGGGGGACCGGGGTCGTCCCTATCTCCTGGCTTCCCGATGCCCAGCAGGGCACTGCGCCCAGCCTGGACACCTGACTCTGCTGGGCATAGGTCTGGAGACGTTACATCTCCAAACGTGCCTTCATTCTTCCCGGTGGCCCTGGGAGGCAGGGTCTCACGCTATCCCCACTGGACACAGGGGACAGTTGGGGCAGAGCGAGGAGGAGCGGACAGCATGAGGTCACACAGCTGGGAAGGGGCCGTGTCCAGAGCATGAGTGGCATGGGGCTGGAAGAGGCAGTGAACATGGGGGCCCACCCCTGCCTGCCCCACCCTCTGCAGGGAGACCCCTCTCGGCTCCCCAGCAGCCCCTCTGCCGCCCTTGCCTTCCTCCCTGCTCCTGACTTCACCCGGGTGGGGAGAACACCTGCAGGACGTTCTAATTCATGCCCAAGGAAACCCCGCGTGGTCAGAGATGGAAGGAGCCCAGGAGTCCTCTGGTTCAGGTTCAGAGGGGAGGGAGGTCCAGGCCGGCAAGAGATTGACTCCCTGACTGTAGAAAAGCAGGGCAAGGGGAGTCCTGATCGCAGGACTTAGGAGCACGGAGGCAGACTTCCAAACGCCTGCGAACTGAGCCCCAGGAATGCAAACAGGCTTGAACTCTGGAAAACAGAGGCTGGGAGGGGGGATGCTCAGCCCAAGGGGCCCCTAGGGCCGGGCCCCTGAGCCCCTCTTCCTTTGCAGAGCCCCGTGGCTGGCCCCTTCCTGACTGTCCTAATTCTCTTTCCGTTTCTCCTGCAGGACTCCATGTTTTCGTTGGCCCTGAAATGCCTTATCAGTCTGTCCACCATCATCCTCCTGGGCCTGATCATCGCCTACCACACGCGGGAGGTCCAGGTACGTGCTGCCTCCCCCCACCCCGAGGGCGTTGGACGTCAGGGCCCTTCCCTTCCAGGCTGGACCCTCATGAGAAAGGGAACTGGGGTTGCCCTGGGCCTTCAGAACGCTTGTGACGGCATCTTCATTTGGGGATCCCAAAGGCGAACATGACCTCAGATCTGGGGGGCAGCCCTGGTCAGGACCCTCACCAGGCAGTGTGAGAGTCCCGTACTTTTTCTGTCTCTTGCCGGACAGTTCCAGGGCTTGAACCACTGACCTCCTGACCCGACCGAGGCAACCCCATCTCATGTCCCCATACACACACACACATGCATGCACACATGCACACCCATGTGCACACGTGCACGGCTCCAGATACCACCAGCATTCTGTGTGTCTCAGTGGTGTGGCCTTTATGCCGCTGGACCCTGAAGGCTGGGGAGGCGTCGCTTTCTCAGTGGAATGCGAGTCTGACGTGGGTAAGGGGCTGCTGTTTCTCGCTGCTCAGAAGTGACTCGGCCCCCAGAGAAGTACCAGTTGGGCCTCTGGGTGCGCATCCAGGCGGGAGACAGGCAGCCTCTCTGGGCCGGCGCCGGAGGCAGGAGTGAGGAGATCTGTGGCAACTTCTCAGGACCCTGGCCCCTGCCGCCGGGGCCCCTCCACTGCAGGCTGGGTCATTCTAGAACTCCAGATGCTTTTCCTCCCATGCATGGGAGTCTGGACAGGATCCCCGTCCCAGGGCTGGGGGAGCGCCACCAGCTCCACATCTGGGCTGCAGGTGACAGACGGACAAAGACCAGAGCTCACCGTCAGAAAAACTTGGCTGAGTCCCAGCTGGGACCTCGTCCCACAGTGAGTCCTTGGCCAGCCATGACCTTTCTCTGTCTGTCTGGAACACCTTTTTCAGAGGACAGGACAAGGAGTGCTCTGTGAGCCGGAAACGCCATGCAAATCTTGTCCCCATTGTTGTGGGGCTTCTCGGATGGGCTGGCTGCTCAGGCAGATGCTCTCAGAGGTGTCCCTGGCCCCGGGTTGGCTGGCAAGGCTTCCGCAGTGGATGGCCCGAGGACACGGGTCTGGAAGCCGCACCTCTCCGGGCTCACAGGCGCTCAGACAGAACGTGTGCACTGAGGGCTGCGTCTGCACACCACCATGGTCTGTCAGGGGCTCAGAGCTGCGTGGAGCTGGGGGCCTTTGACCCTGACCGCTGTCCAGTCAGCCCCCCGCAGAGGCCACAACAGGCTGGAGGGCCCAGGTTCTTCCCCGGCCCAAACCAGCTGTGGGGCCCAGGGAGTCCCTTGACCCCTCTGAACCCCTGAATTGTCATCTGGAGGGAGCCCGTTTGCTACCTTTCGACCTGGCCTATGTGGAAGGTATCACCCAGGCCCAAGAGGAAAGCCAGAATCCCGGAGCTCAGCAGGGACCCCGGCTTGAGAGAGGGGTTGGGGAGCAGCCTCTGCCCTACGCTGAGGTTCCCACTCCAGATCCTCTGATTCCTGTAGGGTCCGTGTTCCCAACTTGGGCTGCAGCCATGGCCTCAGAGCTGGCCCAGCCCCCCCCGGCCCAGTGCCCACAGCTCACTCGGCGCCCTCTCTGCATTGCCCAAATTACGGGCAGTAGGGGCGCTGTTCTGGGTACTTACTTTGGCCTGGCCCTCACAGTTTGGAGAAACATTTTTTTATCTGACAGACAGAGGTCACAAGTGGGCAGAGAGGCAGGCAGAGAGAGAGAGGGAAGCAGGCTCCCCGCTGAGCAGAGAGCCCGATGTGGGGCTCCATCCCAGGACCCTGGGATCATGACCTGAGCCGAAGGCAGTGGCTTTACCCACTGAGCCACCCAGGCGCCCCTCACAGTTTGGAGAAACAAAGTGAAACCTGTGGCACTGAGTCCTGGCTCGGACACCTCGGCCTGCATGACCTGGGTCAGTGACAGCTTCTCTGGGTCTCAGTTTCCCCATGTGAAGTATGGATGTGCCCTCACCCACTTTGCTGGACCCTGAGAGGGGGTACCAGCGGGGGTACCCTGGGGTAGGTGTTTATGAAATGGAAGCTGCTGGTCTTCCTGTGACCTCTGTTCTGTGCTCCCCCCAGGTGGACGACCCTCCCCCCTGCAGCCCCGCCTCGGCCCCGGTTTGCCTGGGCTCTCAGCCGGCAGAGCTGTGCCCCATAGTCCCGTGCCCACCCCCCCCCCCAGGTCATGTGGGGAGTCACCAGTCCCTGGCTCCCTCTGTCCCCTTGCCTTTCCAGTGAAACGATTTCTGCATGGAGCTGGACCTTCTCATGCCCGAGGGACACGGGGCTGGTTTGGGTCCCGGCGGTCAGCATGGGGACAGCTGGCTCCTGTGGGGCTCCCTAGGACGCACCCTGCCCGACCACACTGCAGTTGCCTGTTCTGTGTCTTTCTCCTCAGACTTGGGGATGGTGATGTCACAAGTCTTTGCCCGTCCAGGGGCCCACGGTGACTGACAGAGCAGGGGTCTGTGGCGTCTGAGTAAAAGGGCACTAGATTCCGAGCACTTGGACTCTTCCTTGGCCCGTGGTCTTGGGCTTTGGTGTCCCCATCTGTTAAGGGGGACCCTAAGCGTCCTCCTTCTGTATTGCTCTGGTTTAGGTCTGGGCGCAGCAGCTGCTGGGGGAGGGCAGCGCTGGGAACACTGCAGGGGTGAGGCAGTGGGGGGAGGCCTCTGGGCCACAGGAAGCAGGGCGTGTGGCCCAGCTCCTCAGAGGGGCGGGGGCAGGGGCCTGTGAGAAGGGCGCCCACTGCGTCCGTCGGCCGCACCAGCTGCGGGGGACGAGGCTCGGACACATGACCCTGTGGGCACCGCCCTCCCTGCCCTGGACATTCGTATCCGGGCCCCGCCCTGGCACGTGGGAAGCTGGGTTGCCTTCTGGACTTCTTCCCCTCCTGTCAGTCGGGATGGCTTGTGTCTTCGAGGGAGAATTCTGAAACAGGGTAGCTCTTAGCCCAACTTTGGCTTCCTGTCATGGAGCCTCAGGCTTGGAAGGCCCACCGAGGGGGGCTCTCTGCCCGTCGAGGGGAGCTCTCTGCTGGCGGAGGGTGGCTCTCCGTGATGGGCAGCATGGGTTCTTGGAAAGTCTGCCCTCCACCGAGGGGAAGGGGCCTTGCGGGAACATCTGCTCCGCCCCGAGCATGGGGAGTGGGGGCCCGGGGCTCCCACAGGGCAGCTCTGTCGTTGGAAGACGGCCGCCTCATTTCTCCTCAGGTTCTTCAGCTTGGCTTGCGGGGGCAGGGAGCGTTCAGAGCCTCAGGCATCTGTAACCTCAGGCCAGCGTAACCTGGAAAGAAATGCACACATAAAAACAAGGCATTTCATTTATTTACCAAAACTCCGACAATAGCACTCTCCCTGGGGGAGCCCGGACCCGGTCTGGCATCACCCCCCAGCCCCCAGCAGCGCCTGTCCCCGTCCTGGGGCTGCAGCCCTACTATTAGAGGCCATTGGCGCTGACGCACCAGACTCCTTCTTGTCCCCCGCTCTTGCACTGGCCACACACGCAGTGGGGTCCACTCTGTGCTGCATCTGGCACAGGAGCCCAGTGCTCGGTGCTGGGAACCCCGGAATCACCTTTGCTGCCGAAGACTGACCGCCCTTGAGCGAAGCCATGGCTCCCGCTAAGGTCTCTGGTTCCACCCGGAAGGCAGGGTAGCAGGTCGCAGGGAATGTGGACTGTTGGGTAGCCGGGTGTGGGTTCAAATCAGGCTCTTTGTCACATTTTCGTGTCTCTGGTGGCCTTAAGGGAATTACTTAATCCCTCTTAGTCAATTTCCTTTCTGCAAAATGGGGCTGATAATAGAGCCCACAACAAAGGGTTTTCGTGCGTTAGAGTTCGTGCAAAACACCACAAAACAAACCAAGGGCTGGAGAGGGAAACGGCAGCGTGCACCCCGCTGTCTCCAGGACAAGGTCGTCAGCGAGAGGACGTGGATCCATGGAGTACGGCAGCCCCAGTGGGAAGCTGTGCGCCCCAGCTTCGTGATGACCTAACCGGGCAAGACGAGAGCCAGGACAGGAAGGACTGTGCATGAGGGAGTCGAGCAGTGAAATTGCCCAGACTTGGTTGGGATGGAGGTGCTGTCTGCAGAGGCGGTTGGAGTCTTCCTGCGGCTCGGGTAGCTCAGGGGCTGAGAGTGCCATTCAGACTGAAGCCCCAGGAGGAGCCGGAGGGGGGCGTGATCACCAGGTCAGTTTGCAGAGTCTGAGGTCTGGCAGGGGAGGGCAGGGAGGAACACAGCTGTCCCCAGGCCTGGGCTGCAGAGGCCCCCAGTGGGGTGGCGGTGGTTGAGAGGAGAGACACGGCAGACCCCCAGAGAAGGAACAGTCAGGGAGGCCAGAGGAGACCCAGGAGGCCCAGGAGGTCGAGGAGCTGGGGACATGGGTCATGGGCATTGGGCTGGGGCAGGGTCCCTGTGCCCCTCCTCCACTGGGCAGGGCAGTTGCAGGGCAGTGGTGGAGTGAGACGGGGAGTGAGACCAGTCTTGGGGCTAACACGTTTGGTTGCAGGAAGCCGGAGCGGCAGCTGGAGAGGACGCACTGCTAAGGGAGGGGTGTCTGGTCCGCTTTTACAGAGACTGCGTGTGTCGGTCAGCTGCCGGGACGGGGCCAGTCGGGAGGGGGAGGAAATGATGGGGCAGCTTCTGGTCCCGGAGCCGGCAGGAGTGGGGGGCTCGCTCTCGTGGAAAGGAGCCTGTGGGAGGCGGGGCTTGCTCTCGCAGGGAGGAGCCTGCAGGAGTGGGTGGGGCTCGCTGGGGGAGGAGCCTGAGGGGGCGGGGCTGGCTCTAATGGGGAGGAGCCTGCAGGAAGCGGAGGGAGGGGTGGCGGCGGTGAGTAGCGGGTGCTTTCCGCCCTGGGGAGGAGGTGCCCTGGCTGGGAGCCTGGGGCCAGGGTGGGGGGCAGCACCCCTATTCTGGAGGGAGGGGCAGAGCCTTGGTGAAGCCACAGGGCGGGAAGCTGCAGGGCCCAGAGCAGGGGCAGAAAATTCACGCGTCCAGCCCCGCATGCGCTGGAGCCTCAGAGGCCGTTACTCTGCCCGTGGTTGCGGTCCCGACCGAAGTCAAAGGACTGAGGCCGCCGCTCTCGCTTGGGGGTGCGATCTCCTCCAGACCTTCCAGAGGCTTCTAGCCTGCTTTGGACCCGAGGAACGCAAGGACAGGAGCAAGATGGGGCCTCCAGCCGCTGGGTCCGGACACGGACCTGTGCAGCGGGACACTTGGGATTTGGCAAATGTGTCTCAGTGGGTGTTTCCATTAAATGCCAGTGAGCTCTCGGCTGACAGGGCAATGACTTCAAATTGTAGGACATACATTATATTCAAGAGAATATCCCCTTACAGAGGGGCTCGCCTCCCGTGGCGTGTCGGGACCACAGGCCTGAGCGCCCTCCTGTGTGTGTCAAGGCCGCGCAGGGACACCGCCCTCCGGGCTGCGGGAGGCCTTCCTGGCCCAGATGAGTTGGTGGTGTCTCCCGCTGGGGAACGGGAGGACGGTCCAGGCGAAGTCTGGCTCCAGACCCTCACCCTCACTCTCTCGGTGGAAGAAGCCCCCCGCCCCGAACTCACCCCCCACTCACAGGACTACCTGGTCAGATGCTGGGAATCCAGAAATAATTCAGGCCATTCCCTGCCTTTGGAGGCTGCTTGTCCTAGACCTTGACACACAGGGACCAGCCTAAGAAGTGCCATGACATGAGGTATGTGTGACTCTGTGTGGTCACAGAGGGCAAGGCAGGTGTCGCAGGGAGATGAGGCTTTGGGTGAGTCCCATGTTCATCGGGAGCAGAGACCGGCCTGGAGCATTTCAGGGCAGTGGAGAACGAAGAGAAGGAAGGCATGTCTGTCCTCCAAGGGACATGGCGGTTGCCTAACCACAGTGAGTTGTGGTCTCTGTCCTCTAAGGCCTCTGGGAGACATTTCCTAGGGGTGGGTGTCTCTGGCTGGCTGGCTGATGGATTTCACTTGGAGCCTTCACTGGCTCCAAGATGGGCCAGTGGCCCAGGCACTCCCTGAGACCCCAAGACCTCCAGGACTGCCCCCGGCCACCCTGGGCCGTGGGTGAGGAGCTAGGTTGTCGCTGGCTCCGACCCCTCCATCAAGTGTAGCCCCGTTTTGTGCCGGCACCCACTCCCTGCTGTGAGTCCGTGCAGAGGGGACGACGTGACTCACTGTTGTGTCCTGGAGCTGGAGCGCCTCCCAGAGCAGGTGTCCAGTGAGAACAAAGAAAGGAATGAGGACAAGCATGGGGGCAGGCGGGGGGACGTCTTCTCCCCTCATCTAGGAGAGCAAAGAGCCTCTATGTGGCCGACTGGCCCCGCGGCCACAGCCCTGTTCTGGCCTCTGTGGCTGCGTGGCTTGGGGCCCGGGTCTGTGAGCCCGCCAACCCTGTGGGGCCTCCTTCCCAACCACCGTCACCGGTCCCTCCTCTCCCCTGTGCCGCGGGCCACTGATTGCCATGGTTACCACACTAGCCTGGCAGTCTCCATGTGACATTTTGGGTTTATTTGCTAAATCTTTAAACCTTTGGGTTTAACCCTTCCTACCCCAAAGAGGGCTTCCCTGCCCTGTGGCCCTCCGGGAGCCCGCGGGGCCCGCCTGTGTCGTCTCACACACCGCTACTGACTTTCTGTCATGTCGCCTAGAAATATCGCTCTGTCTTGGTGCCTCAACAGGGCGCGTGCAGTGTCTGTCAGCAGGTTCGAAACCGTGGCCCTGGCGGAGCTCCAGTGACTCCAGCGGAGGCCTCTCGCTGGCTCCTCCAGAAGCTTCCTCAGCTCTAGGAACCTGACACGGAGGGGGTGTTTTCCGCCCTTGAACCCTTGTGGGGCCCTGTCTCTGTGTGGGGCTATCCGGGTGGCCTTGCCCTTCTCCGGCCCCCATGGCCTCTGTCCAGGAAGGGAGCTGACTCTCACCTCAGAACAGTCTCCAACCTGAGATGGGGAAATTTGCAGACAGTTCTTTGTGGCTAGAACATCTTAGAGTTTAAAGGGACTCCTGGTACGTCTCTTACAACTATGAACCGGCCCGACATCTAAAAGCTTTTAGGATAATTAGAGTCAGTGACCGGCCTCCCTTCCCAGTGCCAACTCCTGGTCTCCTTCTCTGAGGATGGACGTCCAATTGCCCGAGGCCCCGGGGCCCAGTGCCCAGCGACATGGCACATTTCGTGTCCCTGTGGGCCTGTGTGTGCCGCCCATGACTTTCCCAGGGTTAATCCGTCCCATTTAGTATCATCATCGCTACTGTCTTCACGTGACGCTCTGCTCTCCGACACGGCAGTTCTCCATCAGGCCTGGGCCCCCAAGGTTCCCTGGCCTGTGTCTTCTCCTAGCTGCCCCTGTGGCTGTCCCTGCTGTGCCAGTCACTGCGTGGGACATCGTGGGGATGCCATGATTCTAAAGACAGCCAGCTCTCCGTGGATTGGGGGAGTGTCTCGTGTTCTGGATGGTTGTCATGCTGTGGACCACCGAGAAGATGGTGAGTGTTCTAGTATCCCCAGAAAAAAGATGGTAAAATCGCCACTGGCCAAATTCTCCAACACCCCGTCACTGGGGAGGACATGAGCTGGGCCTGGTTTATCTCTGAATTAAAGAAGTCAGGACAGCTGAGTTGAGCAGAGCTCTCTTGCCCTGACCGTGGTACGGACACTGGCATGGGGGGTAGTGGGGGGGTGCCAGGGCTGTGGTCCGTAGGCCACATTGTGAGTCTGTCCCTTCAGCGTGCTTATAAAGCACGTGGTGAACCACACATAACACAACATCAGCCATTTTGACAGAGTGGATAGCCTCGTCAGTGAGTCCCACACACGGCTGTGCAGCTGTCCCCGCCATCCACCCCCAGAGCTGGCTTTGTCTTTTCCCATGTAACCTTATGCTACCGATGGCCCGTGGGCATGGGCCCCCCCCCCCAAGGCCCCGGCTCCCGCCAGCTTGGCCTGCGCAGACGTGAACCTGCCTCCCCTGTCCCCACTCACGGCCCTGCCGCGCCCTGACCCCCAGGTTAGATAGGGAAAGTGGTTTGTAATGTCACGGATGCCTGTGGCGTCCCCTCCGCTTGCTGATCTCCTGTGTGCAGGGCTGTGCCTCTGTGACCTCTGTGACCTCAGGAAGGCCTCCTCACGGTCCGGGGGTGGGTTCTGTTACCGTCCCTGTTTGGGGGAAGCCGGCTGAGGCCTAGAGGCCAGCGACAGGCCCAGCGTTCTGTGGCAGGGAGGGGGAGGGCTGGAGCCGGGTCAGCCCTGCCCCGCCCTGTGAAGCCTCAGCACCTCGGGGACAGAGCTCCAACCATGGACCCTGTCTCCTGCCTCCGCTCCCACAGGGCCCAAAGCAGCCCGGAATTTGGGCTGAGCCAGGGAGACTCTCCTCCAAAAATGGGCGCGAGTCAGCATGACAGAGCCCAGGGTGGGACGGTGACCAGAGTAGACCAGGCAGCAGCTCCTGGTCCCTCTGCCCCAGCCGCCCCTCTAGCAGGGACCCCAGCCTCTGCTCAGCTCCACGGGGCCCCTCTGCCTGTTAGAAACCCCTTCCTTCTCCTAGTTTCCCTGGGGTCCTCCCCTTGGGTCCAAGGCCAGCCGCAAGATGAGGCCGGGCATGTTCAGGACAGCAATAGCTGTCTGACTTGGGGCCTGGCCTCCCGTCCCACTCCTGCCAGGATGCAGCCTTCCTGGCTGGCTGGCCCCCCTCCTGGGTCTTGTTCTTTCCTGCCCCTGCCTTCCCAGGGCCCGAAAGCCAAGGCCTGCCTGGAGTGCAGCTGGCCTTCCCCTTAGACGCTGAGCCTCGGCCTGTTGGCGGCCTGGGCTGGGGACCAGGCTTCAGTGGCTTCCTTTTTCCCACCCATTACCTCCTTGTCCTTCGGGCTGTCCCGTGGTAAGGGTCAGCAGCCTCACCCCCTAGCCTCCCCTGTTGGACTTGCCAGGGTCTGCTCCTCCCCAGAGGAAACATCCCCGACCTCCCCGGCGTGGTTAGCAGCCCTGTCTGCCTTGCCCCCCTGCTCCCCGCTCAGCCCACTTGGTCTGCACCTGCCAAGGCCTGTGAGCCGGTCAGCACGGAGCGCCATGCACCTGCTTTCGTGCTCTGTTCCCGCAGCCAAGGACAGTTGGAGCTGTTGCCTTGCTTCCAGCTTGGTTGTGGGCATGGAATCTCGTGCTTATGAAAGCGCGTCTGTCGCAGAGGGGCCAGGCCACCGGCTGCGCGTCCTGGACCCGGTCTCCCACCCTTGCTTGCATAGCTGGCGTGTTGGGGGGAAAACCTCGTCTTTGGTTTGCCTGTTCAGCAGCCCCCCACTTGCTCAGCTTGTCCCTCTCGCCTGTCCGGGCCCTGTCTGCGTGCTGGGGGTCCTCTTTGCCTCCTGTCCTCCTGCGTTTGACATAATCACTTCATCCAAACCGTTGATAGAAACCTGGAGCCAGAAACGGCATCTGGGGAGAGACTCTTCCTTTCAGTGGGTTAAAGACAGAAGGAATGGACAGACAGGAATTCAAGGATTTGCGGATCTTTCTTGTCCCAAGTGTTTTGTGGCCTCTCCTTCGGCTGTGGCTTTGTGCTCCCCCCAAGCCCACCCTCCCAGAAGAAGATCTGCTCTGCATTTCTGGAGCCACACTCCCTGCCGGGGAGGAGCTGTGAGCCACAGAGTGGCCGCCACTGCCTGTGGACCCGCCTGCCCGCAGGACAGGGTCAGCACGGCACTGCCCCACTAGGCTTCAGAGCAGCGTGTTTCCACGACAGTCCCGAAGCCGCTCCCGGCCACAGCCACCGGCCCGGCCTGACTGCTGACCTGTGGCTCTGCAGGCCGCAGCCCCATGCCGGCATCTGTGGCCGGCCACAGCACGGCCACCCGTTCTGACCGGGCGCAGGACGGCCGCGGTCGCTGGACTGGGCTCTGCGAGGCCGCTCCAAGGGCCTGTGATCTGCGGTCGCCACCTCAGGCCCCGCCCTGCCCTGGCCTCAGTTCCCTCCTTTGTGCAGCTGGGGTGAGGCTCCTCCTGGCCCTCTCTGGTGCCTCTTGCCGGAATGTGCTAGAAACCTTGTTGGTTTGAGAGCAAAGAGAAATGATCACCACTGTGTGTGGAACTGGGGGGAGGGGTGGGCAGGGCACTGTTTGTCTTCCTGCTGCTGTTAGAGATAGCAACCATCGTCTGCCGCCTGGAGGACGGACAAAAGGTGATTATTTCATTTGATTCTGAGCTATCGAAGGTCTGTTCTGAGCTGGGCACCGTGGGGATGGCAAGGTCCCTGCCCTAAACAGGCTTGTGATCTAATGGGGAGGTAAGCCCTCGAGTCCCACCACTGCCTTGGCCGCCGAGCGCTGGGATGACACGGGCGGCAGGTGTGGTGGGTACAGCACGGACCCCGGCTGCCACGCAGGCCAGTTGGGATGGGCCTCCAGGGCTGGGCAGAGCTCCTGGGCTCAGGTGGGATGAGGGGGCTTTAGGGAAGGGGTGTGCTTGGGCAGGTGTGGAGCAGGGAATGGGGGGATGGGTGCCACATGGCCGTGGTGAGAAGTGGGGGTTCAGGGGGCTGGCGAGCAGACTGGGGGCAGCCCGTCACCTGCATGTAGAGAGGCACAGCCCCGTCCGCCAGAAGGGGCTCAGGGATGGGGAAGCAGGGAGCTCAGCCCCAGCCACACTAGCAAAGCGTTTTGTGGGTGACTGGGAGGCCTCACTCTCAATGCTGAGACATGGGTGTGGGAAGAGCCCCAGCCTCAAGCCAGCACCAGTGCCGACCCACAGCCCAGCCCAGGTCAGAGGAAGTGGTGACGGGTCTCCCTCCTTGGGGGGTCATTAGGGAGACAGAGGCAGATCCCCGGCACACTCCGGCTCCCCAGTGAGAGCCCTGGGAAGCACGTCTGCCGGCCCCGGGGTTCCCCCCAGCAGCTCAGGACCTCACTGGGAGTGGGGGCCTCTCGGAGCCTGTGCCGTCGGATCCTTGCAGACGTGGAGCGGGAATGGAGCTGGTGGGGCTTTACCAGAGGCTCAAGGGTTTTACAGTTTGGTTTTTTTTTTTTAAGATTTTATTTATTTATTTGACAGACAGAGATCACAGGCAGGCACAGAGGCAGGCAGAGAGAGAGGAGGAAGCAGGCTCCCCGCTGAGCAGAGAGCCCGATGCGGGGCTCGATCCCAGGACCCTGAGATCATGACCTGAGCCAAAGGCAGAGGCTTTAACCCACTGAGCCACCCAGGAGCCCCGGGTTTTACAGTTTTGCTCTTCCCTGAGAATACACTATTCCACGCGGCCGGGAGACCGAGTGGCCCAAGGCAGGGCGCCTGCGTCCTTGCGTTGTCCGCAGCACTCCAACTATAGGCTTGGGGATGCGTGGTGGCCACAAGGCCACCCTCCCACAGTGTGGCGGGTTGGGCTCCTTTCCCCGCGGGGTCAGTGACATCACCCAAGCCTGGTGTGGAGCTTCTCAATTTGTCATGGGCTGCAAAGGAGCGAATGCAGGGAGATGGCTTGTCCAGAAGCAGCTGCTGTGGGGCAGGAACCACCCGTGGCCCCTGCTGCCGTGGCTCCTTCTGCTCCCGGGGCTCCTGCTGCCGTGGCTCCTGCCACTGGGGCTGGCTGCCAGGACACAGGCTTCCTTTCCTTCCTCCCCTCGGAGCTCCTGTGGGCACTGTCCACACCTGCCTGCTTCCGGTGCCGCCCTGTCCTGCAGCTCTACTGGCTGGCATGCTCCAGCCTTGTCCCCCTGTCCTATCTGAGCACGTGGTGTCTGTCGCTGTGGGCTGGCTTCGTGTGTGTGGCTTTCAGGTCAAACTGACAGGGCTGAGCTGTGCAGCCAGCACTGCCTGGCTCTGGAAACAGGAGCAGGGGCACGCTGAGGGCAGGATCACGCAGCAGAGGACATTCTGATCTGGGTGTCCCTTCAGGGTAAATTTAGTTCCCGGGGCCGGTGCCACATTCCCGTGTGGTGGGAGCTGTCCGGGTGGCAGGGCGGGATCGTGTCGTTCTGTCACCTGCCCAGTCTGCGCGGGGGCCACAGAGAGCCCAAGGCGTCTGACCGTCATGCAAGGCGCTAGGAAGCCACCTGCCTTGTCTCTGGAGGACTGGCCAGGCCCCCCGTCTGCTCGGGGCTGATGCATCCCGCTCTGGAGCTGGGGTGTGGAGAGGGGGCAGCCCCCTAGAGGATGGCCACAGGAGACGTGGTGACTGCAGCTTACCGTTCCCAGGCCGTGTTTGCAGACCTCATCTCATTTAACCTTGACACGGCCTCTGGCTTCACCGCACACATCTGCTGTCCATCTCCTGCAGCTGCTGTGACAAATTAATATCCATTTAGTGGCTGAAAACAACACACATTTATTGTCACAAGGTTCTGGAGGTCCGGAGTCCTGAATGGGTCTCACTGGACTAAACCTGAGCGGTCACCCGGCGGCAAGCCTCTCGGACTCTAGGGCGCTCCGTCCCCTTGCCTGTCCCCACTCCCAGAAGCTGGCATCTTCCTCCGTTCTCACCTCGGTTCTCAGGCACTGACCCCTCCTGCCTCTTGTGGAGGGACCATTGCGCTGTGTCCCCCGGTAAGCCAGGGTTCTGTCGCCCTGCTCTACCGGCACCCAATTACCACGCTACTCCCGCCTGCGTCCACAGTCCTCTTTGCTTGTAGGGTGAACATATTCATAGTTCTGGGGATTAGGATGTGGGCGTCTGGGGGCCACTGTCCCCCCATTTGCAGATGAGGACTCTGCGTTAGATGGCCTGTCCCAAGTCGCGAGCCTAGAGTTGTGTCTGGAGCCACACGGCCTGAGACCCGCCAGCTCTTACCGAGGTGCCCCAGAAAACCAGGGGCAACTCATTCCCCTGGGACGGACCTGAATGGTGGGAGTGGGGGGGATGGAGGGAGTTCAACCGGTTCGAGTCTCCACACAGCACTGGTCCCAGCAGGACAGCTGCTGCTCTGGTGAGTCACTCCGTGCAGGCTCTGGACCAGGGGTCCTCACATTTGGCTGGATCACTCAGCAATCACCCTTTACTTATTTTATTTTATTTTATTTTTTGTAAGGGTTTATTTATTTAGAGAGAGACTGTGCGAAGAAGGGAGGGGCAGAGGGAGAGAAAATCCCAAGCACACTCCCCCTTAAGCAGGGAACCCCATATGGGGCCTGACCCTATGACCCCAAGAGCATGACCTCCGTGGAAACCAAGAGGCCAGGGCTTCAGCACCTGAGCCATCCGGGCACCCCAGGCACCACCCTTTAGAACAGTGCTGCGGCCCATGTCCCTCCGAGACCGGACCTAATTGCTCCAGGGAGGCACTGGGCATAGGCTTCCCAGGCTGCTGATTCTATTTTTTTTTTTTTTTTAAGATTTTTAATTTATTCATTCGAGACAGAGACAGGGATAGAGAGAGGCAGAAGGAGAAGCAGACCCCTCGCTGAGCTGCGAGCCTGACACGGGGCTCAATCCCGGGTCTTTGGGATCATAACCTGACCCAAAGGCAGACGCTCAGTGACTGAGCCCCCAGGTCCCCCTCCAGGTGACTCTAGACGTAGCAGGATGTGGGTCGCGGCTCCGAGCCGGTCCATGGCCTGCCTGCCCCACAGCCGCAGTCTCATGACCGTGGGGACAGTCCCTCTTGCCCCAGACTGAGCTTCATGGCCCTTGTCCTGAGTGGCTGTGTCTCCCCCTTTCCCCCTCGGAAATGGCTGTGCACGGAGGCCCCCCGGAGTGGGCCTGTTTGCCTCCTGCACCTCTCGGACCCTTGTCAGGACTGTCCACGGGGCTGACTTGTATTAATTCCCCCTTTGCATGTTATATTTCTCTGAAGGGTTTCTCCTAGAAAATACAATAAACTGGTTTTTAAGACATCCTCACTGACATGGAAATTTGGACTTTGAAGCCTACAGCCGGGAAGAATTCTTAAGACGTCTTTGGTGCAGAAAGGTGGTTTTATTGAAGCAGGGGGACAGGCCCGTGGACGGGGGGAATCTGCGCCAGGGCCGTGAGGAGGCCCATTATGTACTTTCAAGCTGGGAGGGGGTTAGGGAGAGGGTCCGCCTCCCAGGTGTTTCGGAAACAAGGTTTCCAGGATCCCGGGGGGCTAGCTCTTGTTGGGAAAGGTCATCTGTTACTGTTTGGTGAAAACTCAGTCGTGAGGTCCCTCAGATGTGTCTCCGGGGGTCCTGTGCTTGGGATTGCCCACATGTGTATCGGCAGTGGTGGGGAGGGACGCGGGGGCGCGGGGAGCGGTAAAGGAGGTTTCCAGAGGACTCTCTGTTATGTTACCGCGGACTTAAAGGTCCGGGCAGTTGTGCTAAGGTCTCCTTTGCCCTCAGCAAAGTCCAGCGCGTCTGAGTCCCCCAGCTGAGCCCCCGGAGGAAGGTCACTCTGCCTGCTTCAAGGTCTTGGTGGTGGGCGGTGAGATTTTCTGTCCCCCACGCTCGGGGGACAGGCAGCGTGTGTGGGGTCTGACTGCAGTCAGGCTCCGGAGCCCGGCGGCCGAGCTGTGGGTCCCAGCCGTGCCAGCTCCTGCCCGGGACCTTGGGGTGAGGGTCCGCCTCTCTCAGCGGCCTCACCTCCGCGACAGGGATCATCACAGTGCCCGGGGGTGCCGCTGGGACTGTGTAAATGGGATGAGAGCGTCGGGCACACGGTAGGACTGTGAGTCTCGCTCGTATCCCTCCTCTCAGCTGAGCGCCGCTGGACTCCCCACACCCAGTTGCCTCCTCGGTGCCAGGACGGGAATGGGGATGGTGGGCTCCCCGCCCCGAACAGCGTATGGTCTCGGGAGGAAGTGAGGGGTGCTGTGGAGGGTAAGGGGGGACACGTGGGCACCTAAGTGCAGCGCAGTGTTTAGGGTTTGAACCCAGAACTGTCCTGGGGTCATAAAGAGGGGGACGCCCATGCTGTGGGGACCCAGGGACTGTGGAGGAGAAGGTGGGTCCCAAAGCGCAAGTGAAATCCTAACTGGTTCCCTGTCCGCTCGCCCGGGGCATTCTGTAGCGGTGGGTTCGGGGAACCGGGCTGCGCCTGCTGGCGAGGGTGTCCATACCTCTCCGGCTGAAGGTGCCCACACGCAGGCGCAGGAGTGGGCTCCCTGCGAGGACGGGCGCACAGCCCCCTCGCAGCACCCCTGCTGGCCGCTGGAGTCTGGGGCCTCCGCTGGGTGAGGGGCAGTTGCAGCAAAGGCAAGGCACTGGGTCCTCGGCGCTGCCGGGCACAGGGACGGCCACGCCCATGGGGCATTCGGTGGCAGTAAGGTTCCTGGGAGGCCGCTTGCGGGAGGTGTCCCTCTGTCCCCCTGACCCCGCGGACCCGTGCTTGACGTCGGCCCACGCTGCCAACAGCTGCAGCACATCTGCCAGCTGTGGGAACAGCTGTCGCCGCTGCTGGCCGTGCTCGCCGCTGGCTTGGACACGTCTCACAGGACTCAACACTCCTTGGGTTCAAGCTGTGAAACGCGCCCCGAGAAGGAAGGGCTGTCGGCCCCGGAGGCCGGGGGTCGGGGGACGCTCGATGGGGCTGCAGGTTTCATGGTCTTGAAGAAAATCCGCTGTGTGTGGATGGACAGAAGCGGGTGCGGTGCTTCCAAGGGCCATCGTGGGAACCAATAAAGATGGCAGGTTGTTCCCAAAGTGACAGGTGTCACTTCTGACCTGCGGCTCCCAGGGTCTTACTGTCGAAACGTCCAGATGCCTGACTGTTCACTTGCACCCTGACCGGGCCTGTCGCCTCCCGTTGGCAGGTCCTGGGCCTGTTTGCCGGCCCCCAGCCCCCACCCCCCACTGTGCCTTGTAGGTGCACACTGATGTCCCCTCTTCTTCTGGCCAGAGCCTCTGGGAGTCTGCGCAGGGAAGGGGAGCCCCAGGGCACTTTGGAACAAGATCACAGGGCCCCGCCTGAGACCAAAGCCCAGTCCCACAGCTGGAGCCGAGGCGACCCAGGGCTCCATCCCCCAGTGAGGCATCCTTGGTGTGGAGCCGCTCCACATGCAGCAGGAAGGGCCCTCACAGACAGGGGCAGGCTCTCCTGACTGGCAGCGGGGCTGCTCCCAGGAGGGAGGCCGCCTCCCCTGTCTCTGCGGGACCGCCGGAAGCGGGAGCAGCAGAGATGGCGGGGCCGCGGCTGGAGTCCGCCCATGGCACGCGGGCAGAACGGGTTTCCTCGGGTCGAATCAGAGGCCCGGCTCCGGCTGGAGGGTTTCCGTCGGTGGAGCCGTTTTCTCTGTCACCATCCAGGTGCTGTCTTGCCTCCTGTGCCGGGGTTATAAATACTCGTCTGCCGCTGGCAGTCTCCTGGAAATACCTTCGGTGATGTCTAGGTGAAGCCCCTTCCCCAAGTGTGGACGGCGGGCCCTGTGGCCATTCACCACAGACTGGCTCTTACCGCCCCGTCCCCGTGATTACGAGCCCTCCTCCTCCCAGCCAGAGCGAGGCCTCCACCCCTGCGCCGACCCGGCCAGGCCGGGCTGAGCACCCGGTGGCTCGGTGGCTCCGGAGGCCAGGATGGATGCAGGGATGCTCTGCCAGGCTCTGGCCCAGGCTGGGCAGGTGCGGTCCTGGAAGCCACGAGGGGCAGGGGCAAAGGCTGGTCTCTGTTCCCCTCCCTCCTCTGGAGGGAGGGCCCCTCCCCGTAGAGGCTGCCCTAGGGCGGAGGGCTTAGGTCACACCTCCTCATGCAGTCGGGGAGGGTCATCTGGGCTTCCCTCCTGGGAGCCTCCACCTCGGGTCCTGCGTGGGGTGGGGGGCTGCGAGCTGCTGTGCGTCCAGAGCCCCTCCCGGCCCCCGTGTTTGCTCCAGGGCTTTCGCAGGCAAGCGCACTTAAATATAAGTCACGGAAGGGACATTTGTTTGAAGCGTGAGAGATGTCCCTCAGAAAGCGGTTTTGTTCTTCCGTATAGAAGACAAGAAACAGCTCCCTGGTCAAAGGACACTTCTGGTCAGCTCTGCGTTCAGGGGCGGGCGCCGGTGTCCTCTGTCCTTTCGGCTGGGCCCGGGGGAGGAATGACCGAGCCCTTCAGAGCCCCTCGGGCCGGGTTTTCTCATTGATCTATTTCCCTCGCATGAATGGGCCCCCCAGAAGCCTCACAGAGATTGCCCGTAGTGTCGGTGTCGTGGGCAGAACAGAATGGAAAGTGGCTCTGGGGGTGTCTCGGGATGGTAAGTGCCGCTGTGCTGACACTTCATTTCAGGACACAAAGGGCCCCCGCTCCCTTTTTCCCAGGAGGAGTGGTTTTCTGTCGTCAGGGACAGTGAGGGAGGAAGCAGGGCTGAGAGACCTGAGAGACCACCCCTGGGTGCGTGGGGGGTCTTCCCGCGCCCCTCATCCCAGAGTCTCCAACGAAGGAGGCTGAGACCTCTCGCCAGCTTGGGGGACACAGTTCGTGTAGCAAGTGTCTCTGGGGTAGGCCTGGCGTCTAGGGAAGAGTTCCTGCTTCCTGGGCCCGGGGAGACTCCTGCTCCCACGGCCCAGCCCCAGAGTTGATGCCCGGGAGGGGGTGTCCGCGCTGGTCGGGGAAGGGCTCTCCCTGGGGCTCCCGCATCCTGGCTGGTTGTGACAAGCCCGACTCGAGCTCGCCCTGTGAGCTCACATCAAACCTTAGCATTGGCCTCCAGTTGAGGGTTTGGGTCAGAAAAGGGCCCAAACCAGCTCTGGCTCCCCTGTCTGGGCCCTGGGGTAGAGCCGAGGCTCTGTGAGGACAGGGAGGCCACCACGGTGTGCCAGCATTGGCAGGGGGCCTGGCCCCATGGGGATCTGATGGACACTGACCCACAGGGAGCTGGAGGCTGGATGGAAGCAGCACTCACCGCTGCTTCTCCGGCAGGGCTGTGGCCTGGTCTGCTGGGCGGGCTTAGGGCCACCGGGAGAGACAGGCTTTCCTCTTATTTCAGAGTGAGCTGGGTGGACGGCTCTGTAAGAGCGCAGCCGACAGTCTGGTTGGGGGTGTAGACCCCAGATACCCCAGCACTCAGAGCCAGTTCAAATCCAGCAGCACAGAGTTTCTGGGGACCTTCCCGGGGGTCCTGCCCTCAGCTGCCTGGGGCAGGTTGGGAGCCGCTTGCTATCAGCCCTGGGGTCCCTGTCCCCAGGGCACCTGGGTGCTCCGGAGGGGCCCCAGGGGCTCACCCGTCCCTCCTCTGACCGGCTGGTCCACAGGGGCTGTCCACATCGGGGCCTGACCAGGATGGGACAAATGCCTGGCCCCACCGGGCATTTACCCAATGAGGAGCAGTGACCTTGAACCTTTGACCCTGTCTCAGAGAAGGGGCCAGGCCGTCTACTGACAGAGCTCAGACTGGAGAGCCCTCGCCTCTTCTCATCCCCATTGCATGGGACTCACCTGCCACCATGGGTGGAGTCCACGGGTGCCCTGTGTGTGTGAGACCATAAGCTAGTGGGACAGAGACACCGGCTCCGGGGCTCATGGACTTCAGCACCCCGTCTGCTCAGCCTTGGGGAGTGGAGGGGGTGGGGAGGGGGACCCCAGGGTTTGCGCTCAGGCTCTGCCCCTTCCTACCTCAATGGCCTCAGGCTCCGTGGCCCCCCAACTCCGGCCCCTCCCCATCTCCCTCGAGGGGCCTGGGGCCTGGAGCTGCAGCTGGAAGGTGTGCAGGCAGGTCCCCCCGGGGCTGTGTCAGCTCTCCCCACTCTGCCATCCCTCGCGGGGACAACGCTTCCGCAGTGGTGGCTCCCGGACTGGCTGAGGCTTCGTGCCTTGGTTTTCACGTGGAGTGAACCCTGAGGAGCAGGCAGGAGGCTGGCGTCTGGAGGCTGGCGTCGGGCCCACCAGGGTCTTCAGTCGGGGAGGCAGCCTGGCAAAGGCTCGGCCTTAGTTCCTGCTCTGTCGCTGCTTCTGGGGATCGCCAGTGCCCCCCCGCCTGGGAACGGGGACAGTGACACCCCCCAGCTAGGTCCATGCAGGCTTGCTTCCTCCCTCCCTCCCTCCCTCCCCACTTCCTCAGCTCCTCCCTTCCTTCCTGGGTTTTCCAGCCACTTCCAAGGCTGGTAAGACTCTGCCAGGCCTGATGCCAGGCGGCCAGGCCGATGGGGCAGGGGAGTGGGGCTGGGGGCGGCTGCTAGCTGTTCACACGTCCACCTCCCCCCTGCAGTGGTACTTGGGCCTCCGGTGCCTCTTGCATGATGGTTGTGGAGCTGAGGGTCGCACGTGGGCTCCAGTACCGGGGTGGTTTTTCCTGTGGTCCTGTCTGGCCCGGAGTCCTGCGGAGCCAGAGAATCCTGGAGAGGGCCTCAGCGGCCGTCTTCAGACCACGCTCCCTCTGGGGGAGGCCACTCACCCACGTCCACACAGTGAGTTACGGACTTGTTCCAGGCCAGACCTGGGTTTCTGCTGCAAATGCTCAGCCGTCTGGGTGTCCTGGTTTCCTGGTGTCCAGGCGTCCAGATGTCCAGGTGTCTGGGTGTCCAGGTGTCCAGGGCCTCTGGGTGTCCGGGTGTCTGGGTTGGACTGACAACCATCCCCTCGGCACCCGCCACAAGCCGGGCACTGTGCCCTGTTCAGGTCACTCAGCACAAAGGTAAAGGACACTGCTCATTTCCGGGCACTGAGGCTACAGTCATGACATGACAGATCCCAGAGCTTCGGGCCTGAGGGGAGGGACAGGGACAGGCTCTTGTGCGAGTCAGGTGAGCCACTGTAAATTCCCACGAGGACAGTGGACAGAACTGGGCAGTGATGGAGGGCCTCGGGGTGGGCTTCCCGGAGAACCTCCTTTCCCGGGCCCGGCCATGCTGCCGCTCTGGAGACCGAGGCTCGGAGGGGCTCGTTAACGTCCCCAGATCACACAGCTGGTTCCTAGAGTTGCCGGACTGGCGCCCTGCTCGGCCAGTCTCCAGGGTCCCACTTCTCCCCATCCCCCTCCTCGACAGTCCCCAGGAATCAGCACGACCCTGCCCTAGCGTGTGTGGTCACATGGTGACCATTGGAGCACTGAGAGACCCCACAGCGAAGCTGTCTCTGCCTCCCGTCCTTGGGGAAGGGGTGAGGTGGGCATGCCAGGGCCTCCCTTCCTCCTCTCAGGACTGGCCCCAGGGGTCGAGGGTGGCCCCGTCCGAAGAGCAGCTGCTTGGGGGTGCCCCGGGCTCTCAGGAAGCAGAGTGGCTCGTGGGGCCGCGCACATCGGGATGACACACCGGACCCCGACTCCCAGTGGCCTTTGCCATTTCCTGGTTCGGTCACTGTTTGGGCTCCTCCGGCTTCATGTGTAGAGCGTTTTTGTTCATCACGGAAGCCAGCCACAGTCAGAGGAGCCGCAGCCCGCCCTCCGCATGCCCCACGTCCTGCCCTTGTTGACGGGCGTCGGGAGCTGGTGCACGCCCGGTGGTCAGCATGGCATCCGCGGACCCGAGGGCCACATTCCCCTCCCTCCCGGTGCCCAGCCTCAGCCCCTGCGGAGCCCACCGCTTTACGGACACGACAATTCCTGAAACATGACTGTCTCCCACACAGCCAATTTGTCCCCCACTCCCTGTGAGCCTTTGCGCACAGGACGACTGTAGCCCGGGCGTGCACGCCCCTCAGGGTTTCACTCCGGTGGGAGTTCTGTCTAAACACCTCTGTGTGCACGAGTGTGCTGCCCAGTGTTGGTGCGGGGCCGGCAGGCGGAGGACAGAGACGTGAGGGAGGCCAGCTCTGCCCTCCGCCTGCCTGCACACGGGGGAGGGACGATGCTCGGACTGTAATTCAGGGGGGATGGACAGACGGTGAAGAGCCCTGGAGACCAGAATTCAGGTTTGTGGGGAAGGGCCAAGAATTCAGATACGAGGTAGAGACCCGCGGGCTCTCGAGAGTTTGGGAGCTGTCTGGTGTTGCCGAGCGTGTATCTCCTGGGACAGGACATCTCTCGCTGCAGCATTCATGGTCCCCACCCACCTCCCCGCACCAGACCTCACGTGGCTTGTTCAGGGAGTCTCTGGCCGGCTCCCCGCCTCCTGGCCCTCCCTCACGGCCTCACCCACCTCCAGTGCTGCTGAGGAATCCAAGAGACACACACGCCTGTCCTGGTCTGAACCTTCAGCGGCCCCGCTCCGTCCTGCAGCGAGGCGTCCGCTCCCCCAGCTCCGACACCGCACCTGTGCCGGCGCCCAGGCCCACACCTGTGCCTCCAGGCCTTGGCTCAGGCCGCCCTCTCCACCACTGCCCGCTACAGCTCCCATTCCAGCCTCCCCTGTCCAGGCGGAGAGCCCCCCAGCCTGGCGCACACAGAGCTACCTCGGGGATAATTGACTCCTTGTTCATGTGACTGTCATCTCCGGGGGTCTCTTGGGGGCCTTCTAGGCTCCCGCATCCCTGAGCCCAGCCCCGCCATGCCTTACCCGGCGGATGAGAGGATTGTCTACACTTCCAGCTGCTTCGACGCCGGCTGGGGAGGTCCCACCGCTGAGCCCCAGCCTCAAAGACTCCTCCTCTTTACAGTGTGGCCAGCGGGCAGGGCCGCGTCACCGCTGTCCCTGGAGCGGGACCCGCTGGGCGCTCTTTCTTACGGGTTCCTGTGCGTTCAGAAAGGGCTTCCTGTCGGGGGCTCAGCCCGAGGCAGCCAGGACCCTTCTCGGAGGCCAGTTGAGCGGATGAGACCCGCACGGGGGCGGCCGGGGCCTCCAGGTCACGGAGGTGCCCCGATGTCCGAGCCCCTGTGACTAACATCTGCACGGGTCCTCAGGCCGTGGAGACAGGCCCCGGTCACAGCCAGATCCTTTCACACAGACTCCACAAGTGTTCCCAAGACACACATGTGACCCAAGGGGGCGACTACCTCAGTCACCTAAGGGAGGGCAGGGAAGGGCCACCAGGAGCCCAGGAGGGACCCGGCTAACGGGTCGTAAGCCGAGGGAACAGCAGACGAGGAGGCCGTGTGTCGGGAAGGAGCCAGCCCGAAGGTGGCCAGTGTGGCTGAAGTGGGGAGTGAGGAGGGGTCGTGACCCACAGAGGGGCTGCGGAGAGGGAGGGCCGACCCTGGGGGCCTGCAGGCCCCGAGCAGACAGATGACAGGTCCTCATCCGCACAACAGAGAGCCCAGAGGAGAACAGTGGGTCTGTCGGCAGCTCTGGGGACAAGGCCTCCTGTACGTCCTTGGTGGGCAGCGGTGGGTCCCCCAGGGCTGAGCTGGGGGTCATGTGCAGGCTGGCCTGGTAACCAGGGTCTCTGGCAGCCCCTGACAGAGGCAGCGAAGTCACTGCTCTGGGCCATCTTACAGGTAATTTATGCGGGAATTTTGTCTTCTCCTTGTGCCCCACCCCGAACGGCTTGGGTCATGGTTCCCAAGCTCTTGAATAAGTTACAAGACTTAATACTGATTCGATGCTTCCTTTCTTTATTCTAAGAATCGTTCAGGACTCACTGAAAGTGTGGGGTTTAGCAGCTGTCATTAATGGTAATCCTTTCATGTGGCTTATGCTTTTCAAATGGGGTCTGTCCGCTGCCGCCCTCCCGGGCTGCCTTTTTGGTCCCACGCCCCCACAGCCCTCCCCTGCACTCCGCGTGTGAACTTGGCCATGTCACCCCCCTCTAAGGAGCAGGCGTCCAGCCCTCCGGCCATGGGGCAGGTGCGCGGTTACCCAGGCCTGGGCCTCAGCTGTGGGCGGGGACAATGAGGCCCTTGCCAGCCACCAAAAAGCTCCGTGGTTTTGCAGCTTCGCTCCCCGTTTCCTGGTTTGCGCGTCTGCCACCTCGCTTGGCATGTGGTTCACTGCAGCTTTTAAACAGCCCTCGCTTCTGGATTGAACTGTCCGTACCCCCTTGGAACGGGCAGACCACTTCTAGGTGCTCTAGCCAAGCGCGTTCCTGTATGGGGTGGTTTGGGGTTGGGGCCTCCTGCTCCTTCGGCAGAGCCAAGGGCCCCGCTCGGGGAACCACCCTTGACCTGGCTGGACACGCAGGAGGTGAGGACATCTCCGAAGACCTGCCGCGGGAGGGGCTGTGCACAGAGGCTTTTAGTTTTGCCAACATCTTCAGGGACAGAAATACCTCACAACTTTACCTGGGTCAGAGGCAAGGAAAGGTCCGTCCGTCTGAATAGACTGGAAAGGACTTTCTTTCCCAGATGGACAGGTCGGGATTCTATTTAGAAAATACTTCCCTGCGGGGAATTTCTCTAATGTCCTTCCCTCCCCTCCCTCAGCAAGGTTTGGCCATCTCTGGAGCCAGAATTCCTCTTGCTGTAGTGAGAGCCTCTTAGGGACCAGTTAAGCTGGAATAAAGGACAGTTATAACAAAACATGCAAATTTCCTTTCCTTTTAAAGAGAGCTCGGTCTCCTGGATGTCACCAGAGTAAGCTTATCTGTTGGTTATTGTGGCTCTGGGATTGTAATTGGGAAGGACGCTTGCAGGGATCCCTGTGAAACTCTTCCGTGCTCTGTGTGGGGAGGGCGGTCCTGCCGGTTTCCTGTGGAATATTCTGGTTCCTATTGTTAGCCTGTGTTTATAGACGGGGCTCCACGAAGAGCCCCCCTCCTGTGGCTGGATGAAAGGCCATTTCACGCGACGGCCTGGTAAGGGAGGAGGATCTGGCTCTGGAAGCAAGGCTGACCCCCGGCGGAGGGACCCCCGGTAGCAACACCGGGGAGCTCCCTTTCCGGATCCCCACAGTGGAGACAGGACTTTTGCTCCTCTGCCCGCAGCGCAGCCCCCCTCAGGCGGCCACGGCCCTGCGCGGCTTCCTTCCGCTGCCACTTGGAGGTCCCTGCGATTCCCTCCCCTGCGCCCTGCGCCCCCCGCCCCCGCGGAAGGGTGCTTTCACGGACGGGGTGCTCCTGGACGGGTTGGCGGTTTTCCGAGGCACTGGCACGGTGCCCGGAGGAGTGCGAGTCCCCTCCTGCAGCAGGTCTGTCCCTCCTGCTGGGTTCCCGCAAACAGCAGAGCAGTTTAAAACCCTCAGGTAGCTTGTAACCATTCGTTTGGCAACGGGGGACACGACGCGCACGGGAGAGCCTTGCTTCGCTCTCAAGTTACATGCAAACACCGGTCCGAGCGCCGGCTGCCTCTGGACAGTCCCGGGAAGAAAAGGACGGGCCATCTGCTGTCCCCCAGGCACCGCTGGCCTAATCGGTCCGGCCGCCTGCCCCGGGCCTAGCACTTCAGTTCTATCTTGACGCCTGGGGTGGCTGTTTCCTCAGCAGGGTGGGGGCTTCTAGAAGAGCCAGCGCCCCAGAGGTCACGGGCAGACGGCTGGGGAGCCCCCGTCGCACCTGCCACAGGGACAGACCCCACTCTGCCCGGACTCTTTTTAAAGTTGCAATAAAATACGCGACAGGACATCCACCGTGTCGCCCGCTTCAGGGGCTCACGTCGGGGTACCCAACGCGCTCCCGCCGTGGGCCTCCAGAACCCGTCACCGCGCGGGCCCAAAACCCCGTCCCGCTGAGCCCGGACCCTCCGTTCCTCCTGCCCCCGCCCTGCGGCCGCCCCTGCTCTGTCTCTGCGGGGCTGGTGACACGACGGGCCTCTTGCATGGCTTGGGCTCCTCCTGACGCTGACCAGTTATCTCAGGTGCTGTGACGTCCTCGACGCTCCTGCCTGTCACAGCGAAGCTAGAAGGTCCCTCCTCCTCAGACCCGAGCAACAGTCCCGTGGCAACCTCTGCCTCACTCTGCGGCTCCTGTCACCCATCGGTAATGGGCACTGGGGCCGCTGTTTCCGCCTTCAGTGATGGTGACTAAGACCGGGGCACAGGGAGCCCAGGGGTGCAAACCCCTCTGAGATTCTGCTTTCCAGATGGGGTGTCCTTTACCCGGTGCCTCCGAGCTCCCAGGGAGGCTCGCCGCGGGCGGTACATCACGCGGGAGGGCAGGTCAGAGCCCTCCTCACGCTGTCTTGGGGCCAGAGGGCTCGTCTAGAAGGTAACAATGGCACCTGCTTCCACCCCCCGAGGCACCGCACACCCGGAGCCCTCCAGCAGCAGGCGCAGGGGTGGCCGCAGGGGCGCAGGGGAGGGCAGGGGCGGGGGCGGGGTGCAGGAGTGGGGCAGAGGCATGGGAGCCAGTCCTCCACGTCTGTCCTCGCCGTGCCCTTTACCCCCGGGGGACTTTGGCAGCTCACTGGCTGCTCAGAGGCTCAGCCATCCTAGAGTGTAGGATGGCCACAGCCCCCTGGGGTGGCTTTGAGAGCCGTGCTCGCGGAGCAGGGAGTTAGAAGCTGCGACAGGCTGAATGCGGGCCCCCAGGTACCCGGGCACAGTCCCTGGAGTCGGCGAGTCTCACCTTCCACGGCAAAAGGGACTGAGCAGGTCCCGCTCAGATCTCGACACGGGGTAGTGCTGGATTTTCCGGATGGCCCTAACCGTGGTCACACGTGTCCTTACGGGAGCGAGTCGGAGAGGAAGCGCGAGGTGTGGGAACTCACCGGGAAGCCAGCGGCAGGAGGGGCAGGAAAGGGCTCGGGGCCCCGGCAGGAGCCAGCCCTGCCCACGGCCTGGGCTTCGGTCCAGTGCGGCTGATGTCAGACTTCTGGCCTCCGACACCGCGAGAGCAGAGCTCGTGTGGTTTCACGTCACGGGTTTTGTGCAGACGTGTTAGGGCAGCCGTGGAAGGCTGGCACACACGGACTCTGGAGCCAGATGGCGGGGCCTGGGCTGGCCTCCTCCCTGCCCAGCTGCATGACCTTGGGTGACCATGGGCGAGTCACTAACTCACCCTGCCTCTGCCTCCTCATCTTTAAACTTGATAATCATAGGGCCCCACATCGGGGTGTTTTGGGGACTGAAGGAGTCTGTCCTTGTGGGTGAGACCTGTGCCTGCCACCTGGTGAGGGCGGTGGGCTGTTTGTTCCGGAATTTCCTCCACAGCCCCGGGGTTTGGCTGCTGACGGGAGCCGGCGCCCCAGGCTGCCGCAGCCTGGCCCCCGCTCCAGGGTGCCCCTGCTGAGGAAGGCGTGGGTGCACGGCTGTCCGGGGACGCGGAAGAGTGGGCCCCTGGTCTCAGGAGACACCCCTGCACCCCACACTTCCAAGTGTGCCTTGAAACAGGAACAAGAGTCCGGCAGAAAACTACCTCTCAGAGACCAGCAGGTTTCTTTTCCTTAGGGTTTCTCAGAACCTTTAATATGCAAACAAGCCCAGTGAACCTCCAGGAAAATTTCCAAACAGGGACCCCAGCGGCCCCTTTTCATGGGTAACACCCAGCAGAACCCTTTTCAGAGCAAGTCTGGAAGCGAGGGCAGCCCTGCAGGTGGGCAGAGGGAGGAAGGGCCATGGAGAGGGAGTGGCAGAGTCCTGTTGGCTTGACCTGCGAACAGTCTAGAAAATACCGCCTCAGCTATTGTCTCTACCCACCCCCGGACAGAAAGGGTGTGGGAAGACCCCTGTCTTCAGGGCCTGGGGCCAGCACGCAAGCCCCCAGCTCTGGGTCCCTACCATCCCCAGCTCTTGCATTGCCCTGAGGACTCTCTGGGGTCACCTCAGCCCTCAGGCGGGAGCCCCGCCAGCCCTACCCCCTGCGCCAGGGCTTCCAGCCCCCATACAGGCAGCTGTGCTCTGGCCCCGGAGAGCAGCGGGGGCAGCAGCTCAGGTGGGAATTCGGGGTCCTGAATCTGAAGGGCAGCCTCCGCGTGGGGAGGGCACGGCTCCGTGGCCTGGAGGAGTTCTGGAGCATGGCCTTCTATTCGGAAGACCGGGAGCAGGAGCCCCAGGGGTGTGGGTCCGCGCCGAGCAAACAGTGGCCGCCCTCCGCCCGGCTGGCCGCGTCCACAGCCCTGTCCTTGCTTATGCCTGCAGATGTCCAAGCTCCCAGCCGGGCAGGAATGTACATCCTCGTCCCCACCGCACCCCGTGGGGTCTGGTGCTATGCCTGGCACGTGGTGGCCACGTCCCCAGTGAGGCTTCACCCCCAGCAGCCACCTTGGTGACTGTGGCTCCTGGGCCTGTCCCCGCCCCTCCCTTCTGAATGCAGGAACAGCGGAGTGAGACGGTGAGGAAGGCCCCCTCCTCCCCAGGGAGCCCAGGCCTCTGGCTACGTGGGGCGGGCAGGCAGGGGGGCTATGGGCGAACGTGGCGTTCCCTGCCTGCGTGAATGTTCGTAACCAGGGAGCCTGGAGGGAGTGCTTGTGGAATTCCTTTCCGTGGGGGGACTAGGCTGTGGGGGGCTACGGCCAGTGATGACGTTGGCCTGGGGGCGGCCTGTTGAGGGGAGCCTGGCTTTGTTCCTAGCCTCCTGAGCCTCCAAGCTCTCTGCGGAAGATGAGGGGGAGGGAAGGCTCAGGAGAGCCGTGTCCCTCGAACAACGACCACGGAACGTCCCTGTGGGGCTCAGCTGGTAGCGTCCCCAGGACAGTTTTTCAGAAAAAATACTTCATTGGGTTTTCAGGATTACAAAAGCAACATGCGTGCGTTTCCACACGAGTGTGCTCTTGCTGTTACAGGGAAGTAGCCAGCCGCTGCCCTGGTCTTAGCCGCGTCCTCAGTGTGCCGGTGGGGACCAGATGGCCCGAGGGCGCGCGCTGCCTTGCTGTGTGTGTCTTTGTGCGCGGACAGGCACGGTTTGGCTTCTGTGCAGTGCTGTTTGCTTTTTTTTTTTTTTGAAGATTTTATTTATTTATCTGACAGACAGAGATCACAACTAGGCAGAGAGGTGAGGGGAAGCAGGCTCCCCGCTGAGCAGAGAGCCCAATGCTGGGCTCGATCCCAGGACCCTGGGATCATGACCTGAGCTGAAGGCAGACGCTTAGTGACTGAGGCACCCAGGCGCCCCTCTGTTTGCTTTTTTTTAAAAAAGAGGAATCGCACTATGCCCACCACACAGCAGTTTTCACTCTTCAGGCGATATTGTATCACGAGTATTTTGGAAGTCGACACCCCGAGGTCCAGGCCTTTCTTAAAACCAGCAGCCGCAAGTCCCACATGGAGCTCCGCGACTTATCCAGTGGCTTCCCTCTGATGCGTGTTCCGTTGTTTCCACACTGGCTTTCTTCTTCTTTCCTTTAATTATTAGCAGTTGTTATTAGTAATTCTCTTTTAAATACTCTGGTAGCTTTACCTTGTGCATACGTTGCGAGAGACGATTCTGCCTCGGACAATCGTAGAAATGGTGAGCAATTAAAATGTTTTTGGTTTTTTTTAAATAGTCACAATGAATCGTCTTAAGACCTTAACCTGTCCCACTCTCAGAGAATCTGCCACCCTTTGCACGGGTCACTGGGACGGCCCGTTTCTGGAGCCCGGGTGCCTGCTTTGGCCCTGCCCTGCCCCGAGGCCTCCTGAACTCCAGGAGCCTGGTGGGAGCCCAGGCAGCAGGGCCAGGCCTCTGGTGCGGCGGCTCCGGTGGGGACCAACTCTCAATAGATGAGAGCACAGACTGTGGGCTCAAGTCCTGCCTCCACCCCTCACTGGCTGCACAGTCTTGGGGATGTCAGCCCTGTAAATGGGAGGCCACAGCAAGGACCGAGACGGACTTGGGTCAAGCCCAGCCGCCCCCTCCGCTCGGCAGGACGGCCCCCTGAGTGGAGGGCTCGGCGGTTCCCAAGCCGACGGGCATGTGAGTCAGTTGGGGGACAGAAGTTCCCACCACCCCGAAGGCCTGGTCCCGACCTGGTTCCTCAGCTTCCCCAGCTGCTGAAAGATCCAGAAGCTTCTTAGTTTTTAGCAAACGTGCTGCCGTGGTGAGCAGGCCCGGTGAGGGCACCGCCTCTCCACCCGCTTGGTGGGACGGGTTCCCGCGGCAAAAGCAAATGGAAACGATCAGAAGCCCCTGTACGGAAAACAGTCCTTCTCACCCTAGACGCTACGGGTGCTCAGGAACCTCCTCACCCCCTGACTCACCAGAGGCGCCTGCTGCCTGGGCCACGTGGGCACACCCCGGGGGCCACCCCCCTCGCCCCCTCGCAGGGCCTGGCGTGGGACACGGGGCTTGGGGTTGTCCACACCAACTGTGGGGCCCATATCTGCTCTTGTGAACTGTGCGGCTCGAACGAGCTACTTCATTGCCTGCAGCCTCAGTTTCCCTATCTGTATAATGGGAATGATGACACTCATCCCCGAGCCCTGCTCAGGGCTAAATGAGGGGGTGTCCAAGTGCAGGGAGGTTGGAGCACATGGTGTCCCGTGTGATGGGGGATGGAGATGGCCAGCACCCCGCTGCCCTCCCCACATACCCCGGAGCTAGGGTAAGCACTCCAGGCCTTCCTGGCTGCTCTCTGGGC
The DNA here is from genome assembly GCF_902655055.1 of Lutra lutra. Classification (NCBI taxonomy): domain Eukaryota; kingdom Metazoa; phylum Chordata; class Mammalia; order Carnivora; family Mustelidae; genus Lutra; species Lutra lutra. Next base: position 69,065,158 of record NC_062292.1, read on the forward strand.
CCGCCCGTGGTGGCCTGGGGCACAGGGCTGGGGGAGTCTCAGGGAGGGCATCTGACTCTGCCTATAGAAGGGAAAACTTTGATCTGGGTCCTCAGGGGCGAGAGAGGCTCCCCGGGGAGGATGGGGACAGGAGGGCACTGCTCATACAGAACTCAGAGGGACACGAGTTCTGCGATCATGAGGGAGCAGGGTTGGCTGGAAGGAGATGCCACGTGGGGCCACGTGGGGAAGGTCCCCTTTGCCACGTACACCTGGGAGGTTGGCTTGGGTCCTGACCATTCTGGGGAGCCACTGAAAGGCTCTCCCAGAAGGGCAGTGGCTCAGCCTGGCTCGCCTTTCCCATCATCTGCTCTAGCAGCAGTGACGGTGGATGGGCCCAGGCCGTGGCCGCTCTGACCCAGGGCCGGGCCTCCTTGCTCTTGCTTCACGTGGAGTTGGGCAAACTCCTACCCCACACAAGGATGTACCTGGTGTCTCTCCGAAGGTCTCTGGGACTCTTGGGGACTTCCGTCTCTCTCTCGGCTGCTCCTCGGGTACCAGACTCCTGCTCCTGCTGGATTCCGCAGCCTGTTCTGCACTGGGGACCCCCGTGGGCACCGTCACCTCCTGGTTCTTCCCCACAGGACAGGCACGACCAACCACATGAACCCCTGACCCTTCCTGCCCCGGGCAGTGACAGCTGCTCCTGAGTGGGCCCTGTCCTCCCACCCGGCACCCGGTGCTCCTCAGCCACCACTGACCCTCTCCTCCTGACCCCCCACCCCGGCTCTCCTGTTCACTTCCGGGGCAGGTAACATAAGCCCAGAGGAGGTCTGTTCCGAGCCCCCGCAGGTGGGCCTCAAAGGAATCCTCTGCATCCGCAAACATGTTGGCGGGGCCGGGGGCTCCTAACAAAGATGGTCTCTTCCCACTGGGCCTCCGCGCCATCCAATCTGCCCCCAGGAGGGGCTGAGCGCGGTCAAGGAAGGGGACAGGAGCATGTCTTGTGGAAATGCAAGCCCCTGTCCTAGCTCCCCAGCAGGAGACCGGTCTGGCCAGCCGGTTACCATGGGGGCAGGGGTGGGGGGAGGCAGACCGTGGCCTCTTGCGTACTGACCCTGCGCTCCGGGAAGTTTCTTCTGAAAGAAGTGGCCTTGAACTTTCTTTACAAGAAACAAAGTAGAACCCAAACTGGCTGGTCCCTAACCTAGAGGGCTCTGCCTGGCAGGCAGGCAGCTGACGGGGGCAGGGGGGCTCCTGGGGGGCGGGTTCAGCCTCCGTGGCCTTTACTTTCTTCCTTGCTCCACGGGCACACTGCTGCTTCCTTACAGGAGATGGCGAGGCTGTGGATGACGGCCTGTGTGGACTCAGCGGTCGCAGCCTGTGGTTGGGCTCCTGGGTGACGAGAGCACACAGGAATGTCACTAGGGGCTGTACTGGGTCCTCTCGGATCCCCATGCCGGAGCCCTAACCCTCAGTACCGCTGTGTTTGGAGATGGGGTCTGCGGGAGGTCATTAAGGTTAAATGAGGTCTTAAGAGTGGCTTAGCAGATGGGACTGGCTCAGAAGAGGAGCCGGGGAGAGCAGTGTCTGCTCGGCCTCGGCCGCGTGTGGGGAAGGGCACTGGCCAGAGCGTGGCTGTGCTGCCCCTCTGATCTGGGACCCCCGGCCTGTGGGGCCGTGACAGAGCCGCTCAGCCGTGTAGCCGCCTGGTGTGGTGCTCTGTTATGGCTGCCTGGGCTGACAACCACACTCACAGATTCCACCCATGGGCAGTCTGTGTTCAGGGGTAGGCCTGGTGGGCATGGGCTGGCGGCCTTCCCGCCCCTGGAGACAGCTCCCTCATGGCTTCTGGGCCCCCATCTGACACTTCCCTGGCTTATTTCCTTCTTTCTTTCTTCTCTCAAACTCTCAGCCCCGCCGTGCCCCAGGACCTTTGCACCTACTGTCCCTGCCTGGGATGCATGTCTTTGCAGGCTCACCTTTCACAGGTGTGCTCCTCAGGGAGCTGCCCTGGGTGGCCTGCCGGGGACGACACTCCTGCAGCCGGGCTGCTCTCATCGCCTCTGCCCTATCTTAGTCTCCTGGGACCTGGCATGGCACCCTGAAGTTCAGTGTTTACATGTTTATTATCTGTTTTGTCTCCACTGGAATGTAAACTCCCTAAGGAAAGAGGCCTTGTCTACTTGTTCCCACTCTATCCCTAGAGCTTGGCATGGAGGTGGTCACATAACAGGGACAGCCCATGCTGAACGAGTGAAGGAATGAGTGAGCCGACCAATGAGCTGATCTGGGTCAGTGTCACGTCCGAGCATCAGCTTCTCGCGACTTAGACCCAAAGCACCTTGATGTCCAGCCCCATGCCTTATCCCTCCCTGCAACCAGAGGCCAGCTGGTCCCACCCATGGATTTCCAACAGAAAGGCTGTCAGAGGTGTATGGGGCCACCACGGAAGGCTAGGCTAGAGAGACTGGTGAACGGTTGGCCTCCCACTGCTTCTCTCTATGCTTTGTGGAACAGCTCTGAGTTTATCCGTTCCCCATACCGGGTGCCTGTGAGAAGTCCCATTAGAAGACATGGCTCCACAGCTAGGAGAAAACAGAAAGTCACCAACGGACCCACCCTTCCGCACTTCAGATGGGGAGTCTGAGGACCAGAGAGGGACAGGGACTCGCCCACACATGGACGGTCAGTGACAAAATGCCCTCCCCAGTGGTGTCACGGTCAGGGATCAAGGAATTCTTGTTATGTGCGTGAAACATGCTTGCTTTCTCAAATGCCACCACTGACTTTCATTCTCTGAGATTGGGGACAGGAAAGGGTGTATGGTCACCCTGGTCCCCAGCAGTCCCAAACCAACCTCAGGCTCAGAATTCCCTGTGGCTCTCATGCGTGCCGTGGGAGCCCGTGGACCGACTCTGCCAGGCTGAGAGCTCCCATGGGACCCAGGGCACAGCACTTTCCGACGGGGAGGGTTTCTTGGAAAGACACAGAGCTGGCGAGCGCACCCCAACCAGCTGAGGGTCTCCATGGCGGTGGAGTCATCAGACTTTCCTGGCAGCCCACGTATGTGCTGGCCTCGTTCAGAGATCCATTTTGAACATCTCTGCTTTCCCCCCTTCCTCCCTTTCTTCAGCAGCAACATGGCACCTTCACTGACTGGGGATGTTGTGTTAACCCTCCCTGCAAACCCAGACGTGAGTTTCATCCCTGGCAATCAGCGCTTGTCCTTGGGGAAACCTAATTAGGTATTACAGGACTTGCAATGGATGTTTCCATGGAAACTCCCATAGTAGTAGTGTACGTGCATAATATATGCTCCAGGATTTAAAAAAAAAAAAAATATATATATATATATATATATGTAATATAATATATAAATAATTACTGGATTTTAAGCAAATATTTAATTTTTTTGCTTTTTTTTCCGCATATATATATTTTTTAAATGATGAAAATCTTCCCTGGAGGTTTTCTGCTGCAGAGAGAGAACAGTAGAGAACACAAAAGGTCTTTTCCACTTCCTCTCCTTTAATTTAAAAAAATTCCTAGTTGCTTGAGAATTAAAGTTTTTCAGGTTAGTCAGAAAATGTCTGAGCAGGATCTCCCCTAACAGCCGAGAACATTCTGATGAAAGGTGTTGCTTATATAAAGAGCCTGAAAGGCCTCGGGCTTTCAAAATAGCACAGGGAAGCAGGCAAATCCAGTGAATCAACTCCAAACTCACTTTGCCTAAAAGGAAAAACCCCAAAAGGCTGGTTTCCCGTGTAGGAAAGGCAGGTGCTCTGCCGTCAGGGTGACAGGGGAGCTCCGGGCGGGCCCCCGCCTGCCTGTCCCGGCCCCATCGCCGACCCCCGTGGGCTCGAGCTGCCGCACACCTGTCCTGAGGGGACCAGCTGGCCCTGGGCAGGGGCCGGTTCTGGGGACCGAGGCAGCACGCCCATGGCTAGACCACGGCTGGGCCACCGGCGAGGGACCCGCTCTCTGTTGTGAGCCTCAGCTCCAACATGAAGATTTCTGGAGAATTCGTAAATAACGGAAGTCGGAGCTTTTCCGGACCTCGGACGGGCCGTTCAACGGAAGAGCGCCACGTGGACCCCTTTGCTCGTTGCTACTCCTCGGCTAACCCCCAGATTTGCCAGCAAGACTCGGCTCCCCCGAACTCGCTGCAGGTTTCCCCCGTGCGCACCCGAAAATTCTGTCTTGCCTTTTTGCTTGACTCTGTCTGCGGCTGACTCCCTCACGGGGGAGGAGCACTTTGCAGGCAAAGTGACGACACGGCGTGGGGTCAGGCGCAGGCCTGTGAGATGGCGTGTCTCCAGGATGGGGCAGGGGTGGGGGGAGCTGGCGTGCCCTTGTCATGGTCCCGTCCCCAGACCGTTGCTCCGTGATGGCAGCCAGACTGTCCTGCCCGGACTGGGGAGCGTGCAGGGGCAGGAGGGGGCCAGCGCCATGACACGCTGGAGGGAAGGGGGGGCACTCTTCCCACACGCCTGCTCCCTAAGTGCACGAGCCAGGTTGTGTATGTCCCTTTTGTGGCATAAGAAGGCGCCCCGAGATGGTGTCTTGAGACGACCCTCAATCCGTCATGACCTGTGGGTTGGCGATCTGGCCTGGTCTCCCCGGGGTCATGGGGCTGGCGCGGGAGGCAGGCAGGGGGACAACAGGGTGTCCAAAGCAGGCTCCACGGCACGGACCCTTCCTGACCCCTGCTATACCCCAAAGCCAGGCACGTGGCCGGGTTCAGGTCACAGGGGCCGAGAGGTGGACGGCCCCTCGCGCTGGGAGGAGAGGCAAAGCACTGTGTGAAGGAGCAAGCCAGCAGGCGGGGGGCCGCCTGCACGAGCAGCCACACACGTGCGTGCGAGACGGGATCCCAGCCCTGCCTCGCCCCAGAAGCTTCCTGGGCGCGCCCTCGCCCTGCGTCTCATGTCAGAGCTACGTGAGGTCACCAGCTGGTTCCTGGACAAGGGTCGGACTTGTGTTTAAGTCCCCACTGTGTCCCCACTGTGTCCCCCCGCCGTGTCCTCACCTGGTCGGTTCTTTTCTATCGAGGAATAATCGACACATAAAACTGTAGACGTCGCAGTCTGCATTGTGGAATGACCGCCACAGTCCGGCTCGCGGACACCAGTCCCCACATCACTGCCTCCTCGGTGGGGGAGTGCACGGGACAGCCTCTTCCTTAGCTCACCTCCAAGGTCCCCGACTCAGGACGGCCTGACTCATAGGGCTCTGCTTCACGCGGCCACGAAAGGGTGTGCGCTCATTGGCGAGCATACTCTGAACTTCGGAGATGGGTCTTTTCTCCGGCCAGGGACACGCGAGATGGTCCTCGGTCATGGTGCATGGCGGCCGCTGGGGCCAGGCGTGGGCATGCGGGTGGGCACTCTGTCTCCGCACAGCCGAGGGCTCGTCCCTTCCCCGGCGGCGTTTCCAGGGCGGGAGGCAGCCCGTGCTCCGGTGCAGAGTGGGCTTTGCGGGTGAGACTGCAGACCGCAGCAGGCACTGGGGTTCTGAGCTTGGTCGGGGTTGGCCAGGCCGAGCCGCCGGGTGGGGCCGGGCAGGGACCCCACTGCAAGTCCAGGAGCGCCGGCCGTTGGCTCTTGTCAACTGTTCTGTAGAACGGAGTCGAGCTGACTTGGTTCTCCCTTCCTCTAGTCCAAGCTTTGCGAAGGGATGCATGGGACCTTTCTGTCATGTTAAATCCCCGTCCCACAGCTCTGGGGTGATCCTCACAGGCTGGAAAGCCTGAGGCGAGGGCGCCGTCGCGGCAGGAGAGGCCCGGGCCTGCGGGCCTGCCCTGCACCCTGCTCCCTCTGGCCGGCCAGACCCAACGGGCTGAGATCGCTCCTGGAGACTTAGGAGGAAGAAAGTCCCAACAACGGGGACCGTGGGGCATCCCCCCCCAACCCCGGGAAACCAGTGTGAGGAACCACAGTAGAAGAAAACCCACTGGTCAGCGTGGGCCTTGGAGGTGGCTGCTCAGTGACTGCCTATAGCTGAGCTCTCCAGGGCTCCCTGGTGCCCCTGCCCCAGGCCAGGCCCCAACATCCCCTCAGCGTGCTTCCACCATTCTCAAACAGGGTGCTGCGGAACCCTGGCTGTGTGGCTGGGACCACACCTCAGGGGAGGACGGTCCTTTGCTGGACTTGCTTCTCCCTTTCTCTCACCCCTCTGGGCCAGTGCTCTCAAGATCCCTGTTCCGGAGTAGCTCCAGAACTTTCTAAGGCTTTATTTAGTCTGGCTGGAGCACCCCCTGGGAAAGGAGGTGCCCGGCCCGTGGCTAAGGTGAACCCTAGGTACTTCATTGGTCACAGGCTTGGGAACGAGTTTTCCACAGGAATTCCCATCCCGGGTGGTCAAGGGGCCCAGGCCATCTGTCCTCTTTTTCACATAACATAGTCATCCTGCTACACACCACTTAGTCGCTGAAATCCTGTGCCTGCCCACAGTGTGCCCGCTGCCCTCCTGGGGGCTGGAGAGGGAGGACGCATGCCAGGAGTAGGTCCTGTCGCCGGAGAGCTCACGAGCCCCCTGGACACACAGGGGGGAGGTGCCGAGCCAGACGGTCTTCAGAGGAGACAGCATCTTGGGGACCATCTGGCCAGCGCCTGCCTCCTCAGAGGAGGAGACTGAGCCCAAGAGAGGGGCGCTCACCCCGCGGGCTCCCCCAGTAAGCCGCTGTCCCCCAGACACTAAACACACGTCCACCCAATACCTGCTCCAAGTGCAAAACGGGGCTGGGGACTGGTGATGCCCCAGGGAACAAGGAGAACGCGGCCCCTATCCCTCGGGAGGCCTGTGCTGGTGACTCCCAGTCCGGGAGACACTTCAGTCCACTGGGGAGCTCCAACAAAAATCCCAGTGCTGGTGCCTCCCACTCAGAGATCCGATCCAACTGTTTCCACAAACTCTCCCAGTGGTTCTAGCATCCCAGGGAGAGCCAGACAGGAAGCAAGTGCACCCCGAGCTCTGCCGTGTGTCAGGGACTCACAGGAAGCTGAGTGAGAACACAGTGTGTAGGGGACCACCAGGTCGAGAGGTGGGGTCTGCTCCGGGACTCCAGTGGGCATAAGGGGGTCCTCGTGTGGGACAGCAGTGCAGTCTCCTGGGCCACATCGGCTACCCTGCAGACCCCCGGCGCCCAGGCCTGGTGCCCCAGCTGGCAGAGGCTGTCTGTAGCCAGCTCCATGCCCAGCCCACCCCAATACCCCGCACACGTGGTGATGAGGCCCCGGCCATTCTGGAGCGGCTGCTGAAGCACATGTCCTCCTGTCGTCTGCACTGCCGGCCCCAGTGCTTGTCCCACAAGGTCAGCAGGCTTGAAAGGAAGAGCTCCATGGCGGAGAGGTGGAGATGGGCTTGGAGCAGCGTGTGGCCCACTGAAGGTTGCACAGCTAAGAAGTGGACGTGGAGCCCTCTGTGTCGCTCGCCCGCTGTGCCCCATGGCCCCCCACCCCTCCTCCTGCATGAGGAAACCGAACCCGGCAGAGCACGCACATGAGGCAGGGGTGTTCGTGCCCCCAGACCAGCCCCTTCCTGGCAAGCTGGGCAGAGCCGTGATGCTCTCTCTCGGAACATGGAGGGCTGCAGTCTCGCGCCCCATCAGGGAGTCACAGAGGTTCCTGCCCACGGGGACCCCGGTTACTATAGTAACCCGATGTAGTTCTTTATTATAGGGCGGATGGTTTTCATTTCCTGTTTGAAGAGTGTGGCCAGCAGTCACGTTGCCATGGCTTGGCCCGTTGGTGGCAGTTAGGAGCAGAGGGGACCCACTGAGCAGCCATTTAGGGCTTTTCTGTGTCTGCAGATGGTGGAAAGCTGTGTCTGGAAGGCTAACCCCAAGCCCCGGCTCAGCTGCACTGGGGAGGGTGGGAGGGGTGTGCCGGCGGGACGCTGGGCTGATGAGTACCTCTCCTAGCTATGGGTCACACCTTCCTCACGAGCCCCGATGAGCCCCGCTGGCCCCACAGTGCCTTCTAGTTCCCCTTGTGGAATAGCTCAGAGCTGTTCTGTTTAGCCTGGACTCTCAGGTGGGACCTCCTTGAGGCCTGGGCCTGTCCGGTGAGTGGGCCCCATCATCGGCCATGGCGGCCACACAGCACGGGCTCACCTTCCTGGCATGGCCACAGGGGTCTCAGCTGCCAGGAGGGCGAGGGCGGTCTGTCGGCCCTGAGCGCGTCCACCTGTGGTGCTAACGGCAGTCACGGTGAAGGCCTCCGGGACGCCAGGCGGGCTTCTGGCCCCCAAGCACACGGACCCAGAGCCGCGTCACAGGGCCAGCCCGCGGCACAGCGAGGTTCGATGACATACCCAGTCACAGCGCTCCTTCACGTTGGGGTCCGGATCCTTCCCCAGGCAGTGTGGCTCCAGGGCCCTCACGGGGGACCCTCAGGTGGCTGGGGCTCCTTCTCCAAAGCCCCCCGGGGGTTTGCTGGGTAGGAAGCATGACTCGTTCATCTCCACACCCCCTCTAGGGCCGGGCAGGGGCCAGTTTGAGCGAGACCCGCCGCTCCTCCGGCACATCCTGGAAGAGCTATTTCAGGCCACGGGCGGGGGAAGCAGTCTGGAGAGGCCAGCAGGCCTGAGTGCACAGGGGGGCCCCCCAGAGCGCCCCCAGACAAGCCGCCGCCCCTCTAACGGCCCTGTGCTCCCGCCAGCTCTTCGTGATCGACAACGGCGCGGATGACTGGCGCATCGCCATGACCTACGAGCGGATCCTGCACATCAGCCTGGAGATGCTGGTGTGCGCCATCCACCCCGTCCCCGGCGAGTACAAGTTCTTCTGGACCGCCCGCCTGGCCTTCTCCTACGCGCCGTCGCGGGCGGAGGCCGACGTGGACATCATCCTGTCCATCCCCATGTTCCTGCGCCTCTACCTGATTGCGCGCGTCATGCTGCTGCACAGCAAGCTCTTCACCGACGCCTCGTCCCGCAGCATCGGTGCGCTCAACAAGATCAACTTCAACACGCGCTTCGTCATGAAGACGCTCATGACCATCTGCCCCGGCACGGTGCTGCTGGTCTTCAGCATCTCGCTGTGGATCATCGCTGCCTGGACCGTGCGCGTCTGTGAAAGGTAGGCGCGCTCCTGGGGACTGGGGTGTACACACACACGCGCAGGCTGGAGGACCAGCAGGTGCCCCCATGCCCGGTTGGGGAGAGGAGACGGGGGGGCGGGGCGGGGGTGCGGCCAGGTGAGCGGGGAGCTGGGCGCAGTCCAGGCCTCTGCAAACTGCTGGGCTCACGTGCTCTGTGTCATTGCTCGCTCTTTCTCACGGCGACACTTGCCAATTCTGCATCATCCCTTCCCCTCACCAGCATCTTCAAGCCTTCGACAAGGCCTATAGTAAGGAATCTGGTTTAGTTTGTTTAGTCCAGATAGTCTCATAAGTATTCACCCCAAAACCCTTTTCATTGTACGCTATTGAGGGGTGGGTCCCCAGCGTGCAGTCCACACACCAGCACACACCAGCACACCACACACATCGGTATCATTGGGAACTTGTCAGGACGTGGAACTCAGGCATCATCCCAGAGCTACTGGTAGAATTTGCTAACAAGGTCATCTGGTGATCCGCGTGCAACTAAAATTTTGAGAAGCTCGATGCAGCAGGAGCATACTCTGCGAAACACCATTTCAGGAGCTGGTGCTGGGCAAGTGGGAGGACGTGGCCCGTGGAGACCCACCCATACTGCGGAGCGCGGGCCCTTGAACTGCCTTCCCTGAGCCTCACAGTCCAGACGAGGCCCCTCCCTCCACCGACCTCCCCGCGCTGCCCTTGGTGACTCCTGTCCCTCTCCAGCTAGCCCTGGGTATTCAACCTAATCTGATTTCCCATGTGGAGTCTGAACACATCTGGATTCTCTCCCTAAGTTGCTGTGAGGCCTCGGGCAAGTCCCTGAACCTGTCTGGGGCTCAGGGTCCTTGTTTTGAAATGAGGATCTCTCAAGAAGGAAGGAGGAGAAGTTTGCTTGACAGGAGTTACTTTGATTACGTGGGGAGGCCGGGCAAGACCCTGGGCGGTTTGCGCGGACCCGGCGGCGCCCCTCAGTCTGCTGACGGCCGTGTGGCCAGTCTTCCAGCACGCGTCCCGGCAGAGACAGAGCAAGAGAGACAGGGTGGAGGAGAGTTAGCTGAGAACTTCTCCTGTGTGTGTGTTGAGCCAGATCCCCCTGTTTGGAGATGTTCTGTTTGCAGGTAAATGTCCAGCAGACACACAGTCAGATCAAGAGGGGTCCCTTCTGCAGCCACAAGGACCCCTAAGCAGGACAGGGTGGCCCTGCAAGCCGGTGCAGGGTGGGGACACACTTCTTGTGTGCAAAGGCCCGGAGACTCGTAATACCCTCCTCCTCGGAACCCCGCCTTGTGGCAGCTGAGCCTGCAGCATCTGCTCTTGGGGGGGGTTGGGGGGGCTTCATGAGCCTTTCCCGGGTGAAACCTGGTGCTGGATTCCAGCCTGAAATCCCTTGACGTACTCCGGGCTGAGCAGCATTGTGCCGGTCACTATACCTCTCTGGACCCCGGTTCTGTCCCTGCAAGCTGGGGTCGTGGTCCCCGCCTTCCAGGCTTTGTTGCTGGAAGAAGTGAGGGAGCGTGTGGGCCTGCCCGCTGCGGGGCGGCGAGGGTGGACATCGGCCGTGGCGACGGGGAGCTTGTGGTAACTGTCAGGAGTTCTGCGGTTCTTCGTGGAGGGGAACCAGCCGGTCCTTCCACAGGCAGGGCCCCGCCTCGCTGTTCTGCTTTCTGGTTGACTGGAGCTGAGTCTTCCAACAACCATGATCGAATTTCCAAATCCCTTAGGGTGTTTGGACTCTCCCACGACTCACATCACGCCCTCTTGGCGTCTACGCTCACGCCGCTGTCCGGGCGAGCCATGCACTGAGCGCAAAGTGTCTGCGAGTGAGTGTCATGGTTTACTGAAACTGCCATAAGGTGGGGACCATTTTTTACCCCAAAACAGGCACGCTTCCAAGCGTGTAGTTTGCAAAGCTCTCCGTTACCTTTCACTTGGCGTTGACCCGCCCGCCAAGGCCTCTGAGCAGAGGCTGGGTTGCCACTCCCTGCAGCCCATCGGGCCTCTGCCCACAGTCCCAGCAGAGCCCGAGAGTCAACGAGCAAATCCCCGTCCTCGTGCCGGTCCCCCTTGTCCTGTGGAAAGGCCCTTCGACCAAACGGCTTCCGTCCTGGCGGAACCCGAGGACGTCACAGCCTCGGTGGGTGTCATTGTCCCGCAGGTCCTGGGTGGCATGCCTTCTGAGGGTCACCTCTGTTGCTGTCCATCGGCCAGAGGTAGAGGCGCCGTGACTGTTCCCTCCTTAGAACTGTGGAAACACAAGCAGAGGCCCCAGGTCGCAGGGTCAGGAAGTGCAGAGTCAGTTTGAACCTGGAGCCTGTTTGTCCCCCAACCCCCAATGGACACTGGAACTTACAGGGTCGCTGTGGCCTGGACTCTCCCGGGGGCTCCCCGGCCAGCGAGTCTCACGGTCGCTCAGGCTGGCGCTTGGACTGAGGCCTCTGCTGTCTGTGCCCTTGCCCTTAATTGCTGTCTTTGGAGCTGACTCCCTGGTAAATTCACACACGACCGCCGTGTGCCCCCCCCACCCCCTGCATGCCCACGCTGGACCACTGGCCTTCCTGCAGGGGCTGGTGATGGCCGGGCCCCTCCCCTGAACAACCCTGGCTGAAGGGAGCAGCCTCAGCCAGGTCAAGACCGGAGTCCGGGGCCACAGGCATCCAGGCCCGGTCCCTTGTGAGTGTGAAGGCCCAGGCCCTGGCCCCTCACCTCCTGCAGGACGGTCCCTGCAGGGCCTTCCCGGCTCCAGGGCCCCTGAAGGGTCGCCCCAGGCCTCCTCTGGCTGCCTGGTGCTCCACCGTTCCCTCTGCGCGCCCCCCCCGGGACCCCCGGGGGCTGAGCTGAGAGCAGCCCAGTAAAGCTCCTGGTGAGACTCTCGGGAGTGTGACCTCCAGACCTGTGAAAGGCGTGTCAGTAAGCATGGCTCCTGCGGCTCAGGGAAGCACTTCTGCTACCGTGACCAAGCAGTTTCCTTTGGAATCCAGTGGGGAGGGTCCCTGTCCTTTCCCAGTACGGGGGGGCGGGTAGAGACCTCGACACAGGAGCCACTTGAGCACAGGCTGGACAGAAACTGGATGCGGGGCTGCTCTGGGGGGATGGCAGGCCAGGCAGGGGGCGATGCGGGCAAGGGGGCCTGGGTGTGGCTCGGCGGACCCGAGGAAGGCTTTGGCACCCACGACGACACAGAGGGTGTGTGACCTGCACAGGCCCACCTAGCAGCACAACGGATTCTGGAACATTCCCGCCTGCTGATGCCCAGAGTTTGCTCCCGTGCGGGCACCCTTCGCCAGCCTGGACTCCTCTCTGGTTGTGCATGTGCTTCTGAAGTTGCTATGGAGACCCCTCTCCAGCGAGACGCATTTTAGAAGGCATTTCTCATATCTTAGGTTGGCTTTTATGTGACAGTTAGGGTTTTTCACGTTTCTGAGGAAGGAGAGGGAGTGAGCGGTCACGCGGTGCGTCTGCCCCGGGGAGGGCGGGGGCAGCGCAGGCATGTTTCCCGGAGCCCAGAGCAGCTTCCATCCTGCGCTGCAGGCCTGCCCGTTGGCCCTCCGCGTTCTCGGGGATTCTCCTGGCCGCACGCCCGCCTCCCACGGACCTCCTAGAGCCCATCCGAGGAAGCTCCTCATTAACCCTGGTCACGCGCGGCAGGTTGGCTGCGGAGAGCCCTGCCCCGGGCGGCGGGCTGGGGAAGTGGGCTTTCCTGCTGCCTCCCAGACGAAGGCGTGTCTCCCCGCAGGCGGCAGAAAGGCCTCACAGAACAGGGAGAAAGCATGCTGGCTTGTGACCCCAAGGCAGGTTTTGTAAAGCACCTCCAGCCTGTTTAATGGGATCCCTTCAGACTCCCGGCCCGCGGCTCCGAGCTCCGCACACAGCCAGCCCGCCAGGAGGCCTCTGAATTTTCGTCAATTTCTACATATCGGTATTTTCATGAGAAACTGGGTTCTGGAGGCCCTGCCCCCAGAACCGGAGGAAACGGCGTCTGGCGCCTTCTTCCTCTTGCCCACAGCCACCTTTCCTGTTCCAGGATCAGCAGAGGCCTCTTTCCTCTCCCCTTGTGGCCCGCGTCCCGGACAGCTACCTCGCTCTGGTCCGCGCCATCTGGAGCCAGGAATTGAGGAGAGCCCCCTCCTCTGCCTCTCCTCCCCCCACACCCTGACCACCTCTGGCAGGGGGGCGCAGTCTGCAGTGGGAGCCACGGTGTGGGGTGACCCGAGCTCCCAGGCCGAGCCCACGTGGTGGACGGAGCTGCAGGCAGGTCGCACGTTTGTCCTGGGCCCCTCTGGTCAGAGGCACGGGCACACCGAGCTCCACTGGGACGGTGGGAGGACGTGACCAGAGCTTCTAGTCACAGTTACTGTTATTACAAAACTTAAGATTTAAAACAAACCAAAAAACATGTATTTATTTATTTATTTGGGAGCGAGAACGCTGGGAGGGGGAAAGGCAGAGGGAGAGGGAGACACGCAGCTTCCCCACCGAGTCTGGGGCCCCAGGAGCAGCTCGATGAGAGGCTCCCTCTCGCGACCCTGGGGCCGTGACCCTGCGGCCGTGACCGAGACGAAATCAAGAGTCAGGAGCTCAAGCAGCTGAGCGGCCCCGCGGGCGTCCCTCGGAACTGGGGCCCTCGTGCGTTTCACAGCGAGCGGACAGCAGCACGCGAGCGGCTGGCACTGAGCGCACACGGGGCAGGACGGCCGCTCAGCGTCCTCGTGCTAACAGGCGTGCGTGGAGCCCAAAGCCTGCCGACCGCTGCTCTGGGGTCCCCCAACACCCGCTGGTGAGGACGGGGAAGGTACCCGCCATGCTGGGTGAAGCCTGCCTCCAGCTGAAGGAAGGAGTCGTCAGCAGCCCTGGTGGCAGGGGCAGCCGGGGGTGCGGGTACCAGGTCTGGGCAGGACCCCCTAACGGTGCGGCATGGTGAGTTCCCGGCAGAGCGTGGGGGGAATCTGTCCCGGGACCCCAGGAACCAGACCCATGGACTAAGAAAGAGGAGAGTGATGGCAGATGTGGGACAGTGCGTCATCCGGAGAGCGGGGCGTGGGGGGCAACGCCAGAGGCTCTCTGCCAGGGACGGACGAGGGAGCAGACATGAAAGCGAACCGTGTTGGTTCACAGAAGCACAGAGTTCCAGAAAACTAAAACTGTTTTAGCACAAAGAAGATTCACTTTGGAGGCACTGAGTGTTTTAGAATGTGGACTGCGGAGGATGCACTTAAAAGTTCTCTCCGAATGTAGAGCAGGACACAGAGAGGAGAGGTGGACGACGGGTCAGACCTGGAGGCTCCAGAATCAAGGCTAAACCCCGGAATGAGAGGTATTTGGAGGAAGAAACTGGGCTGTTCGGATAACAGCATAATCAAAGACAAGCACCCAGAAAACTTCTCTGGAACTGGCAGCCCGGGTGGGGGGTGGTGATTAAGATTAGGCGGATGGAAACAGCGGTTCTCAGTCACACAGGGATGCAAAGTCACACCTAAACATCTCCTAATAGACTCTTTTTCTGGAAAATTTACTGAACCTAAAGGTTAAGCAAATCCTAGGACACAACAGGCAGCAGGAAGCAGACCTTCCTCAGGAACCGAAGTTGCAGACATCGCTGTCACTCCTGTGGGAAAACAAGCACAAAACTCATCCTGAGAGTTTTGTGGGCTCAGAAGGTAAACGAGCTGCATGTTTTGGGGAAAGAATCACGTTAAGGTCTTCATGCAATGGCGTGCAAGTAGGATGGGTGCGCAGCCAGGGAGACCTGAGATCCGGGTCCGCCAGCCACAAGGGCAAAACCGAATTCTAACGTCAAACAAAATGTAGGCTCTGGAGAGAGCAGGTGTGTGATAAAAGATTCCATAACGATTAGAGAGTTGCAAAGCCCCAGATTAAAGAGTTGGGAGAAGGCTAAGAAAGCTTAATAAAAGTATGCTAAAATCATCATGTTAGGTGGAAGAGAATGTTAAAAGCCTTATCAATTTTTTAAACCTACAGGCAACCAGGTAGAAGTTTTGAAGTGCGACAGTAGAATAAGTAGCAGCACCAGCAAGCTTTATTTCATTTAACCTGCACCCCAGCTCCGTGAGGTAGGGGGCCACTGTGGTCTCCACTTCCCATGGGAGGGAACTGAGGCAGGGAGAGGTCAAAGCAGCACGCCGGGTCCCAGAGCTGGGGACTGACAGACCCGAGACCCCAGAACCCCTGCCTGAGAGCCCCACTTTTCCCTACCTTGGGAATGTGCACTGTCCACATTCCTGGGGGAGACACACAGCGGCAGAGACAGAAAGACAAAAGAAGTAGGAAAAATGTTAAAACACAGAAAACATGAAAGAAGATGAGAACAAACAAACTTGGAATTTATAACAGTCGACATAATTGAGTTTTCCTTCCCTGTTAGAAGGCAGTGTCTCTCAGGATGGGATTTAAAAGCAAAATTTGATTTCATGCTGTTTACAGAAGAGGTTCCTAAAGTGGAAAGACCTAGAAAAATAAATGAATAGCAGAGATTTATTAGGGAAATACAAATGGCAATTGACTAGAAGTCCTTGTTTTAAACCAACTTGAATTCAAAGCAAAAAGCATTAAATGGCCCAGAAGAACCATTTAATATGGATAAAAGTACCATACACAGTGAGCTGTGAACTTTTACGCAAAAATAAATAAGGAGCTCGAGACCTGAATTGTTAACTGTTTTAATAATTGATAAATATTGAACTTTGTAGCCCATAAACAAATAATATATCTTCTTTTTAAGCATTCATGAAACATTCACAAAAAATCAATCAACTTCTTGGCCACACATTTCAAAATATCAGAAAATATCTTCAGACATATTTCCTAACCACAAGGCCATAAAAATTCAATTAAAAGGAAACTTTAGGGGACCTTTTAAAGCAAGCTCCTCAGCTACACTTGTCCAAAAAAGAATTATTCAAAACCACCATTAAAGACAATTTTAAAAATTATAATGACTCTGTGTATCCAAACTGATAGTGTGACCTAAGTAGCACATATAGGAAAATATCCTGAAAGTTCTTTATTTAAAAAAAGTCAGCATGAAAAATAAATAGAATAAATTGAAATTCGCTAGGAGAACAAAATTATAAGACAGGAGTTAATAAAGTGAAAAACAGAATCCATACATCCAAGTGATAGCAGCTTCCAATAAATTTATTTTTTTAAAAAGATTTTATCTATTTACCCGACACATAGAGAGAGAGAGATCACAAGCAGGCAGAGAGGCAGGAAGAGAGAGGAAGAGAGAGGAGGAAGCAGGCTCCCCGCCGAGCAGAGAGCCCGACGTGGGGCTCGATCCCAGGACCCTGAGACCATGACCTGAGCCGAAGGCAGAGGCCTAACCCACTGAGCCACCCAGGCGCCCCAGCTTCCAATAAATTTAATCAAGAAAAAGCTATGGGATGCCTGGGTGGCTCAGTCGGTTAAGCGTCTGCCTTCGGCTCAGGTCATGATCCCAGGGTCCTGGGATAGAGTCCTACATCGGGATCTGCACAGTGGGGAGCCTGCTTCTCCCTCTGCCTGCTGCTCCCCTTGCTTGTGCTCTCTCTCTGACAAGGAAATAAAAAATCTTAAAAAAAAAAAAAAAAGCTAGAGGGTGCCTGGGTGGCTCAGTGGGTTAATTGCTGCCTTCCGCTCAGGTCGTGATCTCGGGGTCCTGGGATCCAGTCCCACGTCGGGCTCTCTGCTCAGCGGGGAGCCTGCTTCCCTCTCTCTCTGCCTGCCTCTACGTCTACTTGTAATCTCTCTCTGTCAAATAAATAAATAAATAAATCTTAAAAAAAAAAAGCTAGAAAACACAAAATTAGGAATTTTAAGGGGGGAGTAAGTACTGATTCTGAGGATGTTTTAGTAAATGACAGCAGCTTCACTGTATTGAGAGGGAAGACCACTGAGAGGCACTTTGCTGGATGGTAAAATGTATTATAAAACCAAAGTAATTAAGTCCCTGGGGCATTACGGGAAAAATCAGTAATAAGAGATGCATGAATCCTAATGCAAAAGCCCCCAATTAGCCCTACTGCGTAAGCACCCAGCGATGAGCAGGAAATCCAGTGGAGATTTCGCGGCAGCGTGCCTGGGGAGACAGGGTTAGAGATTTGGGTGAAAAATCAGATCCGAGCCGCCTGCCACCGGCTACC
The DNA here is from genome assembly GCF_902655055.1 of Lutra lutra. Lineage (NCBI taxonomy): Eukaryota > Metazoa > Chordata > Mammalia > Carnivora > Mustelidae > Lutra > Lutra lutra. The sequence goes on from NC_062292.1 coordinate 69,082,361, forward strand.
GACGGAAGTCCAGGTGGGTTAGAGGCAGACGTGACCGCGGCAGCCCCAGCGAGTCCCGGAAAGCCGCGACCGTTTCCTCCGTCCTGCGACGGGAGGGAGCGCGGAGGCCCGGGGGCCGCGCAGGAGGCGACGGTCGCTCGCGCCCGGGACCACTGTCCACCCCGTCCTCCAGGAGACACACGGGTTCCAAGGAAGCGAACGTTACCGCAGGGAAAATGCGCGCAGCAAACGCGGTGGGAGCGACCGTCCCCGCTGGCGAGGCCGTCGGTTAAATAGAGACCAAAGGTCGCACGGGACACGGGAGCCCTGGAAGCAGCACGGACGGCCTCGCTGGTCCCCGCGCCGCGGCGAGGACCACGTGCGGCCTCCGCTCCGGGCGGGACCCGGACGCACACGGGGCGCTCGCGGGAGAAAGCGGCGGCTGCTGCCCCGCGGTCGCCCCTCCCGCAGGGGCAGGAGGAGGGGCCGCCCCAGGTCGACCGGCGGACCCGGGCCTTCGCGAGTTTGCACCGTCAGCCGGCGGCGCTCCGGGACGCTCTCCCGCTGCGACCATCAAGGGACGTGGAGGCCCCTCTGCCCGCGCCCCGCCCGGGGCTGCAGAACCAGACGCCGAACGAAGGGTCACACGCGCCCACGGGAGCGCGAGCGTCGGAAGTCGGAGGCGGGACAGGCGTGGACGGTGTTCGGAGGAGCAGGACTGACGCGAACCCGGCGGCGCCCAGTTCAAACCCGCTCGGACGCGTCGGCAAAGCTCGGAAACGCGCGTCCTGCGCGTCTGCGGGACGTTACGCGCGGTTCCCCCCGACGTTCCGCTGTGTTTCCTGAAAACGCTCGACTTTCGGGCCCGTGTTTAGTCTTTTTTTTTTTTTTTAAGATTTATTTATTTATTTATTTGACAGACAGAGATCACAGTAGGCAGAGAGGCAGGCAGAGAGAGAGAGAGGAGGAAGCAGGGTCCCGCTGAGCAGAGAGCCCGACGCGGGGCTCAATCCCAGGACCCTGAGATCATGACCCGAGCGGAAGGCAGCGGCTTAACCCACTGAGCCACCCGGGCGCCCCCCGTGTTTAGTCTTTAATGGAAAGAGACGGCAGGTGCTTTTCCTCCCGCCGCAAAACCGCTGTCGGTCCCGCGCAGGACCCGCCTTTTCGGTCCGCAGACCCCGGAAAGCGAGGTCGCGGCTCTCGGTTTCCTTGTAACGTTTCTCGGTCGATGACGCATCCCCCCCCACCCCCGTCCTGCCTGTCGGTCGGCGGCCCTGGAGGCCCCGGAGGCCTCCGTGAACCGGCGAGTCCTCTCCCCCGGGGGTGCGCGCTTGCCACCCCCCGACGGCGGGACGCGGGGCGTTCCTGGGAGGACTAGAGCCCGTGTCTGCGCAGGTGGAGTCTGCAGGTGCGCTGTGACCCGACGCACGGCTGCGGGGTCTTCAGCACCGGCCGGGGCCGGCCGGACACTCGCCAGTGTGGACCGGTGGTTCCGCAGCGACGAGCTGCTGGGAGCGCGGACAGGTGGGGGCCCGAGGGTGGGGTCCGCAGGGCCGGGGCGGGTGGGGGGGTGCGGTTTCCGTGCGCTGCGGGATGCAGGGTGCGCGGTGAGGTGGCGCCCGCCCCTGGATGGTCAGCAGGGACTTGGGGCCGGGCCTCTGCTCCGGGGCTGCCTCCCTTTCCCGGCCCCAGCAGCCCACCTTCAGGTGTCAGGTGCTTGTGGGACGCTGCCCCATCTTTACTCCTCTACAGCCCACTTTCTGTCTTGCCTCTTCCCCGTGCGCAGTGATTTTGTGCTCTCTGACACTTAAGCATGAAAAGGCTTTGTGGCGGGTGTATCTGTGCTTTTATATTAAATAACAGTATGTTACTTACACGGTGGCCGATGGCACCTCTCAGGAGAGTGAAGACCTGGGGAGATGACGACAGTCTGTAAAGTCAGCGTCCCGAAGCGCAGAGTTTGGAACGCGGGTGCAAAGTTGCCCATTTTTCCAGCCAAGCCAATCCCCAAATCATTCCAGCCTGGGTCGCACTACACCCTGGGTTTCCCTGACCTCTCTGCTGGGAAGGCTCAGGGGTTGTTTGGGACGGGAGTTTGCCTTCCGAAAACCAGTGTAAAAGCCAGCCTCCTCTCTCCAGCCGGGAAGGACATGCAAGCCCCCACACGCTGCGTCTCTGAGAGAGGAGGCCCTAGGGAGCTGGCCTGAATGACCATCATCCCGATTCTGCCCTGAGTAGCACACAGCTGGTCTGTGGGGTTGGAGGGAAGCCGCAGGACTCTTACAGGGAGGCCTAAGGGCCTCCGGCTTCACTCTTACCCCCAGGGCCCGTGGAGGAGGACACAGGACCACAAGGCCTCTGAGTGAGCGAAGGTCAGGAAAGGGAGAGGTTCCTGGAGGCCACGTCAGCCACAGCTATGTGTGGGCTGGCATTAGTTAAGACAGGAAAACTGCGTTCTGTCAGCTTTTCCACTTTGGGTTGTTCTGTCTGTCCCCGGTGACCCCACTGTGCCCTGCATCTCTAGGGCAGGTGCCCACCAGCAAGGGACGGGGCCTCAGCCACAGGCCTCCGAGCGCTCGGTGGCCCAGGATGGGTCAGTGTGCTCTCCCCACCACCCCCGCACCGCCACCCACCCTGCCGTGGAGCCCTGTGGTCCGCCCCCCCCCCCACTCCCACCACTGCCTCGGGGTACATTTTCACGGGATTTCCTCCTTCCATTTAATACAGACCCCCCCCCCATCCCCTGAGATTTGGCCACAGGCCCTCAGAGGCTGAGCTGGGAAGGAATCGGACAAGAACACATTCTACTCCAAATGGCACCTCCCTGCACACACTCCCCTCTGCGGGCTCCCTCCTCATCCCTGCACTGCCTGAGCCACATCCAGCGAGAACCCACAAACCCTAACACCTGGTCGCGCTGCTCTCCCAAGAGGCCCCTGGGAGCTGCCCTCCAGCAAGTCCCCACTGGCTGCCCCATGAAAGGAGGGGCACGAAGCCTAGGGAGCAAAACTCCTTTTGGAAATTTTAAATCTGCTTCAGCTGAGCCCACAGACAGCAGTGTGAATGCATAGAGGCTGAGTCAGAGATGGACGTGGCCTGAACTTGGGGCGAAGGACAGTCTGGGTCCTGGTCGTACATGTACTTAACGTGACCAGAGTCAGCTTCGACTGGACACGCCCTGGGACGGGGAGCTCACCACCTCCAAAGACAGCTCTGACCTACAAGTACCTTCCAAATGTTGGTTAAAATTAAACTCCTAGTGGTTTGTGACTTGGGTCCCAGCTGTTTTTTGCATCAACACAAAAGAAAGTCAAGCAACACAGGTTGGTGGTTAAACCATCCCCATCTGGGCAGATGTGGTCTTGGGCCTTGCTGGGGTGGGCTCTTAGTGGCGGGCAACCCTGTGGGTAAGCTAGCCTTAGGACATCTGGGAAAAGGGAGAACTTGCAGAAAGCCCCTCGCAGAGAGTACAGTGCTTAGCACAGTATGAACTCCGAGGGAAGCAGGTTGATGTCCCCTCTTCCCCTGGGGGCCCTAAATACCGAGAACCTGTCTAATCTTCTTGAAATAAATGGTGTCTGCTCCTTGGACAGGTCCTCCCAGGGCTCTGTTCCCATCAGACTGCTCTTTCCTCTTCATCCTCCTTCCGGGTCATCTGTGTCCCCACCAAGTGGGGACCCCAGACTGAATCCAGTGACCCATGTGTTAGGCAACCTCCCATCTTTTTTTAAAAAGATTTTGTTTATTTGAGAGAGAGAATGAGCCAGTCAAGGGGAAGCAAAAGAGGGAGAAACAGCCTCCACTGAGCAGGGAGCCTGAGGCGGGGCTCGAACCCAGGACCCCGAGATCATGACCTGAGCTGAAGGCGGACGCTCGACCAACTGAGCCACCCAGGCATGCCATTATTCTCCCTTTAACGCAGCGTGAGAGCGGCCCATGGGAAGGGCCCAGGCCCCCAGAGCAGGCTCTCCGGGCTGGAAACTGTGGAGGGAGACCCAGGGTGGCTCATCCCTGTTCAGGGCTTGCTCTTTTGACAGCCCCGCTGCCTGGCACGGCCCACCACAGGACAGGAGCCACGGGTGAGGTCAATGCCAGAAGGCTCTCGATGTCCAGATGCTCGTGTCCTGCTCCCAGCTTTAGCAAGGGCTGGGGGTCTAGCCTGGGGGTCCACCTCTCTGCCTCGGCTCTCCCTTGGATAAATGCAATAGTTTATCTGGCCAACGGCCTGAGCACTGGGTGCTGAGCTCTCCTCCCAGGCTCTTGGGACCATCCTTCCAGTTCGTCCTCCACCCGCTCTGTGTCCCTGAACTGGGCTTGCTAAGTCTCTGCCACCCCCAGCGAGCCCACCCCCTGGCTCACACATTTGCGGCGCCTCCCAAGCCCCTCCCCTGAGCGGTGATGCTCTACTGTGAACAATTTGCTAAATAGTAATGACATTAATCACAATGAGTCCAGCTGCTCACCAGGCGCTGTGTTAGGGGTTAAGTACACTCAGAAAATAAGACAGGGCTCCTTCCTCGTGGAGAGTCTATCGGGAAAACTGATAGGAACCAATAAGCGATTGCAGGTTTCTCCTGCATACTGCAAAGGAGTTAAACACAAGGTCGCAATGACCTTTTTTGGTAAGCAGTGGGGTTGGAGAGTGAGCCTACTCGGCTGGGACCTCCCTGGAAAGTCATTCTAGGGAGGGTGTGTGTCCACTGGGACCTGAGGAGCCATTTATGGACCATGGGGGTGAGCTTTCCAAGAGGAGGGAATGGCATGTGCAAAGGCCCTGGGGTGGTGAAGAGTGCAGAGTGTAGAGTCACCTGAAGGACAGGAAAAGGACCAGCGTGTGGCTGTGGCAAGGCCTGGGCCACAGAGAGGGCGGGAGGCCCATGATGGTAGGGGTGGGGGACCGGGTGTGTTAAGGGGTCGTAGCCAAGGGCTCTGGGAGCTTCTGAAAATGCTTAGCTAGAAGGTCTGGCTCATTCTAAGAGTGGCACCTCTAGGCAGAAAACCCGCTGGGGAAGAGGCCCCGGGGAGAAGAGCTCCACGCAGTCATGGCGGGGAGAGGAGGCAGGCGAGCACTCCAGGACCTCCTGATGGTGTCACGGTGAATCACAGTATTTTCTTTCTTTCTTTTTTTTTTTTTTAAAGATTTTATTTATTTATTTGACAGAGAGAGATCACAAGTAGACGGAGAGGCAGGCAGAGAGAGAGAGAGAGAGGGAAGCAGGCTCCCTGCTGAGCAGAGAGCCCGATGCGGGACTCGATCCAAGGACCCTGAGATCACGACCTGAGCCCAAGGCAGCGGCTTAACCCACTGAGCCACCCAGGCGCCCCCGAATCACAGTATTTTCTCATGCTGTCTCAGACTTCAAGTCTCCATTCAGAATCGTCAGGCTGCCTCTAATTTCTCTCTGCTAGTCTGTGTTTGTCTTCTTTTTCTCAAGAGCTTTCTCAGTTAGTGCTAGCTTTTGGCAGCAAGGGGCAGGAAATCCAAAATAACAGAAGTCTCTTCGTTATGCAGAAGGGGACTGGACAGGGTCAGTCAGAGCCGGGAGCCGTGCCCCAGAGCGTGAGGGACCCAGGCTCCTTCGCTCTTGCTGCCCTGCCAGCCTTGGGTCATGGTTCTTCCTCAGAGCTCAAGAAGGCTGCAGGAGCTCCAGCCATCCCATCTACTGCCTATGCTGCAGGAGGGAGGAAGGGACAAAATCAGAGTGCTTTTCTTTAAAGACATTTCCTGGAAGTAACACAGGTCATTTTCATTTGCCTTCACTGGTCAGTTGCCCGGATGGAAAATAGTCTGTGTTATGAATCACCGTTGCTCGTTCCTGGGTTCTTTTACTGCTGAAGACGGGGAGGAGGGCCTTTGGGCCATTAGTATCTCTTACACTTGAAACCGTCCACCAGCCCTGCCCCCATGCCGCCCTCCCTACAGCTCTATTCAGGAGCCGAGCCCTGCGGTTCTTATTCTGTGATACCCTTGTGTAGCGTCTTCTCCGGCCCCGTCCCTGAGGCAGAGCTCTGCCGTCGCAGGCGGGACTGTCAGAGTAAGTGCTCTAGCTTCAGACCGTACTCCCCCGGGTAGGTCCTGTTACCCCTAGAAACTTCTATCGCTCCCCTCGGAGAGGAGTCCACACCCCCCACGTCCGCAGCAGGGCCCTGGGCAGTCTGGCCCTTGTCCGCCCTTGACAACACCGGCGTGGTTCCGTTTCATAACGTTAGTGCGCTCGCAGCAGCACCTCGCGATGCTAAACTCACAGCTCCTTATGTGCAGGACAGAGGGCGGCGGCCCCCGAGCCAGAAAGCCCAGACTCGCAGCCGGGCTTGACCGTGAACCGCGCTGTGGGGCCATGGGTGAGTCACTTCCCCTCTGTTAACTAAGACAAGTGCCTGGGCCTGGAGCTGGATCCTGACAAGCAAGGGGTCCTTTCTGTCCCTGGGTCTCGTGCTTCCGACCTGTGGGTTGGAACTGCAGCGGCCCCTGCCCCAGAGGGTTATGAAGCGTGAAAGCTGGGGAGGCCAAAAACTCCAGGTCCCAGCGGCCCTGGGAGGGGAGCAAGTCCCCATTTCAGGGGGTTAGGGCCTGGCAGCTCAACCAGGCTCCATGACCTGTCCTGTCCCCCGACTTGCGGGGTGGTGGAGACCTGGGACCTTGGGGTCCTGAGGGCCTGCTGCACGGCTCTCGGGTGTTAGTAAAATTAGGGGCTTGTCTGCTGTGACCATGTTGGGGCCAAGGGAGAAAGAGCAAAATGTGAAAGAAAATGTAGGTTCTTTCTCAGTTTGGGCTGTGAAGTCGCCTTGGAGTTTGCGTGAGGGCGCGCGCTCTGGGACCTGGACGAGGTGCGGCTGGTGCTCCCGGAACGCTGGTTTCTCGTGGGAAGCCGCGTCCTGTTGGCAGGCCCGGGGAGCGTGGCCTGTCGCCTCGAGTGCACACGTCAGCTTAGCGGGTGGGGGGAGCTGGAGACTGGCTGACATTTTTTGAGAACGTGTGTGTCAGAATTAATAAAGCAAACACTTACATCGTCACACTTCCGGAGTTCAGTAAACGTGAGTGGAGTTAACCGGGTGGAGATTTATAATTATTTTGTCAAGCTTAACACACAAAACCACCCCCACTTAGTTACCAGCATCCTTAGTTTGTTTTGTTCCTGTTTATAATTTAAACCGTGGCTTTTATTTATGGATAAATGTGTCTTGAGGCTTTTCATTAATTTAGAAATTAGACGGTACTGTCCCGAGGTTGCCAGACTGTTCCTGTGGCCGCACTGGGCCAGCTTCGGGGCTACGGGGCGGGGCGGACGGAGCCCTCGTTCACAGGTGCTGGCTCCTCGCAGCCGGCACCCTGTTCGAGGCCGGCTGGAAGCTTCTGTAGTGCTTTCTCTGGCCCGGAAGGAAGGACGGGCCCAGGGCCCTGCCAGACCTTGCTCTTCATTGTGTCCTTGTGTGTGTGACACCATTGTGTCTCGTGTGAGGTTCTCACTCTGTGGCTCTCCCCAGGCAGGAGGTGGGTGTGTAAGAGAGTGCCCCGCAGGAGGAGAGGAAGGACAGCTGTCCCGCTGTCACAGCTGGGGCCGGCTCCTGGGTCCTCCTGGCCTCCCTCGGGTCCCTTGGTGGCTGGGCAGCCACAGCCTGGCCCTCCCTGACCCACTTGGGACTCCAAGGCTCCAGAGCCCAAGGCCACTCCAGCTAACAAGTGAACAAACCTGTGTTTGGGGGAGCGGGTGACAAGGAGGACAGTGCCGACCCTCGTTTGGGGACAGTTGTGTCTCCCAGAGAGTCTGTGGGGTGTCGGGCCATCGCCCAGGGAGCGTGGATTAGAATCGCTGGCCAGGTAGACACAGAAGCTGGTGGGGGGATGGGGGTTTGGCCGCAGGAACCACCCCCATCAGCAGCCCCGGGATCTGATCCCAAAATAACCAGATAGAGGAGGCCTTCCCTCTCCTCCTCGTCTCTGCTGGTCCCAGTGAGGCAGCTTCTCCTGCTGCTGCCGGCTCCGCGGGCGCCGCCTCCGCGCCCGTCCAGAGCAGGGTCAGAGGTGCGTTGGAGTTTCCCGCAGGCTTGTTGCCGGGCAACGCGGGAGGAGCGGCTTTCGTGATCCTGCAGGAAAGGAGCAGGGCCGGCGGCGCTGCGGGGAGGAAGGAGCCAGGGCCCGGGGCCTCGCTGGGCTGGGGGGGGCGGGGAGCGGCCGGGCTGGCCTGAGGCTCAGCCTCTCCCGCCCTCCTGCAGGAAGCTGGTGCTTCAGGGGTGGAAGGTGTCTGTGAGGCTGCAGCCCCGGGGCAGGGTGGGGGGCGCAGGATCAAGGCCACCCGACTGCGTGCTCTCCCTCACAGGACGCCAAAGGCCACCTGGCCCTGAAAACACCTGGCATCTGGTGTGCGCTCGGTGCCCGGCCGCAAGCTCCCCAGAGCCTGGCAGGACGGGGGTGCGGGGGGCAGGGTGTGATCAAAGACCCCCAAACCGTAGAGCCGGAAGGGGCTGTGCAGCTCGCTCAGCAGCGTTCTCCCGTGTGACGGACGAGGACACCCGGGCCCAGAGGAGAAAAGTGAGCTGCACAGAGCCCGCAGCAAGTTGGAGAGAATCTGGGCCCCAGCCGGGGGTCTTTCTCCTGCGGCTGACCACGGGCACACGTGGCAGGTGCCCCGGGCGGAAGGAGGTAGTGGGTGGCGAGGGTCCCCAGGCTTCCTCGCCCCTTCCAGCCCCCAGCTCTTCACCTGAAAGGAGGGAGGTTTGCCATGGGAGAGGACCCTGGGCCTCCGTGACTCACAGGGACAGAGACGACCCAACAGGCAAAACACCTCCTGCCCAGGTCCTCCCCGTGAGTCCCTGTCGCTCCCTTCCTGAGAGAGTCCTGCAGCTCTGGGCTAACGGGCCCCAGGAGAAGTCCATTCTGTGACACCAGTCACCGAGACTGCCGGGAGTCCGCGTCTTCCCAAACATGGCCCGTTAGCAGCGGGGCCGGGGGCTGCAGCTCTCTGTCCTGTGTGCGCTCTGGACCAAGGCGGCGCCCTCATAGCCTGCAGCCCCGGGGCCGAGGCCCCCTCAGTTCACAAAAGAGCAGACGGACGACCAGAGGGTCATCCCCTCTGTTGCTGTGGGAGGGGAGGTGGGGCCCACCCGGGGTCGGGTGCGTGCCAGCTTTCTCCACTCCTCCAAGTCCACATGATTTCTGATGTGTTCCAGGACTTTCCATCTAATCGTGTCAGCCGAGGTCTGGGTGGTTTGGCTGAGCACAGATGGGCTTGGACCGGCCCCTGAGATCCAGCCTCCCCGAGACTGTCACTCTTGTAGCCAGAGGCCACCTCCAGAAGTCCAAGCACATGTGCCACCCGCATGCCCTAGCTAGTGGAAAGAGGTTAGAGACCGCCACACTGCACGCATCAGCAGCCGGCGGTCTGGAGAGTCCTGCAGCCCTGCCCCCTCCTCCTCTGGGTACCGGCTCTTCTCCATGGCAGGGGGGGCCGTCCAGGCAGAACTCCCACGCTTTGCCCTGGAAGCCTCTGGGCATCAGCAACAAGGCAACGTCTTCCCAGGGCACTTCTTCATCCTCTTCCTCTTTGTTCTTGGTGCCCGGGTGGGCCCCACCTCCCCTCCCACAGTAACACTGCCCAGGCAAGACAGCAGCTCTGCGCACTCCTCAACAGTTGCTCACCTGGGGAGCTGCCTGCCTTTAATTCTCTTTGGAAAGCATAACTGAGAGGAGAAACACACCCTTCTTTCTTTTGAGGCTCCAACCAGGACCACTGCCTACACAGCATTGCCCTCCAGGGGGCAGCACTCACACTGAAGTCTCCATGAATGGCACTCCCTGGAGTTGCCCAGTGTGCAACCTGTCCTGCTGAACAGGGCAGCCCTGGCTCTGTCTTGCTCCCTCATGAGGCTGGCTCATTGTGATACAGATCCAGGATCAGGTACCCACAAAAGGCTGAGTCTCTCCGGTCTCTCCGGTCAAACTCTCTGGGCCTTCACTGCCTCCAAGGCCTGACCTGATACAGTTGAGGATGGGGCTACGGAAGCAGCCCGCGCCCAGCTCACACTTTGGCTCTGCCATGTAGGTGTTTTATTCTGTGCAAGTTCCCTCATATGACTGACCCTGAGTTTCCAATTCAAGAAAACAGGAAATGACGTTAGGAATCTCATTATTGTGAAGATTAACCGAGATAATGCACATAAAGGTTGGCCCACTGTTGCCCCTGGCCAGCAGCTGACAAACAGTCATGATTATTGTTGTCTTGTAAAGTAGAGCTACATCTCCAGGCCCCCTCACCGCACAGAGGGGGTCCCAGAAATAAATTGAGATGAGAAACAGACCGTCTCTACGGTCTTGGAGGAAACGCTTTATAAGAGTCCCGGCCACTGGGATTCCTGTCTCTGTACGTGAAAACCTAAGAGCTTCCAAGTCAGTGACTGATGGTGGTTGGTTGTCAGGAAGAGCCTTAGCCAGGAGCAAAACAGCTCACGTGTGGCAGACCGGGTGGGCAGTGCCGAATGAAAACCAGGGGCAGCGGGGGACCGGAGAGAAAGCAGAGGCCGGGAGAGGGGAGGGAGTGAGACGGGGTTTCCCCATGGGCTGGCGCCGGGCCAAGCAGAAGGGTGAGCCCCGGAGAAGGCAAAGGCGCAGCATCAGACCCAGTGGTGGGAGGGGACACGGAGGGAAAGAGAGAAAGGGTGAGGGAGAAGACAGCGTAGCAGAGGCTCCAGAAGGAACAGTGGATCTGGGGCGGGGGTGGGGAGGTTGGGGTGGGGGCACGGGGGACCCGCCATGCAGGCCCAAGGTGCTCACGGCTCACGGGCTCCGCTCATGGGACCCCGGGCCCGTGGCTTGGAGAGCACCTCTTCATCCGCCTGCTTCTCCTCCACCTGGGGGTCCCCTCCCCGCCTCTCCCTGCTCTTCCTGACTGGCCGGCATGCCCTGTTCTCAGAGAGGCCCCGCCAGGTGCTGCGGGCCGCTCCTGGGCACTCCTATCTCAAGTGAACTTGGCCTTTTTTGCTTTCGTGTTGCCTGGCGTCAGCCTCCCTCCCGGGAAAGTATGGTCCATGAGGTAGCGGCCAAGCCCCGCGCATCGCCCAGCTGCTCACAGCTGTCGACTTGCAGGGGCGCGTTCAGCAGCCCCAGACACATGCCGCCCAAGCCGGGCCCACGACTGACTCTCAGCAGACCCGGGAGGGGCTCATGTCACGGACGAAAGGACGGAGGTGTGGAGGGGCCCGCGGCGTTGGCGAGGGACAGATCACAGCCGGCGGGGCTGGGTCGCGCCCCGTGTCCTCTCCTGCGCGCCACCTCCAAATGCCGCGGGAGAAACGCTTCCCGTGCTACAGCGGTTCTCCAAACATGTTTTTCTCCGTTTTCATGCATTTTTATGAAACATTTCCAAATCAGGAAACATGGAAATATTTTTTAATAAGAAGAAAGAAAACATCGCACAGAGACACTGACTCAGACGGGTTTGCCAGGTGAGCCATCCCGTGCTCCATCTAGGAGCTGCTCAGAGAGGTCGCCGCCGTCCGCCGGAGAAGCCAGGGAACTTCTCAGCAGAACAAAGGGAGGCAGAGCCCAGGAAGAGGGCAGCGCCCACGGACAGGAGCTGAACTTGGCGTCCCTGCTCAGGCGTCCCCTCGCAGCCTGTTGAGAGAGGCACCCAGAGGTGGGACGCCAGCCCCCTGGCCTGCGTCTTCCACATTTGGCAAAAGCCTGTGGAGAAAGCCGCCAGGGGACAGGTGCGTGTCCACACATCTGCGAGGAAAGTCCACACCAAGCTACGTCGACAGAAGGGCAAGGGGCCACGTCCGCTGGGTGGGGAGTCGCAGCTGGCTGGTTGGCGACATAGTGCTTTTTGGTTGGGGGGTTCTCCCCTTTCAAAACTAACTGGAGACCCTGCACCCACGCCAGCAGCTCTTGGGGCTGCAAGTAAGAGATTAGACTCGCCTTGGAAAGATCCGGGGCTACTGCCTTGATTACCAGGCAGAAGGGAGCATCACTCCTTTCCTAAATTCAAAGCCTACTCTTCAGAAGTAGGCCACTGGCTCTCACGACAAAGCTGAGAGGTCACAGCGTTCACCCCGGCCTGGCATCCCAGCTGGTGGCCGAGCCAGCAGCCAGGGTCCCTGAGGCCGTTCATCTCACACTTCAAGATGTGTGTAGGGGAAATTGTTTTTAAGAAAAATGTGAATTCACCTGCAGCCCAGCACACGGCCTGCCAGCCACTCACCACCCGGCTGACCCCCGCGTCGGGGCTCTCCCACCCCACTAGTGGCTCCCAGAACCCCCTCGGGACTCCAGACTGGGCAGCGATTCCCCCGAAGCTGGGGTCACACCCCCAGCCTTCTGAGGGTGTGCGCGGCTAGCTGAGGGCACTGGCGGCCTAGACAAAGGCAGGGGCAGGGCCGGGAGTGAAACCCAGGACTCACGAGAACGCCTCGTGGGAGCCAGAGCTTGTCTGGCTGCAAGGAGGGCCTGGTCCCTCCCATAGGGCCTGAGCAGGTGCCCATCACCTCGCCCCACCCGCCCCTGCCCACTGCCGCTCACGCTCTTCCCCAGGAAGCTGCTGTGACCAGTCACTCTCCTGAGCTTGTCGTGGCTTCAGGATAAAGTTGGGGCAAGAGGCCTGGTCCTGCAACCTGGTCCTGCTGTCTTGTGATGACGACAAGGGATCCTTTATTCATTCATTCACTCAACCAGCACTGACTGAGCGCTGGAAACACAGCAGCAAACCAAGTACCGAGCGAGGCTTATGTCCTAATGGGGGCCGGACAGTCAGTAAACACAGAACTAGCCCAGAGCCTATTGGGGGGGTGCGCGGCTGAGTCCCGGGGGGGCGGGGCGGGGGGAGCCCAGGGGAGAGGGGCCTTGGCGGGAGGGATTGGGGGAGGGTCTCTGGGTAAGAGGGGTGCAGGTGGGATGGCGGGCGAGTTCCAGGGGAGGGGTCTGTTTGGAGGGGCATGAGTGGGAGGGGTCCCAGGGGGAGGAGCCCGAGTGGGAGGGGCCAAGAGGCGGTGGTGCTCACAGAGAGGCAGAGTCACACTGGGTGTGTGTCCATCTGAGGTTGGCAAAGCCCTTCCACCCTGATTGCTCCCCACAGCCTCGTGACCTGGTCAGGGGAGATAGGACACTCTGCGTCCCTAAAGAGAAACACTCCGAGATGGTGAAGTGCTTTGTTCCAGGTCGCAAACCCGTTAGGACTGGGAGGGCAGGCTTTGGCTCCAGATAGCACGCTGGCTCTACTGCGGCAAGGCCGGGCTTGCAAGAGGCCGGGGTGCCGGGCGCTGCTCCACTCAGCCAGCCCCAGGAGTGCCTTTGGGCCTGTTGCGCAGTTCCCCTTTTACCGACAGCAAAACTGAGGACAAGGTCATGCAGATACCAAGGAGCAAACCCAGATTTGAACCTACGCAGTCTGGTCCTCCAGAATGTCCCTGCATTCCGACCATGACACCTAACAGCCTGAGGTGTCCCACACCGTGCAGGCAGAGCGTGGACAGGGCCAACGCTTGGCGGTCCGGGGCTAGGGGCAAAGAGCTCACTGTGGCTGGGAGGGGCAGGCGAGATTTGAGCTGGGTCTTGAAGCATCCCTTAGAAGGGTCAGTGAGGAAAGTGGCCGGCGTGATGGGAGCAAGAAAAGGGGTTTGCCCAAGGTGAGCATGTGGCAGAGAGGGCCGAACAGGAGGCCAGGAAAAAGATCCAAGAAGGACGGTCAGACAGGAGGAAACCAGGACAGCTGGCTCCCGACAGTGCCAAAGGAGTGGGGTTCTGAGAAGGGAGGCAGCCGCAGTATCAAAGCCCACCAGGAGGTCTAGTCAAGGATCCAAGGGGTCCCTATCACTGGGATTTTTGTTGGAGAACTTAAGTACAGGGTCCACAGCTCGGGGGGCGGCTCTGACTGTGTGAAGCTGGACCATAACTGGAAGGTGAGGACAAGGCAGTGCACTTGGCTCGATCCCTAATAGTCTCCAGCAAACAAACCAGACCCAGGATGAATGGCAATGAAATCACTAAGATCCATGTGGAAAGTCAGGTCACAGCTACTGGCAAGGAGCTGAGTTCTCTTTAATGGTGAGAACGGACTCCAAGTCCAAGGAACCCGGCAGCCAACAGAACTTTACCTAGAGATTCGCTGAAATGTGTTTCGCTGAAGTTCTGAAGCAAGCATCGCCTTCCCGTGGGGACAGGAAAAGCGACAAGCGGCCACAGTCATTCTACAGATACTTAACTGAGCACCTGTTCCGCTTTAGGCTCTGGGAAGGTATGTAGAAAAGGCTACAGAGGGGAGTATAAAGGAACCACAGGGGTTGACATGCAGGCTGATGGAACAGAAGAGAGAGCCCAGAAATTGTGTTACTCCCGTGTAAAATCCACAGGGCGGGGGTGGGGGTGGGGGGACGCTGCTCATTGTATGGGCCAAGGATGACTGGTTACCCACTCGAGGGAAAGGAAGGCACATCCCTACTTCAACCGTACACAAAATCACTTCCTGGTGAATTAAAGACTTAAGTGTGAAAGGCAACATTTAGAAACATTTGAAAGTCTCGTATCTGCAGGCAGGCAAGTGTTTCTTTAGAAATAATACGTCTCTGGTTACGAGTGACCTGGATGATGAATTCAGCCGCAGAAGAACTTAGAACGTCTATTCATCAAATATACTACAAAGAAAATAAAAAGACACAAACTGGAAAAAGAATTTTCAACACAAAAACTGACACAGTTCTTATCTAGAGTGGAAAAAGGACTCTTAGAACCAATAAGAAAAAGAGACAAAAACAAAGCAAAGGAAAAATGGACAGAAGTCAGGAACGGTACCTCAGAGAAGAGAAGCAAGACCATCGACATACGAAGGGTCCTCAAGCTTTCGTCAGAGAAACGCCGTAAAACGGGAGCGTTTACCCGCGGGTTTGGCCAAACGTGTCCGATGACGGAGGCGGTGAGTGTTGGTGACGACATGAGCGACAGGACCTGCAGTCCCCTGCTGGCGGCAGCCGGGCTGCGGGCCCCTCCCCAGGCTCCGGAGAGGGACTCTGCCTCGGGGCTCACTCGCGGGCTGGGGCCGGGCTGGGGCCACTCGCCACCCGGGCCTCTCCAGGGGTCAGTCGGGCGGGGCGCGTGGCTTCTCCCGAGCTGGAGATCACCCGAGATGGGGACTGCCATGTTCTTACGGCGGGACTTCAGAGATGACAGCCCATCACCTCCGCCGTGTGTTAAAGACAAGCCGCCAGGTCCGGCCCTCACTCAGGAGGGCAGGTTTACAGACCCATGTGCAGGAGGAGGAAGAGGACCTCTGGGGACCCGGCTCCTGGAGTGTGGCTTCATGTTTATGGCACTCGGGGACAGGCCAAGCACCACCAGACGCCATTCGGGCGTGCCCACCTGTGTGGGAAGGCCGCGGGGAGCGTGAGCTCGGGGACACGGAGCCCGGGCGGAGGAGAGAGCGCCGCGGGCCCTTCCGTGGGTGGCCGGCGCAGGAGCTTGGGCGGCCACTCGTCTTCGTGTCTATGCTTCATAACTGAGTTTTGCATGACGTGCATTTTTGTTTTTTTTTCTCCTCGGCTTGGTTTTACGTCGGC
Source organism: Lutra lutra (assembly GCF_902655055.1). Classification (NCBI taxonomy): domain Eukaryota; kingdom Metazoa; phylum Chordata; class Mammalia; order Carnivora; family Mustelidae; genus Lutra; species Lutra lutra. The sequence goes on from NC_062292.1 coordinate 69,097,880, forward strand.
TGTCACAGAAGTTCCTCGAGGTCGCACTGCAGAGTCCATGGCTCCGTGCCCGTTCCTCCCCCTTGCCCTTCTCCAGAGGGAGCTCTCCGCTGCCTCCTGCTCAGTGGGGCCCCTGGTGACCTCCCTGTGTCTAAGTGACACGCGTGTGCTGCTGGTTTTCAAAACTTCTGTTTTGGTGCCATCGGTCACTTCCCACGTGGGAGGTGAGGATGTGGCCCCCTGCCCGCCCCTGCCCCCAGGCCTCCTGCCACTGTCACCAGCCTCCCCTAACCCCGGTTGGCCGTCACCTCCCAGCACCGTGTGCTCGACTCTGTTCATCGCTGTGCCTGAGGGAGAGAACGGGGACCCTGTCCTGCGGATCTTGTTTGCTCTGGACAAAGCCCCGCGTCAGCTCATGTGCTCAACGCTTCCGTGCATTTGTCCCTAATTCAGCTCCACGTTCTGGCCGTGGTCCAGCCTGTTCTCAGGACTTTCAGGCATATTCAATTTTCTATCAATTTTGTCTTCTTGGAGAAATGTCCCCCAGGTCCCCTGACTTGCTCTAGCCTGGCACTTGGCCGACATCCAAGGACCACTGGGACCCATCCCTCTGGTTCCCATCTCCTTGGGCTCCTGTACCCCTGGGCCACTGCCCCCCTAGGCCCCATCCCCCTGGGCCCTCCCCCTCCCTCAGTCCCTCACCTGCCCTCCCTCCCTCCTCCTTTTTCTCTCCTCCCTCCCTCGCTGGCTCAGGAAGCCCCATAGCACCTCTCCTTCCCCCTGGTGTTCTGAAATTTCACAGTAATGTGCCTCAGTGTGAGTCTTTTCATCCACTGCACTGGGGACAGGGGGCCCTTGATCTAGAAACTTATGTCCTTTAGTTCTGGAAATTTTTGTTAATGATTTCTTTAATGATTACTTCTCTCCTCCTCCTCCTTTTTTCCAGTTCTCTTTCTGAAACCATTATCATTTGAATTGGTAGATGGGTTCAGTGGTATGCTCATGTTTTCTTCTCTGCCTTTTGGGAGACCCCCTCCATTGACCCCCAGTCCTTCCAGAAAGACCCCCTTGTCCGGCATCACCTCGCATCTCCTGGGGCCAGTGTTGTCTCTCTCACAGTGTTGGTTCTGGACAGGGTCACGCCATGCGCTGCTCCCTGCCAACGGTCTGCCCGGGATCTGGAGCCCGTTTCTTTGTTTAACTGACTCGGTCTGTGTCTTTCCCATTAGAGACTCTCCGCAGGTCTCTGGGACCCCAAGTCTTCCAAGTGTCGCATGATCGCCTGTACCTATCATTTGTTTTGTAATATTAAAAAATGAAAAATGAGAAATTAACAACTATAATAACTATCCTCAAAAAGAAAGACACCTTTTCCTCCCTGGTCCTTAAAGAAAAAGATGGTTCTCTGAAAAATTCTCTGTTGAAGAAAATGGCATGACGTGAACGTGTGATTTGTGGCACGTGGAAACCACTGTAAAATTGTGAGTAGTTTTGGAAACAGCTTCTCCTCTCCAGTCCCACAGCCGTCCATCCCCAGCCTACGCCACAGCCCGTCGCCTCCTGCGCAGTGAGCCCCACGCCTCTGTCCCCATGACGCGGGACACTGGGTGTCTTCGTGCCCACCCCCCAGAGGGGACAGCCCTCGGGTCTGAGAAGTGAGCAGTGAGTGGCACCCCGAGAACGGCTCTTATCCCCACGCTCACGATGGCCGCCGGCGAGGTTGTGCGTGTGAGCGAGAGGGAAGCTCCTGGAAAGGGATCCTGAGCCATGAAACAGTAAACGGGGCGCCAGGGTGACGACAAGGCGCCTGCCCGTTGCTGACACCCCCGAGCTCTCCTTTCGTCTTCTCGGAGGCCGCTCACGTGGGGCCGCTGAGCCCCAGGGACCCTAGGTTAAGCCTCGGGTTTGCAAGGAGAGGGATGCTGTGCGGACCGCGCAGCAGGACCAGGAATGCGGGCAGAGACAGGCCATGGATTCGTCCTGGAGCCGTGGTCGGCGGCCGCCTGGGTACCCTGCGGCTCCCCGTCACTTCTCGGGCACCTGCAGATGTTCCAGCAGGTCCGTGTGGGGCCCGCCCGCCATCACCGCTGCTGTAGCCAGCTGGGACGAGCCTTCCCCGATACCCAGTGTCCCGTGTCCCTTCTGTGTCACGAATCAGCAGTGGCTCCTTCCTCCCCATATCAGGCAGCTCTGCAAGCGTGGACGCCTCTTCGCTCCCTGGTCGGCACCCGCCTCCTCTGTCTCTCAGTAGATGCTTCCCGGACGGAGGCACCTGCCCTCGACAGCGATGGGACGGCCCGCGTGCTGGGGTGGGCTCTGGCGGGCGGTGAGGCGCTGTGCAGGTGAGGCCCGGGGGGTCCAGTCCTAGCAGCAGATAAGTTTGGTCACTTATCCACAGGCTGGAGCCCCTTGAAGGGGAACTGGGGCTTGAAGCCGGGTGAGCAGAGCCGAAGGCCACAGGCTCACGTCCTCTCTGTCCTGTGCCCCAACCTTGCCGTCCGCAGACCTGACGGGAGACGTCTTCAGGACGAGCCGGTGACCCACATTTGGGTCCGTGTTGCGGGCTTGCCGCGTGGGGCAGTCTGTACGTGTGCCCCCACAGTCCGCCTGCCCCTGAGTCTGGCCGCTTCACAGACCCCAAAGCCCACCCCTCCCCCATAGGATTCCACACCGCAGCTCGGTGCAGGCCCCAGAGCGGGGGTCTGCCCCCGCGCCCTCCCCGCCCCAGAGCAGCGCACAGGAATGGAAGGGACAGGGGTCGAGGGGAGGGGAGGGGTGGCGCCTGGCACGGGCGCAGGGCACCCTCTGTCTTGGGGATCCAGGCGGCAGCACCAGTCGGTACCACTCCTGCGGGGCGCGATGGGCACACGCAGGTGGGGCGGCAGCCGGAGGGCAGGTGGGCATCCTGGAGACCAGGGCGTGCATGCCCCGCGGATGGCTTCGGAAGGCTAATGCGCACATCTCTGCTTGCTGGTCCAGGCGTCGGGCTGGGGCTGGACAGCCCATCACCGGTGCTCGCCCTGGAATCGGTGCGGGCTGGTGGGTGACGAAGGCTGTCACCTGCACCTCCCGCATGGCGTCTTCCACCTGCTTCCCACCTGGCTGCCTCCCCTCTGTGGTGTGGGGTCAGGCGGATCCTGTTAGCAAACATTCAGAGAAGGGACCCACCTTCATCTGCCCTTCCGCCCCAGGGGGCCAACCCCGCCCACCTGCCGCACGCAAGCCCAGCCCCGGGCTTTTACCAGGGCCGTTCCCTCTGCCTGAGACCCCACCTCCCAGCTGCCTGGCAACCAGCCTCCATCTAGGCTGCCCAGCCTGCCCGTGCTCGCATCGAGGACACTGCCCTTTCCTCCTGGAGAGGTGCCTTGCCCACCCGCTTCTGCGCATGTCTGCCTCCTCGCCAGCCCTCCCCGCGCTGCGAGCCCCAGGGGCAGGGGCTGTATCTGGATGGCAGCAGGGTCTCTGTATGGCAGCATTGGCACGGAGCCTAGCACTCAGCGGGCTAGGTGTCTGGGGGTGAGAGGAGGCAGGGAAAGGACACCCTGGGCAGTGAACGGGGGCAGTACCGTTCCGGTGGGCGCCTCCCCAGGCGGGCAGCCCAGAGCCCCATCCAGCTCGGCAGGGAGATGCCAGCGCCCCCACAAACGGCCCAAGAGCCCCCACGGCGACAGCCTCCCTCTCCGCCCTGGGCAGGTGCCCCTTCTCTGGGATCCCTCAGCATTCTTACAGGAAACTGCTAGATGTGTTGGTGACTTATTTTTTACATTCTCCGTTCTGGGGACTGTGATTTGTGATCAGTCACATCTACGCACACTCAGGCGGTCGCTAGGAAAAGAACTTTATTCCCGCATGATTTCATCCAGAGCTGTTTGAGCAGTGCTGAGAGGCTCGGGTCTGTGCAGCCCGGCAGGGAGCGGGAGCCGGGTGGGGGAGGTACTCACCATGATGCCGGTGAGCAGACGGACGCCTTTCCCTGAGAGGGCGTCCGCGGCATGGAGCTCCTCTGGGGCAAGCTGGTGGTGGGCGGGGGGCCCGGGCTGCATCAGGCACTGGGTGGGCAGAGTCGTGGCACCTTCAGTCCCTGGCACCTGCCGTCTCCACCTTGGCAAAGACCTGTTTCCTTCCCAGTCCGGGTGTGCCCACAGCCGTTACCCCAGGGCCTGCGGTTCCGACCACTGAGCCCTGTCTCTCCCTCGGCAGGTACCATGACCAGCAGGATGTGACCAGTAACTTCCTGGGCGCCATGTGGCTCATCTCCATCACATTCCTGTCCATCGGCTATGGGGACATGGTGCCCCACACATACTGTGGGAAAGGCGTCTGTCTGCTCACCGGCATCATGGTGAGTACCTCCCCCACCCGGCTCCTGCTCCCTGCCGGGCTGCCCAGACCAGAGTCTTTCCAGCAGCTCACGGGGTCGCCGGCAGGTTCCGCACGCTCGCACCGCGCAGTGGGGAGAGCAGGTGCTTCTCCCGCGTGTGCCTTCCTTTCCTAAAACAGGAATCCTCCCCGGGTCTGGAGAGTTAATGGCCTCTTCAGGGCCCCCCAAAACGGGCTGGGCAACACTGGCCTGTCTGACCCTGCACCCCCACATCCCCTCCCCCGCCTGTGTAAGCTCCTCACAGTTAGCCTCAGGGCTTGCACTGGCCTGTCCCCTCCTGCCCTGGGGCCCCACAGACTTAGGTCTGAGAAAGCTAAGCTGCACGTCCCTGCAGGGGTGATGAGCAGGGCCCTGGGCCTGGAGCTGCTGGTAGAGCAGGGATGAAGGCCTGCCCTGTGCTCCCGACGGGCTGCCTGGCGGTGAGGGGGGCACCAACGCCGTCTCCATCGAGGAGCCACGGGCTGCCGCGCCCACCGCCTCTCCTGCGCCGGCCCGATGACACAAGGCTGGGCCTTGCTGTCCGTACGACAGCCACCCCCCTGGGGACCCCGAGGCCCAGAGGGGAACGTCCTCAGTGAAGCCAGGGGTGGCTGGGGTAGGGTGTGGGGGCTCACAGGCCCTCCGCTCAGCTCTAGGTACTCCGTGGGTGTCACAGTCCCCCCAGGGGAGTCCCTCCACCACCCGTACACTTGGGTGAAAGTCTTTGCTGTTGGTGCCCCTCAGGTTTTCCCTCGGGGAGGGAACCGTTCCTTTCCGCAGCAAAAAGGGCACTAAATTCTACCTTGGGGGGCTCGTCCCCCACCCTACCCCTGCAGCCTGGGGCCCTTCGGGCACTGACCTCAGGGACAAGGCCGGAGTGTGGGCCCCTCAAAGCAGAGGAGGCCCTAGGGTCGGGGCCAGAGCAGGAAGGCCCAGCCCTGCCGTCTCCTGCTGGGACACAGCTGTGCCGTCTGCCCCCTGACGGTCCCCCATGAAGCCAGCGGGGCTGGGAGCAGCAGCCAAGCGGTGGGCGGTGGGGCCGGGTCGTGTTGGGTGAGTGGAAGGCCTCAGCACAAAGGCTTCCATCAGTCAGGAGCGTCAGGAGCGGCCTGTCTGGCAGGGCTCCAGCAGCCACCAGGAACCGGGCAATGACCCTTCCAGAAAGTCGTGAAATGCTGCCCTGAGGCCAAAGTCCCCCTGTCTCAGCGGCTCCCGGGCAGGCTCTGTGGCTGGGGCAGCTCTCAGGCCGGACAGCGGATGAGCCCTGCGGGGAGCACAACCCCTCGGCTCCGAGCTGCACCCCCGTGTCTGCCCCGTCTCTGGTCTCTGGGCCTGTGCTCTGACAGAGCCTTGGGCAGGTGGGACCGGCCCCACCCCTGCTCCCTGGGGCGGTCCCAGCTCCGGGTTTGCACCTGCTCCCCCGGTGGCCGGGGCTGTTCTCCCGGCGTGAGCTGTGGCCACAGCGAGAGGACGCACCCAGAGAGGCCTACCCCCTCCCGCGCTAAGAACACAGCCCTTCTTCTCTTTCGCCTAAAATGCGCACCTCACCTCTCCGTTTTCAGGGGCTGCGTGTTCACTGTCGGTGTTTTCACCCACATCCGGGTGCACAACCCCCTCGGGGCAGCCCCAGGGAAGAACCTGGTGGCATCTGTCTTCCTCCCTCCCTCTCTCTCTCTTTCTTTCTTTCAAGATTTTATCTATTTATTTGACAGAGACACAGCGAGAGGGAACACAAGCAGGGGGAGTGGGAGAGGGAGAAGCAGGCTTCCCGCTGAGCAGGGAGCCGGATGCGGGGCTCGATCCCAGGACCCCAGGTCCGTGACTTGAGCTGAAGGCAGCGCCCCTGGTGGCATTTTTCTAACAAACCCGACTCTTCTCGCTGAGTCATTCTTGCCTGGGTTTCGGGGAGCCGCCCTCCCCCCGCCCCCTCCCCCTCCCCCCGCCTCCCGCCGCCGCCCCTCCAAGCTCACAGCCAAGCCCGCACTCCAGGTAGGGCTCCCCGTGCGGTTGCCATGGACACCGCGGCCGGCTCGGCTGCCCGCGGGGAGGGAAGGATCTGTGTGCGGAGCTGTAAATAGTCTTAATCATTGTTTTCTCCCGGCAGTCCCAGAAACGGTGTAATTATCAACCATTAGACAGGGTTTGTGATTGTCTGAGCAACTTGACATTGTTGGCCCAGACCTGGTGTGTCCGAGGGGTTTCGGCCGCAGAAGCCGGTTGGTCAAAACACGCATCTTTCCCTGAAGAATGTCATGACTACGGCGACAGAGAAAGCTGTCGATACTCAGCCTCCAGAGCGGGACGTGGCCACACCCTTCGGCCGGGGTGGAGGTTTTCCTGCTCCGCATCTGGGGGCTCATGGGGTCTCCAGGACCACCTGCTGGGTCAGGACCCTCCCTGAGCTGGGGTCAAACAGACAAGAGCTGTGGGCTGTGTGCAGGGGGAGCCCCAGCCCCCTGCCCGCCGCCCCCACCGCCGCCTCAGGAGAGATGCTCTCTGGGCCGCAAAGGGAACGTGGGGGCAGGTTCTGAGTCGCTGTTCGGAGGCTCAGCAGGACGTGTGCTTCCAGGCAGGGTGAGAAGACCAGCTTCTCCCTGAAACAACTGCTTTCAGACCAGTCCTTACGTGGAGCCTGTGGGAGAAACAGAATCCTGCGTGAAACCCAGGCCCCATCTCGGATGCTGGAGAGGAGGGAGGACTGGTGGGGAGGACCATGCCTACAGAGGCCACTCCTTCCTCCACCCACCCCCATGCTCCTGCTCTCGGAGAACCTGGTCGAGGGGCACCCCGCCCGTCCTGGCCAGAGGAGACCCAGGAGCCCAGCTGCTGTGGACTGTGACTCAGGACTGGGCACATTTGAAGGCAAAAGTCCGAGTCATGGAAGTCATGCCAGTAGCTGCTTACCCTCCTCTGTCCTGCACCGGCTGGCGGGAGCACGCCGAGGCCTGTGTGCCAGGCTCCTACAGCCTCCCCAGGCCGGGACGCACCCTCCCCACAGGGGTCCCCTGACCCCGAGGAACGCAGGTGACCTACAGACCACTTACAAGGGAGCTCAGGAGGAGGGGCGGGCTCCGGTAACGTACCCAGCAGAGAGCCAAAATGGACATGACCTTCTTTTTTCTTTTTTGAAGACTTATTTATTTATTTTAGTGAGAGAGGGAAGCAGAGAGTCTCCAGCAGACTCCCGGGGAGCGCGGAGCCCGGCTGGGGCTCGGTCTCACCACCTGAGATCAGGACCTGAGCCAAAATCAAGCTGTTCAACCAGCAGAGCCGCCAAGCGCCCCTGGACCATTACCCTCTGACTCAGCTCCTGCTTCCTTGTTCCTCCTGCCTTCCTGGCTCAACCCTGTCACCCAGCCTTTCCCTCCTCCCCGGCTCCAGCCCAGCTGGAGTGTCCCCTGTCTGGTGTCTGCTCCAGCGCGCTCCCTGTACCCCTCCCTGCTCCCGTCTCCCCGTCTCTCTCACACACTGTGCAGAGGACCTGCAGTCTGACTGCAGCCACTCACCGCTTGCTGGAGGTTGCCCAGGTCTGACCCCATCTTCGCAAGGTCGCTTCTTAATGGAAATGCCCAAGTGAGGCTTCATTGTGGGCGACTTCTCAAATTACATCCAGCCGATGGATTTTCTAAAAGAAAAATAAATTTGAGAGTATTCCTTGTATCTGTTCAGGTTAGACTTTACGGTTAAGAACCCAGTGCCCCCCAGAGAATTAGCCAAGAGGGAGTCTTGGCATCTTTAAGTCGAAGGAAATTGGAAACATAATCCTGTCCACCCTCCCGTCTCCATGCAGAAATTTATCTTAATCGTACAAAATAGGTGGTTCCTTCGTTAAAACACCGGCTTCCAGTTAGAGGCCCCCTGCACTCGCCGGCTGGGCTGGGAGCCACGGCGGGGGCCAGGGACCCTCTCCCGGACCCTGGAGGTCCAGGCTGGTGCGTGACTGCTCATTTGATGGGGTCCCCAGAGCGGCGTGACGAGTGGGGGGCTCCTCCTCAGCGCCTCTGCCCCCCGCCCCGGCTTGTAGGGGCGACTGAAGTGAGCTCTGCTTTCCTGGCCCCAGGGGAGGCGAGGGAGACACCTCATTTTTAACACTACAATGCGTCCCTCTGTTCGGGCTTGGAACTCCCCACGGAGGAGAGGGACCGTCCTCCATCTGGTTGAGGGGAGTGGAGTGCTCCCCTTCCCCCGGAACAGGGCCTCTAAGCCATGTGCTGCTTTCGAGGCCAAAGTCAGTGACAGCTATGGCTTTTGCAGATCTCCTAAGAGTTGGGCATGGTTTTCCGCAAGACGCAGATGCCAGGAAAACACAGCTGTCCCCAAGCAAGCAAGAAGGCAGAGGGCAGAGAGGGGCTGCTGACACAGACACAGTCCTTTCCAGCTTGCTGTGCTGGGAGTGGGTGGTGGACCCCAGTACCGGGAAGCGGGAGATCATTCGGAGGGCTGGCTGAGGAGCTGGGGGAGGGCGCGCCCCCTTCAGCCAGAGCCTCACACCGGCCAGCCTCGCCTGCGGCCACCCGCTCTCCCCCAGGGCAGGCCGTGTTCCTTTGAAAACGTGCGTCTGGGTGGGTTGCTAAGCCCTTCTGGTAGGCTGAGGTCTGGTTGGCTGACGTCTGTGAGACCAATGAGCTGGAAATGTCGTGGACGAAGCCCTTGCGTCCCGGGACCTCCACGGGCTAAGCCAGGCTCGCAGTAACCACAGTCCAAGTTTGGCCTCTAGACGGTCAATCTTTCCTCTCTTCCCATGAGGGAGGGCAGAGCAGTCCAGGCCAGTGTGCAGGGCTGAGCAGCGGCAGGGCAGGGGCAAGGGTAGGGGCAAGGCATGGCAACTGTGGGGCAGGGGCGAAGTAGGGGCAGAGCAAGGTAAGGTCAGGGCCACAGCAGGGGGAGGCAGGGAGAGGGCAGAGGCAGTGCGGGGTGAGGCAAGGACGACAGAGGGCAGGACTGACTGCTGCCCCTGCAAAGGGATGAGTGTTGGGGGGACCTCTGGGCCTGAGCTCGCGGGCGGTGGGGTCCAGGATGGGCGCTCGGCTCGTGTCTGGAGCAGTCAGGCTAGTGCCCTGAGGGCCCACGGAGGGGGTTCTGTGGGACCCCGTGTGCCCTGCAGGATGAGAACATGGTGGGGGGGACATCCTGAGGGCTGCGGCAGGCTCCCCCGAGCCAGGGTCTGGGTGGGAGCTGTGTGTTCCCACAGTGTCTGCGGCGAGTGTCCTAGAAGGCCCTCGGGTCACAGCCAAGTGCAGAGCAAGCCCCGTCCCAGAGCTCGCACACTCACGCCAACCCTGTTCCCCCGGGGGTGCAGCCCAGGGTGCGGTGTGGGTGCGGTGTGGGTGCAGTGTGGGTGCAGTGTGGGTGCAGTGTGGGGTACAGTGTGGGGTGCATGGCTGGAGCTCTGTCACCGGACTCTGGTGTCAGCACGGCCTTCTGTCTTCCTGGCCCCCTTATCTGGAGCCGGTGGTGGGCTGGGACGAGCAGGAGGGAGACCGGGCCTGGTGTCGGGATCCTTTGCCCCCGTGAATGTCTGCTGTTTAAATTCCCCTAACCCTAAGTCCCCACCCACCCCCGCCACTAGCAGCTGGCGGGGCCTCCGAAGAGGTCAGCCCAGAGGCTCAGCTGGGAGCAGGTCAGGCTCCTCCTCGGGCATGGCAGTCCGGGCCCGACCGGCCAGAGACCCCAAGCACCCCCACGCTCCTGGAAGCCCACGGTGGGCCCGGCAGCAGGCGGGGGGCACAGTATTCCACCTGCAGCCGCGCCATCACGTGCTCTCCCCGCTTCTGCCCCCCACAGGGTGCGGGCTGCACCGCCCTGGTGGTGGCCGTGGTGGCCCGCAAGCTGGAGCTCACCAAGGCCGAGAAGCACGTGCACAACTTCATGATGGACACGCAGCTCACCAAACGGGTAAGCACCGCTGTGCGCGCCTCGTCGGGGCCTCCGGCCGCGTGTGCAGGAGACGGCCGCGCACTGCCGGTCAGGGCCGCGCCTCTCCACTGGGCCGGGCGTCAGGGCCCAGACACCTGCGAATGGCTTCCACGCAGGGAGCGTGCCGTGTCGCATTCCGGGCTCCCGTCTCCCACCAAATCACCATGCGGTTTGGACCACCTAAAGGTTTTCCTGACAACGGACGTCTGGTGGCGCGTCCACAGCCTCCGCTAACGGCCGGGAGCCGGTCACCCGGCGGGAGACGGCGTTAGGAAGGGTCATGGAGTCCTGTCTCTCTTTTGTTTGTTTTTTAAGTGTATTTATTTAACTCCTCTCTACATCGAATGTGGGGCTCGAACTTGCGACCCCAAGATAAAGAGTCTTGTCCTCCTCTGACTTAGAGGGCGGTAGAGTGTTAGAAACGATATTGTATCTAAATCCAATTGTTTTTAAAAAAATCTTTAAAGACGCTCATCCCAGCAGAGCCCCCGTTTCTAAATGACATTCATCGAAGTGTCCTCCGGTCCCCCTTGGGGGCTTCCGGGCAAAGCTTCTCCCTGTGGTTGAGGACGCACAGGAGCGGGGGATGGGAGCTGAAAGTCTGCCACAGCTGGACTGTCCAGGAAGGGACAGAAACCGGTCCTTCCAGGACAACAGCCGGATGAGCAGGGCAGGGGCTGTTCCGTAATGACCAGGTCGATGGAGAATTCTCTAGAGCTGCAGGCCGGACAGAGGTCAGCTAGAGGATGTCGTGCAAAACTCCTCTTTCTGAGATGAGCATTGGAGCCCGTGCGGGGGGCTGGGCCGCTGTGACCCGTCCTCCAGGTTCAGGACTGGAGTGGGCGAGGGGACCCCCGAGCGAGCAGGAGCCGGTCTGGGTTTTTTGAATGTCAGATAGGACACCGTGTGTGGCCGCTGCAGCCGGGAAAGCAGCATGGGCAGCAGAGTCGGAGGCAGGGTGAGAAGGGAGTCTGGGAGGCCAGTGCCATGGCCTCAGCCTCTGCGCTTCTCAGCAGAGCTCCCCGCGGGGCTGAGTGTTGGGTCTTCGGTTCCACGTATCGGATCCTTCAAGGAGGCTCCCAGCTGTGCAGAGGCCCAGGCCCCGGCCGACGTCCAGCCTGGTCCAGCCGGGTCCAGCTGGGGCCCGGTGTGTCGGAGGTACAGCAGGAGCAAACGTCACATCCAGATGGCCCGGCGCGGGGCTGTTCCGTGGCTTCCTGGGTGGGCCTCACCCGGAAGCCGGTGGCCCAGGGATTCCCTTAGGCCCCACAATACGCACATGAGTCCGGCTCGGTGCGGAGCACGTTATGTGTGACTGGCCCGCCGTGCAGGGTGATGGGGGGGAGGCAGGGGTGCGAGCAGGTGCTTGTGCCTGCAGCACCTTCCTCAGAGCAGGGAGCCAGCGGTGCGGTCCGCGCATTCTGGTCCGCTTCAGGACATCGGCGCTGCCCCGGTGCTTCGTGCCGCCCACGCTCCCTCGTGCCTCGCCCCGCGGGTCAGACGGGAGGGGGAGCCCAGCCAAGGAGAGCCCGCTCCTTCGCGCGGCGGGAAAGTGGACAGTCCGCCTGCGCCCGACTACGGAAGGACCACGCCGTGGCCGCGGATCCCATCCTTCAGAAGTAATTCTGTAAATCCTCCTCAAGGCCACTCAGTTTTGAAAAGTAGGGCTGAAAACCAAATCAACACACACGTGGGCCCATCCACCAGCACCAGGTGCCTTTGAACTGAACCCATCTCACTTTTCTGAGGACACTTCAGTCCACTGAAACGTCCCTTTAATGTCTAGAATCTTCTCCCGGGGGGGCCAGCACCACGAAGGGGCGGCTGCTGCAGAGCCAGGGTTCTTGGAGCCGGCGGCACCGGCCGGCCTGGGGCTTCCAGAGGCTCCTCGCCAAAACCCTGCCGGAAGGAAGGTGCCGGTGAACTTGGCAAGCCCTGCCCGCCGCTCCCCGCTCCCCGGGGCTGGCGGTGGCCTGGACATAATCAGAAACCTTCTCGAGGGCGGGTCACTCGTGTGTCCCACAGATAAAAGCCATCTATTACGACAAACACAGGCAAACCTAATTCTTCAAACACCTAAGCAAACAGAGAGAGAGAAGAATTGTGATTTATTAGTCCTAAAAATAGGCAGACGGTTCTAGCTTACGTGTCCTGCCAGGCTTGCTGTCCCAGCACCAGCCTCACGGTGGCCCTGAGAGTCACTCCTGTGTGAGCGAGGAGGGGGCAGGGCCGGCTGGGGGCACTGGGGAGGAGCTCAGGTCCTGGTTCTCCTGAGCCCACGGCCTTCTCGCCACTTGTGTAGCTGGTTGACTCTGGAGGCATGAGATCCGGCACTTAGTGCGACCAGACCTTCCCGTGCTGACCTCCCCGTGTCGCTGCCACTGCCGTTCCCAGACTATCATTTCTGGCTGCCCTTCGGGCTGGTAGATAACAGGTGAAGGCCGCACAGAGAGGCTTTAAGAAGGGTTCCAGCTCCCCGCTTTCCCTACACGAGGCTGCGTGCGCCCGTGTCTCCGTTGTATGGAACTAGCCATGCCCATCATTGGATCACCGGCTGGACACCACCCTCTGCTCCGGGGACACCCAGACGGGCACCAGGCGGGTCTTGCCCTCAGAGCACACCCACTCTTCTAACCAGCGGGCAGGCTGCCCACGGGCGCGTGGCTTCCGCTGCGGCACAGACGGGAGATGTTCTGTTTGCCGTGTCGACTGTCCCCACGGGACCTCGGGCAGGTCCACAGTGCACCGCTGGCCGAACACTGCGTGCCCTGCCCCTGCCGTGGGGTTTCCTGAACTTTACCGACGTGCATTTCCCCACGAGGTCAATGAGTAAGACCAAAACCGAACTCCCGTCTTCCCTTCGCTAGTTCCTTCTCCCGACTCCCCTGGTCTTCAGGCCTGGGCGCCCAAAAGCACCTGGGACTCTTCTCTGCCCTGGTCTCCGGGGCCAAGCAGCTCCCTGGCCTGCTTCCACCTCGCCGTGGCCATTCCCGCACGCCGGCTGCTCCAGGCCCACTACCCAGCACACTCAACTCTGCCCCAGGTGTCGCTGCCTCCCCCTTCCTGAGCCTCCCTGACCCCAATCGTCCTGCTCTTTGCTTCCCTGTGGGCCCCTCTGAGGCTCCCAGGCTCAGCGATGAGCATGTCACCACCCTGTTCAGGACCTTAGTAACCCCCAGACCTACCGATTCACGCTAAAGGAACCTTTTCTTTGATTACGAGCAGATGCAAAAGTTTTATCACAATCCTGCTGAAACGCCTTTTCTTCTAGCCGGATAATTCAACGGTTTTCTCCTCACAGGTCTTAATCTCTTAAGAATTTATCAAGTAGTTGACAGATCAGCTGTCAGTACTAACCCCCCAGAAAGGGCCTGTAAAACACCTCGGTCACAGAGCCCTGTCCCAGACAGGTTTGGGACAGGCTGACTTTACAGAGAGTCCTGCAGACACAGCTGCTGAGCCGGAAGGAGTCCAGGGGACGAGGCTCGCAGCCAGACCCCAGCTGGGGCGGCCGGCATGTGGCCTCCAGCCCCAACCCCATGGGTTTTCCAGAGCAGTGGGTTCCTGGGGACATGGCGTGGGGGTTGGGGTCCCAGGCCTGCTGGGGCAAAGAGCCGGTTGGGCAGCTAACCCCCAGAGCACCGTGCCGATGGAATGCACAGCTGAGCACCAGCGGTCACCCTGCTGTGCAGGGCAAGGAGCTCCGAACCCCACGTCCCATGGCAAAAACACCGCCCTCCTGCCCTCCTCGCTCCCGGCCCCAAGCTCCCACCAGCCACATGGCCCAGCCCAGTTCTGAGCCTGAGACCAGCAAGCAGAGAAGCCTGAGAGGGGGCACAGGACAGGGCTGGACAGGCTGGAGAGAGGGTGGGAGCGGAGAGGGGAAGGGAAGCCGCGGGAGGTCTCTGAGGGTCAAGGCGAGCTCACAGAGCAAGGCCCCCTCCCCAGTCCTGTCCCTCACCAACGCCTTCAGTCAAGTGTTGAAGGAGGACTGATCCACAGGTTCTCGGACATGATGCTCACCAGCTTTCGGGTCACCTAAACCCGACCCAGGGGCTCCTTGAACCCACTTCTGTCACTCCCACTTGCCAGGCCTGTTCTGCGTTCTCTCCCCTCCCAGCCTCACCCCAGGGAGCTTTCTTCCCTGGAGGCTCATGGGGAGGTGTCCCTGAGGTTTCTAGAAGTGTCCGTTCTAGGCTGTCTCGTGTCTTCCTGCAGCTGGGAGGGTGGCCTGAGTAAGCCTCGGGTCAGGAGCTCAGGGAACAGAGCATTTTCTCTGGCTGGGGTGGGGGGGTGGGGAGGAAGCTCCCATCCCGTGGCGGGAGGACACCCGTGGAGCTGCCTGGAGTGGAAGAGCCCATGGCCAGTCTCTGTGCGCAGAGGGTCCCCGTGTGGTCACTGCTGTGTGCTGTCTCTTCGCCCGAAGCTCTCAGTCATGATACTTACTACCTGACCCCAGAGGTCACGGACAGCCTGGCCAGACGGTGAGCCCCCGAGAGCCGAGTGCTCCCTCTTCAGAGCCGGCTCTGCGTGCTCGGTGCTCCTTGCTGTGGGAAGGAGTGAGAAAGTGAACTGAGTCTCAGGGAGGCTGAGTGGCAGGACGGGAAGGGGGCACAGCCCCTTGTGTGGGTTCTCTGGGGGCTGATGAGGCGCTGGACACAGCCTGGGGCACCGTGAGTGCTCAGGGTGGGCAGCCGCTACCACCGCTCATGCCAGCTCCCTGCGCCGGGCCCAGCCTTGCATGAAGGTCCCCAAGCCCGCGCTCCAGCCGCCCTCAGAGGGGACACGCACACGGTTCGGGTCTAGAACGCGTGCACCCTGGCAAGCAGTCAGCTCGCGTGAGTACGTGTTTGGGGAACAGAAGAGCCAGCTCCCATGTGCAGGCAGGACCGTCGGACGGCAGCCAGCCTCCCTCAGCCCTGCGCGGCCCCTGGACCCCGGCCCCAGGAGTAGCTTGGGTGGCCCTGCCCGCCAGGAGCGCTGAGAGGGTGCCGAGCCCCCACAGGCGCTCAGCGGATCCCAGGAGGGACACACGACCTCAGCTGCTCCTCCCCCCGATGGTCAAGGTCGTCAGCCGCGGGACTTGGCTGCGGCATTTCTGGTTGGTCGGTGGGGGTCTCGGCGCCCTCAGAAGCTTGTGTCTGCTTCTCTCGGGGCGTTGACTTGCTGAGCCTTGTACCAGGCTCTTTGCTGTCAGTCAGCTGCAGAGTCTGCACCGAGGCCGTCCTTTAATGCTGCTTTCCCGAGCACACGGGCCTCCCGTTCCCGCCCACGATGCTGCCGCCCCAGCGGGCCATGACCTCCTGGCCTCGCGCAGGCCGAAGAGAGTGGGGGGCCCGGGCGGGCCGCTCCGTGACACGGCCCCGCGTGAAAGAAAAGGCTAATGTGTCTCCGGTTCCTCGATCCTGGGAAACAGGAAACGGTGCTGCGGAGAGCGGGCGTCTCGGCGGGTCACTCTTCAGGGCGTGCGGGAACCTTCTGTTCGTCGTGGCCCCGGCCCTTGTGGCCCCTGTGCGTGCCTTGCCGTCAGCCGGCCTGGTGACTCTGGCCCGGGCGACTGTCTCCGCCGAGCGCCCTCCTCCTGGCTAGGCTCTGGGCTCGGTGACGCCGCCGGAGCCCGTGCGTGCTCGGTTCGGGTCGGTCAGCACAGGCTTCGTGGCGTCCGTCTGTGTCTCGCTTTGCTCCTCCATAAAATCGGGGTCGTCCCAGGGACCGGCAGGTTTGTGGGGAGCAACCCCCATGCGCGGGAGGCGCTCAGACCTGTGCCAGCCCCGCGTCCGTGTCCCCATCCCTGCCTCCTGGGGGCCTCCTGCACACCTGAGGGTCAGGCTCCGCTTGGCCCACCTGATAGGGTGAAGCCTTTGTTCAGTGACTGGAAGAACTGGGTCACCACCGTGGCTTTGCCGCTCCAGCCGCTCCCCAGCAACACCCACGCGAGTGTCCACGGCCATCCACCAGGGCGCTCCTGGCTCGGCCGGCCTCCCGGGCAGGATGCGTGGGGAGCGGGGGCTCTGCCGTTGTCCTCGCCACCGAGACAGGCTTTTTCTCCCGTTTTTCTGTGACGCCTGTCCTGGAACCTAAGCACCCAGGAAAAGTGAAGAATTCACCCATCAGGAGAAGCCTGCGGAAGTACGCGGTCTACAGAGAGAGCCGGGGCCGGGGGGCCTCCCACGCACCCCTCCCTTGTCCAGGAGGCTCCTGTCCACTCGGGCCTGGACAGACCCCATGTCCGATGCTCACCGGGGCGCTCCCTGTCTCTGGTGTCCGCTCCCCACCACCTGCTTCCTTTCAGGCGAGGAAGCATCAGAAGTGGGCAATTAAGTCATCGAAAACCATTTTCACGGTGGATTTTACTGAACAAGAAAGCTGTGTTTAAGTCACTTAGACATTTCTGAGAAGACTGAGGTGTTCTTTCAAAAACATCCCTTCAGCGCCAGGGAAAAGCATAACCAGCCGCGGTAATAAATTTTTAAAACGTATACACAGAAGTGACCGGCCTGGACAACCGTGCCGCCCAGGCCTTCCCGCACGCCCCAGCACCCTCGCAAGGTCCCATCTGCTGTGTCGGTTGGAAGGAGAGGCCCCAGGCTCCCTGGCTTCGTGAAGATCTTCCCTGGCTGCTGCCTCAGATTCTTCCAGGCAGAGTGACGGACCCACAGCCCCGGCCTGTGGGCCTGGCCTGTCTGCGCAGCTCACAGAAAGGGGAGCCTTTCCTCACGAAGCCGTAAAACTTGTTTCCTCTTGCTCTTGTTACTGTCTGTGTTTGGATTAAAATTTTGTCCCCTGCCGTCTGGATGTCATCAATGCGTCCCAGCTCCGGGGAGAGCCAGTGGCATCAGCGGTGTCCACGTCAGCAGATGGCAGCCCCACGGATCGGAGCGCGTGGCGGCCGCACCCACGAGGAGCCCAGCTTGGTGAGGACGCGCCGCTGGCTTCGCAGCCAAGGATCTTCACTGAGTTTCAGACGTTGCTTTGAAATGGTGTCAGTTTTAAGCCAATTACATTTACGTGTAAAATTACAGTGTAAACAGTGTAAATGTTTTTGGCCATTTGGAAAAGGACACGATGGGCTGGCAGAGGCCTCCCGCTCCATTTGTGGGAAAGGCATTTCCTCAAAGAGACCTTTTAAAATCTCCAGCTGATGGGAAAGCTGTTCAGTGTCTGAACCCAGGAAAGGCACCAGGCGGTAAGAGGAAATGTCAGGTGGAGTGTTGGGGCTCTGCTCGCCCACGGGGCGCCCGGCCCCCGGGGCGGGGGCCAGTCTGAAGTCATTAAGAAGGAAACCGCTCCGGCCCGTCCACTGTGTCCAGGACGGGAGTCGTAGGAGATGAACCGTGACCCTCCTTTCTAAGAGTTCGTGAATCAGGGAAGGGAACCACAGATCTGGGCTGAACTGTGTCCTTATAAGGTCGACGGTCTCAGCCGCAGCCAGAGACAGAGGGCGCGAAACCAGGAAACCACCTGCGACCCGCTTGCCTTATTTGTCTTCCCCAGATCAAGAACGCAGCGGCCAATGTCCTCCGGGAAACGTGGCTCATCTACAAGCACACGAAGCTGCTGAAGAAGATCGACCACGCCAAAGTCAGGAAGCACCAGCGCAAGTTCCTGCAGGCCATCCACCAGTGAGTGGGCGGGGCGCCCGCCGGCCATGCCCAGCACCTCCTGACCCGGGGCGCGGGGGACACCTGTGCAGGGTGTCCGACAAGCCCCGGGGGCCGTGAGCCGCACCCAGATCGCTCTGTTTCTCTGTTTACGGCGGCTGCAGCCAGAGGGCCCAGCTATGGCGGGGAGAAGGGTACAAGCCTGCGGGGACACCCCCTGACACGCCCCCGGGGGCACCTGTGGTTAACACTTTCCAGAACAGAGGCCCTTGACTGTGGGGTGGAGAAGGAGGGAGGAATGTGGTCTGGGGTGGGAGGCTTCAAGTGGCACCGAGCCAGGGAGGTGGCCTGGTAGTAACGGCGAGGATAGCAGTCACTACATGGAGACAAGATCCACTTTCCTGGGGACCCGGGAAACCCATGACCAAGGCCCCAAGACTGAGACCCCGTGACCAAGACTGAAGCCCCATGATTGAGTCCCCATGATTGTGACCAAAGCCCCGTGATTGACGTCCCGTGATCGAGGCCCCGTGATTGTAACTGAGACCCCGTGATCGTGACCTTGGCCCCTGGGAATCCTGCTGCGTTCCAGAGTCAGGTGCATTGGTTCAGTTGTGGAATGTGTAGGTGAGGCTAAGCCATCGTGGGCTTGGGGGTGCAGCACTCACTCTCTTCTCCACAGACTGAGGAGCGTCAAGATGGAGCAGAGGAAGCTAAGCGACCAGGCCAACACGCTCGTGGACCTCTCCAAGGTGAGTGGCGGAGCCCAGAGTGCTCTCGGACTCTTGGCTCTCTCCTGTGGCTGCAAGGACCCGGCTGCGTCCCAGCCGCGTGGTGCCGAGCCGGGAGAGCAAGGACAGCCCCTCCTTAGGCAAAGCAGTCCAGGGTTGAGTTCCTGCCAGGGGTTCTACTGACGGGAAACCCAGCCATGGTCACGGTGCAGCCACGGGTCTGCCCACACCTGTGGGCATGTCTGCGCCCGTGGGTGGGTTTGTCCATGCCCGCGGGTCTGTCCGCGCCCACAGGTCTGTCTGTGCCCTTGGGTCTGTCCGCGTCCATGGATGGGTCTGTCCATGCCCATGAGTCTATCTGTGTGCCCGAGTCTGTCCATGCCTATGGGTGGGTATGTCCGTGCCCGTGGGTCTGTCTGTGCCTGTGGGTCTGTCCACGCCCGTGGGTCTGTCTGTAGCTCCCTCCTCTCGTGCTGTGCAATGACGATGCCCCAGAATGAGCTCGACTTGCAGGGACGCAGCCTACCAGGCCCACCTGGGGACATGGGGACCACACTGCCCGGCACGTGGCGGTAACACCTGGCGGTTCGGTTTGCTGCCTCCTCTAATCCTTCCAGACCAGCTTTTCCGGCCCCCGGCTGGTGGTGGGGAGGGCATTACTTTACTTCTCAAGAGGCAGGTTCCCCCACAGTGAGCATAAAGGCCGGGTCAAACGTGAAAACTCTGGGAGCCCCAGGACTCAGCGCCCCATGGCCTTTAGGCCATTCCGCATTTCCGGTGCAGACTGGCCATAAATACCGTGAGCTCCATAAAGAAGCCTGCCTCTCCTCTCTGAGAACACGGCAACCAAGAACGGAAGACCCCCTTCGGGCTGAGCTGGGGCTGCTGCTCCCCCAGCACGGCCCCTCCCCTCACAGCCTCTCTGTAAAGATTGTACTTCAAGCGTTCAGCCCAGGGCCAGGATGGCAGAACATTCCGGCAATGTCAGTTATCATCATGGAACCCATTCCCTGGGTGACCCAGAGCTACCGTCCTGGGCAAATTTGCAGCCTGTGGAAGAAGAGGCAGTTGCCGTCACCACATGCAGGCGCCTTGCTTGGTGACGGGCTCAGGCCCGAGCCAGGGCCTCCCCAGCCAGGCAGGGGGACTGCGGGCAGGGATGGCGTGGGCGCACAGCTCCGGGAGGCCCTCGGGCCTGTGTGCCGACGGCTGGCTGCTGCCGTGGAGCTGGGGCCCTAGAGCCTGGATGTGGGGGACGGCAGGGGACACTGGATGGTGGGTGGGAAGCCCTCAGGGTCTCAGGTATCAGGAAGCACCAGAAGTAGGTTTACAAATGGAGGCATTTCTTAGAATGACAGAAGGAAGCCTCATTCCAGAGCCTCAGAGCAGTGGGCCAGACTCGAGGGGGGCCACGGAGAAGGGGCCACAGGCAACCCCCACGCTGGGGGAGGGGCTCACCCTCTCTTTCCTCTCCTGTGCAAGAGCCTGCTTCAGGCCTGTCCCTGCTGACCCCTCTGCACTGTGGCTTCTGTCTCCCGGGCAGACACGGGAGCCCCGTCCAGAGAACTCCTGCTCTCGCTCCGGCCGCCGGTGAGGACACAGTGGCCTTCTGGTGGTCTCGGCTCTGAACTCTCAGAGATGCGGTGACTGGCCAGGCCGGTCACGGGTCCGCACTCAGACCAGCCAGCGGCAGCCAGGAGGAGAGCCGTGCAGGGCAAACCCAGCGGTTTTGGCAGTGCGAGGCAGGAGTTCTCAGCCTCCTGCACGCCCCAGACTTTCCCCCACAAGGAGCGGCTCTCCCACCTCCCCTCACCTGGCAGGACACACTGTTGCCGATGTTCTCCTGGGAACATCAGGCAAACCGACATCAAGCCGGCATCGCGTCAGTACCTCTCACAGCGCCTCCCAGAGATGCGGCCCTGGGAGCAGCGGGCTGGACGCCCCAGGAGCAGCGTGCCTCCAACGGCTGTCCTTGCACTCGCCAAGTCGGTCTCGGGGACTCACATGGGGACTGAAACCTCATCAGTAATCGGCAGTGAATTGCCTAGAAGAAGAGGTGTGTAGGGAAGGGCGAAGGGGGCCTCTGCAGGACTGCCGTGGGGACGGGGTGATCCCAGATGGGGGGCTCTGCCTCCACCCGCTCCATCCCGGGGACTCACCCAGGCCCCTGGCTGCAGCTCAGTGCCTTTGGGTCCACGTGCCCCGTCCGCCCAACCCCGCACCTTATCCCCAAGCAGCAGAGCAGGCGACACGGCTGTGTTCTGTCTGTGCTGTGTCCTCCAGGCCCGCCACCTTCCCACCACTGCTCCTCAGTCCTCACTAGGTCAGGAAAACGGTATACAGGCTCGAGATGCCATTTTCGAGAGGGAACAGTGACCTCACAGGGCGGCAGTGTGAGCAGGACTTGGGTCTTTTCGGGCTGGAGGCAGTTTCTCTCACTGGAACGTAAACAGAATTCCTAGCGTCTGAGGCTCGAGGACCCAGTAAGAAGTGTCTGTGGAGGACCGTTGTCAATGACACAGAGGTTTTGCAAGTGGTAGTTCTCATGATGAGCACTGACGAGGAGGCCAGGATCCAAAGGGACAAAGTGGCCGCCCTGAGGTCCGGCAGCCGAGACCCAGGGCCCGGGCCCCGCGCAGACACAGGGAGTGGCCTGGACACCCCGGGAGCCGCGTGCATCCGATGGCCGCCCTTGCACTTGCCGAGTCTGGTCTCCACCCGGGCGTCCTGCCCCAGCCCGGCTGCCTCCCTCCCACCTCTGTGGTGGCCCCGTCCCCACCCCTCTCCAGCCCTCATGCTTTGTCACCTTCTTAAACTCTGCCTTTCCCTCTCACCTCCCTCCCTCCCCCCATGGCCACGGCTTCAGAGGCTTCTGCATCTGGCTTGGAGTAACTTGGAGTTTTGGGCAAATAGGATCGCGACGTGACCGGCAGGGGACCCTCAGCCCTGAGGGCCACACTACCTGGGAGGGGGCGGGGGCCACAGAGCAATGGCCTGCAGCCACAGGGAGTGAGAGACCCAGGGGCTGAGGGTTCACAGGGCAGTCACTTGTTAGCTGACAGGGAAGCATAGGTGACTGCTCTCGGGGCTGATTATAACCAGAAAGTGGCCTGATGGGGGAGCCATCGGACCACGGGACAGCCTTGGGGGTGCACCTGCGGGTGGTGACGGCCCTGAGGGTGCACCTGCAGGAGGGACAGGTTGGAGCGCAGGTGGCCCGGTCGCCATTGAAGGAGCCGGGTTTGAGGGATGTGGGAGGGCTCAGTGGGGCTTTGTGCTGGGGCGGTTGGGGCTCCCAGATCCGTGTTCGGGCAGCCGGAGGGAACGGTGCCCGGGCCTGAGCCCCTTCTGTCAGCTCTGCTCTGACCCAGTTTTACGACATAATTCTCAGAAGGCAAGTTCATTGGATTCCTTTAAAGAGTCCTTTGTGTCTCAGCGCCCCGGGGACTCCCCCATGGGCCCCCCGCCCTCCTGGCCTCCCACAGGATTCACTCCCAGGCAGTCCTGGGTGGGGGCCCCCGGGCTCTTCCTTCCTTCTCTTCAGCCACACAGTCTCCTTGGTAAATGCTAAGAAACCTTCTAGGTACCTGGGAATACTTCGTGTTGTGACCGTCTGTCCCATCAGTGGAATTCCTACATCGGGCCGAGGGTGGAAGGGACCCAGACCTGCCTCCCTCGCTCACCCATTTGTCCGAGGACCTCCTTCAGGGCCAGCCCCCACCCCCAGGGCGTGTGTCTGTATGTTTGTGCGTCTCTTAGTTGAGCATCTCCCACAAGCCAGGTGCTGTTTAGGCCCTTGAGACACATCAGTGACACGGCCGGCAAAGGCCTGTCCCTGAAGGAGGGTCCCTCCCAGAGGGTGACGGCAGCCTAGCCCAGGTGCTGCAGAACCTGGAGGTTCTGTCACTCGTGCAACAGAAGGTGGGAGAAAAGGGGTCAAGCTGAGCGGGTTAGCAGGATCGGGAGTGGGGTGCCGTGTGGAGCAGGGCCAGGACTCGGGGAGACAGCAGTGAGGCGGGACGGTTACTGCTGGGCCCATTCGGGAATGAAGGAGACAGGACAGGGTGGGGGGTTGTCTGAACCGCAACAGATGGACAAAGGCCTCCGCCGGCCCACGGGAGCTCTGGGGGTGGACTGGCCCTTCGGGATGTCCCAGATAGGACAGCAGACCTCTTGTGGCCCAGGCAGTCGGGGGGCTGCGACCCCACACGGCAGGTCCGTGTGGCTGCAGGCCAGGCCCGCGGTGAGTCTCCGCGTCCGGCATGTCTTCTGGCGGCCCGAGCTGCTGGCATCCGACGGGCAATAGCGTCATGACTATGTGACGTTGTTACTCCTATTTTATAAGGAAGCCAAGGCCCAGTCTCGTCCTGGCACTGGCCCACGGCAAGTCCCCGCGCCGTCCACCGCCCAGCATGGCGCCCCCTGACCACGAGGCTCCCGCAGCCTCTGAGCCAAGAGGTCGGTCTGCAAGGACGCGGGGACCAGCGAGACTCGCCCATCTTCTTCCCCAGGACGCCCCCACCACCACCACCCCGCGCCCTCCCGCGTTCCTGCCCGCACTGCGGGCCTTCTTGTGGGCGGGCCGGGCCGCACGTGCTGGTGTGGACGTGGCTCCTGCTGTGATCTGGGAGCACGTCCTTTCTCCAGCCGCGGGGCCGCCTGCAATGACCGCGGTGTCCCGTCCCCCGTCTCCCCGTCCAGATGCAGAGCGTCATGTATGACCTGATCACGGAGCTCAATGACCGGAGTGAGGACCTGGAGAAGCAGATCGGCAGCCTGGAGTCCAAGCTGGAGCACCTGGCTGCGGGCTTCGGCTCCCTGCCCCTGGTCATCGCCGACGCCCTGCGCCAGCAGCAGCAGCTCCTATCCGCCCTCGCCGAGGCCCGGGCGGGCCCCGCGGGTGCCACCCGCACGCCCCCGCCCTCCGACAGCCCCCTCGGGTCAGCTCCACCTCCTTCCCGCCCCGTACACGAGCTCAAGCAGTTGCTAGAAAACCCCCCCCAGAAGCATTACCCATAGGTCTTAAGATGCAAATCAACTCTCTCCTGGTCACTTTGCCATCCAGGACCCACCGGACCAGGGACCGTGAAGAGGAGAGACCGAGCTAATTACCCGACTCGTGCCCATTCAGCGTGCTTGGTTCGACATGCCTTGAAACCAGAAATCTAATCTCTGTTTAGGTGCCTCCGCTTGGGAGCAGGAAGAGGAAGTGGCAGGACCCGGCCCCAGGCGGCGCCCTGACTGCAGGGCTGGGGCGGAACAGAAATCCACGCTCCACCTCAGGTCTCGGGGAGGGGCGGGGCAGGGCGGGTGCAGCAGGGCGGCCGGCGGAGGAGCCCAGGACAGGGCCCCTCAGGGGTGGTGTCAGGCTTGGGCGGGGGTCCCTCACCACTGGGGTCCTGAGCACACCCCTCTCCATGCCTTTTGTCTCAGAAAGCCTCTGGACGACAAAAGGCAGGGAGAGCCCCACAACCTGCAGAAACAGATGTTCCTTCCTCCCATACTTTAACCAGTCATAAAACCCAATTTAGACTAAAAAAGAGAGAGAGAGAGAGAAATAAAAAGCCAGATTTTGCTGTGTGTCTACAAGTGTGTGCACGCACACCCCTACACTCAACGCAGGCCTGGCCTGGCTTGAGCCCGACCCGAAGAGACGGGGACCTGACACCTTGTCCCGCACACAGCAGGCACCAGACGCATGTGGAGTTGCCTTGAATCCGAGTGCGGGTGCCTTCGGCTCAGGTAGTCTGCTGGCATCGGGCACATTCTGGGCTTCCCTGAAGATGGGGACCCCTTCAGACACGGCCCAGGCTCCCGGCCTGGACACACACCAGCCTTGCTGGTTTTGAGACGAATGCCGGCCACACTTGCCAGCTTCTGGAGAGAGAAGCAGACTTCTGAAAATAACAGCCTGTGCCGAATTTTCTCCTTATATCCAAACTGCTGTGTTCCAGGGGAGCAGGTGACCTGCGTGCGTCCATGTGGGGAGGGGGCGTACGCACACAGGTACAGCCCCGGGAGACCCCCTAGAGGAGGTGTGGGGCCTCCGCTCAGCCTCGGGCACCTGGCAGCACTGCTCCTGCCTCAGGGGTTAGGAGCGCAGAGCTGGGACACGTGGTGGTGAGAGGCCACATGGCCCCTCCTCTTGACCCGAGACCCAAATGAGAGATGCTGGGAACCAGGGAGCTTGTAGGGAGGCCTGTGGGTTAGGGGAGGGGCCACAGATCTGTCAGCAGCCTGTTCCTACTGTATTTTGTTCATCTTGGTGCAAATGCATTCAAATTTGTCTCAAACTCCAAGAAACTTGAGAAACACCCTGGTCCAGCACCGTGACCAGTGTCGGGGGAAGGCGTGTGGACGCCGTCTTTCATATCGATACGTGACGGCTCGCAGCGTTCATGGGTCTCACCGCTCTTCTTGTGAGGGCTTCGCTGCAGCGAGTGGGGCCGGACGAGCCGGTGGAAACATCACATCTGTTTCGGGGAAAGTACCAGGGTGTCTGCTGTGTGTGGTGCTTCTGGGGGCTTTGCTGTGCATGGGACACTGTCACATCCCTGACATCAGAGCTGGGCCAGTTCCTCTAGGGACTGGGGGGATTGCTAGGACTGCTAAAGGTAGATGAGTCTGGAGCCCAGCTTCTACTCCCAGAAGATCTGGTCTCTTGCTAAACTTCCTCTTTTCCTCTCTTTCCTGCTGTTGTCCCCTGTTGCTCTCATCTCGGTGATGCCCGGGAGTGTTTCCATCGGCTGCTTTGCAGAGCCACACTTGCTGCTGGCTCTTTATTTTGTTACTTGTTTCTTCTAATGATTGATTATCGGAAAGATCCCCTCCTCTTTTATGTCCCAAGAATGGTGCTCCGTTCCAGTAACAGCACAGCCAAAACTGCAGATGATGTCCACGCAGATGAGATTAGCACACAGCGTCATTGTGGCCAGAGTTCTATCTCACAAGGTGGAGACCATGGCAGGCGGTACTGATCCCGGCCCTCCCCCCGCTCCCCTCTGCTTGCCCTCTCCATTCTGCTGGAATCGTGACAGTGCACACGTGTGTGCACATTCACACGTCTAGGGATTTAGTCTTAACCTCGAATGAATGACATGCAAAGGTCACCGCCAGCCACACCCAGATTGCCGTTGACCTGCCCGGGTCTGCAAAGGATTCTGTAAGCCCTCCTCCCCACTGTGCCCCTCGGTGAAGCCTGAAGACCAGGCCAGCAGCCGTGGGGGGGGGGGGGCTGGACTCGTCCCCAGCAGCAGCGGCCCCGGCATCCCAGGAACACGTGGGCATCTGTAGCATGACTTGGCCTATTGGTAGCGCCATAGCTGGGTGTGGTTCCTTTCCTTGGCGAAAGAACCATGATGGTATCTGCTTCTTGACCTCGAGACGGTGACTGGGGGCTGCTCTCTGAACCCGTGTTTCAGCTGCATGTGGGGAAGTTCTCCATCCTCCGGGAGCAAGGTCAATCCCGGTGACCTCAGCACTGATTGCCTGAAGTGTAGTCCCTCCAGGTGTCCTCCCCTTGGCCCACCTTTTGGCAAATCCCACTGTGCCTCAGACGGGGAAAGGCGTCAGGTGCCTTCTGGTTCCTTATTCTCAAGTTCAGGCACAGAGGGCTACTTGATGATGAGGGTTTCATTAGCTACTCGAGAATCGGCTGTAAGAACTATTCATTACAATGACCTCTCTCTCACACTCAACCGCGGGTGTTCTGCCCACTCCTGTAAGGCTGCCCCGCCAGCAGAGCCCCACTGGGACCTTTCTGATACCTTAGTGACAGGGAGAGAACCCTAATAGTCCCAAAAATGTCTGGACACTTGGATGAAAACCATAGAGCCACCATCATCGCGTAAGCCATACTCTAGCCTCATGTACTGCAAAGTCAGGGACGCACTGTGATCCTTTAAGACCACAGGTCTCCATGGAATTTTAGGACATAGCATCAGTTGGTAAATTATGCCAGACTAGGGACTCCCTCCTCCTTAAACTGAAGTCCAAATACAAATCTGCACCTTTGGTCAAAGGCCACCGCTGTCCCATCATCATCAATAAATTGTCATAAAGTGTCTGAGCTGCCCTTGCCCTGTCCCTAATGTGCAGCTTCATGACGTCACCTCTCTCCAAATGCTTCATGAGATCCAGGGGCGTGGGGGGTGGGGAGGCCCCAGGTCGCCACTGACTTCCGGCCTCAGCAAGTGCCCTGGGGGCCGGGGGAACGCAGGCGCCGGCAAACTCCCAGCCAGCACCTGCGGCTCTCTGCGTCTGTTAAAGGCCGAGAGGGAAGAGCAGTGAAGAAATCATGACTTTAATATATTGAGGATTTCCCCCTTAGATTCTCAGTGATTTCTGTTGAGTGAAGGAAGGAAACAGGAAGAAAGAGATAGAAATCAGAGGAAGTGAGCTCTAAGGCCAGACCCACATCTTGGGCTGATTAGCGTGACCACCTCGTGCCTCAGTTTCTCTGTGCGTAACAGGAAGACAAGAGTCCCCCGGCTTGGGCACGACGTACTGGGTAGATTTTAGGGGAGTCGATAGCAGCTGGGCTGTTCCCATCCTGCCGCCTCTCGGGTGTTGCCTCTGAGTTGACAGAAAGTACTCAGTAGTGTCGGCTGCGTAGTGACTGGCGCATGGGACCTCTGTCCCGGTTGGGGGGTCCCTCCAGCCACAGCGCACCCCAGATTAGGAACAGGATGTGTTCCTCGCACCACTGAGGCGCTGGGCAGTCATTGCTCCTCTGCTGGGCTCCTGCTGGCTGAGTCACTGCTTTCAAGCCCTCAGCTCCATCCCCCGTCCACACAGTCATTCTGCTTCCCTGAAGGTGGCGTCAGAGCAGAGCAAGGCTCCGCTGGTGGCTGCCCCCGTGGGCTGGGGCAGCACTGGGTTTCAGTACCGTAGACGCGTCTGAGAGCCTCCCGGTCGGCCTGGGGCAGTTCCCCCAGAGTCGGCCGCCCTGGCCACGCCCTGCACCCGATCCCTTCTTCCTCGGCTGCCGCCAAAGGAAGCACAGCGTGGGAAAGGGGCCACTGACGCCACCGAGAAAGGGGTGTCCCCGGGACTGCGGCGTGGACTGCGGGTCCCTGGCAGTGGAATGTAGGCAAGCGCCCGTCATCCCAAAAGCTTCGGTCAGGACGCGTGGGTAGACGTCCGGACGAAGCACCGGACAGACGAGTCACACACAGATTCTGTCCCGAGAGATGGAGTCGTTTCATGGGCGCTCGGCACGGCGTCTGGTAAACACCCTCAGAGAAAACCAGTCGCCCTGGGCTGTTCTTCTTACATCAGCGCTAGAAACGCCCAGACACGAACCGAAGTTCCTTCTGAACAAAACCATTCACAAAGCGTCCGCGGACGATGTCCAAATCCAGGTGCCAAGTGCCGGGCAAAGAGTCGTTTACGTGCCAAGATGCACATTCTGGAAGATGCGTCTTGGGCCTGGACCGTGCGCTGGAACAGAAGCGCCGTGACCAGCCAAGCTGATGGAGGGAAAGCACAATACTCAGCACCCACCTGTAGTCAGGATCCCCAAAGAAATGCTGAATTTATAGCAAAAAAAAAAAAAAAAAAAAAGGGAAAGAAATCAGTGACAGACAAATCAAATACGGATCTGCCTGGAGCGGCCAGCATCAGGGTCCGAGGGAGGACCGGGAATAAATGACGCTCCCCAGCTAGGTCCCGCGGTTCCGCCCAGGACCAGTCCGCCTGCATCGGACATCTTCATGGCAAGACGACTCGCTGTGGTCCCAGCCTCCGCGTCCCGCGCCGGCGAGGAGAGCAAGAGCGAGAGCGCATCTCCGTGGCAGACTCGGGAATGGGAGCCGTCGTGGTCAGCACCGTGGTGAGCTCCGATAGAAATTTGCATCTTGCCTCTGTACTGCTTGCTATTTTTAACAATAGGAGAAAGCATAACAGTTTATTTAAATATGAAATATATTGCTATATTATAAAATATATTGTAACTTTCAATGACCGTTCTGTACCCGCCTGGTCTGCAGCAGCCCAGGGTCGCTCGCTGCCCCCCAACTGTTTCTGAGTACATATCGCTGCAAGCAGCGGCCAGACGCCCAGACTTGGGGCTCAGCCTCCAGCGCGGCCGTGTCCTCATGTCCTCAGACCGGCCCAGTAGAGACAAAGGAACGTTGTTCCAAACTTAGAGGAATCGTGGTCCCTGAAACTCCACCAAGCCATTTCAGAGGGGATTTTAAAAGCCATGACTCCCTTAGGGACTGCGCCAAGCCGGCCCGATCCACGGACGGGGTTCCCCGTGGAAATTCCAGGGTCCCCTCGCGCAAGTGATAGGAGCCTCAGAGCCAGCTGCCCGGGCTCTCCTTTGGGAATGTCAGGATCGGGCATTAGAAAGTCTCATTCTTGGGTGACACAAAGGACTCAAACTTCTAGGTGGCCTGTGCTTCTCTCTGCCAGAGTCAAGGAGCATCCCTCAGGCAGGGAGACCCCAGTGAGCCGATGAGCTCCTCCCGGCTGGCCTGAGTCCGGAGGAAGCAGGCCTCCCTGTGCGCGCCCCCGCAACCCCTACTGGGGAGCACAGCTCCTGGGGACGTGACGGAGGAAGCAGGACACCCCCAGCAAGACCTGGCACAGCGCTGGGCTTCCCTTCCTGCCCCGGAGCGGTCAGGTAGCCAGAGGAAGGGAGCTGCCGTTGAGGCGCTGTCTTCGCTGGCAGGTCTGGGCGACACTCCCCACCGAGCAGCCCAGGAGCTCTGCGCACTCCGCACGCCGCGTCTCCATGGCAGGTGAGACACGTGGAGAATTGCTCACGTCCCTCCTCTGAGGGACAGAGGGCCTATTTCCAGACGAAGGCAGGGTGTGTTTAGTTACAGAACAAGGGTTTTCTAGAATCAGTGTTATCATCACTCTGGGCTGATACCGCCCCGGGTGGGGAAGGGGCCCCGAGAAGCAGCAGGGCCCCTGAGGCCGCGTCTCTCCCCTTCTCACACCGAACACGCACCCGGCTAGCGCAGCGGCACAGACAGCAGGTGTCTCCGGGGGAAGCCTGCGGTCCTGTCAAACGCTGCTGCCGGTGCCTCTGAGGGAAAAGCACGCGAGCACCCAGTTCCAGCCGCATGCACAGCCGAGCTCACTTCCACACAGTTTCTTCTTCGTGAGCAAAGTGCTCTCGGCGTCTGCTACCCCCCAATTCTGGGGGGAGCCGGGTTCCAGGGAAGCCGTCAGAACACGAGGGCACCGGTTTTAAGCAGGTCACTCACTCGCTGGGTAATGGAAATTAGTTTATTCTCAATTTGATAATCAGCCGATGAATGTCCTGGTGGTAACTGATTTGCCTCCTAATACTTTTCTGCTACTAAATAGAACTGTCTCTTCTAGCTTTTTCTTCTAGCGCTTCTCAGACTAAGACTTTCATTTAGAGACAGCAAATATGTTCTGACCTCCCCGCCCCCCGAAGTTATTATTCAGTCTAGATCAAGAAAGCCAATGCAAATTCCTGCTCTGGGGAAAGCAGACCTCTGGACAGTCATTTGGATATGTGGCCGCGCGCAGACCCTGGCTTTTCAAAGTGGGGTCTGCAGACCAGCAGCTGGGAACTCAGAAGGGCAAACTCTTGGGCCCCATGCCAGACCTGCTTAATCCAATTTGGCATTTTAACAAGATCCCCAAGTCATCTGTACGCACATTAAATATTGAAGCGCTCAGGCCTCACCACACAGCAAAGGTAACCAGCATCATTAATAGCTGGGAAAGGAAACCATTTGCTCCTTGACCCTCATTTACAGAATTACTTGGCAGAGGAAAGTCCTGTATAATCATAAGGATACAAACAACTGCATCGTACAGTTCCATTCCAGGTCCTATAATGTGCCTGGCGCACCAAATGGGTAACCTCCTCCCGGTCTGATTTTTAAAGGGCTTGCTTTGTAGCCTTGACGCACTTCGAAGTCCCGTTCTGGGTTTCTTTTAGCCTACACGGGGAGGGCCATCGGAGTATCAGGCAGCCGCCAGGGCAGGTCCCTCTGGAAGGGTCCCTGGTCCGGGCTCGGCACAGTACCGAAAAGCTGTATCTGGGCTCCTTCCTTGAGCAAGTCAGCACCCCCCACCCCCCGGGCCCTGCCGCGCGAGGCCTGTCCTCCTCAGAGGAAACCCAGCAAGAGAAGTTAGTTCCACCATCTAGACACATTCCGAAGCTCTTTTCAAAGCAGTTCTCCTAACCGTTACCCCAACAGAGACACTCCAAGGTGAGCAAGGGAAAAGGTGGCTTGTGGTACTAGCGTCGTCATCGATATGTACCCAGAAACGGTTCTGTTCTGAACTAATGGCTTTAACCTGTTCATTGTAAAAAGTGCCTTGGACTTTGATCTAAAGAGGTCAGTATAAATGTGTGTGTGTGACAAATGTAGGCAAATCTTACACGTTTGCCCGCACGTAGGTGCACACACGCACCCGCACATCCGTTTGCGATGTACACGCTCACAGACGCTTCGCGACATGTCGTATCGCTACTTGCAGCCCCGTTTCCTTTGGTCCTGTGTCATTCGTTAAGTGCCACCTTTACACAGAGAAGTTCTGTTCAGGACACTGATGTATTTTTTTGTTTGTTTTTTACTTTTTATTAAAAAGGTAAAAGATATTAAAAAAAAAAGTCAAGTGCCTGAAGGTTTTGAATGGAATTGTGGTCAATTTTCTCAGGTCACCAAAGAGGAGCTGATCTGTCCTTTGGAAAACCCTTTCCTGTTGCAGTGACTTTTGCTTTCCCCTCGGTGGGACTTGATAAACACCAACGGGGGTTTCGGTGATTCGGCCCTTTCGTGTGGTTCACTCTGCGGTCTCCGTAGGCAGCGGCAACAGCGGCCAGACCGGTGTCCACTCTACACGCACCCGCCTCCGAAGGGCGCGCTCTTCACGCACTGCGCACGGCGTGGCCATTAGTGGACTGAACTGCTGGGCCAGGGGTTCGATCGGTTCCAGATAACGTGCGCTCTCGGTTCCGGCTCCGGACACCTGGGCAGTTCCTTCCTCCGTCGGGTGGGAACCTGCCCTAGAGGCGGGCAGAGGGACCCTAGGGAAATTTCGAGGCTCCTGCACCCTGTCCTCCTACAATAAACCAACCATCTGGACCAATCAGCTCCTCTACCCTAGCCAGAAGTCCTGTCTTTCCTCAGTGTGACAGCTTCTAAGGGACCAGCCTCCCTGGTTAGAAGCCCCCAGGGATCTAGGGAGAGTCTCCAGGTTGCCATTGCTCCGCTCATGACAAAACGTCTCCTCCTCCCTCCCCCAGTGGTGACAGCCTCATGACAGTCAGGGCCACCCCACAGGGGAGATGCCCCACTCACAGTGGCAGTCAGAAGAGACAGCACAATGGAGAGGGGGCCAAAAAGACAAAGGGTCTCTGTAGCTGCCCCCACAGATGTCTGCCCAGCTGTCCCCACAACTGTCCCCATAGATGCCCCCACAGCTGTCCCCACAGATACCCCACAGCTGTCCCCATAGATGCCCTCACAGATGCCCCACAGCTGCCCCCACAACTGCCTCCACAACTGTCCCCACAGCTGCCCTCACAGATACCCCACAGCTGTCCCCACAGATGCCCCACAGCTGCCCCCACAGATGCCCCACAGCTGTCCCCACAGATGTCCCCACAGATCCCCTCACAGATACCCCACAGCTGTCCCCACAGATGCCCCACAGCTGCCCCCACAGATGCCCTCACAGATGCCCCACAGCTGTCCCCACAGATGTCCCCACAGATCCCCTCACAGATGCCCCACAGCTGTCCCCACAGATGTCCCCACAGATGCCCTCACAGATGCCCCACAGCTGTCCCCACAGATGTCTCCACAGCTGTCCCCACAGATGCCCCACAGCTGCCCCCACAGATGCCCTCACAGATGCCCCACAGCTGTCCCCACAGATGTCCCCACAGATGCCCTCACAGATGCCCCACAGCTGTCCCCACAGATGTCTCCACAGCTGTCCCCACAGATGCCCCACAGCTGTCCCCACAGATGCCCTCACAGATGCCCCACAGCTGCCCCCACAGATGCCCCACAGATGCCCCACAGCTGCCCCCACAGCTGTCCCCACAGATGCCCCCTCAGTCGTTAGTTGCCACCCTGAGGCGGCGCGGATGCCCCTCCAGGACTGTGCTGGGAGCCTGAGCCGGGGAAGACCCGTCAGGAGCCGCCGGGGCCGGCGGTGTCCCGAGCGCGAGGGGCGCGACGGGCGGCAGTTTCAGAGGTCGGCGTGGCGGTGCGCTGTGGAGGCTGAGCCCGTGGCCCTCGCCACGTCCCCTCACGCTGAGGCCAAGGAGCGGGGCGCCGGGTCCCAGCAAACGCGGGCGCGATGGGCGTTAACTGGACCCGAGGGACAGCCGCGCCCGACTTGCTTCCCGCCCCGGGACCCCGCGGTGCAACGAGTTTCCCGGGAGGCTCTCGAGGGCCGGCGTCCACCGGCGGACACGCCGGGAGAGCAGAGCGGGGCACCTCCCCCTTCCGGAAGCGTCTGCAGACCCCGACGTGCGCGCCCCCGACGTGCGCGCGCGCCCCCCCCCCGACGTGCGCGCCCCCAGCCCCGCAGCTGCGGAGGCGGAGCGGCCTGGGCGTTGCGGGGAGCTGAGCCCTGAGACCTGAGCCCCCGCCTCCGAGACCGAGCCCCGCCCCCAGCCCGGCCGGGGGTGCCCCCCGGGGTCGGCACACGCGAGCCGCCGAGGAGGCGGGGGACCAGGTCTGGCTGCCGCGCGGCGTTCGGCGCGGCCTGTCCTCAGTTTCCCCCACGTGTCCTCCGTCCTGGCCCCGCGAGCCGCTGCCAGTCCGGGGTTCGAAAGGACACGGCTGCCGGCGGTGCGGGTCTGGCTGCCCAGGGCCTGGCTTCCCCCCGCGCGGCCCGTCCGGGCACAGGGTCCGCCCTGGACCGACACGGGGGCGCCCCGACATTTTCATGAGGCCCGAAAGGGGAAGACTCCGAGCCGCAGGCGCCCCTCGAGCCGACGCAGGGGCCGGCCCGGTGCCCCGCCGCTGCCTCTCCCCACTGCGCGCAGCCCCGGGGCGAACGTCGTCGGCTCCGTCCGCGGGAAGCTCGGCGGACCGGCTCGACGGCGGCCCCGGGCGAGGCTGGCCAGGCCCGCCCCCTGCTGGTCAGACGGAGACGCAGCCGCGGGGGCCGGAGACCCGCTGCTCTGGGAAAAGGCCGAGGGCGCGGGTCACGCCCCTTCCCTTGCCTAGAGGCCGTGGAGAGAAGTGATTTGCCCCAAATCCAGCGGAATCGGGGCAGACGCTGCACCGGTACGTGGCCAGGCCACGGCGAGGACGCCCCGGGCCGCTGCGGAGCCGGGGCCCGCCCCGCGCGCCTTCGCGGCACACAGGACCCTGCACACCCGCAGCAACGCGCCGCGGGCCGAGCTAGGTCCTCGCGTGTCGCGCGCCCCAGACGCGGGCCGTTTTCAGATTCACGCGCCTGCGGCTCGGGGGGCTCGGAGCGGACACTGGCGAACCCACAGGAGTCCCCGCTGGTGAGGGCACGGCCCCCCGGGTTACTGACGTGACGCGGGTCTACCCAGCGCCGCGGTGCCCGAGGCGGACGGGGGCCCGGGGCGTGAATCTTCACCCGGTGGGTGCCGTGAGGAGTACAGGAAGGTCAGCCAGAATCAGCTGAATCTGCTTTGGGTTTGGTCTTTTTGTTTCGTTTCGCTTCGGCCGGTGAGTCTGGGATTTACACTTGTTTCCAGGGGCAGTGACACCCAGTAGCCTCTCGCTCTCGAAGTGGGCTCGGGCCCAGCCTGAAGCCCGACGCGGGACTTGAACTCACAGCCCCGAGATGAAGACCTGAGCTCCGACCGAGAGTCAGATGCCTAACTAACTGAGCCACCCAGGCGCCCCGGGCATCCCTTGAAACGCCATCCTGTCCCCTAGAAAGCCAAAGGCTGGAAACGACTGTAATACGTTACCACTACCTACGGGCAAAGGCCTCTTAGGTCAAGCTTCTTTCCAAGCCTGTTTTGCCTCCTACTCTCCAACCGGCGCACCTGCAGACACAACCCAGTGTTTGCTGGGAACGAGTATTTACGGGACGGGGCACGCGCACCCAGTCACTCATGGGGGGAGATGCCAGGTCCACCGGCCCCTGTAGGCTGCGGCTCAAATGCTCTTTCTTCAAACACCCTCTCCACCTTCTACCTCTTGGGAGCAGAAGAGAGATAGGTAATTCCGCCTGAGCTTCAGAATTTAGAAATCCTCGTGATTTGTGCATGGGATTTCTTACAGAATCTCTTCTAAGAACTGCGCTTTACTGGACACACACATTTGGGAACACAGGACCCTGTTTGGTTTTGGTTCAAATGAGAAAAGTCTTCGGGCCTTGAACACCAGCCGGAGGAGCTGATACCGCAGTCCTCTCATCGGAACGCGACGAGGGAAAGCCACAGAGACCTTCATTTGTTGCCCCCAGGGCCTCCACGACCCCAGGGCTCCAGGCGATAGCTAGTCACTGTCTTTAACTTGGTGAATCCCCCTTTCACCCACCTCCATGGTGCATTTGGGTGGGATTAATCCTGGTTTTGGACCCACGGTGGGCTTCTCCAGGCACCAGCCAATCACGGACCTCATCATCCTCGCTGAGGGATGGGCACAGGCCCCAAATCAAGCCAGCGTGGGCGAATGGGTCCCCGGGGCCAGGGCTGGGGCAGGTGCTACTGGGAACGGAGCCGACCACATGTATCACGAGGGGGTGGCGGGGGTGACAGGGAGCCAGTGTCCGGAGCGTGAGGATGAGCTAAAGCCACAGAAAGCAGAGCCAGGGAGCAGTGGGGACCTTGGGGACATCCTGGGGGCTACTGACTGAATCTTCCGATCACCTGGGCCAGTCACTTTACTTTGGAGCAAAGCCATGTGGAGGCAGATTTTTGGCCACAGTCCTGGGGCACATAAGCAGCCTTCTGGGCACGGGTCCGATTTGCAGAGCAGCGACGGAAGGAGAGCTTAGGAGAGATGCCTTCTGTGATTCCCACATTGAAAACACACGGGGCAGGGCGCCTGGGTGGCTCAGTGGGTTAAGCCTCTGCCTTCGGCTCAGGTCATGGTCTCAGGGTCCTGGGATCGAGCCCCGCATCGGGCTCTCAGGTCACCGGGGAGACTGCTTCCCCCTCTCTCTGCCTGCTTCTCTGCCTACTTGTGATCTCTGTCTGTCAAATAAATACATAAAAAATAAAACACACGGGGCACCTGGCCGGCTCAGCTGGAGGCGCCTGTGACTCTCGATCTCGGGGTCGTGGGCTCGAGCCCCACGCTGGGCATAGAGTTTATTTTAAACAAACAAACAAAAGTTTAAAATACGAAAATTAAATCAGATAACAAGAAAACGGGATGTCAAAATGGACTCTGAGAGGCCCTTTAACCAGAAAGGTGTAATGTGGGTGATGGAGGACGGAGGGCCAACAGAGGAACTTGTTAAGTGAACCAACTGGTCTACAAGGAATGGTCAGCGCTGACAACAGGCCTCACGCCTAGTATGTCACATCGTCATGCCACATGTCATGTCACATTGTGTCAGAGCTGGGATGAGGAGGACACTGAGAGTCTTCTCGGTGTGATTCGAAAGGAAGGTAAATATCGGTAACCTGAGGATTTGATAATAAAAATTATAGAGTAATAGAAAGAGTTTATATTTAAATAAAGTTATGGGATGACTGGCTGGCTCAGTGGGTGCGACATGAGACTCTTGACGTCAGAGTCGTGAGTTTGAGCCCCACGCCAGGTGTTAAGAGTACTTAAAAATGAAAATCTTAAAAAAAGAGAGAGACAAAAGAAAGTTTATGACTCTCAGATTACCAGAGGTTGAAAAAATGAGGAAAAATCAATTCAAAAGAAGGAAGAAAAAACACACACCAAAAAAAGTGGGAAAAAGCAACAGGACAAAACAAAATGGAATAAACATATCCGAATATTTCCATAATCATAGTGAAAATATTGAACTAGGTGCTCCAAGCAAAAGGGGAAGATCATCAGCCCAAGCATCG
This sequence comes from Lutra lutra, assembly GCF_902655055.1. Taxonomy (NCBI): domain Eukaryota; kingdom Metazoa; phylum Chordata; class Mammalia; order Carnivora; family Mustelidae; genus Lutra; species Lutra lutra. Next base: position 69,134,441 of record NC_062292.1, read on the forward strand.
TAAATTATTGAAATAAATGCTATTTACCAGGGACATATCTAAATCATAAGGAGAAATTTAAAGTACAAATTTTTTACACCAAGTATATTTTAACCAAAAGAAAGTGGGTATAGCTATCTAAATGTCAGGGGAGAAATAACATTTAACGTAAAAAGCACAGAGTTCATCATGAAAATATAACAATTTAAAATGTATATAATACATTTAATCCCTTTGCTTTAAAATACATGAAAAAACATTTATGGAAATACAGCAAAACACAGACAAACATAATAGGAAATTTTAACACATCTCTGAGTAAGTAGTAGATACACAGAAAAATCTGAAAGGACATAATTAATAACCTTAAAAGCTAGAGAACACACATTTTCCTAGTACATGGACCATGAATGAAAATTAACCACTCGCAGGACTGGTACCATACAAACAGCACTCTAACTGCAAGGCGATACACATTAAAAACAGGAAAACAGGGACGCCTGGGTGGCTCAGTTGGTTAAGCAGCTGCCTTCGGCTCAGGTCATGATCCCAGCGTCCTGGGATCGAGTCCCGCATCGGGCTCCTTGCTCGGCGGGGAGCCTGCTTCTCCCTCTGCCTCTGCCTGCCATTCTGTCTGCCTGTGCTCACTCTCGCTTCTCTCTCTATGACAAATAAATAAATAAAATCTTTAAAAAAAAAACAGGAAAACAAAACTTCCTTTGGAAATTAAGAAACATAAATAATTCCTAAATCAATGAATAAATCAGAATGGAAAACTTAAAATATGTAAACCAGAAATTAATGAAAATACATCTCAAAACGAGTTGAAAGCAATTTTAAGAAAAGCAGAATGGAGGGGGCGCCTGGGTGGCTCAGTTGCTAAGCGTCCACCTTTGGCTCAGGTCATGGTCTCAGGGTCCTGGGATCGAGCCCCGCATTGTACTCTGCTCAGCGGGGAGCCTGCTTCCTCTCTCTCTCTGCCTGCCTCTCTGCCTACTTGTGATCTCTCTTTCTCTGTCAAATAAGTAAATGAAATCTTTAGAAAAAAAAAAAAAAAGACTGCCCTCACAAAGCCCTAGTCATTAAGGTGACATGGTCTTTGAACAATGGGGCACAAGAGAGTCTACAGACAGCCTCACCCATTTATGAAAACTTGACTGATTAGAGGACGGGCCTTGCAAATCAGCCTGGGAAAACGGACTTTTCAATCAACAGCATTGAAGCAATGATTATCTACGTTCATACACAAAAATGAATTCTGGTTGGGTTAAAAACATAAATGTAAAGAAAAACTGTGACAGAAGACAACGGAAATCATTTCTTAAACAAAACCCCAAAAACCCAGACCGTAGGGAGAATGAATGACAAGTCTGAATAAGTAAGAGTTCATCTTATCCTTAATCCTTCTCTTCCATTTTTTCTAAAGTGCGAAGATGCGGCGTGAGTTGGGGGAAGTCTGCAACTCACCAACGCTCAAAATCGAGGAAGCCGACCAGGGGAAACAGGCACGGGAACGGGAACGGGAATTTCACAAAAGAGGAAACAAGACAGGCCAGAGACATGAAACGCTGGTCCACTTTGCTAGTGATCGAGGACACGGAAACAGGAGTCACAGCTCACTAGTCCACACCCCCGGGTCAGACAGAAAACACCTGAAAGAAAGGAAGGGAGCGCTGAGCGCTGGAAGCGCTGGGCGACTGCGACAGGCGCAGCTGCGCGGGAAGGAGCTTGGCCCGGCTGGGGAAGGTTGACCGTCCAGCATTGTTTTTAAGACGCAGGGACGCCGCGGGAGCTGAGCTGAAGGACAGCAGAGGGGCAGATGGAGGACCGTCCAGCGGCGAAAGCGCCCCAGGACGCGAGGGCAGAGCAGCCTTGCGGTGCAGAGTTGGGCACGGCTAACACCGCTGTGGCCATGGACTCGGGGAGGTGCCCGGGAGCTCTCGGCCCCTGAACCTCTCCCAGGCTTCCGTCTGGGTAGGTAAGCTCGGGCATTCGTGTCCTCATCCGTCTTCAAGCACTCGGTGCGGCAGATGTCCCCCCGCGGGTACCGCAAGCTGCGGCGAAGGGCGGCGACACCATGTCAAGTCAGCAGGCACAGGGACCCGATGCGGGGACTGCCACGGGGCCGCGGGCACACCACCGCGGCAGGGTCCGGGACAGCAGGGCACAGAGGAGGTGCCCGTAAGTGACCTCCAGACTCCGCCGGTCAGGAGCAGAGCCTCAGTCCGCAGAGACCGTGGGTCCCGTGGCAGGGGGTCCTGTGCGCTGAGGCGAGAAGGAAGAAGCACCCGCACGCCCTTCCCCGAGGAGCGAGAGCCCGGCTGGGCCCGAGTCCTGGACCGGGAGCCGGCCCCACTGGTTGAGGGTGACTTGGGGGCTTACTGGCTCCTACTCTGCAGGAGAAGGAGCTCCGTGCCTCCGTGTCCCCGTCTCTAAAATGGGGACGGCAAGAGTGCTGTGGGGGGAGGCTGGTGGCGAAGACAGGTGCGTTGACAGCTGGGGCCAGCACCGCCCCAGGCACGGGCCTCGCTGTGTTTCCTCCACGGGGTGGAGTCTCCCCCCACCTTCCTGCTTGGCCCAGAGGGAGTGGACTCCTCCCCCTTAGCTTCCCCTCTTCTGAGGGACGACGGTGCCCTCCCCTCTGCACCGCGCCTCACTCAGCAGAGTCACCAGCCCGAGGTCCAGAGGGCTGGGAACCCCAGCAGGGCGCCCCCAAGGCCCCACATGGAGCGCAGGGCTCACACAGCTCACGGGACAGCCGGGAGTCCACAACCCCCCCCCCCCCGTCCTGAGGTTAACACGGGGCGTCCTGGCCTCGAAATCACAGTCCCAACAATTGTGCCGTCCCCGGGAAGTGGGGGGAGCTGACAAATTGCCCCCAGTCTGCTCTCACAGCGCTCTGCCTGTCTCCTTCCCACAGGCGGGGATGCCCAGAGCCAAGTCCCCGGGCCAGCAGCCCCCGCAGCTCCGGGCTCGTCCCCTGCCGGTGAGTCAGGCTGTCCTCACCACCCTCCATGGGGTCAAGGACTGGCCCAGAGACTGGTGTCCCCCGCCCCTGTCACGCCTCCCTGCCCCGCTCTGCGAAAATACCTTCTTCCTCCTGTTTCTTGAAGATGAAGTCAGCGAAATAACACTTCACAGTGCATCCAATTTTCAACATTCTACTCCCTGCTCTCACCAAACGCGCTATGATGCTCGTGGCTAAATCAATTATAAATCGCTATTTCCTTTCCCCGCTATGCTCGTTTCCTGCAACATGCCAAAGTTCTTTGGAATCAAAAAGACAAGCTTCTAAATAAAGACCATCTACAGATCAAATCATGTCACATCCCACAAGACAGTTCCCCAGGTGCTGTCCCCCGTCTGTGGGGACCCTGACCCGCTCCCCAGCCCCCCCACCCCGCACACACAACTCAGGCCCGTGAGCCCGAGTTAGTTCCCATGGGTTTGCACGCTCCTTCCCCCCGGAGCGTCCTTACCTACGTTTTGCCAAGAAAACCCCGCCATATCCTTCCATGCCCACTTTTGGGGGCGCCCGGGTGGTTCAGTAGTTAAGCTGAGCCTAGCCTTCAGCTCGGGTCATGATCCCCAAGTCCTGGGATCGAGCCCCACATCGGGCTCCCTGCTCAGCAGGAAGCATGCTTCTCCCTCTCCCACTCCCCCTGCTTGTGTTCACTCTCCCGCTGTGTCTCTCTCTGTCACATAAATAAATAAATATAATCTTAAAAAAAAAAGAGAGAGAGACCCACTTTTGGTCTACACATCCCTCACTCCGATGACAGTGACTCCCTTTGGTTTAAACACGTGCTGGTTCCTAGCCTGGACGTCAGGATCTCCCGGAGAGCTCTCCCAGGCTCACCTCCCTGGCTCTCGTCCCCGTCCTCCCGAGTCAGAACCTCCCAGGGTTAGCACAAAGGGCTCCTCCTTCCCAAGCCCCGCAGGCGGACGGCTGAGAAGCCATGTGGGGCAGCGAGGGAGACCCCAGCCGTGGACCCAGACACTGGATTTGGGGCCGGCTCTGCAGCAGACCAGCTGGCTGGCCTTGGGCAGTCTGCTCAGCGTCTCTGGGCCTCCGGAAACAGGTGGTGGTACCTGCCTCGTGGGGAGACTGTGAGTTCCAAGTGGGTGAGTCTAGGAAACATGCCTGGGACACAAAGTGAGTGCTCAGTAATGTTACCGGCCATGTGTCTCTCCGGCCCGCGTTTCCAGTAGACGTCACACGAGCCCGGAAAGGCAGGTGTTCCTGACCCCGGCTCACTGTAGACGAAGCCAGCCAGGGTCCGCGCCCAGGTCTGCCAGACCTCAGAGTCCGTGTCTGCTGCCGCAGAGCCACACTGGGCTTTCTTCGCTTTTGCGGCGAGCGGGTTGTGTGGAGGCAGCCTTTCATCCGGGGGCCGCCTGACTCTGGGTGCCGAGTGGCAGCAAGTCGGGTCCACGCTGGGGCGTGTCTGTGTCCCCAACGCCCAGCACGGTGAGCAAATATTGGCTGAAATACGAATTAGGCAAGGAAAGGCGGAGAGCAGGGTGAGAGAGAGGCGGTGGGGCAGAGGTGTTAGAGTCCTCGAGCCGCTCCCGAGGCCGGGGTCCTGCGGCGAGCCGCCCCCCACCAAGCAGCACACAAGTGGGACCCCTCCGCCCGCCTGACCGCTGTGAGCAGTGCAGTGGCGCCCTGCTTTTACAGATAACGTGGAGGAGGAGGATCGTTGTGGCTCCACCTGACTTACCTGCATTTTATATAGTTTATATATTCTATGTGTATCTCTGACTAGTTTTTATGAAGGTCTCACTGACCTACAGCATCGTACTCGGACGTGCTCAGCCCAGCAATTCCGTATTTGCATACCATGTGACCTAACGCAAGTCTGCTTAACAGCTGTCTCCACACAGTTACGATTTGGTTTCTTGAGATGAGGACTTTCCAGATGGGCTCTCTGAGCAGCTCGGTCGAAGGCAAGGCGCCCTTACCAGCCTGAGCCACCGTGCTGGGCGTCCCGTCCCCGGGGCTGCTTTATTTTCTAACTGGGACTTTGTTTCCTTTGACTCTCTTTACCCGTCTCACTCACCCCAAAACCCCACCTCCAGTACCACCGATCTGTCCTCCGTGTCTCTGAGCTTGGGAGTTTGGGGTCCGGTTTTGTTCCGATTCCGTGGAGAAGCGACATCATCTGGTCTGGTCTTTCTCTGACTTGCTTCACTCAGCATGATGCCCTCAGGGTCTGTCCGTGGGGTCCAAAGGGCAGGACTTCCTTCTTTTTTATATCTGAACAATACTCCATTGTGTCCCTCGGGTTTTCCTTATCCAGCCGTCCGGCCGTCAGTGGCCGTGTAGGTTGTCGGCGCCGGGGCTGTTCCTACCAGCAGAGCTGCAGTGACATGGGGCCGCAGTCTTGTCTGGCCGGTACCACCGTTTCCTTTGGGTGATACCCAGAAGTGGAAGTACTGGCTCATAGGGTGATCCTCCGCCCCCCAAGGGTTGATTTATTATTTTAGAGAGAGCGTGTGAGAGTTCAGGGGAAGGGGCAGAGGGAGAGAATCCCAAGCCGACTCCCGGTGGAACGCAGAACCCCATGCGGGCTCAACCCACGAATCCCCTGCCTCCACCTGGACCTGGAACCAGCCCAGGAGCCCCGGCCTCCCCGAGCAGAGCCGCTGAGCTTGGGCTGCGGCCGACCAGTGGATGGCGGGTGCTCAGCTGACAGGCGAGGAAAACCTGGAGCCAAGACCACGGGCCGCTGCTGCAGCCCCTGACAGCCGTGGCTCCTGACCTCCAGACCAAGGAACATTTTCACATGCTGTTTTTGCTTTGTCTAGTAAAGCTTCTCAGTTTACGATCTTGCTTTATGGCATTCTGGTCCTCCAAAGCCACCACGTTTCCCGGCGAGCTCACAGTCCCCGGGAAGCCCAGCGCTTGGCCTGCGGCCCTCCTGGGGAGCTGGAGAGGCAGCTGCAGCCTGGGGGGTGGGGGGCGGGGGGCGGGTAGGTGATGCTCGTCCACACTCCCTGTTCCCAGCGCTGAGCCAGGTGACTCTGCTGCTCTGGGGACGACCCTGGGCCCAGACAGAGGCACTCATTTCCAAGTACTTAGTGGTGACTCTTTTCAAGGATGGGAGGAAGAGGAAACACTAAGAAACCCTCAGATCTGGGGCTGCTCTGGAAGTTCAGAACAAACAGGTTCTAACAACTGAGTTTCTCCCTGGAGACCGCTCGCCGAGGTAGCTGGTGAGACTCACCTGCTGGGGTCTGGGCAGCCAGGCAGCACCCTCTCTAGAAGTCCCCAGTGGCCCGCCTCTGCCCTGCCGTGACTATTAACAAGCCTTCTTCGGCTTTGTTTGAAAGCCCAGGTGAGCCTGCTGGGTCTGGACCAGACAGGTGAGGCCTGACTCCAGAGGAGGCACCGGAGCCAAGCCGGAGCCTGGCCACAGGGAGGAGGCTGTGGTCTCCAGCCGGAAGGGCAAACCCAGCCAAGGTCGCCTGTCTCCACCCTCTTCCTCCACGTCCCCACCCTTCCCACAAATACTCAGAATAAAATCCATCCCTGCCTTTGAGAAACCAGGTTTCATTTTTTGTATAAAATCGGAGTGGGCGGGTGGGTGGAGGTGAGTTGCGCCTGGTAAGAAACAGAGACCAGGTTCTCGTAAGACAGGGGCCGACGCACCAGGGCCTCAGCGGCTGGGGCCTGGAGCCGAGGCCTGAATGTGCTGACTCACTCCCAGAGAAAGCCGACCAGCTTTTAGTTTCTCATTTATTTCCACGGACAGACTGTGTCTTCTCTCTACGGCAAGCCAATGGATTTTATAATTACTTACTTGTGCCTTATTTCCATGTCCCATTCTAGCTTCAAAGTTGGAGTTTGGTGATTAAAATACCTATAACATCGATATTTTGTTTCCAAAGACATTTTAATTTGAAATGAGTAGTGCAAAGCCTCATGTCCCTTCACGCACCAGCGCACCTGCTGGCGGCTTCTGCCACTCTCTCCCTCCCTCGAGCTCCAGAAGACTGGCAGATCGACTGTTACCGATAAGCTCTTACAAATTAACCCTAACCCTTTTTCCTAGAAATCAGAGCAGTGGACAGAGAGGGGGCTTGGCGTCGGGCTGAGCAGGGTCTGAGCCCAGCCCCCCTTAGCGGGGGGTGGCGTTAGGCAAATGGTGAACCTCTGTGACCCCGTTTGCTCGTCTGCAAAACAGACACAGTAACACTGACGGCAAAGGGCCGCTGAGGACCAAACGTGGCAGCTTAGACCAGCGTTGGGGACACTGGGAACCCACTGAAAGGCAAATTCTCAGGCCCCATCCCAGACCCACTGAGTCAGAAGCGCTGGGGATGGGTCAGCACCGTGAGACTGAACCAGTGCCCCGGGGACCACGATGCCAGCTCACCCACGACCAGCCCTGCTTTATTTAAAGCACACGGCTCCGGTCATGATCCTGGGGTCCGGGGACCAAGTCCCGCATTGGGCTCTGCTCAGCGGAAAGCCTGCTTCTCCCTCTGCTCCTCCCCCGTCTCGTGCTCTCACTCTCTCATTCTCTCTCTTTCAAATAAATAAATAAAATCTTTTTTAAAAAATTGAAATAAAAACAAAGCACACAGTATCCAGCAAGTGCCCGGTCGTTGGTCTCCTCCTTCCTCTTCCAGTAACAATTCTGTCACCCAACGACGTGTGCACAACGTGAGCTTCTGACTCCAGCCCACTCGCTCAGCTTCAGCCGCTACACACTCTAGCCCTGGAGAGCCGCTCCGGAGTGGGTGCCACAGCCCAACACCATCATGTCGTTCCCCCGGGAGCAGGTGGACGAGCGCGTGCACAGAGGATGACGTGTGGTTTTACTGAGGGCTCCTTTGCAGGAGTACTTCAGTACTCTCCATTTCAGGGGGAAACGGGGTATTTCCCGACTCCGAAGTGGCCAGGCCCCTGGTGGGGAGGAAGGCTTGGCCAGATGCTGCCATCCTGTGGGCAGAAGCGAGACCGAGCTGTGACTGCCCGTCCGTGTACCCAGGACTGCGGGGCCAGTCCTGTGCGTGGCCTGCGCGGGAGCCCCGAGGGGCAGGTGCTCACTGCCCAGCGCCGGAGAAGCGACTCGTGGACACGACCTACTCCCTAAGGGTGGCAGAGAATTTGCAGAACTACTACTCAAGCTTCGCAAAACAACAAATTACAGATTTTTTAAAGTAAACTAAAAAATAATCAAGGCTTTGGTTTCTAATTCGTCTCCTACTGGAGCAGAGGCCATGTGAGAAGCTGCTCTCGCTGGTATCTGTTCGGGTTCCGTGGGGATCTTCCATTTTCACACGAAAGACCATCCTCGGAGCACAGTGGTTTACTTGCGCTCTGCACTTGCCTAATTCAGGCCTTGAGATCAGTGAAAGGTACTTCTCTACCCTCATAAACCGTCGCTAGAAAGAATGACGGAGCGTCAAGAGGATCTGGAGGCGCCTTGAACACCCCTGAGGCCAAATCTAGAAAAATCGGTGCATCAAAATAAGTAACAAAGTAGCAAATCACAACCCACTGAAAGACACAGGAAACACGAATCCGTGCACAAACGGGACAGGTTGAGGAAGGGCCGGCTGTGCCCATAGCTTCCCGGTACCATCCCCAGAAGGACGTTCTGCAGACAGGGAAACACAGACCCACCCCGCGACCCCAGTGGTCCCACTCCCGAGTCTACATGAGAGGGGAGCATCAGCACGTCCAAGAGAAGCACGCACTTGGGTGGTCGCTGCCGCCTCATCCCCCACAGCCAAGGCGTGCGACGCCCCAAGCCCAGCCGAGCAGCCGAGCAGAAGGCAGCACACGTGCCCTGCAGCCTGAAAGCCACCGGACGCACTGGGGACGCCCGGAGTGCACGATGCTGAGTGCAGGGAGGACAGGAGGGCCCTGTGCGGCGCGCCCTCCCCGTCTGCGGGACCTAGAGCGGAACCCGTGGAAGCAGAGAGTGCACAGGGGTCGCCAGGGGCAGGCACGGGGAGACGAGATGCTGGTCCGAGGCCACCAAGTCTCGATTCTGCAGGACGAGCCCATCCTGGAGAGTGGAAGCAAATCTCAGGGGCCACAGTTACTGACACAGCATTACAAACTGGAAATCTCAGAGCGGCTCTGGTTTGTTTCTTTTCTTTTTATTCCGGTGTAGTTACCGCCGTGTCATATTAGTCTCAGGGGCCCAACGCAGCCACTCGACCGTTGCGTGGGTTAAGAGAATGGCCAGCGCGGGAGGCGATGGCATGTGGCAAGCATTTCACACCGTATCCCTGCATCAAATTAGATCACATCGGGTGGCTGAATTACACACGAATTTTATTTGTCAATTACACTTCAGTAAAGCTGGGCTGGGGTAGGAAGAAAGTTAGAACCACAACAATAATCCAAAATAAAATGAAAAGCCTCCCCCGCAAAATATTACACGGAGGGAAAAAGCCTGGCAGACAGCCCCGGAGTCGGGCGAGGGGACCATACGTCAGCACAACGGGCCAACCAGAGCCTTGTCCCATGTGACCCCACCTCTGCTGAGCCTAACCCGACAGCAGCGAACCCGCAGGCACACTGCACACGGCAACCAGACACTCCCCACCGCTGCGAGGTCGCCTCAGGCAAGCCAAGTGTGAAGGGAAGTCAAGAGATGGGAGACCTCAGGGCAAGATGTCGCTCTGCAGGTCCTTATAGCCATGACGGTGAGACCGGTGTCTATGTCGGCGTCAACATCCCAGTTTTGACCGATGCGGGGCTGGTGTGCGGAGCTTGTCCTCGCTCAGAGGACAGATGCCGGAGTTCTGGGGCTCTTGGGGCATCAGGCTGACGACTTAGTCTCCGGTGGTTTGGGAAGGGGGGAGATGGTACTAGTAACATTTCCGTAAGTTTGTGATTTTAAAATTAAAAGGTAAACTACTTTTTAAAAAAAGGAATGCTGGTTCTGGCGCCAGATTCCTGGGGTTGTAGCCCAGAGTCTTATAGTAGTCATGGGATCCTGGATCTGACTGAACTCTGGTCTTTGTTTTTGTATCTTCCCAAGAGTAGTACGGTAATACCTACTTTGTGGGGTTATTATAAGGATTACAAGAGAACAATAAATGTCGTGTATAACAGAGTAACAAATTCATAACAGGAATCATTCAATTTATCACCCAGACTGGGATTCCTTTCAGAGTAAAGGGGTGTTGAGGGCTGATTCCTCAGAGAGATCATCAAAATGACCTGTTTTGAGCAACGTTCAGTTGGTCGCTTAATGTGAGAAATGGGACCACTACGTGGACAAATCACTTCCTTAGTGTTGCCTCAGGAGGAGGCAGTCGTGGATGCCAGTTGGGAAGGTTTGGAGGGATGGTTTCTGGGAGGGTGATTGGGATGACCGAGACCATGACGTAACAGTTCAGGGTGGTGAACGGAGGGAGGCTAGGGTTTCGGGGACCTCAAGCAGTAGAGGCATCTGTTGCCAGATGCGTGATCGGCTGCTGGGAAAAGGGGCTCTGACCCTGCCGACCCGCTGAGCAGTCCAGATTTGGAGAGACGGAGTCTCTAGAAATTCCTGGAACAAACAACAAAGCTATTTGCCCCCTTCATCTTCCTGGGCATGACTTTCTTGGAGTTCAAGTCATGTTAATGCAGTCTTGGTTTCTAATCCTGTTAAACTACGTGGGGCCGTAGCTGGTCTCCATTTGGTTGGCCATTATCCAGATGTGGGGACAACAGGCATAAACCAGGATATGTGGTAACACTACCTACCACGAGACAGATACCAAATCCACATAGCAAAGGGATAATTATCCGCATTTGGCAGATGGAGGAAAGCTTCCTGGAGGGGATCAGAGCTGATGTCGGTTGTGAACACTCACCAGGAGCTCACCAGATGACAGAGTGAAGGAGGCAGAGACAGGGTGGGGCGACCAGAAGAAGTGAACCCAGTACAAAGAGCCCGGGCCTCCTGGGGAGCTAGACAGCTCTGCAGGGGAGTGGAGCAAAACGGGGAGGATCCTGGCCACCTCATTAGGCAATCCAGGCTCTTTCCCAACGATGATAGTGAACCACTGGAGAGTAGTAAGCGGGACACGTGTCTACACAAGGACTTGGGCAGTTAAAGAGCTGCATCATGGGAAGACAGATTGCCAAGAAGCAACAGGGAAGAGGTCTTTCATTTGGGAGGGAAATGGGAGCCTGAACTAAGTTCAGTGAGAGCAGATGGAAGAGAAGTTAGCAGTGAGGGGACTCCCCACTGAGGGGTGGCAGGGGGGCTAAGGAGAGGAAGGAGGGGATTTTGTTGGATTTGCAACTGATGTGCTAGGAGTTGCCCTATCCATGAACATGGTTCATCCTTTTTTTTTTTTAAGATTTTATTTATTTATTTGACAGAGAGAGATCACAAGTAGGCAGAGAGGCAGACAGAGAGAGAGAGGGAAGCAGGCTCCCCGCCAAGCAGAGCCCAATGTGGAGCTCGATCCCAGGACCCTGGGATCATGACCTGAGCCGAAGGCAGAGGCTTTAACTCACTGAGCCACCCAGGCGCCCCTGGTTCATCCTTTTTTAAGAAATTATTTGATAACATGGTACAATTTTCTTCAGAGAGCTTACATGTGTTTTGTCTATTCCTACATGTAACATGTTACTTTGCTATTATACATGGTATCTTAAAGCCTCAATTCTCTTTCCCAAGCTGATGGGATGAAGGTGGCTATTAACACAACAGCCTGTTTTATCACTGGGCCAAAGACCGGTGTTGAAAGAGAGAACCACACTACCTGGGATGGCATCCGGAATGGCAGCCAAGTGGCCGAGTAAGAAATGGAGTGGTTCCCCGGCTTCTTTCCTCGGAGACAGCAGGACCACACTCAACCCCCACGTGTGCCAGTGTCATCAGCTGCATGGGAGCCCTGGCCAAACCTGCGATGGGTGGTGAGGGGGACTGCAGCGCCCCAAAAGGAGCAGGCCCCTGAAAGGCTTCTCTCTGGGAAGTGGTGCTGCTTGTCAAAACACTACTTACCAGTAGCAGTGGGCGAGGAGGGAAGCTCTGGCTCGCCCCGAGGTCCAAACCCATGCAGGAAACACATTACCCTTGAATGTCCGAAACTGCACATGTTCACATCCCAGTGCCTGGGTTTTGTGTTTTGTTGTTGTTGTCGGTGGTGGTGGTGGTGTTGACCCAGGAACTAAGTAAGGAAGTCACTACCAAATTTGCCGGAAGTGGTTAAGTCGTAGACAAGTGGAATTTTGGTAACTAGGTGCACAGTTACAATGAAGGACTATTTCAGAAACAGCTCGGATGCTATGTGGTAAGGAGCAACACTTTCATCTAGGACTTTTTCACTCCCAAAGTCCTTTCCTAGCTGTTACATCATGTGAGCCTCCCAACAACTCTATGAAGTGAGCAAAAAGGATATTATTATCCTGGTTATAGAGGTGTGGACACTGAGATCCTGGCAATTTCAGGACATGGCCAGGGTAGGTCCCAGAGGAGCATCCAGCAGAGCCGGGCAGAGGCTCTGAGGCCCCGGACACAGGGCCCTTTCCCTGTGCCTGTCACACAGGAATCTCCCCTCAGCTGAGCACGGTGACCTGCCAGATTGAAAAGTGAACAGGAAGACTGCTGGGGTGGAGAATAAGAAATAAACCAAAGACAGATATAAGTACGATTGTTACGCTAACCCAAGGGAGTGTTTTAGCCCCACTCATGAGAGAATCACAGGGAGCTTACGGTAAGAGACACTCCAGACAGCTACCTGGCCTGAGACATGAGTGCAAGTGTCTCCTCCCCTGCACTGCTGGGTGACAGCCTGCCCTGAGCAGGGACCTCAGCTCCCCCCCAAAGCCACTTACACCTGCCCAGTTTGGGGGTGATCCTTTCTAAGCCAATGGAACCGTAAAGAGGCCACACTTCCACTGGGTGGCATCATACATTCTTGGGCTGGGAAGACAGTGATATAAAGTAGATTTTACTTTCGTTAAATATGGCCTCAGATGTAGATGGGCTCTTCCGCGTGGTAATGACACTACTCCCAACAGAACACAGTTCTTCCTGGAACAAAATGGACTGGAGAAATTTGGTGCCAGCAGCCGAATTATCTTCAAGCTTCATCCAAAAACACTTAAGACTCTCTAAGAAAAGTTGTGCTTTTTAACCATTGGGACATTACAAGAAATTGGATACAAAGACCACACTGAGAACTGGTTTAATCCTCACTGGCTGAAGACAGGAGAGTGGGAGGGGACCTTCTGAGGGACAGAGGGACCGTTGGGATTAAGTGAGTTCCCCTCAGGTCCTCGCAGCTGATAGCTGGCGTTTCTTCTCCTGTTTAGCATTTTTATTTTTTCTGAGAGTGGATCTTTTTTTTAACATAAAAGAATATCCTGTTTATAGATCAGTCTCCTCCTTACGAATTTCTCCCCTAGTAACTTGGAGTGGGAGTGACCCCAACTGCAGGCCTAGGGCTTACATTTTAAAAGACATTTGTTCTGGGTGCCTGGGTGGCTCAGTGGATTAAAGCCTCTGCCTTCGGCTTGGGTCGTGATCCCAGGGTCCTGGGATCGAGCCACGCATCGGGCTCTCTGCTCCGTGGGGAGCCTGCTTCCTCCTCTCTCTGCCTGCCTCTCTGCCTGCTTGTGATCTCTCTGTCAAATAAATAAAATCTTTAAAAAAAAAAAAAAAGACATTTGTTCTACTTTAAAAAGGAAAAACGTGGGGGATGTGTTTGGTTGGCCGACTGGTTAGACACTGGAGGTGGCTTTTAGTTTTTGCGTTGAGTGACTAACTTGTTCTGGAACCGTAACCTGTTCACGGAGAGGCCTCACGTCAACACAACGCGCTCACCTCAACCTCGAAACGTCTTCACTCTGTGTCTTGTTTGGCTTTAAAGGACCTTCTAGAAACTACTGTTTCAAAGGAAGATTTATCTCAAGGTCAGTATTTCTTCTAATTTTGCTTTGTTTCTGCCACATTCAAACGAAGACCAGTGGAACGCAGGTCCCAGGCAGCGGGTTCCAGGCCGCTTCTCCCTCGCTCGCCCCAGAGAAGGCCCCGGGCCTCACAGGGCAGGGCTCACCGTCATCCCTCCCTCCTTGGCTCGCTCCCCCGGGGACTAGTTGGCCTCTGGACGGGCTGAGCTCACAACCATCCTCCATCACAGCAGCAGCAGGGAGAAGCCTCCCGAGCCCCTCACAGGGTGGGGAAGACCCCAGCGGCTGCATGGGGGAGCCAGGCCCACCCTGGGGAGGGCAGCAGCCCCGCCTGACCTTGGATGCCTCCCGGAAAGGGGGCTCTGTTGGCCCCAAGGCACAGGGGACCCACCACAGCAGACATTCGATTCCCTGCTTCTAAAGCATCTCTCTGGGTGGTGGGAGAAGTAAATTAAGTTTTTGTTTTTCTGTACATGTCAAATTCTCAGGGAAGACCATGTGTTATAAACAACAAGGAAAGACAATGACGACAGTTTCTGCTTCTAAGGCTAGAGTTGCATGGAAAGGAGACGAAGGTGAGGGGTAGGACGACAGCTGGAGCATGATCCTAGCACCTCCAAGGGAGGCGGTGAGAAACGAGGGTACCGTTACCCTGGAGGGCAGGCAGGAGCAGGCTGAAGGGGGACAGCGACGGGAGGGGTCGTACTGGGGCAGGAACCTTCCAAAGTCAGTGGAACTTCACGGAGAGCTCTGTACCGGCGAACACTCAGTCTGCAGTAGGTGATGACGCATGAGTGTGACAGTTCCGGTCAGGGGGGTGAAGGGAGGACAGAGCAGCTCCCCCCGCGAACTGGGTGGAACATAGCACAAGGGAAAGGGGCAGATTTGGACAGATCTGACCTCATTATAATTAAAAACATGCAAACAATGCATGACAGCACAGGCTGGGGTGCAAGGTGAGAGAGACTGGAGAGAAGGTTTGTGTGCAGGAGGCAGATGGGTGCGCACCAAACCCACCTCGGCCACGCAGGGTGCCGGGACCGCTGGGGAGACCGGCAAGGGGCCAAGATGAAACCCTGATGGAAAGTCTGTTGCAGAAATGGCAAGACCGTCAGAGCTCCCTCTTCCCCTGGGGCTGCCTCTTGCTCCCTAGCGGGGGCCTTGGGCTTTGGCACCTGGTCTAGGGTCACCAGATCCAGCAGAGGCGAGAGCTCCCGTTAGGAGGATGGAAGGATACAGGGAGAGCTTCTGTTTTGAACAGTAAGATGCCTCGGCCCTCTTGCCCTGCTCGACTTCCAGAAAGCTAGCAACCAGGTTTGTGTCTCCAGGCAGGAAACTGGAAGATTCTTCACTGGGGGGAATCTGAACAGGCTTAAGAGAGGGGGAAGAATCCAAAGATACCGACACCAGGGGTTCTCCACATCACCCTCGGAGCTTCTCAGTCTCAGGTGCACGTTAGATCTCTAGGGACCTTCTGAAATTTCACAGCTCTGTCCCCCTTTTGGTGCTGGTTTTCTGTGCCTTGTTCCTCTGGGCTTGACATGGGACCAAGGCTTTTCTGTATTTTATCAGTTATTTCGAAGGACCAACTCGCACCCTTACGGAGTCTGTTGTGAACTTGTGCTCTGTCTTGTTGTACTCTGCATTACCGCGCTCCTTCTACTCTGTTGTTTGTTCCGATTCTAACCTCTTAAGACGGATACTGACATCACTAATTTTCAGCCTTCCTTGTTTCCTACTTTGTATATTGTGATACATATACGTGTACATATTCTGTGCTTTCATTGATATGTGATCAGTTTTAAGGTCACACATTTTCCCTCAAGCAGAGCTTTTCCTGCCTCCTACAAGCTTAGGTATTTTCAAGGTAGTTCGTTCAAAATACATGGTCCTCTCCGCTGTGACCAGATCACTCCAAAGTTCACACACGAGTCGCTTGACTTCTGAACATCTGGGGTGTCTGAGTTCGCTTGTCTGTTGCTGATTTCTAACCCGAGTCTTCTGCGGCCGGAGGGTATTCTTGGTCTGATCTCAATCACTCAACAGTTGCTGAGTTGCTTTATGGTCTAACATGTAGCCAACTTTGGCGAATGTTCTAGAATGTTCTAAGCACTGGAAACACTTACCTGCTGTGCCTTGTCTTCAGTCCTCCGGTGAATGAGAGAGGCATGCTGGAGTCTCCCACCTCGACGAACTACTTCTTTCTTTCTCCCTATACTATCACTGTTTCTGTCTTCAATATTCTGATGCTTCGTTCTTAGGTATTTACTAATTTTATACTGTTATATCTTCTTAATGAACTGACCTCATTATCATTATGAAATATTCCTCTTCGGGGGCGCCTGGGGGGCTCAGTCGGTGAAGCCTCTGCCTTCGGCTCAGGTCGTGACCTTAGGGTCCTGGGATCCAGCCCCGCGTGGGGCTCTCTGCTCAGCAGGGAGCCTGCTTCTCCCTCTGCCTCTGCCTGCTGCTCCCCCTGCTTGTGCTCTCTCTCTAGCTCTGCAGAATAAATAAATAAATAAATAAATAAAATCTTCAAAAAAAAAAAAAAAAGGAATACTCCTCTTCATTTCCTTCTATCTTGCTCCTGACATTAAAATCTCCTTTATGCAATATTAGTGTTACTGTATTTATTTCATAGATGCTAATCAACAGTTAAACCCATTTATTACTAGTATCCTTCATGGCACTGTTCAGTTCTAGAGTTTCCATTTGGTTCTTTTTTTATAGTCTCCTGTTCTCTCCTGAAATTGTCCATCTTATCATTTAATTTCCGGAACACAAGAATCAGTTATCGTAATTCTGTGTATGTTGACTCTAGGACCTGCCTCTCCTGTGGGGCTCTCTCTTTATCTGGCTTCTCTCCAAGGTTTGGGTAAGGCGCCACTGTTCTCTAGGTCAGTGTTTCATTAAGTGCTGGACCTAATGGACAAAAAAGGTTAGAGATCATTTGAAGCACTGGGCTGTGTTCGCCCAGAGATTTACAGTTGTTTACAGAAGGGGTTAAGGTAGGGACAAACCACCTGAATTGTCAGGGTGCCTGGGTGGCTCAGTTGGTCAAGTGTCTGCCTTCGGCTCAGGTCAGATCCCAGGGTCCTAGGATTGAGCCCCGCGTGGGGCTCCCTGCTCAGTGGGGAGCCTGCTTCTCCCTCTGCTGCTCTCCCTGCTCGTGTTCCCTCTCTTGCTATCTCTCTGTCAAATAAATAAATAAATATCTTTAAAAATAAAATAAACCTAAGATTGGGATACTCAAGCTGGATTTCAGTCTTTGTGAGGGGGGCCGTTTGGTTCACTGTTCCTCCTGGGGTCCAACAGGAACCCTGGGATGCTTACCAGGACCCCTTCTCACTGATGAGCCCTGAACTCCGGGTATCACCTCCCCTGTGAAACTTCCAGAAGCTCTTCTCATCCTCTCAGCTTCAGCGCTGGAACTGGCAGAGAGCTCACGTGGGGCGAGCGCTGGTTTCCCTCTGTGGGACACCCTTTCCTGCGGCATCTTAGCCACACGGGCTTTGCTGTCTTGGTAGTTTTCATGCTTTCACACAGACCTTCTAGAAATACTTTACCCAGCCTTTTAATTGTGCTTGACCTGATACACTCTGGTTTGAAACAGGTTTGCTGGATTTTTATCTACTCTCCTCTACTTCAGTGAGTCTGAGAAAGGAAGCCCTTAAGGGCACCCAGAGGTATTTCTCGAACTTTCTCTCAAATGAAAAATTCTGCCAATAATACCTCTGAGAACCCTCAGAAAATAAGAGAACACTCTGATCCGGCTCTCTCAGATGTCTTAACATATTTAGTAACATTCCTGTAGGGCTGCTGAGAAAGGCCATTTCAAAGGCTTTTCTTTGCCTTCATTTTGTCTCTCCCAAACGACCACAGCGAGAGTGTCCGCGCCCATACACACTCCCGGCAGCCTGCTTTCTCTACGTCTACTGACTCCCAACGCTAGGGGTTCGAACTCATGTTTATCCAACCTCAGATGACAGAAAAGAGTCACAAAAGTAAAAGCACATTTACAGGAGCGCACATGAAGGGAATTCTCATTCGGCGAGAAATCATTATTACCGCATCTCTCTCTCTCTTTTTAATTTATTTGACAGAGAGAGAGAGAGAGAGATCACAAGTAGGCAGAGAGGCAGGCAGAGAGAGAGAGAAGCAGGCTCCTGCTGAGCAGAGAGCCTGATGCGGGGCTCAATCCCAGGACCCTGGGATCATGACCTGAGCCAAAGGCAGAGGTTTTAACCCACTGAGCCACCCAGGTGCCCCTATTACCGCATCTCTTAAGGGATTGGGGGTTTTCCCCGTAACTGTGTCTCGGAAACGCTGCTCTATCTTTTGAGAACAGTCTCCCTCTTTAGTTTTCTTCATGGCTCCACCTCAGCCTCTTGGCCTCCCCATTCTCCAGAACCCATAACCTCGGCTCCAGCCACTGGTCCCCAGCTGGGACCCTGTCAGCATAGACTCCAACCGCATTCATGCGGTTGGCACACCCGACCTCCTCCTCCTGCCAACACTGTGATGCACCTTTCCTGTCCCCCGCCCTGTGCCACCCCACTGATGCGGAGTCATCAGATGCCAACGGACACACGTGTACATGGACACACGGACAACACAGGAGGGCAGGGCAGCTGACCCTCATGACAGAAGGAAAACAGGAGTCTGCAGCGAGGTTCCTCCACTCCTTACCCAAGAGAGTTTACTGAGTGATTGAAGGTGTCTTTAAAGTACTCCCCAGGCAGACTTTCCTGAGACAGACTTCACATGGCTGCTTGGAGGCTGGTCCCGCGAGGCTGAGTCATTCCCGTGGCACTAAGTGGAGCTGGTCTGTAAGTGCACCTCACCGGCTCGACTTCCTTCCCTGTTCGAGAACCCAAACGGACGTCTGAGGATGGCAGATTTTTGGCGTTCAAAAGAAAAGACAGAAACGAACAATCGGACCACAGTCCTGTACTCGTCAGAAGGCGAGCACCGGCCCGAGAGCATCAGCCCTGCGTCTGGGGACTTTAGACCTTGTTCAACTAAGATACACGGTAACTTTCAAGAATAGCCCCCAAAAAGATGCGGCATGATTCCAGATCTTAAGAAAGAAAAACACAGAATAGGAAAAAAAGTTTCAAAAAGAACTCAGGGGTGCCTGGGGGGCTCAGTCGGTTAAGCATCGTGCTCTTGATTTCCGCTCAGGTCATGACCTCAGCGTTGTGAGACTGAGTCCCACGTCAGGCTCTACGCCTACCGTGGAACATACTTGAGCTTCTCTCCCTCTGCTCCCCCCTCCATGCTCTCTCTCTAAAATAAATAAATAAAGTTAAAAAAAAAGAATTCAGTTAATCCAAAAATACTAATGCAAGAAAGAAAAAAAGCCAAAAACAAAATACATGGCACAAATAGAAATAAAAAAGTAAAATAGAATCAAAGACTAAATACATCAAGAATTACAATAAATAGGGGCGCCTGGGTGGCTCAGTGGGTTAAGCCGCTGCCTTCAGCTCAGGTCATGATCTCAGGGTCCTGGGATCGAGTCCCACATCGGGCTCTCTGCTCAGCAGGGAGCCTGCTTCCCTCTCTCTCTCTCTCTCTCTGCCTGCCTCTCTGTCTACTTGTGAATCTCTCTCTGTCAAATAAACAAATAAAATCTTAAAAAAAAAAAAAAAGAATTACAATAAATATATGTGAACCAAAAGTTGAAAGTTACAAAACATAGAGTGTCAGGTAAGATTTTTCAAAAATCCGGCAATCTATGTAAGTACATCCAAAGCAAAAGAACTTAGAAAGGTTGAAAATAACAGCACCAGGGGCGCCTGGGTGGCTCAGTGGATTAAAGCCTCTGCCTTCGGCTCAGGTCATGATCCCAGGGTCCTGGGATCGAGCCCCGCATCAGGCTCTCTGCTCGGCAGGGAACCTGCTTCCTCCTCTCTCTCTCTGCCAGCCTCTCTGCCTACTTGTGATCTCTGTCTGTCAAATAAATAAATAAAATCTTAAAAAAAAAAAAAAAAGAAAATAACAGCACCAAAATGGTATTCCAAGCAAATTTTCACTAGAAGAAAGTTGGCTTGGCCATATTAAGATGAGACAATATAAGGCTTAAGATAAAGAGCATTAAAGAATTAAAAAGAGGTAACTGTGTGATGACATAAGATTTAATTATCCCCAAATTATAATAACACAATTCTAAATATATAGGCACCTAATGAAATACGTTTAAAATATAGAGTATAAATTGATCAAAACTACAAGGAGAAATTGACAAATCTACCACCTTTATCTATGACTGGTGAGAGCCGAGCAGACAAAACTCAACAAATTTCAAAGAAGAGGTTTACAAAAACTACATTCTGACCACAATGCAAGTAGATAGAAGTTAATTTAAAATTTCTATAGATTGGGGCGCCTGGGTGGCTGTCTGTTAAGCATCTGCCTTCAGCTCAGGTCATGATCCCAAGAGTCCTGGGATGGAGCCCCATGTCAGGCTCCCTGCTCATCAGGGAGTCTGCTTCTCCCTCTGCCTCTGCCCCCCCCCCACATTTGCACACAAGTGCTCTCTGTCAAATAAATAAAATCTTTTAAAATAAGAAAAAATAAAATTTCCATAGATTTTGAAATTAAATAACATGCTTTTTAAATAATTCACGAGTCAGGGCGCCTGGGTGGCTCAGTGGGTTAAAGCCTCTGCTTTCGGCTCAGGTCATGATCCCAGGGTCCTGGGATCGAGCCCCGCATCGGGCTCTCTGCTCAACAGGGAGCCTGCTTCCCCCCCCCCCCCTCTGCCTGTCTCTCTGCCTACTTGTGATCTCTGTCTGTCAAATAAATAAATAAAATCTTTAAAATAAATAAATAAATAAATAAATAAATAATTCACGAGTCAAAGAAGAAACCATAGTAAAAACTTACATTTTATGATTTAATGATAATGAAAACAGTATCTATCAAAACTTGTGGGATGGGTGCCTGGTTGGCTCAGGTGGCAGAGCCCACGGTCATGAGTTCAAGCCCCATGTCGGGCACGGAGCATATTTAAACAAAGAAACAAAAACAAAGAAAATGAAAAAACCAGCAAGGGATGTGACAAGTAGTGCCCTAGGGAATCTCATTGCCTCAGATGCTTTTTATATAAGGGGAAAAGGCTAAAAATTAATCAACTAAGCACAAAAACTAAGCAGAAAACAAACAATAAACTCAAAGAAAGTGGAAGGAAAGAGATAATTGTAAGGGCAGAAACAGAAATAGAAAACGAAATAGAAAACCAAGATACAACAGAGAAAATCAACAAAGCCAAAAGTTGGTTCTGTGAAAAGGCCAATAAAAATAACCTCCACAATGATTTATCTAAGAAAAGAAATAATAGAAGATATAGGTAAATAATTCATCAGTCAGTTTTCAGTATAATGCGCTGTGGTAACTGACAAAATCCCAAATCTCATTTTTTTTTTCCTACTGCATATGTCATCTACAGACCTATTGTCAGACTTTCCTCCATGCGTCCTCTCCGTCCTGGGACCCCCAGGCACAGACATGCCATCTTTGTGGAAGAGAGAAAGATCCAGAGAGCCAGGGCAAATACACAGGATATCTTTTTAGGTTTCTGCTTGGATAGATGTCATCTTGACTACAGTGACTGTCAGCTGGGTGGGTACACAAGAGGCACTCCACATGACAATAGGTGGGGATGTCTGGTCCTCTTCCAAGAAGGGGAGCCGATATTGAGGGAACACCGTCTACTACAAGCAATATTGTAAGTGAAAAAGAAGAAATTAACTGCAAACACAGGAGAGATTGAGAAGAGAACATCCCAACAACGACATGCCAATAAATGTTAAACTTAGACGAATTGGGAAAATTCCTAGAGACATATTACTTAAACCACTTCAAGGAGAAATAAGATATCTAAGCACTCACATAAGTATTAACCGAATTACAGCAGTATTGTGAGATCGGCCCGCGGGGCGCTCACGGGGATCAGCCGGCCACGGGGCAGCTCTGGCTCTTGCGCTGGAGCTCCAACCTGGGCTGAGTTTACTTTAACAATAAAAATACATAAATAAATGTCTTCCCACAAAGATAACGCCCATCCCTTACAGTTTTATACGTGAATTCTACCGAAAGTTGAAGGTAGAGAGCATTCCAATCTTATTCAAATTCTTCCAGAGGACATATAAATAGAACACTCCTTGTATCATTCCTTGAGCCTTAAAACACAGATGAAGGCAAAATGAGAAAGGGAAATCACAAGCCCATGTTGTTCATTAATACAAATGCAAAAATCCTACGCAGCATATAGGCTGAGCACAAAGGCATATAAGATTGGTCATACTTTATGGTCGAGTAGTTTATCCTAAGAATGCAAGGACAGGGCGCCCTGGTGGCTCATTCGGTTAAGCATCTGCCTTTGGCTCAGGTCATGGTCCCAGGAGTCCTGGGATCAAGCTGAGTGTGTCACGCTCCCTACTCAGCAGAGAGCCTGATTCTCCCTCTCCCTCCCCCCGCTCCTGCTTGCCCTCTCAAATACATAAAATCTTAAAAAAAAAAAAAAAAAAGAATGCAAGGATAATCTAATAGTAGGAAGTCTATAAATGG
Organism: Lutra lutra; assembly: GCF_902655055.1. Lineage (NCBI taxonomy): Eukaryota > Metazoa > Chordata > Mammalia > Carnivora > Mustelidae > Lutra > Lutra lutra. The sequence goes on from NC_062292.1 coordinate 69,156,876, forward strand.
CATTTACCATATTAATATATTAAAGGGTGAGAAAAATATGATCATCTCAATAGTCAAAGGAAAAATTTGATTAAATTCAATGTCCATTCAAAATAAAGAATTAAAAAAAAACAAAATAAAGAATTTTCAGTAAACTAAGAAAAAGAGGGTCCTTCTTTCACAAAAGGGATTTACAAAAAGCCTGTAAAAAGACTGCTCTAAATTTCTGTACCAAAAAACCTAAAAAATAATTCTAAATTTCCTTTTCAAAATCAGGATCAAGTAAAGCGCCCAGTCAAGAACGTCAAGAAGACATCGCCATCGCTACTGACCTTGTACTAGAGGTCCTAACCAGTGTTATACTTTAAGGAAAATAAAAAGCAAAATGACTGGAACTGACATTATTTTCATACAATAATTGTTTATACAGAAAACCCCAATCAACAAATTATTAGAAAGAACAAGTTACTAAAACCAATGACAAACTGTTCCATCCAGCCACAATTTACAAAACTCCTACTTATTTCTACTTTATCTATAAACTATTACAAAGTATCAGTTTAAAGGGGATCACTTACAATGGCAAAAAAAGTACGAAGTATCTAGGAATAAACGCAACACAAAATGTGTAAGATCTGGAAACAGAAAACAACAAACCTTTACTTGGAAGACATTAATGAAGACCCAATAAAAAGATAGCTATCCCTTGTTTATGAATTTGAAGACTCAGAATCATAAAGATATGAATTCTACCCAAATTGATCTGTATATTCAATGCAACGCCAATTAAAATCCCAACAGGCCCAGTGCATATGTCTGTGTGACTTGACAAGCTTGCTCTAAAATACGTACGGAAAACACAGAATCAAGAATAGCCCAAATATAAAACGAAGAAGAAACTTAAGGAAGATTCGCCCTACTAAATAATCAAGACCTTTTCTACAGCTACGGTGACTGAGCGGTGTGGTGTGGTTACTAAGTAAGCTATCTTCCTTGTGCAGAGAACAGACTAAGCAGTTTAGAGAAATACAGCCACCCATGAATGGAATGTTACTATATGACCAAGCTGACATGACAATTAGTTGGGAAAAGTGGGGCTAGTGAAAAAAATAAACCTGGGTTGGGAGGAGAGACATTTGTGTGTAGAAAGTAAAACCATAAATTAAATTCCAGAGAGCATAAGAATTCAAATGTCAAAAGCAAAACTAAATATTTTTAGAAGAGTAAGTTAATATATATTAGGATGAGGGGGAAAAAACTAGTTTATAAACTCGAAGTTAACGACATAAATTTATCAAGATAGGAGGTGAGAAAACAAGGCACATATGAAAGAAACTTGCAACACATCTACTGAATTGTAGTATTCAGTACAATCCAGTAAAAAAATAATAATAATAAAAAGGAGCAAAAGACACGAAGTGGGTATCATAAAAGTGAGCCAACGATGGCCTCTGCATACTGGCCCCCAGGTTACTCGTTTCTCTGCAGCACATTGGGGCCTGTAAGTTCAATGCCTGCCAGTAAGTACCAAGCGCACATTTTTACACATCCGGTTGTTTTAAACACGGCCCCAACAAGCAGACTTTTCTCCACTTACGGCCGCCGGTCTGTACTGCATACTTCTCGAAACTGCGACCAACACCTGCTCGTCACAGGGTAAACCCCGTGGTTATGAGGCTGCCACACTGAGGCTGCCCTTGGGAGCTTTCTGACCCAGAGACTTCCCGCTGGGCTGTGGCCCAAGGTCACCTAACCATCTGGGGACTTCCTTGCCCTCCTCCTCCTCTGGCTGCCGGGGTGGGGGGGTGGGGGGTGTCTCTGGATGGTCCAGTTCTGGGAGGGACTTCCCACTACAAATCTGTCAAAGCCCACCCAGAGAAAGCCCGCATGTGTTACTGCCATCTCGGGGCACATCTTCTTCCGTCACGCGCCCTGAAATCCCTGCAGCCCGGACACTGACACTTCAGCGAAGGAAGATGCAGATGCCCAGAGAATACACCAGATGTGTACACATGGCCTCGGGGACATGCCTTATAAGGCTGCGGTGAGACACCATCTAACCCCCATCTCACTGCCCCAAAACGAGAAGTCTGGGGCAGCAGGGAAGACACGGACGTTGGCAGAAGCGCAAGCCCGACAGCCACTTGGAATAAAGGAGTGACAGATCACAGCACGTCCAACACGGACACCGCCGAGGCCCACCCTTCGCACTGCAGGGAAGCACACCCCGGGGCAGTGGTTGTGCAGGAGCACCGAGAGGCAGTGTTCCCAACAGCAGCACCGACGGAAACAACGGAAAGACGAGAAATCGCGCAGACGTCCAGCCGCTGGCGAGCGGGTGAGGACACGCTCGCGGGCAGTGACAAGAAAGAAATGCAAGGAACCATCTTGGGTCTGCGCGTCTGAGCCCCCAAGGTCCCCATGTTGAAGCCCAACGACGTAGCGGCAGGAGGTGCTCGCGATCACGATCACGAGCGGGGCTGGGCACGGGAAGGCGGCCCCGGGCACGGGAAGGCGGCCCCGGGCACGGGAAGGCGGCCCCGGCGAGGCCCCCGGGCGGTCGAGCCCCGGACTCCGGCTGTCGCTCAGGTGGTGACGGCAGGACCTCGGGACGAGCCCCGCGGGGACGCTGCGGCGGTGACTCTGCGTGGAGCCGGCCTCCCCGTCTCTGCCCGCCGCGCCCCGAGGCCGATCAGTGACCAACCAGCACACGGAGCGCCGAGAGCAACGAGTCCGCTGTCCCCTGCGGAGGCGGCCGGCGCGGAGCCGGACACCCGCCTGCGAACGTCGGGGCGCGGACAGCAGCGAGCAGCCGCCCGGCCGTGTAAGCGGGGAAAGCGGAAGCGACGAGACCGTCGCTCGAACCCGCGGCCGCGTCCCTTGCTCGGAGCCCGGCGGGGCTCAGCGCGTGCGGTCGAACGGGGAGGCCCGGCGGACGGGGTGTGCACCGACGCCTCCTTCTGGGGCAGCCGAGAGCGCGGGGCGAAGCGCGGGCGCCGCAGCTCAGGCGCGGAGAGCGCGGCGGTCGGTCCCCGCCCGAACCCCTGGCGCCCCGCGCTGCGGCGGCACGAGCCGTCCGAGCGCCACGGCCCGGGGACCAGGCCCCTGCGCCCCGGCCCGAGCGCGTCAGGAGCGGCCGCGGGCTCCCCGGACGCCTCCCCAGCCCAGCGCCCGGCCCCCAGCGAGCCCCGACGGCAGCCGCAGCGAGAGCCGCGCCGCCGCCAGGCGGACAAAAGAGGCGGCGGTCACGTGGGACCGCCCACGCCCGGCGCGCCGTGACGTCAGCACCCAGCGACCCGGCCATTGATTCCCGGCGGCGGCGGCGGCGGTGGCGGCGGCGGCGGCGGTGGCTACGTGGTGGGGCGGGCGGGGAGGGTTCGTGGCCGTGGCAGCCTCTGGGGTCGGGCCGCGGCCCGGAGGATCAGCGCAGCCGGTAAGGAGGTAGTTTCCTTCTCCGCACCCGCTTCCCCACCCGAGCCGCTGAGGGAGAGGGGCGCGGGGGAGTGCGCGCCGGGGGGGGGGGGGGGGGGGAGGTGGTGCGTGCGCGTGCTCCCGCGTGTGCGCGCGTGTGGGCCCGGGCGCGCCGGGTGCGCGCGCGGATGCTCGGGCGCGCGTGCTACCGGAGCCTAGCGGCTGGGTACCACCGGCGCTGCTGCCCTGGGCGCGGACCGCGGCCGGACGCGGGGCTCCCGGGGCTGGTCCGGGGCCGCGCCGCCCCGCGCCTCCGCGCCGGGACCGCCTGCGCCCGCTCCGCAGCCCCGGGGCAGCCCGCGCGCCCTGCGTGCCTCTCGCGGGGAAGGCGTGGGCGTCCGCCGCGGACCGCCCAGTGCGGGTCGCGGCCACCGCGCGGTGCCCCGGCCGGGCCCTGCTGCAGGAGGCCTAGTTGCGTCACCGCCCGGCCCTGCGCCCTGCGTCCGCTCGGCGGCTTCTCGGGCCGCGCCGGAGGGTAAGCCTGCCGCAGGTGCCGCGCGTGATGTCGGACGCGGGGGCTCGCCTTTCCGCCCGGGATGCCTGTCCCTGGGCGCGGGGGAGTCCCCGCAGGCGCTGGGCCGAGGCGGCGGAGGCTGGGCTGCCCGGCCAGCGGACCCGCGCGCGCGGGCCCGTGCTACTGCCGGGAAGGGAGGCCGGGGAGGTCACGGGGAGCGCAGGACGCAGGGGCGTCCGAGCCGACGAGCGACGCTGCCAGCTTTTCGCCTTGCCAAAGAAGGCTCGTTCCCATCGCTCCCGAGCCCCCGAAATACCTTCCTCGATGTCGAAACAGTCGCGCGCTCGCTGTATGGGAGGCGGAGGAGTAGGAGTGGAACCGGGCATGGACTTTGGAGTCAGGTCTGCGGTTTGCCGTCTGTGTAACATTCAGTGAGTTATTTAACTCCTCCTCGGCCTTACTGACCAAATGAGGGTCGTTACATCTACCTGGCAGGGGTATTGTCAGAATTTGAAGTGTGCAGCTGTGACTAGTAAGGGTACGGGACCCAGACACTTGAACTTGCTCTCTCGCTGAAGGCTGCCCGTGGGTACAGCCGATGGAGAAGGGGGGAACTTTTTGCTATTTGGGTCTTTGCTATTTTGCCAGATGTGATGAAGCCGACTTGGGGGGTAGTAGGCGGAGGAAACTCAAAATCCATAATCTCTCCACTAAAGACCTCATAAAATTTTAGAACTGGAAAGAGACTAAGGCCTCACTTAATTATAGCTTCTGTTTATTGAGCACTTGCTATGTGCCTGACACTGTACAGAACACTTTACATCAGTGCGCCTGGGAGGCTCAGTTGGTTGAGCGTCTGCCTTCAGCTCAGGTCACGATCCCAGGGTCCCAGGATCGAGTCCCACATCAGGCTCCCTGCTCAGTGGGGTCTGCTTCTCCCTCTGACCCCCCCACCACCACCACGGTTTCTCTTTCTCATTCTCTCTCAAATAAACAAAAAATAATAACAAAAAAGAATACTTTACATCCACTAATTTAAAACCTTCCTCAACCCTATGCAATAAATGAGCATATCCTCACTGTTGCGATGCAGAAGTCTCGGCCAAAATCCCGGTCCTAGTCAGTGGCAGAACTGGAACTGGAACCCAAGCTTCTCAGGCTTGTTATTTCTCAGTGACTAGAGTGCTAGCCACGTGAACCTGGGGTCACAGGACAAGGGAGGCACAGGCAGAGCTCAGAGGGCCAGTATTTGCTGAAAGAATAATACTTCAAATTGTTTAGTGATAAATTATCTTTTATTTTACATTGTACCCAGCATTATCCAGATGTGAACCGAGATTTGGCCTTTTCACCCAGAGAAAAAGGAAAGGCTCGTGGGCACACAGTGCTGGGGTCGTGGGCACACAATAGGTATTTGGTAATTATCTTCGGAAAGAATAAAAAATCTTGAGGTATTGTTATTTCTGCGAGAACGAGACCCATTGCTTAATACATAAAGGCTTCCTTAAGCTGTTCTTATACGATAACGGTGTTATACAAGCATCTTTCTTATTCACGGATTTAAAGATTAGAAGGTATGTTTCAGACTGGACTGCCGTTACTATCTGTGACCAGCTGATTAGAGTTTTCAAACGTGCGAGCAGAGGGTCCGAGTCTTGTGCGTCTGTAGCGATCTCTCAAGGTCGCTACAGAACACACAGCAGTGTGTTTTGCTTTAACATCTGTTGGCATTGGACTGTAATGGGTCTAGCTGCCTGAATTAAGTTTTCTGGCGAACACTGGGTGATTGGTGTCAGGTAAAGAGTTCAAAATGTTAAGTTTGTGGCAACATTTATTCCTTGGTCAAGACCCGTGGCTGGTGCACATTCGTGCGGATGGTAAGCTGGCTTTAAACAGAGGTGTCCTTGGTGTCTGTGATCAGCTGTTCCGTGCTCTCCAAAGATGACTTAGGGCCCCAGAGTGGGTTATAGAAACTCACAGGTTTACGTTACTTATCCATGTAGACTGTAACTTATACCCCACACCCCGCCCCAGGACTGGTCATTGCTGCTTCTCTACCAACCCAGATGCCTCAGAGCCACCTATCTCACTGTCTTTATCAAACTTAGTGGGACAAAGTGTCCCACAACCTATCCTTCATTGCCCCTGTACCCCATCACCACCATGTACACAGTGAATCTCTTTCCGCAAAAAAAAAAAAAAAAAAAAAAAAAAGGTCTGTGCATCCAGTTGCGAATGGCAGAAACCAACCATAAACTAGTGCCAAACAAGAGCCCCCCCGGCCACCTGTGACCGCTTGACTCGGAGGCCAGAGACGGGCTTCAGGTATGGCTGGATCCTAAGGCTGAAAGAATGTTGGGAAGACCTTGCCCTGCCTTTCTCTGTCCCTTTTTGGTTATTGGCCTCATTTTTTCCTGCTGCTTTCTCTAGACATGCTGAAAAAGCTGAGCCCCGGCTGCCCCAAGCCGGTGACTGTAGGTCCTCATCCACATTGTAGACTAATGACAGCGGTATCACTAGAGACAGGGATCCTGTGGCCAGCCAGGGCTGCGTCACAGGCCCAGTCCTATCCCTCCGTCACCGCACGGGGTGACCACTGCGTGTGCGTGTGTGCACACACGCCCTTAGCCCGCCTCTCTGAGGCCCTTCCAAAGCCTTCTGACTGGAGCGAACTGCCCTGGTTTTGTGTGTCCGTTGAGTTGTTGCTGTGTTGTGGCTCTGACCCTGAGCCTCCTAACCCTTCCTGTGTGGCAGCTGCAGCCGCCATTCCCCCGCAGTTTCATCCGACTGACTGCCTCCCAGGAGCCGTCCGGGACCCCCATCAGTGAGTTAGGCCCCTTCTCTCCTGTTCGTGGGTAAACACCCCGACTGAGCCCTGCTGTAGAGCCGAGCACTCTCAGCCCGGGTTGGCGTTATTCCTCCTCTTAAAGTATGTGAACCAGCTGATACCTGTGGTCTGTTTACTGCCCGTCTCTCCTCGTTGGAACGTCAGCTTTGTGAAAGTAATGAGGGAAAGAATTTTGTTTCTCTAGGACCTAGGACAGTGCCTGCACGCATTTGTGCTTAATAAATGTTTATTAAATGAATGAATGACGATCTGCCCACAGGGAGAAAACGCTGATGTCATGTTGGCGAGGACTCCAGTCTGTACGACAGACCACGTTCTCACTGTGAATTCTGTAACCCGGTACTGCGGGCCCGCCCCGGAAAGGCAGAGGCACTCCCCAGGTCCCTGCGGAGGCCAAGACTCAGGCCCTGTGGAGTAGCCACGTGGAAATGCTTCCCTCCATGCTTAGCCCTTTCTGAACCATGACAGTTTGTGTGTGGAGGTTCTTCCCATGGTTTGAGTCCGTTTCCTGGGGTATTTATTTTTATAACATTTATTTGAGCACCTACAGTGTACCAGGCACTGGTCTAAGCCTTTTATAAATAACTCATTCTTCAGCTGGAGTTTGGGGAATAAGGGTTGTGAACTTTAAAACTTCTTTTTTATCCTTAAATACCAAAACACTCAAGAAGTCTCAAAATTCCCAATTAGAGGGACTCCTGGCTGGGTCAGAGGAGCAGCAACTCTTAATCTCGGGATGCAGGGGGCGGGGGGTTCTATCTAGCTCCATGTTGGGTGTAGAGATTACCTAAAATCTTTGAAAAAAAATCCCAATTAGAAAATTCCATGAGCAGTGAGACCCCTCTGTGCAGCCCCTCTCACCCCACAGAGGTGTGTGCCTCCTTCCAGGGGAGGAGATAGTGCGGCCGTTGAAGAAGTGAAATTAGATCTACGTACCCAGGTGTGTATACACGGTGCGGACATAAGATCTTGCCATGTGTCTGGTCGTCTGGTTGTCACCCAAGTGCCTCCATGCTCTGCATGCCCAGCCACACGCCTTCTCTCCCCTCCGGTGGCCTGGGTGCCTCCACTGCACCCACCACTGGTGCCGGGGACACAGAGCCACCCAGCCAGGGGCTTGGGGGCGGCCATCAGGACAGGGTTGCTCAGGTGCTGGTCATCCTGTCCAGGGAGGGCCCTGTGCCTCGCAGAGCACATCCGTCCGTCCTCCTCCGGGGTTGCTGTGCCTTTCCTCCCAGGAACCTGCCCGTGCCACACCCACTCCCTTTTGTTTCTTCTTTTAACACAGACCAGTAGTTCTGGTAGTGGTGGAGATCTGGGGAGGGGGACTAGTGTGTAAGCCCATACTTAACCTCCACCTGCTGTGGTGCACGGGGCAGGCCAGGTCCTGACACACTTCCAGAAAAGTGAGTCCCCACGTCCACTGCCATGCCCAGCGCTCCTGGTGCCTATCCCAGCCTGCCCACCCCAGGGCTGGGTACTTTACCTAAAAAGGAAAAGCTTCACTACATTGTCTGGCTTTAATTTGCATCTTCTGTTATAATTAAGTTTGGAATCTTTTCGCATGTGCTTACCATTTTTTTCTATTTTTTAAATTTTCAGTTATTTCTCGATTCACCTAATTGCATTTAAGTTTTTTTTTTATAAATTACACAAATGCCCTAAAAAACCTGAATATTTGCTCATGATAAAAACAAACAACTTTATTTGCTGTGAATATTTTTCTAATTTGTTGTTTGCCATCTACTTTTGGCTTTTTCATTAAACATACAAAACCTATTTTTCAGTATTCTGTAGACAAATTTTGTACTTTTTGATTTCTTGCTTTGCTTGTAAGCTTTAAAATGTTTTTTCTTCATTCTGTATTCTAGTATCTTATGTATTCTAGTATCTTATTTTTTATTACCTTAAAATGCTAATATTCGGTTCTATTTCTAATTTTAAAATATTTGATGAAAATATTGTGTAATGTTTTAAATAAAATCAGTTTGAATTAGATGGAGGTCTATGCTTTATTTTATATTACACTAGTGTATGTATCATATATTTTTCCATTTTAAAGTAACTTATTAACATGTCAAAGCCTGTTGTATGTAGCTGAGATTGAAATATATGTGTGATTCTCATAATTGTATGTTCTTAGCTGCACGGGCAGCGTTTATCTGCGGCCGCCGGTCCGCTGTAAGAAGCTCTCTCGTCCCACCGGCAACTCCTCGGTGTGTAGCCAAGACGATGAGTTTAGCCCCTTCCAGTTCCTCATCCCACTTTTTCCCTAAAGCTCTTTTTTATTATGATATAATTATGTATGGTAGACAACAAATGTTCCAATGAATACTGACAAATACATACCCATTTAATCACCATCCAGATCAGGAAAATAGAACATTTCCATCGCCCCAGAAAGGTCCTTCCTGCCCCTCCCTGGTCATCCCTGTCCCCAGAACTCTGCCGTCCCCACGGACTGGCTGTGCTGCTCTAAAACCTCACGTAAGGGGGATCCTACGACACGCACTGCTCTCGCCCTCTGCGTGGACACACATCAGTGTCCGCACGCGCCATGGGACGGACCTTCGGTTTGTTTGCAGCTTAGGGCTTTCAGGAGTAAAGCTCTGAATATTTTTTTCTTCATTTTTATTGAGGTATAAAGCACATACCATGAAATTTACTGCCTTAGCATTTTCAAGCGTACAGGGCAGTCGTGTTACCTACATTCACACTGTGAAGCATCCCGAACTTCCTCTCTTGCAAATCTGAAACTACCCATTAGGCGGCGGCTCCCCCCTCCCCGTCGTACCCCTGGCTCTGTGCGGTCCTCATGCACGGCTCCTTGTGGCCATGTCTTTGTGTCTTCCTTGGTAAGTGCCTGGGAGCGCGGGTGCTGCTTTGAGGGTGGTGCTGTGCTTAGCCTCGGGAGGAAGTGGCAGCCTCCGGAACGGCGACTCCGTTTCGCGGTGCCGCCAGCAGCGTGTGAGAGTTCCAGTTGCTCCGTGTCCTACCCTGTTGAGAGACTGGGACTTTGTTCATTTTGGCTCTCCCGGCAGCTGGGAGGTGGTGTGGTGTCTGACGGTGCTACCGCATTGATGTTTTAATCGTTTATTTCCACGGCTGCTTCTGGACCAGGCTCTGAGCTTCTTAAGGGCGAGTTTCGTGCCGTTTGTAGTTCCCTTTTCATTCTTACTGACTCCCCCTATTTTGGGGGTGATAGATACTTTCTAACAGAAAACTTGAAGATTGTAGGAGACTAAGAAATGAGTGAAAGTCCTGGTAATCCAACCCGTCTGTCCATGTCGACGTCTTTCACGCACGCGGTGCCGTGTTGCTCGCACCATGGGCTCGTGGGTGCTGGCCTTGGTTGACTCAGGCCTTCCGCAGTGTCCCAGCCCGCCCTGCACTCTGTCATCTCAGGGCATCGCCTGGCCGTGGAGATTGTTGTGTGTTCTTGGCCAAAACTGTCACGTGTCACTGCCAAGAAAAGTGGAATTGCACAGCCCGCCCTCTAGGTCTGGGGAGGGAGTCTGGCCTCAGGGAAGCGGGCTGTCTCCGGGAGGAAGGGTAATTGTGGGGCAGGTGGTCAGCAAGCCCTGCTCCTTCTGTATATTGTCTTCCAAAGCGAAAATTGTTCTGTTCACTTACTATGATTTAAACATTTGCCATGGCGTTAACTCTGTAAATACCACTTTTGTGTGTTGTAGAATCCATGGCTCTTCCAGAAGCCACATGACCATGTCTCCAGCCGGAGACGTTAAAGCTGTTTTCAGTTTTTTCCCTGTTGTAAACCATGCTATAGCCAACATGACTTTTCATACTGGATTTCAAATTCTCTTCCCCAAGGTAGATTTTTAGGATTTTATTATTATGTTTATCAATCATGACTAGTAATAGGGTTATATATATTTTTTAAAGATTTTATTTATTTATTTGACAGACAGAGATCACAAGCAGGCAGAGAGGCAGGCAGAGAGAGAGGGGGAAGCAGGCTCCCCGCCTAGCAGAGAACCCGATGCGGGGCTCGATCCCAGGAGCCTGGGATCATGACCTGAGCTAAAGGCAGAGGCTTACCCCACTGAGCCACCCAGGTGCCCCTAGGGTTATATTTTTTTCAGTAAGCTCCATGCCCAATGTGGAGCCCAACATGGGGCTTGAACTCCTGACCCTGAGATCGAAACCTGAGCAGAGACCGAGACTTGGACCCTCAACTGACTGAGCCACCCAGGTGCCCCTAAATTACATTATTATTAATAATTGTTGTTGACTATTAACTGAGGTTACGTACATTTAAGGCATTTGACACACAACATCCAGCTACCTTAATAAAACAGTGGAAGCCATCACTGGTCTTACCACCAGTGTAGTAGAGTGTCTGCGTCTCCTCCTCCCTCCTTGTTTCCTTTCCCCCGCCTTTCTTTGGTCCAGTCATTGGTGTGTACTCACCCCAGATGTTTGCTGAGCACCTTCCGTTGCCAGAGCACTGAGCTGGGTCACGGGCATATGAGGCTCGCGTGCTCAGGACAGACAGACATTATGAGTAATCAAACGATCGCGCAAATGTGTAGCTTTAAGTAGCGATAAAGACTACAAAGAAAGCTCTCCTACAGTTATGGGAACTGTAAATTTTATATGCCTTCTGCCCTCTGGCGTAGGGACCGGGCTTGAGGAGGAAACAGTGTGTGACTGCGCTTTTTCAAGGCGGCAAGAGTGCTCTGCGGCCGTTGGACAAACAGAATGGAACATGACTTTTGTGAAGTCTGATGAGTGGAAGTTTGGTGGGGAAGTGGTGCACACGGCACACCTTGTTAGGATCTTGGGCCTTTATCCAAAGACCAGTGGGTAGCTGTAACGGGTTCAAGGACAGGAGATGGCGGTGACCGGATCATATTTGAGAACATTCTGGGTAGGGCCAGAGCGGATTCCTAGAGTCCAAGGCTAGATTGTGAAGGTTTGCATCGCGTCCCCAGCCAGCACTGAAAAAATCTCATTTTGCATTGCCAATTTTGTGAATGGAGACATAGACCGTACTATGTCGTTGCTTATTGGTGTGGTTGAATGTTTTCCCAAGTGTTTCACAGGCTGTCATACTTGTGTGTGTGCGAGTGTCTTGTTATTGGCCGCGGTTCCAGCAGGGACAGCTCAGTGTCGTGGCCCAGGGCACCTGCTTTGGAGCCAGAATGCCTGAATCGGAATCCTGGCTCTGGGAGCTGCTGGTGGTATTACCTTGAGCAACCTCTGTGGCTTTGGTCTGCCTCAGTTTCCCCTTCTGCAGCATGGGGTCTGCAGTAGTGTCCCTCTCTCCCCGGTGACGGTGGGATGAAAGGCTAGAGCACGGCACCGTCCTCGTGAGCTCTGCGTCTGTTCGCGCCGTCTCGTTTAAGTAGCTGATGTACATGTATGTTTATGAGCTCGGCCTTCCCTGTGTGTTGTAACAGTGGCTCCCTCCCTGGTTTTTTTAATACGTTTTAAAACGTATTTTCAAACAATGTCATATTTTTTGAAGTACAAAACTTGCCTGCAGTGAACAGATGTCCTTCTTTCTGATGTCTTCCGTTGCTATGAAGTAAGTCATACATACTGACTTTGTTTCTTAATGTTTTTGTTTTTTTTTTTAAGATTTTATTTATTTATTTGACAGAGAGAGATCACAAGTAGGCAGAGAGGCAGGCAGAGAGAGAGAGGAGGAAGCAGGCTCCCTGCCAAGCAGAGAGCCCGATGCGGGACTCGATCCCAGGACCCTGAGATCATGACCTGAGCCGAAGGCAGTGGCCCAACCCACTGAGCCACCCAGGCACCCTGTTTCTTAATGTTTTTATTTAAATACAGATAACCCTTTAATCCATTTGTAATTTATTCTGGCTTATTGATATGAGGCAAGGCTCTAAATAGATTTTTCCCCCCAAAAAGCCAATGAATTGGCTGAGCTCCATGTTTTGACACACCCTTCCTCCCCTCACTGCTGCTTTTGGCTCCCTTCCTGCCGCCCTACCAGACATTGGACCCGCACACACGCCAGGTCTGTTTACGAATGTGGTTCTGCTCTGTCGGTCTGTAACTCCATTCTTGTTTGATACCAGGACGGCCATGAATTAACTAGTGTAACTGTCTTCTTTCCGGTCCCTTAGTCAGATAGCCGCTCCTTACTGCTCTAACCTCAGAAATCGTGGTTGTTCCTGCGTTCGGCTCTCGCTGGCGTCCAGAAACTGTCCTGCCATCGCGTGTGGGGTGGGCGCACCTTCTGTCTCAGCCTTCCTCAGAAACTCATTCTTCTCCCCAGGCAGGCTGCTCACGGCCCTTGAGATTATTCCTGGCTGTTCCTCTCCCTTTTAGAAAACGTTTTATTTGCTCTTAAAAAATACATTATTTTTGTCCTACATATTAGGAAGAAGTTGTGTTTTGTATAGTTTTCTTATATCCAGCCATATTCCTTGACTGCCCTTGGTTTCTAAAAGTTTTTCATTCTGCGATCAATTCGAGTTTTGATATTATCTGCACATAATCTTTTGTGGGTTTTTTTGCTTTTATCTCATGTTTCTGTTTTCCATTATATGCTAGAATTTCTGAAACAATTTTGATGCCATATTTCTTTCATTCCAAGACAGTTGAGCACAGAACATACTACTGATTCAATAGTAGTTTTGGGGGGCTACCACATGAAATGTACCACACGTTGTAATTCACATTATAGTATCAGAAATGTTAGGGGTGCGTCTCAGAACTGAAGAAATAAAATAACAGTAGTAATGGCAGCCCTCTGTATTTTCTCATTCTAGTGGGAATGCCTAACCAGTTTTAGATACGATATTGGCTGTTGGCTTGTTGTTCTGTTTTTTCAGATGAAACAAAGTATGCTAATTCTGCTGGATGGTGACGGGGAAGGTACGCTGTTGGCTTAGCTAGCGAGTGGAGCTAGGGCCACGCACATGTCCTCTCCGACAGCCGGTCCGTGTCCACCTTCTGCCCCGGGTGCCCTGGATCCGCAGATCCCTGGCTACAGGGCAAGGGCTCTTCTTGTTTTGCAGTGGGAGCTCCCAGACCATCCCTGACCATCAAGGACCAGATTCATTCCCCAGAGCTGCGGGACAAATCACCGCAGATCCGGCAGAGTTCCAGAGGCCAGAGATCCAAAATTTCTGCCGCTGGGCCGAAGTCACGGTGTCACAGGGCTGGGCTCCCACCAGGGGCTTTCGGCGAGAACCCCTTCCAGTTTCTGGGGGCTGCCTACGTTGCTTGCCTTGTGTCTGCATCACTCCTGTCTGCAAGGTCAGCCTCCTCAACTCTCTGTCCACTCACCCGCTCCTACTGTGTGTAGCTGGTATGTTTGTGAACTTGTCAATGCTGAAGAAAATGCTTTTAAAGATCTATGTTAGGAATAGCAAAAGCCTTTTTCGTTCCCTTTTTGAATAATACTGTGGACACCTGGAAATGCTCTAGTTCAGGGCCCCGAAAGTGCACTGAGTTCTGCGGGAGTCCCGCAGCCTCCACCCCTCCTGCTGTCCCCAGTGTCCTCCTCAGTCTCTAGCTCTAGGCAGCTGGGAGAGGAGACGGGCAGAGCACATTTCTTCTAAGACTGTTATGAAGACAGCATTAAAAACTGCTCAGTTAAGACTAGAGAGCTGAAAGAAAAAAGTAAAGTCGGCATATCATTTATTTAGTAAACTGGTCATTCAAGGAATTGGCCGTTTGGCAAACGGCTGTTCAGCGCTTGGCTATTGGGGACGTCAGGCTGCTCACCCGGGAACAGTGCAGGGCTGAGGGCAGAGGCTAAGCCTGCCTAGCCCGGGGCCTCACCTGCCCCTCTGCCTCCTGCAGACCATGGAGATGGGACATTACGCCTGCAGGAAGCTGGGACTAAGCCCGTCCACTCGCAGGCCGGGCCCCAGGGATGAAGAGAAGACGAGAGAGATGGGAGGTCCCCCCTTCGGACCCTGACTCCGAGGAGCCCCAGTGTGGGCCAGTAGCCAGACCAGAAAGCAGTCATGCACCCTGTGCCCGGCGAGCCTCACATAGGAGAGGCAGATTAAGAGAGTCTGGACTTGATGCATAAAGTCACAAGAAGGTCATCTTGTGGGGTTCTAGAAGACTAAATGTGTGTTGATGGTTTGAACTTCCGTGTGAAATATTTAGCACCGGCCTGGCAGCCAGTGTTCTTACATGGTTTGGATGTTATCGCTAACACTGTATCTTTCACGTACGGTGACACTTGCTCTCAGCTAAAAGTTGGCAAATACCACTCTTCTTTCATTTACTGGACACTTTTGATTGGGTACAGGGGTTCCTGCTGTTGGAGGGGCTGTTGGAGACCTCTGTGTCTTCTCGAGTCCTGGAGGCGTCTCTTACCGTAGCTTCCGAAGCCAGTCTGGTGACCGACCCCCAGCGTCAGCGCAGACACAGCCACAGAGCGCAGCTCGGCTGTCGGGCGAGTCACCAGCCCGTGTGCGGGAAGCCTCGGGGCTGTCGGAGCAAGTGGGCTCGTTGCGGGAAGCCCCTGAGAGTGCCGAGACAGTGTTCATGCGGCTGCCGCAGTAGCTGTTCCAGTGAAGCAATAAATCTAGGGACAAAGAACTGAGGGGACTGACAGCAGGGGCAGGTGGTGCAGGCGCGCCCCGCAGCTCTGCGATTTGCTCGTCATGGATTCACTAGGAGTGAAGAACAGGACTTTATTGGGGCACCCGGGTGGCTCTGTGGGTTCACCATCTGCCTTTGGCACAGGTCATGATCCCGGGGTCCTGGAGTGAGCGCCGCATCTCGGGATCTCTGCTCAGCAGGGAACCTGCTTCTCCCTCTCCCTCTGCTGTTCCCCCTGCTTGTGTTCTCTCTCTGTCAAATAAATAAATAAAACCTTAAAAAAAAAAAAAAGAACAGGAGTTTATTCTTGTGCGTGCCCTGTTCTGAAATGATGCCTAGTAGTTAAAAGTAACTTAGTAATTTGTTGCTTTTTAATAACATGTTGCAAGTTAAGTAGCAAACACTTGTAGGCAGGACAGTTCTTGAGGCATCCCTGCTCTGAGCAAATACTGAAGGAGTTTGCAGACGTCTGCTTTCCAGAAGGGACGTAGATGGTTCCGCTGGGCATAGCCCGAACGCGCGTAAGGTCTGGCTGTAGGAGACGCCGGGGGTCGGAGGACCGCTGTCATTATGCACGCCGTCCGGTTATACGTGAGTAAATGAATCGTTTCAAAGCCGGACTAACGTTTATATTAAAAGGCAAAGATAACTGAGATTGGAAACTAAATAACGCACCCTTCCCCATGCCTGGGGGCCCCTAGTGGCGCGGAACCGAGCTGGGTAGCGCGGGAGCGCGGAGTGAGGGGCTGTTGTGCACGCACCGTATCCTGGGTGGTAACTGGGGTAGGCAGTTGCTGGCCAGGAGCTCTAGGTGTACACACACAGTGGAACTCAGCAAGTGGACCCTCCTGGAGGGGGCACTGCACGTTCACGGTGCCTTTATG
Source organism: Lutra lutra (assembly GCF_902655055.1). Taxonomy (NCBI): domain Eukaryota; kingdom Metazoa; phylum Chordata; class Mammalia; order Carnivora; family Mustelidae; genus Lutra; species Lutra lutra. The sequence continues at coordinate 69,173,068 of NC_062292.1, forward strand.
CCCAGAGGAGGCACAGGAAAGGTCTGCACTGGCGAATTCATGGCAGAGGATTGCGGGCAGTTCATTCCCATTTTCTGGTATTTTCTGCAATTGACATGTTACTTTGGGTTCATTTTTTTTTTAAGTGGTCCATCGGGCTTGTTGAGTCCCTACAGGAGAACAGGATGGAGAGTGACATCAGCACCTCACCACCCAGTGGGAGGCTGCAGGGTGGGGGCGGGGGGAGCCAGGTGCTGTCGGGGGCAGAGGCTGGGAGCCTGTGTCCTTACACGGCCCGCACTGACCCTCCGGAGTGTGTGTCCCCTTCTGCTGCAGCACTGCATCCCAAGTCAGGGCCAAAGGGACGGAAGTGGTGGTGGGGGCTGCGACTGAGGCTTTTCTAGACGAGCTTGTAGAAGGGGCGGAGTCTGTGGGATTGTTTGGCCACAAGGCCGGAGAACAGACGTAAGACAACAGACGTAAGACCTAACACGTTTTACTTATGTGGGAAGTAGAACATAAGGAACAGGCTGGAAGGACAGTAGGGAGAGCTTGGGGCTATTTCTAACCTTTTCAGATTGTGAAGTGTAGCACATCCGTGCAGAAGTGTGCATAAAGCACAAGTGTGCCACGTAGTGAACCGTGGGAACGGTAGCCAGCACCCACATTAAGAACTAGAATGTCACCCACACCCGGAACATTCCTTCCTCCCTAGAGGTAGTCCCGTCCTGGGTTTGACGCAGTCAGTGCCTGCGTCGGCCCTGCTGGTTTGGGACTTCATGTACTCCGGACCAGAGAGGACGCGTGTGACTTCCTCCCGCCTCCACTGTCATGTTTCGGTAATTACCCACTTTGTTGCGTGTGGTAAGTTCTGTCACTCCTGCTTGCTGTAGAATATCCCATCATCGGCATGAGCCACCCTTCATCCGTTTTCCTTTTCACGGACTCTGGGATGCCTCCAGGCTGGGAGCTATTAGGAATAAGGGAACTAAACTCTACGCACACGCAGCCACATCTGGAGGTGGAATTGCTAAGTGTGGGGCATGTGTATCGTCACAACCTTCCTCCGTAATGGTAAACCGGTTTTCTGTGGTGTGCGTTATCGGGAGCGCTCTGCCCCCGAGCGCCCACCTGGTCTGTCCCCACGGTCAAGGATGGTCAAGGTGCCAGTCTGGGGGCATGGCAGTAAGTCTCTGGGCTTCTGAGCATTTCCCCCAGGCAGTGAGAAGTATGAGTGCTGTTTGGTAGGTTTGTTGATCTTTTCAGTTTCTTCTTGGACATTCCTGTTCTTTCTACCCAGGGTCTGTTGGTCAGCTAGCCAGCCCTCTTAAGGGCGCTGTCTGGGGGTTGTGAGGCTCTGTAACACCTGTTCCTGCCTGGAGGAGAAGACCCTCGCGGCAGATACATAACCCAGTAATTCACAGCATTGCCACCATTCTCCACTGCCTTTCCCCACCATGCTGGCGGGAGGGCGGGGGGCTGTCCCCAGTGCTTTCCACCTTCCGCAGCGCTCACTAGGTGCTTTGGGAAGTTCTCTTCGGTGGTGAGTCATTTTTGGAGGATGGGGGTAAGTGCTGAGTCATGGAGAAGCACAAAATGAGGAATGGCCGACTGCACCCCCCCAGCCCAGAGTGGACTGAGGCTTCCCTGGAGGTGACATCTTGATCAAGCAGGTTTTGAAAGACTATCTCATCAGGAGTGGAAGAAGTGCGCTCCAGGCCAAGGAATAAATGTGCAAAGGGCACAGGGAGGAGAAAGCTCACTGCACTAGAAACGTGGGATCAGGATGTCACACGCTGGGAAGCGGGGATGGTGCAGAGAGGCCTCCTCGGGAGCTCAGGCCGGGAAGGGCCGCCTGGTGAATCTCACAGGCAGTGGGGAGGAAGGCGGGTGAAACACAAGAGGAGGTTCTCGCTGGGGACGGCTGGGGACGGCCTATCCCTGGAACTGATCTCTTGCACCAAGCAGAGCAACTGCGTAAGCCTCCCAGGAAAGCAGTTGCGTTTCCCTCTAGATAACATGTTACCTCTTGGGAAGTCAAGGAGTGAGCCAGGGGGTGCTGCAGAGTGAGACCCGGCTTTACAGCGCGGTTTAAGCCTCAGGTTCCACATCTGTCATTTGGGAATCATGTCTACCTGGCGGAGCTGGGGCCGTGGGGGAGGTGGTGCCTGGGAAGGACTTAACTCCTGCGGGGAGGAGGAGCGGTGTGGACCCTGAACTGCGCCCATGCCGTTGTCCGTTCAGGCTCGTTTCTAACACGCTGGCAGTGTGCGTAAATGGTCCACAGTGGGGACCCGTCAACTGCAGAGACCTGCCCCCCCGCCCCACGCCCCCATCCCCCGCCCCGGCCGCAGGAGGCACCAGTGCTGGACCCGGAGGCAGAGAACAGGGCCTCGGGCTGTTTCCGCTGGGCGGGGGCGCAGCGGCCCCTCGTGCTCCTGAGCGGGGCATGGCCTGCATTTATGGCCGCTTTCATGCAGACAGGCTGCTGGGCCCGCCGCCCTGCACGGAAGGGATCGGAGCCGACCGCGGCCGTTCCAGCCCCTCCCCCGCGAAACTTTCCGGAGGGGAAGTCCTTCCGCAGAAACGAAAGCGAAATTGAAGCGGGCCGTTTCCCTGTTTACCGCGCTCGGGGCCCTTGGCGTCTGCGCGGCGGGGGGCGGCCGCGGGGGCGGAACCGCCCGGGGAGGTCGCGTCTGGGGGCGGGGGGCGGCCGGCACCGCCCAGGACATGCGTCGGGGACGCCATGGACCCCAGGCAGGTAAGCCGGCCGGGCCGCGCGCCCCTGACCCCGCGTGCGCTGGGGCTTCGGTCGGAGACTCGGTGCGCGGGGCCGTGCCTGTCCGCGGGGCTGTGCGTGTGCGCGGGGCTGTGCGCGCGGGGGGCTGTGCGTGTGCGCGGGGCTGTGCGCGTGCGCGGGGCTGTGCGCGCGGGGGGCTGTGCGTGTGCGCGGGGGCTGTGCGTATCCGCGGGGCTGTGCGTGTGCGCGGGGCTGTGCGCGCGCGGGGGGCTGTGCACGCGCGGGGGGGGGCTGTGCGTGTGCGCGGGGCTGTGCGCGCGGGGGGGGCTGTGCGTGTACGTGGGGCTGTGCGCGCGCGGGGGGGGCTGTGCGCGTGCGCGGGGCTGTGCGCGCGCCACGTTCCAGGGGTTCGCATCTTGCCTGTTAACTCTGCGGAGCCGAGCCGCGCGGGGCAAGCGGCGCCTGTGGGAGGAGGGGATGCGCCGGGGTGAGGGTCGGGCGGCCCCTCCCTCTCTGCGAGGGCCCAGCCTTAGCCGGCTTCCCTTCCCCGTGCCCTCTCTGCATCCTTCCCACTTCCTTAAGGCTTCTGGGAAGTGAAAATTAGCCTTTCTTACCTTTCGGAGCAGGTTTGTGTACGTCACAGCTGTCCTCATTGTTGCCGGGAACTGGCAAAGCCCAGACGCCCTTTGCAGGCTGGTTCGCCGGCGGGGGTGTCTCCAGGCCAGAAGCGGGAAGGAGCTCCTGGTGCCCCGTGGAACCTCCCAGTCACTAGGCCAGGCAGGGAGGCTGCGCTCAAAAGACTGCGTACTCCTGGGTCCCTTTCCTCGACACTATGGGAAGAGCAGTTCTGGGGGCCCGGGAAGCAGATGGCGGCTGCCCGAGCCTGGGTGTGGGGGAAGGAGCTGACTGCAGAGCACGTGAGATGGAAGTGTGTATCCTCACGGTGGTAGTAACAGGGCCGGACGTGCTTTGAGTCCATACAGTCAAAACTCAGAGTGTGGGGCGCCTGGGCAGCTCAGTTTGTTAAGCAACTGCCTTCGGCTCAGGGCATGATCCTGGAGTTCTGGGATTGAGTCCCACGGGCTCCCTGCTGGGGGGGGGGGTCGAGTCTGCGTCTTCCTCTGACCCTCCCCCTTCACGTTCTCTCTCTCTCTCAAATAAATAAATAAAATCTTTTAAAAAGAAAACCTCACAGAGTACAACAAAAGGATAAACTTTATGTACATAAGTTTTACTTCTATTTCAAAAGTTACATATATTTTTTTCGTTCTCCTCTTCCAAAGGATTGGGGGCCCCTGGCCTGAAGGAAAGCCTCTCTTCACACATACCAATATATCACTCAGTGGAACCCATGTGGTACGGGTGGGGGCTCAGCTCTGGATCCTAATGTAGGAGATTGGGTGAAAGTGAACAGGATGGGGTGCGGCCATGAAGTGGCTTGGGATGTTGAGGGACTAGGAAGGGTCCCCACGGGCTGCTTCCCACGGGCTCCCTCTCACTCCCTTCAGTGGCTCTCCCTGGGGCTGTTCGCAAACCATGCTCTGGCTTCGCTATTGGGAGACTTGGGGGGTGAAGATAAAATTAATAATCTCCCTGCAGAGTTCCCTAACATAACTATTTGAACAAATACACACTCATTCTTTCCTTCACACATCGACTTTCCTTCCTTCCTGTCTCTGGGTCCGCTCGGGGTGCACACAGGTGCACGTAACGGTGAGGCTTTTCCTTCTTTTCCAGGATGAGCTTGGAGCCTACCTGTTCCTCAGCTTGCCTTTTTGTGGTTATTAATTCAGCCTTGTGTCATTGCTAGATTTTTCTCCAGGTGGATATGAATAGATCGTAACACATTGTTTTAAAAAAAAACAAAACACTGCTGTTCTGTGGCATGAATATGTCATAATCTGTGGGGTTCCTCTTCTATAGACAGACAAATATTTTGCAGGTTTTAGCCAAGTAGCAGCGGGTTTACATTTAGCTAGAAGCTGACTTTAACCACTTTGCGAAATAATTGTTTCACCAAGGTCCCTCCAACAGCTAGTGGGGAAATCCCTGAAGTCCCCATAATTCAGCGAGGAGCTGGGCACTCCCCTCTGTGCCCACATACACTGTGGTCCCTACCAGTGTCGTGGGGACGGGGTAGAGGGCAGCAGGAGGAACAATGAAGAGGCAGAGGCTGTTTGCCGCCGCTGTCACAGATTCAGCAAATGTTGGTTCAGGATCAGCTTGAGGACAGGCGCTGTTTTCGGCGCTGGGAGCACAGAGATAACTGAGACACTGTCCTCGCCTCCTGGGCGTTCACTGTGAAGTAGACTGTGTCCCCCCCCCCATTAGCACTTGATGGAGAATATCAGGAGTGGGGCCGTGAGCATCCTTTCTGGACACTCAGTCTTGGTAATCGCCTCGTGATACACGGTGTGTACGTGCCGGGCCAACAAATAAACACAGCAGTATGAGCAGAGGTAAAGGGGTATTGTAGGAGTTGAGAGGGAGGGGCTCGAGGAGACACAAACACCCATGGGCTGAGTCACACGTCTCCAGAAGAAGGTGGCCTTTAAGGAGATCTTGAAGGAAAGGGTCAGACTTGTAATGGGGCCGTAGAGAAGCTGTCAGGCCCGCTGGACTGGAATGTAGGGGTACAGAGATCAAGGCTTTGTGGCGGCCTGGTGAGAAGTAATTAGAGGCTGGAGCTGAAGAAAGATGCGCGTATGAGAAACTATGGGGTGGGGTAGACAAGGTAGAGCTTAGCGACTGCCTAGTCTAGTAGACGCGGGAGGTGAGGGAGGAAGGCAGGCGGCAAAGCTGCTTGGGCTCTGCCCTGCATAACCGCAGAGAACAACGCCGTCAACAGTCTGGGGATAGAATGGGCGGGGTCGAGGGAAAGGGTTCATTTGGTTCAGAATATGTGGTGTTCGAGGTGGGGCAGGGTATCCCAAGTGGACAGATCATCTAGGCATTTAGAAGTTCAAGTCTTGGCTTTGCAAGGCAGTGGCTGGAGGAAATAGAGGAAAGAGATTGGAGCACTGTTTCTTAGGAGTGCTAGTTTATGTTGGGGGGTGGATGAAGTCGACCTGTGGGGGAGGGGGAGGCCCTCCACACATGTTCCTCCACACATGTCCCATTCCTCCACACAAGGGACATGGGGACACAGAAGAAGAGAAGGCGGTGTTGAGGGGCGTTTGTAAGGAAGAGCCTCTGTCCCAGGGCGTGTTTGGGAGCCTGAGTGGACCACCAAGCCGGGGACGAATCCGAGTGCAGGAGGAGGGCGTTCCACCCCGCCCGGCGTCCTTCTCCAGCACCTTGGGGAAGCCTCCGTGCGGGAATGGGGGCAGGGCCCGCGGGCAGAGGAGGGAGCTGGCCGCGAGACCGGGGCTGAGTGGGGGCGTGTGTTAGGGTCCAGAATGAGGAAGGCTTGGGGGCTGCTGACCCACAGCACAGCGGTCCGCTCACGTAGGGGCTCCCCGGGAGTCCCGCAGCAGAAGCAGGAGATGCACAGGGGAGTGGCCATCGGGAAAGAGCAGGACTCAGCAACTCAGCCCACAGACCCCGGGCTCACGTGTCATCCCGGCTGCCTCTGGGCCACAGCTGCAGACCCAGCCGGTGCTTTCCTGGGAGTTTCAGGGTTTTGAGGAGTGGGTGTCGCCCCAGCCAGCGGAGCAGGGAGAATGAGTGAGGAGTGGACCCGCCACTCAGGTGGCACAGGAGGGAGGTGGTGGTGAGCGTGACTAGCGAGCGCGCGGGTCCCCAGGTCATGCCCCGGGTGTGGGGCGACGGCCACGGTTCCTGAGGGCGGCACAGCTGCCTGGGGTCGCTGGAGTTTTCAGGACCTTCAGATGGGGGCGGGGGCGGGTGGACAAGCACAAGGAGATGTTGTTGCTAGAGGTCGCCCCCCCAGGTCCCTTAAATACCTCCTGCCCCTCTCCCCTCTCCAGTGAGCAGCTCCGGGGACAGGATGAGCACTGCCCTGGGTGGGGGCAGGGGTCACAGGTGCCCAGTGTTCTGGGAGGTGAAAGTTCAGGGCAGCCCGTGTCCTGGGGAGCAGGATTCTGAAGGATGGGGATGGAAACAGCTCTGGAGAGGGCAGTGCAGGAACTTGGGGGGTGACACCAAGGTGTCCAAGACACCAGACACCTGTGGGAGGCTGGGCGGTGTGAGCAGAAGTGCCCAGTGTCTCTTCCAAACCTGGCCACCACACTGAAACGTGAAGACGGTGTGTCCTTCCTTCCCTAAGGAAATCATCATCCGCCCCCCCCCGGGCCCCCCCCCCCCCGTCCAAACACCAATTCCAGGCTTCCCGAGGAGGCAGTGGCGAGCAGGTGAACCTGTGAGGTTTGCACGTGGGAAGGTGTGCCCCTCGTGGCCTTGGGGGCTGGGCTCCAGGTCGTCCAGTGCACGGGGGTTTGTTGTCCTGCCCAGGGCATGTCCTGATCCAGGGCTCCCTGGGCATTTTGACGTCATCGTGTTTTTGTTTTTAAAACAAAATAACATTTGTTTCTTTGTTTTTATCTTAAAAGGGTACTTACTTTGCAAAGTGGAAGGATTTGTTTCAACCCCCCAGAATCCTGCCGAGGCAAGAGTGCGCAAGGCTCGCGGGAGAGGCCCAGCTGCCCTGGCCACCCCGGGCACCCCTGACGGCTCCCCGTTGGGCCTCCCGCTCCCCTTGCTTTTCCGGGTGGCGGTCCCTAGGCAGTGCCGGCTGGGTCACACGCCTACCTCTCCTTGCCTCTCCACCCCTCGGGACGCAGGTGTGGCCCCCCAGGCAGAGAGAAGGGACAGGCTCACCGCCCAGGTCCTTGTTCACGTTCTCTTCCCTCTTCTCTCTGCAGGGGTGTTCACTGACCAGGTCCCGCCCCCAGAGCCTCCGAGGCCATGAACACAGCAGGCCCAGACCGTGGCAGCCAGGGCCTGGATCTTCCCCGAATCTCTTCCAGCTCCAGCAAATAGAGTTTCTCAAGGGGCTGCTCCCTGAAGCCCCCCTAACTGGAAAGCAGACGCCATCACTGCCACCGCTGGTCTCCGAACTCAGGCCGAGGTTTCCAGGACTGCCTGCCAGGAGCAGGGAGCTGGGGGCTTGGGGTGTCCCCGCAGGCGTGCCTCCCAGACATCAGGTGCTCCCGAGGGCGTGCCCGCGTCCTCCCCAGCGCGGCCGCTCTCTGCCGTGGAGAGGTGTGGACAGGCTCTCCTCGCACTTCCAGGAGCTTGGTATCCACCAGGGCCAGGACGAGAGAGTCTCGGAGCTCGTCCTGCAGCAGCTCGGGGAAGGGACAGCTGCCACGGCCCATGATCTGGCTGGGAGGCTTGGAGTCCCGAAGAAGGAAGTCAATCGAGTTCTGTATTCTCTGGAGAAGAAGGGTCAGCTGTGTCGGGAGGCAGGAACGCCCCCTCTGTGGAGAGTCGCTGCTCAGGCCGGGAGCCGGCACAGCCGGGTAGCCAGTGCCCACGGCCGCAGCTGGGAAGTGCCCCCCTCGGACCCCGGTTTGGAAACCGAAGACGGAAGCTCCGAGCCTGGCTTGGAAGGTCCTCCTGAGCCTCTGGACATGGCCGAGATCAGGGAGAAAGTCTGTGACTTCCTATTCAATGTGTGTGGCGCCTCCGCCCTGAACGTGGCGAAGAACATCGGTCTCAGCAGGGCCCGGGAGGTCACCGCGGTGCTGGTCGACCTGGAGCGGCAGGGCGAGGTGTACCGGCTGGGCGCCACGCCCCCCGTGTGGCACCTGACCGAGAAGAAGCGGGAGCGCGTCCGGATGAAGAGAGACGCGGCCGCCGTGCCTGGTGCCAGAGGCGACGCGGCGCCCCCCTCCCGTCCCCTGGCCGCACCGGACCCCTCGGACGGTGTCGCGGCCGCTGCGGTGCGGAACGGGCAGGAGCCGGTCCTGAAGCTGGAGAGCAGGCAGGAGGCGGTGCCGGAGCCGGTGAGGCTGGAGCCGCCGGCGCACGACAACGGCCCCACGAGGACGGGCTCCGTAGACTTCGAGAACGGCCAGTGGGCCACAGACGACATCCCAGACGACCTCAACAGCATCCGCGCCGCGCCGGGCGAGTTCCGTGCCATCATGGAGATGCCGTCCTTCTACAGCCACGGCTGGCCGCGGTGCTCCCCCTACAAGAAGCTGACCGAGTGTCAGCTGAAGAACCCCATCAGCGGGCTGCTCGAGTACGCCCAGTTCGCCAGCCAGACCTGCGAGTTCAACCTGCTGGAGCAGAGTGGGCCGCCCCACGAGCCTCGGTGAGAGACCACCGCCAGCCGGACCCGCACCCCTGCCAGGCAGCCTCGCCCCTCGCGGGGCCCCGCCTCTTCCCTTGGCCTCTCTGTCTTGTGGGGAGCCAGCGGGTGGCTGACCCTCAGGCTGGAAGCAGCTTCCTTGAACCGGCTTCCGTGCCTCGGTGTCATGTCTCCGAGGGCTGGAGGTCATGGAGCCTGGACCCCACACTCATGCCGGGGTCCCTCCCTCCTTTCCCTGAGCTGAGTTCCTGGGACAGGCACAGGACAGGTGGGGTGGCCTGGGGCGTGCACACGGGAAGCAGGAGCAGGTCCCCACGCGGCTCAGCTCCCCTGGGGACCAGGTAGTGTGAGCGTCCACAGCTGCCTGTCTGTCCGAGGTGGAAGTTACGTGCCTCCTGACCTGTGCAGTCAGAAAGTTCCTTGCTCCACCAGCCAGCCAGGCCCCACACTGTAGGCCCCTGCAGGCCACTGGACAGACTGGGGGAGACGGGGGGGGGGGGGGGGGGGGGGGCCTGCCTAGATGGGGCTGCTGAAGGCCAGAGGCCGCATGCTGCCCCCGAGCAGGCCACTGGGGGCGGGAGAGAGTCCCCTTGCCCTCTAGGTTAGTGGGCTGGTGTCCAAGGGCGTGGCTTCCCAGCAGTGACCCTTGCTCCTTCTGTCCATCATCTTCACTTCATGACAGAGACAGCCGGCAGGAGCGCAGTTTAGACGGGGGGTGTGTGTTGAAAGCCGGCAGGGCCAGGACTGCTCTGTGTCTGGGACAGAGGCCAGGGGGGCATCGTGCCCTCTTTTCCCTCCACTCCCCATCCCCCAGAACTGGGGGAGAGCAGTAGGTTTTGTGGTTAACCCTTTTTTGGATTCCAGCTATAAGAAACGTTGGTGCAACGTACAACTATTTCAGAAGACCTAAGAAGTAAGAAGTTTTACCCATTTTTTTCAATGAAATTGTAGGTTGAGCAAATACCCAAATAGATTTGAAAACTTGAGCACGGGAGGTCCAGGTTAAGTCCAGAGACCCAGAACGAAGGCTTTTTGGTCTTTTCTGTGACCAGGGGCTCTGGACAGATGGGCCTTAGGTGACTCAGACCCAGCTGTAGGGCCCGGTCTCCAGGGAGTGGGGGCAGGGGCAGACCTGGGGCCAGCAGGTGCCTCGAGTGTGAGGCCGCGCGCGTGACGGCGGGCAGGCTCGGGGCTCTGTGCATGTGAGGCCGTGCGGAAGGAGCTTTACTGTCTGCAGGAGCCACCCTGGCGGTAGCCAGTGGACCCGCTGCTCCAGAAGGAAGGCTGCCAGTCGCTGCGGTGGTGGCTTTGGCCCGTGTTTCCTGTGCGTGCTCTCTTAACTCATTGCTGAGAGATGGCGGGTCTCCCCGGAGCTGCGTTTGCTCTGATGAGCTCTGGGAGGAGTCCCTGGCTGCCGTGTTTCCGGAAGGTCGCGGCTGAGGCTCCAAAGGGATGGAAGGCCCCAGGGTGCAGGGCCCCACAGGGAGGGCGGCAGGGACGGCCAGGCCCGCACTCACCCATCTCCTCACTTTCAAGATTTAAATTCCAAGTCATCATTGGTGGCCGAGAATTCCCCGCGGCGGAAGCGGGCAGCAAGAAGGTGGCCAAGCAGGACGCGGCCCTCAAAGCCATGACCATCCTGCTCGAGGAAGCAAAGGCCAAGGACGGGGGAAGACCAGAAGAGCCCCACGACGGCTCCCCAGGGAAGGGGTCAGAGAAGGTAGGCATCTCGCCTCGGGGGGCCCCGTGCTCTGCCTCTGCCTTGGCCCCGCTCCCCTGCCCCACGCCCAGCGCCCCTGCTTGCCCGTCTCCCAGCACAGCTGGGGTTACAGACCGCCAGACTGGAAAGCGCCTCAGAGACGGCCGAGTCCAAGCTCCGTCGCTGGCAGATGAGACACGGGACGCAGGAGGCTTAGTGACGCGACCTTTGCTGCCGTGCCCTCCACCTCCCTCAGCCCTCTCCCTCTGGGCCATCAGCCCCTCGCGTGGGGTTGACCCCTCACCGGTCTCGCCGCCGGGACACAGCAGCCGTGGTTTCTCAGCCGTTTCTCTCGTCTCGTTTTCTCCAGTCGGCAGAGTCCCAGCCCAGCGCCCCTTCCGCCGCAGCCTTGTTTTCGGGGAAGAACCCGGTTACCACCTTGCTGGAGTGTGTGCACAAGCTGGGGACCTCCTGCGAGTTCCGCCTCCTGTCCAGAGAAGGCCCCGCCCACGACCCCAAGTACGTCTCTCTCGTCGGGCATCTCTGCCCGGCTTTCCCGGAAGAGCGATAACGCCCTCCTCGCCTTCCGAGGGGCGGCCGGTCGTCCCGCTGAGCCGTTGCCTGTCTTCCACACGGGAAGCGGGGGAGCCGCGCGGTGTGCTCACCACCGTGCTGCGGACAGCCTGGGATTAGGACCTCAGAGGGTGACGCGGGGACCAAGCGCTAGGGAGCCACTTGGCCTGGCGGTAGCTGGTGGTGGGTCTGCAGACCTGGGTGTCCCTGGGGCTCTGCACACTCTGCATCCCGGAGGATGGCTCCTGGAGGAGGCCTCAGGGCCCCGACACGTAGGGCCGCATGGGCTGAGGCGCAGAGAGGCCATACCAGTTCAGAGAGGCCGGTCCACAGAGGCGAGCGGTGCCGCTCTGACCCAGCTCCTCTGTGTCCTGCCAGGTTCCAGTACTGCGTGGCCATGGGAGCCCACACCTTCCCCACCGTGAGTGCCCCCAGCAAGAAGGTGGCCAAGCAGATGGCAGCCGAGGAAGCCATGAAGGCTCTGCACGGAGAGGCCACCAGCTCAGCACCTCTGGACACCCAGGTGGGCCATCGTGGCGACCCCAGGACCCAGCACTGCCCCTGGCACCCCCCAGCCGCCCCCGTGTTCACGGTTCCTCCTTGTGCACTGACCCCCCTTCAGCCCGGGGGCACGAGCACAGAGCCCTTCGATAACCTGCAGTCCGGGCTGCCCAGCAAGGTCCGGAGGATCGGCGAGCTCGTCCGGTACCTGAACACCAACCCCGTGGGCGGCCTGCTGGAGTACGCCCGCTCCCACGGCTTCGCGGCCGAGTTCAAGCTGGTCGACCAGTCCGGCCCTCCACATGAGCCCAAGTGAGTGTCTCGGCCCCGCATGGCCGCGTGCCCAGAGGGGAGAGGATAGGCTGCCCCCGGGGCCACAGGGGCGGGCTGGCCTGGAAGATCCCGTGGCCGTCTAGAGAGTACAGTGGCTCCTGCAGCAGGTGTGCTCTGCTTTGATTATTTTTGATTAATATTTTTAAAGGTTTTATTTATTTCACAGAGAGAGAGATCGCAAGTAGGCAGAGAGACAGGGGGAAGCAGGCTCCCTGCCAAGCAGAGAGCCCGATGCGGGGCTCGATCCCAGGACCCTGAGACCATGAGCCGAGCTGAAGGCTCAGCATTTAATTTCATTTTTAAAGGAATACGTGTGTGCATAGAAAATCATTCAGGCGCCTTGAAAAAGTATGGGGGAAAGTCTCCTTTCTACCTCAGGCTGATAGTTTCCTTCCCCACAGTTACACATAATCTGCTGCTTTAGTACTTCTAGAAATTTCCACCTATTACGTTTTCATTTTGCTTTTTAAACAAAAGTAAGTATAAAGCCTATCCTCGTGCATCCGGCTCCCTCACTGACCAGCGTGTCTTACGCGTCGTTCCGTGTCTCGGATGCACACACCCGTCACAGTCCTTTCTGTAGCTGCATATTTCTGGACGTTTTCTAAATTTTTTTTTTTCTTAAACATAAGCTCAGCACCAGGGGGCTTGTCACGAGCCCAAGACCGAGAGTCGCCGTGGCCCCGGCTACCCGGGCACCCCCGCAGCTGCGTATCCCGCAGCACAGCTGCTTCCGGTGTTAAGGCTGTTTGGTCGAGCAGGAGACACAAAGGTCTCTCCTGAAGCAGACACCCACACCCGTCGCCTGGGCTGGGGAAGAGGACGTCGCTGTTGCCGGCACAGCCCTCACTTTGGCGGGTGCGGAGCGGTCCCACTGCCAGAGGCGGTCTCTGTGCTCTGCCTGCTCGCGAGGGCGGTTCCGGGCCGTGAACAGTTTTCTAGGGGTTCGCTCTTTGTGTAGGTCATACGCGCCTTAAAATGCAACGCAAGAATCGTGTCCCCCCCGCCCCACACCCTCACACGCCGCCGCGCTGTCCTCACGCCCCCGTGCATCCTTCCAGACCGTCTTCCCATAAACGCGAGCCGGGCCAGACACGCGTGTGCCCTGAGCCCTGCGGCTGTTCATCCGTAACAGGGCGACCTCGGCGAGGTGTCCGGGTCCTGCTCTGTTCTCTGTGGGAAGGTGCTCCGTGGTTCCCCAGTGCACTGACCTGGGCTGTCCGCCAGCCCCTTGTGACCAGTGTGTGGGTCATTTCCACACTCTGGGACACCCGTGAATGACGTCTTCATGGGCGTCTAAAATTTCGGTAGACATTGCGGAACCTCCCCGCAGTGAGCCTAGAGCGGTGGACGCTTCCATCGGCTGGGAAGTGGCTCGCCCCGTCTTGCCCATGCGGAGGCAGGGGACTCCCTGCAGTCCAGAAGGGCAGAGCTCGTTTGGGATTTCCTGCCCGGCCGGCGCGGGGTGCGCTCTTCAATTATTGTCTTTTTTCATAGGCAGAAATCCTCTTCAGTGTTCTTTGGTTGGTAGGAGCGGGTACTCACGTAGGTCTTCAGTAAGGGGGGCGGCGCAACGTGAACTTTGGACACGGGACATCTGAACCAAGTTTTTACCTTTGCGGTTCTAAAATGTGAGAAATGGGGTCTTGGTGCCGTGCAAAGATTAGTCTGTATCAAGATATCGTTATTATTTACCAAATAATAATAAGGACGAAGCTCAGAGTCCTCTCCAGAGATTCCAAAAAGGCTTTTAATAAAACCCAACGTCCATTCAGATTAAAAAACCAAGCTGTTAATAAAGTAGACATGACCGCGTACCTCCTTAAGAGTGGGGTCACCACGTAGCTCTGAGGTCAGCCGCCAGGCGTTCGCTCCGCGTTGAACAGGGAGCTGTTTGCAGCAAGGTCGGGACACGGGGGTGCCTGGGTCCCCGTGCTTCTCGGCTCCCCTTTTCGGCCAGCCCGTCAGGACAGAGAAGGCGGGGAGAGGACGCTGCCGTCCGGCGCAGACCGGGCTCGTGCCCCTGAGCCACGTGTGAGCGGTGGGCGGGCACACCCGGGCGAGGGGAGGCGGGAGAGCAGGGACTTGGGAAACAAGGGCAGACGCGTGTGGAGGAAGCGGTTCGCAGACGCGGGAGAGGAAAGTAGCCTGTCCGCAGCAGCGGCTGAGCAGGCGGAAGATGCGCACGTTCCGAGCAGGAAACGCCGGCTCCGGGGCTCTGTGATGAGGTAGAAAACCTGGTTTCGTGACCGCAGCTGGGCCCAGACGAGTGGTTACGCTTCATGTGATCCTACTGGGGACGGGGTGGAACTGACTTCTTGGAGACCCGCAAGACCTGATTCCCGGGTTCACACGAGAGTCTGTGTGGGGCGCCTGGGTGGCCCAGTGGGTGAAGCGTCCGCCTTCAGCTCAGGTCAGGATCCGGGGGTCCCGGGTCCCCTGCTCAGCAGAGTCTGCTTCTCCGTCTCCCTCTGCTGCTCCCCCTGCCTGTGCACGCGCTTTCTGACAGATAACTGAAGTGTTTGAAAAGGGAAAAGAAAAAAGAAAAAGGAAAACCCAGGAGAATAGCCAGAAAGTTCTGAAGGACCTGCATGGCCCGTGGCCTGGGACGGCTCTTACGGCAGAGGGGCAGGGCTGCCCACCGCGTCTGAGCAGGACATCGCTGGTGTCTGTCTCCCCGCCGCACGTCACCTCGAGTCCAGGACTTCAGCGTAAGGCAGGGGTGTCTGGCTGGCTCGGTGCTCTGGGTTTGAGCCCCAGGTTGGGTGTAGAGATTGCTTAAAAATAAAATCCTAAAAGTATATACGTAAATCATAACCTCACAGGTGAACATGGGGATTTTCACCTGAGGACGTTGGAGCGGCAAAGCCATTCCATGAAATGAAGTCAGGAAGACAGAGGTGTGGGCATCAGGAGAATTGGGGTCTTAAAAGGCCGTCTGAGGGTAAAGCGCGAGGGGCTGATTGCTTTATAAGTAAGGGGTTCTTTCCACGAGAGGCGCGTGAGCTAAGTGCACACATGCTCAGTGTGCTCACGTGTCCGGGAGGGGTCCTCCGAGCGCCACAGTGGGGAGTGGAGAGCAGCGCTTTCAGGCCGGGGGCCGCCCCCGGGAACCCTCCCGCACCCTGCACAGCAACTCTGCTATTTCAGTGGACAACCCGAGGCAGTCTGCGGACTGGTGAATCGTGGGGCGCGCCCACCCCGGTGCTGCTCATGGTGTGTGCCAACGGGCCGTGGAACACCAGTGGGCACAGCGGGCCTCGGAGGGCTGGGATGCAGGCCCGGGGCCAGCTCTGCGAGAATGGAAAACTGGGCCCAGTGTTTGCTTCTGGAGATGAGAGACGCTTCCTCCCCTTCCATACTTAACGACCCGAACGTTTGCCTATGCGGTAACCCACTGCTCAGTGTTTTGGTTTTTTTGTAAATATTTACTTGACAGAGGTCACAAGCAGGAAGAGAGGCAGGCGGAGGGGGGGGCGGGGAGCAGGCCCCCACTGAGCAGGGAGCCCGACACAGGGCTCGATCCCAGGACCCTGAGACCATGACCTGAGCCGAAGGCAGAGGCTTAACCCACTGAGCCCCCCAGGCGTCCCACTGCTCAATTTTGAAAGGTGGTCACAGGAGAAGAGCTCACGACACAGTGTCTTATGTTGAATTTGTCTCCGTAGTAAGTGATGTTGACTCATTTCTTCACGTTCACGTTATCTGCGTTTCTTGGATATGAACCACCTTTGTGTCCTCGTCTGTCTTTTGGCTCTGACTTCCTCCCAGGAGAGTGTGAGCCCGGTAAGGACTCGAGGACACTGGCCCAGGGCACCCGGAGGGCCTCCTGGCCTGTGGTGGGCACACTGGCTCGCGGGGCCTGCCCTTGGCGCCTAGCGACCCTCCCCTGTCACCAGCCTTGCCCCTCACGCCTTCCTTCTGTCTGGCTCCTCTCCCTCCCGCTTGCGTGAAACCGTCCCTCGGACTTCCAGGACTCATGCAGGATTTAAGAACTTACCAGGAGTGAGGGGAGGGCGCGAAGACCCCCGGGGCTGCGGGCAGGGGCCCGCCGTAATGGCTCTGCGACAGGAGAGTACTGCTTCCCTTTGTCTGCCCTTCTCAGCGACCGTATGTCTATCTCGCTGCTGGAAGGCACCAGCTCTGGGGGCCGAGACCTCCGCAGGACCCCAGGCTCCCCTCCAGCTTCCTTGTCGCTTCAACTGGGCTCAAGTCTGACCCTCCTGAAGGAGAGCTCTTGGGTTTCACCTCTTATGCTTTTTTCCTCTGGTCCTTCCCATCTCCACGGGCAACCTCACTGTCCCCCCAGTAGCTCACACCAGTGGCCAGGTGTGGGTCATCACGTCCAGCCCCTTCACCCTCCTCGAGGAGAGCAGTCTCAGGCTCTATCTTAGACTTCCTGCTCTCCAGACCCTCCCCTCCTGCCTCCAGCGGCCTCTCCTCTCCACTACACTCCCTCCTTTGTTCATTCGTCCAGAGAATGTTTCTGGTCTCCCTTCTGTTTGGACAGGGGCCAGATTGGAACGAGTGATCCCCTAGAGAGACGTAGGGTCTCCCGTCTCGTGTATGTTCTAAGGAGCTCGAGGTGCGTGATGGGTTGCGAGTCTGCTTGGTGTGGCCTGACTTCTACAGATGGGTGCCGCGCCGTGGTCTGGGGATGGTTCGGAGAAAGCTGGAGTTCTGGGCAGGGCCTGGTTCAGCGCAGGCCTGCGGTGGGAGGGGAGTGAACCTGCCAAGGCGGGAGGCCCGGCCCATCCACACCGGCCACAGAAAGCCCCTAGGGATGGTCTCTTGCTCCCTGCTGCCCTTGGCCGTCTCCCCAGCATTTTCACTACTGGTTTGTTCTAACTTCTCTGTCCCACTCTTCAGATCCCCTCCTTTTTATTCAGGCTTTCACCAAAACCCTCTTCTTACTCCCAACCAACGCCCATCTGCACTGCTTCATTGAGGAAGGGGCAGCAGTGGCAGGAGAGACGCTTTCTCTTCCCATCGCCTCACGTGCCTGCCTGCACCTGCTCTGCTGTGTGGGTCCCCCCCCCCCGCCTCGCCCCGTGCCCCTCACCACCACACCTTTCGGGGTCTTGGCTTCCTTAACTCGGTGTCCCCAGCGTGCCAGGAAAAGGCAAACCACAGGCCTCCTACGGTTACTAGGCACAGGGAGCGCAGCTGGTGGGGGTCCCAGCATCCGACCCCCAGCCTGACCCCAGCCTGCGCCATGTTTGGTCCCCACGTACAGCGGCCGTTTGCTGTGTCCACAGCGGTTTGCTCATGGGGATTGTGGAAGCCGGCGTTGGGTCGTTTCTCCAGCGGCGTCTGTTCACACCAGGTCTTTGGGCTCATTTCGGTGATTCTCACAATGTCTAAAATTCTCCGTACTCAGCAATCTGTGATCTGTGGTTACGAGTCACTAGAAGCTCAAACGGTGGTTAGCATCTTCTGAGCAGTGAAGTGCTTTTTAATTAGGGGACGCGTGTTGTTTAGATCTAAGGCGTTGCACACCTGAGAGGCTCAGTAGAGTGTAACCCTCACTGCCGTTGCACTAGAAAACCAGGAAGTTGGTTTTATCTCACTTCATCGCAATACTGGCTTTACTGTGCTGGTCCGGGACCCAGCCCACGACGGCTCCGAGGGGAGCCTGTGTGTGTGTGCGCGCGCGCGTGTGTGTGTGCGTGCGTGCGTGCGTGCGCACAGAACTCCTGTTCTTTTCAAACGCGTGGAACAGACATGAGAGTCTCCTGAGTCTCAGGCAGGACCCCACTGCCTTCCAGCATCTTTCACGCCACGTCCCTCCCCCTGGGGCTTCCGTCACCCTCCAGCCCGCGCCCAGCTACTGGCTGGCATGAGGGGACGCATGAGGCACGTCGTGGCTCAGGAGCCCAGCCCCGAGCCTCTGTGGACCGGGGCGCCTCGTCGGGGCTCAGTGGCCCGGTGTGTCCCTCGGTTCTGGGGCCCCTCTGATCTCCGGCGAGGGACTCAGGGCGCCCGCATGAAGCGTCATGTCTCAGCACGTCTCCCGCTGAGCTGAGCATGCAGCGGGAGCAGACAGGTGGCATCTGTCTCTGCAGAGGCCCCCGTGCGAGTCCCGGGGCCCAGGTCCAGGAAGGGCTGCCTGACAGACAGCTGTCCGGTCGGGCGCGTGTCTTCATCCCCTGCTTCTCCTCCCAAAGGTTCGTTTACCAGGCGAAAGTCGGGGGTCGCTGGTTCCCAGCCGTCTGTGCACACAGCAAGAAACAGGGCAAGCAGGAGGCGGCCGACGCGGCCCTGCGCGTCTTGATTGGGGAGAACGAGAAGGCAGAGCGCCTGGGTTTCACAGAGGTAACCCCAGTGACAGGGGCCGGTCTCAGAAGAACTATGCTCCTCTCCAGGTCCCCAGAAGCACAGCCAAAGACAGTTAAGACGTCGACTCTTGGTGCTCTCTCTGTGGGGTCCTGCTGACGCCCCTCTGGGCGGACTTGGTGCTCTCTCTGTGGGGTCCTGCTGACGCCCCTCTGGGCGGACTTGGCACTTAACTCGCCGTCCTGGGCCAGAGTCGGGGGCTGTGGCGGGGGCCCTGGCGGCACGCGGAGCTGGCCCTCGCGCGGGAGCTCTGACGCAGCCTTGTGCCCGCAGCTCCCGCTCAGCGGCAGCACGTTCCACGACCAGATCGCCATGCTGAGCCACCGCTGCTTCAACGCGCTCACCAACAGCTTCCAGCCCTCGCTGCTCGGCCGCAAGATCCTGGCCGCCGTCATCATGAAGAAGGCCTCCGACGACCTGGGCGTGGTGGTCAGCCTGGGCACAGGTCAGGGAGGCTCATGGCCTAGGCCCCGGTGTGGGGGGCAGGGGCGGGGCTTGAGGTGGGCTCCATCCTTAGCCCCCCACAGACCGCCTCTGCACCCACCACCCCGGGGTGTCTGGGCCCAGGCCGTGATCTCAGGGTCCCAATCTCTGGGCAGTGGGATCCAGCCCCTGAGAGGTGGGATCGGGCTCCACGGTCAGCAGGGAGTCCCTTGTCCCTCCCCCGCTCCACCCCTGCCCAGACCCTACTCGAGCTCCCTCTCGCTCTCAAAAAAGAAAAAAAAGGAAAAGCCGAACAGCCTCTATCCTGTTTGTCTTCATTTCCTGGGGAAGGATCACGCTTATTGTCCCCACCTCCCAGGGAACCGCTGCGTGAAGGGAGACTCGCTCAGCCTGAAGGGGGAGACAGTGAACGACTGCCACGCGGAGATCATCTCCCGGCGAGGCTTCATCAGGTGGGTGGGCTGGGGGCCGCCCAGGAGCCCGTCTCACGCCTGACCCCTCGAGGCTGGGGCCGCGCCGCTGCAGAGCCCGCTGTCCGCACCAGGCCCTCTTGGTCCTGTCGGGGCGCGGACGCCTTCCACCTGCATCTGGGGACCCCGGGAGCCCCTTGCCGGCCCTCCCGCTCTGCCCTCCAGCTCACGTGTTTAGCAGGTCAGGGGGCAGAAGCGAGACCGACCTGAGAGGCCGGCTGGCTTTCCGAGGTGTCCGGGCCTCGGGCAGAGGCCTCCCCCAATGGGGGGCCGGGCCACAGAGGCCACCGCGGTCCTAGCCACGGCTCCCCTTGTAGGTTCCTCTATAGCGAGCTGATGAAGTACAACCCCCAGACGGCGAAGGAGAGCATATTCGAGCCTGCGAGAGGCGGAGAGAAGCTGCAGATAAAGAAGAGTGTGTCGTTCCATCTATACATCAGGTCCGTGTGGTCTCTGCTGCCCCCAGAGCCAGCCTGCCAGGCCCCGGGGTCAGGCGTCCGGGTGCCATCCCGGCCCGTCAAGCGGAGCCGTTCCCTGGGCTGCACTTGGCTCAGCAGCCCTCAGGAGGCTGCGGGAGAGGCCCTGGGGACTGGGGAGGTCCCCGCACAGCTGGGCTTTCACGGATGCCCCTGTCCTGCAGCACGGCCCCGTGTGGGGACGGCGCCCTCTTCGACAAGTCCTGCAGCGACCGCGCAGTGGAGAGCTCCGACTCCCGCCACTACCCCGTCTTCGAGAACCCCAAACAGGGCAAGCTGCGCACCAAGGTGGAGAACGGTGAGTGGCGCGCTCCCTCGCGCCCACAGGAAGGCTCCTGCTGGGAGGGGGTGACCTGGGGACGGGGGTGCGGCGTAGAAAGCCAAGATTCCACTTGGCATCTGTAGTCGGGGAGCTGTGCAAGTCAGGTAGGAGGCGGAGTGCCCACCCGGCTAGAGACAGGCGTGGGAGTCCCCTTCCCATCCTTGATCTTCCTGGCCGGGGGGGCGGGCGGAGAAGGGACATGGGACCGAGTCCGAGGAGTGACAGAGGTGGGTGCCAAGTGTGCAGCTGCGCAACTGCCTTCCGTCCGCCGGCCCCTCCTCCAGGGCCCTTGGTCGGGGGGTGTCTCCTCATCCCCGCCCCCCACCCACTCAGACCAGGTCACCTCCCTGCTCAAAACCCACGGAGCTGCCCAGGACCCAGCAGCTCGCTCCAGGGTGCGTCCCCAGGAGAACAGACGAGTGCATGCTGGTTCCTAACGGCGAGGGGTGAAAGTCACCCCAGTCTGGCCGCTGGCGAGTGACCCAAACGGGGTGTCTGCATGGTGCGGTCGGCTCGGCCATGAGAGGGGTGCGGCGCTGGCTCCTGTTACAACACAGACGAGCCCCAAGAAGGCAGCCAGTCACCAGGGGTCCTGCGTCTCGTGCCTCCGTTTGTGCGGAATGTCGGGAATACAGACCAGGGCTCCCTGTGGAGACAAGAAGTGGATTTGTGGCTACCTGGGGCCTGGGCTGGGAGGGTTTCGCGCACGTGGGGATGCTTCTTTTGAGAGCAAGGAAAGGTTCTAAACTTGACCATGGGAAGGGCTGCACCCCTGTGAACATACGAAAAACCATCGTGGCTTTAAATGGGTGAATTCAATCTCAGTAGAGCGGTCACTGAAAACAGCCACACGGTTTCCCACCACCATTCACACCGAAGCCAGGCCTGCACACACGTAGGTGCCCCAAGCCCACTGGCTCTTCGTCAGTAACTTGGACAGCCCAGCCTCTCTCCTCCACAGGGCCTTTGTTTGTGCTGTTCTCAGTGTCTGAAACTGTCATACTCAGCTGTTGCTTCTCTCTGGTGACTTTGCTACCCTGGCAGTTCCAACCCTGGAGGCCCCCACACTGTCCAGTGCCGTCCCTCCTCCCGGCTGCGAGCACTGTTCCGTTCAGAGTTCTGTCTGTACTGCTTTGCTGCTGTGGGTCTGGCCCTTCCAGCCCCACCCCCACGAACGTTCCAGGAGCACAAGGATCTTCTGGGTTTGCTTCCGTTGTTCCCGCACAGAGTAGCGTGCCCAGCACTAGCCGGTGCAGTCTGTGAAGACTGACCGTGCACAGCCTTGGCCCACGTGGGAGGTGTGCGAAGGCCACACCGGGAAGGGGCCTGGCCCAGGGGCCCGCTTAGCTTTGACCTCAGTCCCTCCGCAGGGGAAGGCACAATCCCAGTGGAGTCCAGTGACATCGTGCCCACGTGGGATGGCATCCGGCTGGGGGAGCGGCTGCGCACCATGTCCTGCAGCGACAAGATCCTGCGCTGGAACGTGCTCGGCCTGCAGGGGGCGCTGCTGACCCACTTCCTGCAGCCCGTGTACCTCAAGTCTGTGACGCTGGGTGAGGGGCCGCTGCTGCCCGCGCCGCTCCCGCTGCTGCCCCTCCCCCGCCAGAATCCCGTCCGGGCACCCCTGAAGCCCGAAGTGTGCCTGCGGCTCTGGGGCCAGGTGCCCTGCGCAGCCACCGCCAGCAAGGCCTGCCACCGTGGTCCCAACCACCCACTGGCACTTCCGCGCCCCGGCATGTGTCCGCCTCGCGGCAGTGCCACAGCAAGCTCAGGTGCCCGCCTTTCCCACGCAGGTTACCTCTTCAGCCAAGGGCATCTGACCCGCGCCATCTGCTGCCGTGTGACGAGAGACGGCAGTGCCTTCGAGGACGGGCTGCGGCCCCCCTTCGTTGTCAACCACCCCAAGGTGCTGTAGCTCCTCCCCTTTTTCTTGATGTTTGCTGTGGCGGGGGGGGGGGGGGGGGGGGGGGTGCTCACGGGTGTCCCGGGAGCTGGTCCTTTCGTCCTGTTGGACGCCGGGGGCTTCCCGCTTGGGCTGGGACCCGTCTGACTGCGCTGGGCTGAGTGGGACCAGAGTCTATGCCAAACAAGTCCTCGCCGAGAGGAACGGTCCCAAGCCGTGCCCCCTCTTGGGGGCCCCGAATCCCTGCGGCAGGGCCTTCTGGAAGGTCTCCATCTGTGCCCTGTCGCTCCCGGGACCTCTAGGTGGGCCGCGTCAGCGTCTACGACTCCAAGCGGCAGTCGGGGAAGACGAAGGAGACGAGCGTGAACTGGTGCCTGGCGGACGGCTGCGACCTGGAGATCCTGGACGGCACCCGGGGCACCGTGGACGGGTGAGGCGCCGGCGCCTGCGGCGCGCCCCTGCCTGCGGCGCGCCCCTGCCTGCGTCCCCGCCTTCCCAGCTCCCTGGGGAGTGACGGGCGGCTCTTGTTCCTCCAGGCCGCGGAACGAATTGTCCCGGGTCTCCAAAAAGAACATCTTCCTCCTCTTTAAGAAGCTCTGCTCCTTCCGGTGCCGCAGGGACCTGCTCAGACTGTCCTATGGTGAGGCCAAGAGAGCCGCCCGAGACTACGAGATCGCCAAGAACTACTTCAAGAGAAGCCTGAAGGACATGGGTTACGGGAACTGGGTCAGCAAGCCTCAGGAGGAGAAGAACTTCTACCTCTGCCCCGTGTGAGGGGCCAGGGAGGGGGACACTGGTGGGCTGCAGCTCTCCTCGGCGCGTCTGTCTGGAGCCGTTCCTTTCCTCTTTTCTTTTTCCGGCAGAAGCACTCCAGTGACACCAGGAACTGGGGTGTCCCTGTGCCCGCCCGCCCACCTGCCCCCTGCCCTCTCCACCGGGAGGGAGGCGCATCGTCCCCTCTCGCCCACCACATGAGCCCCCCAGCTCAGGCCCCTGCTTCCACCCTGTGTGTTTGCCGCACCCACGTCTCGGCGTCTGGGTCAGGCCAGGCCGCGCCGAGTCCGGTCAGGGCTGGAGGCCTCTGTCTCCCTCTGCCCTTGGCGATTCCCTCCTTATGATCATTAGGTTTCTCCTTTCCTCCTCGAGGGCGAGAGGTGACTGTCATTCGGTGAAACAGGTGTGAGGACAGGGCTGACGAGCGTGCTCAGTTCATCGCCAGGCCAGGCCGTTGGGAACCGCAGGGGGCCCTCGGTGACCTTTAGGTCTTGCACTTTAGCCAGTGGGGGGCTGGGCAGCAGGGAGGGCTGGCCTCGGACTCGAGCCCACTGGAGCCCCGCAGGGTGACACCAGCCACCCCGCCACGCAGACTGGCCTCATGGGACCACCGCCCCTGCCATCCTCCAGAAGCATTCCTGGGGGGTGTCCTGCTGGCGGGGACACAGACCCCAATCCCCGGCAGGGAGAGGTCCTACACTGCGAGTCCCCTCTGCCCTGATAATCAGGACTGAGAGGATGAGCAGAAGAATCACGCAGGGCCGGGTCTCCACACCGCTCCTCCCTCCCTCGTGACCGTGACACAGTGGGAGTTGGCCGAATCATGGGTGTGTTAGTTTTTAAAAACTTCATAAATGTTGGTTCTTAACTGCTACAGAGAGCCTAGAAGTACACAGATTTTAAAATCAGATTTAGTTTTTCATTTACCCAAGACTTCTCTGCCAGAGAGTTCCAGAAGGGCAGGCCTCGGGCTGTCGTGGGGCGGGGGGGGGGGGGTTCTGCAGAGTTGACACCCTACCCCAGTTGAAACCACGTGAGGTGGAAGCCTGTCTGCACCCCCGGCCAGCTCCCTGGAGCTCGGCTCTGCCCACGCCAACCAGACCTGAGCCCGCCTCTAGATGACCCCTCGGTCCCTGCCCACTGACCAGGCCAGGCCCTCGGGTGACCGTCCTCCCACCTCGCGCCCCACTCACTGCTGACGAGGCAGCCCATCTGGACCCATCTCCCGCAGTACGTACCCGCACACTCACACTCCATTCTTGTGGCCACTATTCCGTCTGTGCTTCTGACCAAAAATTGACCAAAATTTAAACAAAAAAAACAAGTGTTTTAGAAGGATACTAAAGAAGTCTGAGGAACAGCCAAGTGTCCCAAGGAGTTGGGCGGGACCAGGGCCTGTGTTTGGGGGGTAGAGCCTGGCCCCCCCCGCTGGGGCACCCCACCTCCGACAGGGAGCCCCAGGGTCGGCCTCCGCTGCAGGAAGGGGGCCCACGGTGCCCCCAGGACAGAGCCCCCCCTAGTGCTCTACTTTCTTGTCTGATCTTTGTCTTTAGCAACCAGAACGCCCGTCTTCCTTTTTTAAATGGTCTTTGTAGTTAATTTGTCCGAACTGTGGCTGTTGTGCACTCTCCGAATAATCACTTGTGACGCTGTCGCTGCGCGAAGCTACTTCCTTGACTCAGGAGCGACTGTGCCGGTCTGGGTCCTGGTGCGGCTCCAGGAGCAGATGGGAGGGGCCCAGGCACGGACTCGGCACGGGGGGCGGGGGGGCTGCCCTGGGGTCCTCGATTCGGCTTTGATGTGTCCCTTGACAACCGTGACTAACCATATACATTCCTCGGAAATAAAGAGAATCTGAATTGTTAGGACGTCTCTAGTCGTGGCTTCCCCGGGGAGGGAACATGGGGGCAGAGGCGCCACAGGCCTGCGGTTTCTGGGGACAGAGCCCCAGCCTGACACCTTGTCCTCGGGGCAGCAAAGCCAGCACATCCCACAGCACTCGCAGCCCTCGTGCTCTGCTGGGGCGTCCGTCCCAGCCCCTGCCCCGAGCAGCAGGAGGTACGTGTATACCGGGGCTCGGGGGGCCCAGGAGCAGCCGGGCCGTGGTCTCCGCGTGACTTCCACAAGGAATGCGCCCCCCCCACACTGCCATTCCTGCCACAGTCTCTACCACATCCGTCCGACCTTTTTAGAAGCGCTGTCCTCCCAGAGGACACACAGTCACTGTAGAGCCTCCTTCCCCATCCGTGACAGATGGGACAGCTGAGGCCAGGAGGGCCAGTGACGAGTTAAGGACCACGGCTGTGTGTGGGTGTCATTCGTGGTCCTCCGAGACCCAGGGCTGAGTCGGCTGGACAACTTCTGGAGACGGGGAAGGAGATGTCCCCCTGCAGGGATGTATGGGGAACCCCTCAGGCCACTCTTGCCCCCCATCCCCGCCGGAGGGAACTGTACCCAAGTCTTCAGGACACAGCCCCTTTCACAACGAACGCAAACGCCAGTCCCCGAGCGGAGGGGACGAGCCGTCTCCACTGCCCACGCAGAGGGGCTGGGACACAGGTCTGCCTGTGGGAGGGTCATCAGCTGGTACTGTCTGTTCCCATCACCCTGCCTTCCTTCAGAGGCCACAGCTGAGCGCCACTGCCGGGTTTGGGACCAGAGCAAACCAGGGTTCTGGGGACAGGTGTGGCCTCCACATAGAACACAGCCTTGACCACCCCGTGCCCACGCTGTGAGGAGACCCCGGCCGACCCTGCCTCTGAGCCTTGTTTCTCCAGCCCTGCACCCCCCCATGGTTCCCAAATGTGCCAGACCTGACCACCAGATACAACAGAGAGACAAGACAGGTTTGGGAACAATTTTCTTTACGAGAATCTTGAATTCCTAAGGGGTCCGGCCTGAGGCGGGTTAGACCAGTGCAAATACTCTGGAAGCACAGAGAAGGGAGGCCAAGGCTCGTGTGGGGGGACGAGGGCTCTGAGCGCGTGGGTGAGGCATCCTAGCGACAGCTCCTAGACCTACAGTCCCTCAGGAGCCGTGTGACACTCACGCTCGGAAACATGCGGCCAATTCTCACCCCAGCCTGGGCAAGTGACCGGCCGGCACCCGCTGGGCTGAGGGATGACGTGGCCACGGCCCCTAGAAGCAGAGGCTGAGAGGGAGCCGACTGTACTCTGGCCGGGGACCGACTCAGAGATGCCCCTTGCTTTCCCACAGCCTGCGCCATGGCCCAGCTGTGCAGACGGCTCAGCTGAGCAAGTCTCCTGTCGCCAGGGGCCCTTCCCTGCAGGCTGTCCCCGGGGCTGGGAGGAGACAGAAGTCGGGCCCAGATGCTGCCCAGAGCAGCCCCTGCCTTTCCCCTTCCCGCAGGCATGGCCTTCCTCTCCCATTCCCGAAGGTGCGGCCTTCCTCTTCCTCTGCAGGGCAGGGTGGCTGGGAGACCGCCTTGCGTTTTCGCTAACTCCGCGCAGGACGCGCCCGGCCACCAGGACACTGCTCTCCTGCTGCAGCAGCCCCTAGCGTCAGGGGCGGGCGGCACGCGCTGTCCCTACTCCGGGCAGCGTGGTTTGCAGATGGAGACGATGCCCGCCCGCTTCCCCAGCGGCCCCTCCCAAGCCCACCTCGCTCAGGCTCCCGCTCCAGGGTCTGCACCGCCCTCTCCAGACGGGGCACGGATTCTCTGCAGAGCCGGCCCCCTACGGAAGGGGCAGGGAGCTTCCCCGACAGCACCGAGGGAAGAGAAGGAACGATGCTCGTCCCAAGAGTCCCAGCGCCCCCAGGGCTTGAACTGTCCCCACAAGGGGCATCACCTCATCTGAGCGGTGGGCCTCCTCCCTCCGCCCCTGCCCTCTCCCTCCTGCCGCTGGCCTGGTCCCCTTGGAGTGGGAGGCACCACCCCAAAGGACCTGCCCAGCTAACCCGGTCCCATGCGACCTTCTGTCGCCGTGGCCTCAGTGGGCTCTGCTGTCCCCAGGTCACCAGCGGGAAGGAGCAAGGTCAGAGCAAGGGGCTTTCCTGAGTCGCAGCAACCCCCCTCCCCGCCTCCCCGGGGTCTCCTTACACGTCAGAGGCTCCGGGGGAGTGGGGAAGCCGCCAGCAGGACTCCAGCACCCCCGGTGCCGGCAGGCTCCACCACTGGGCAGGAAGCACTCCCAGTGGCCCAGGCCACAGCGAGGTGCCCAGACAACCAGGAGCCGGGCCTCGGGCTGGCACCCCACCCGCCAGATGGACGGTTCCTTTCCGGTTGCTCTTCGGGCTCCGGGATGCTCCCCCCACCAGGGCTCTGACCCAGCAGCAGCTCCAGCTTAATACAGACACCTCTGTTTGCTGCCCGGGAAGAGGGGTCTCCGCAGGCTAAGACACCCGCTGGGCCAGCCGGGGACACGCGCTGAGGCACACCTTGCCCGGCGGCTGGCGGGACATCCACAGCCAGGTTGGGACGAGATCAGCCCCGAGGCCCCGAGGGCACACCGGTGTCGGGAGAAGCTCAGCCCAGGAACCGGACGCCGCTTCCCTGAAGGTGCTCGAGGGAACCACGGCTGTCAGGCCTGATGAGCGGCCTCTGGAGAGCCCCCCCGGGCCACGCTCCTCCAGTGCCAGGTCCTCAGACCCACAACTTTGCTGCCAGGGCTGGTTCTGCTCCAGGGAGAGAGAGGGGGGCTGTGCGAGGTTCTAAGGGTGGTCAGGCACCCCCCCCCCCCCGCTCTGGCCACCCCCACACTGCACACGCTGCCAGGGTCCGCCCAGAACAGACTGGGCTGCTTCCTCCTCGCTACTGTCCCCACTCGGGAGACGAGGCCGCCGACGCCCAGAAAAGCAAACGGACTTGCTCGCGGCGGCTGAGCAAACAGGTGTGAGCCAGGACTGGCATCCAGACTGAGACCGTCTGGTCCCGCGGCGGATGCGGTGCGTCCCCCTGAGTCGTCGGCACTGTCCCCAGCTCTGCCGCGCCCACACAAGCAGGGCTCCAGCCGGGTTCCAGAGGACAGCGTGGTCTGTGTCGGCCGGCCCTCTGGCTGCGCTGCACAGACGGCCCCCCCAGGGACCGGCCACCTGCTGGCGCTGAGGACAGGCCAGGACCACAGAGCAGAGCCAGTCACGTGGCAGGAGTGGGGGCAGGACGTCCATCAGAGGTCTGTCTCCTCGGCTAAGAGCCCAGCCGGTCCCTGGGAGCAGCGTCAGGACACGGCCTCCACAAGCCCACGGGACAGAAGCAAAGGCTGTGTTTCTAGGGAGCCGGTGATGGTAGGTAGGTTTGGCCCTGGCCCAGCTCAGGTCTGGGGGGACAGCCAGGCAGTGCTGCCTCCCTCCCTCCCGGCGCCCTCTGCTGTGGGCAGAGAGCCTGGAGCTGCTGAAAGCCAACACCTTCTCTTCTCTGACTCCAAAGCCCTGCTCCAGTCAAGTGGGGAAAGACCACCGGAGACCCTGCGTTTGTGCTGGAGGACTTGGCCCTTGGGCTTCAAACAGGGCACCGGAAGGCTCCAAACTCAGGGGTCCAATGCCCAGCTGGGCCGCCCCACCCGGCCAGAACAAGAAAGTAAGTGGGGGGATGTCCAGGGGTGCAGGGACCTGGGGCTGGGCTCTGGAACCCATAAAAGCAGGGGGCTGCAGGGCTGGGCTGGAGGGCCCCCAGGGGTCTGGCCACAACACCAGGTAAGCCCTGGGACAGACCCGCCAGCCCACGGGCCATGTACGTAGGGAGGGTAGGCCCGAGTTGGGTCCGGAACTGCTGCGTCAGGCCAGCACGCCATGTCAGGGGCCCTGGGACTCTGCCCTGTCTCACTTCCCTCAGTGTGCCCCTCACACTTCCCTCACACTTCCCTCAGTGTGCCCAATATCTCCACACCCCTGCTCATAGCCCACATGCCCGCCCAGCCCCACCCCCACCTGGCTGGGGCCCTCCAGGGTTGGCTGTCTGCTGAGCGGGCGGGGAGGGGCTGCAGTAGGGGCGGGAGAGGCGGGTTGGCACCAGCAGCCCCCCACCTGCAGCCCACTCGTCCCTCCTCCACCTAAAATGACCAGACCAACCGAGCACGGAGGGCGAGGTGGAGCGCGGAGCCGGCGGCCTCACTTGGAGCTGGGGGCCGAGCGGTCTGCCTGCAGGAAGTGGGCCGGGGCGTAGTTCTGGAAGAGAGGCTGCAGGAACATGCCGACCGTGCCGAAAACACAGACGAAGACGAAGATCCAGAGGAACAGGCGGTCGATCACCATGGCGACATACTTCCAGTCCTCACTCACCTGCGCAGGGCACAGGCCGGTGTCAGTCACATGGTGCTGGACAGCGGCGGGCTGGGGACAGGCAGGTTTCACAACACACATGCACACACGTACACACATGTACACACACACGCATGCACACACGCACCTCACTCCTCTCCCTCCGTGACCGCACGACTTTTCCAAAGCATGGCTCCAAACTTGCCTGCTTAGAAGCCTCTGGTGGCCCCACGGCCTTCAGGGCCCCTCCAGAGTCCAACTTCGGATTCAAGACCTGCCCATCTTATCGTCCTTTTCCACCCTCTAACCCAGACTTATCTGCTTTCAAGTCTCTACGCCTTTGAGTTTCCTTTGCGTCTAGAATTCTGGTCTGCCCTTTCTCTGCCTGGTGAACTCCTACACATCCTCTAAAGCCCAAATCAAGTGTTACCTCTTCTCTGGAGTGATCTTTCCCGTACTCCTGCTCAGAAAAAACCACTGTCCTCTCTGGGCCCCCTCAGCAGGTGGCCACATCTCAATCACTGTGTTTTGACCACACTGCATCGCCATGTCCATTTGCACACCTGCCACCCACCCCCACTCCAGCCAGCCGCGAGTTCCTAACGACAGGGACCTTATCGATTCACTTTGCAATCCCAACCTTCGCAACACAGTCAGTGCCAGTAAACTGCTGGTTCTGCAGGCCCCTCCCTCCGGGACCACCTGGGGAATGTAGCCTGACAGCACTACCTCCAGCGCACAGGCCCCAGAGGGGAGGACTGGCTCCCAGGTGGGACCAATCTGTCAGGAAGAGGATATGGTGTGGGTCTGACAGCTCTCAGGGGGTCTGCCCCACTCAGGCCAGAGTCGGGGCCCTTGCACACGTTCATCCAGGGGCCGGGAAGGAGGCCGCTTGCACCTACATTGGGTCAGCCACTGAGGAAAGGACTTGTTCACGCCTGCACCTACCGTGGGCCTGGCACCGGGCCAGGCACAGAGGTGTGAGCAGGAGCCAATGCTGTGGTTTACCATCCAGAAGCAAGAATGAGATAATTACCCTGCTAGATGCTGATAAGGAAACAAACACCTGAGACAGAGAACCGGGGGAAGACACCCTTTAGGGTGTGGTCTGGGATGGCCTCTTTTTTTTTTTTTTAAGATTTTGTCTATTTATTTGAAAGAGACAGAGATCACAAGCAGGCAGAGAGGCAGGCAGAGAGAGGAGGAAGCAGGCTCCCTATGGAGCAGAGAGCCCAATCCCGGGCTCAATCCCAAGACCCTGAGATCATGACCCGAGCCGAAGGCAGAGGCTTTAACCCACTGAGCCACCCAGGCGCCCCTGGAATGGCCTCTTTGAGGAAGGGACACTGAAGGTCACACTGGACCATAAGAAGGCGCCAGCTGAGGCAGGAACAAGTGAAGAAAGAAACAGTCACACAAACCCAAAGTGAGGTCCTTCCCCCAGCCGGCACCCGGCAAAATGTTGATGCCGTGAAAAACAAAGCGAAAACCTGTTCCAGACTGGAAAAAAGAAAAGGATCCAACCTGAGATCCTGGACGGGGCAGAGAGCGCAGCAGTGGGCACCAAAGCTGGAGAAGTTTTGGGGTTTTTTGCTTTTTAAGATTTACTTATTTGAGAGAGAGAGAGAGCGGGTGCACGGCAGGGGCAGGGAGCAGAGGGAGAGAATCTCAAGCCGACCCCAAGCTGCCGCAGAGCCAGATGTGGGGCTCCGACTCATGACCTTGACATCACGACCTGAGCCAAAACCAAGAGCTGAATGCTTAACTGACTGAACCACCCAAGTGCCCCCAAACCTGGAAACCTTTTTTAAGATTTTACTTATTCATTTGAGAGAGAAAGAGCATGAGTAGGGGGGAGAGGGAGAGAAACAGGCTCCCCACTGAGCCTGGGGAGCCATGGGAGACCAACATGGGGCTTGATCCCAGGATTCTGAGATCATGGCCTTAGCCACAGGCAGACGCTTCACCATCTGAGACACCCAGGAGCCCCTGGAAAACTTGTAATATGTATTTTATATCAGTTAAAGATGTTATATGGATTTTGAATTTCCTGGATTTGATCATTGATCCTGGATATGCAAGACAACATCCCTATTCTTGGGACAGACACACTGAAACATTTGGGATAGAGGGTCACGACCTCTGCAACCTGGGCCCACACCCGGGAGCAAATATTAACAGTAACAATACTTGAAAAAAATTATCTATTTGAGAGAGAGCAGGGGGGAGGGAAGGGGAGGGAAAGCTGAGCAGAGACCAGGGAGGGGTCCAACCCACAACCCTGACATCATGACCCGGGCGGAAATCAAGAGTCGGACGCTTAACAGACTCAGCCCCCCAGGAGCCCCAGCAATAATAGTTTTTTAAAAGGAAAATGAGAATAACGTGTGCAAACATCCTGAGGCACACGAGGCTTTGCTTGCTTAGACCAGACAGCGGGGGGATCCAGTGACCTGAGCCAGGGAGGGAAGGCACAAGGTGAGGGGACAGCGTGGGTTTGGTTGGAGGACAGAGCTGGTTCAGGAGACTCTGCCCGGGGCCAGGAAGAGCTGGGGAGGGGCATGCAGGGGAGCAGCCTGGAGAGCTGAGGAGAAAAGAGAATCTCCTGGAGGGCGGGACTTGGGTGGTGGCGGAAGTGAGAGGGACAAGAGTCAAGAACCACTCCAGGTGTTTGGTCTGAACCCCTGGGTGGACGGTGACGCCATTTACCGTAAGACGGGGGGACTGTAGGGGAAGTCCGCAAGGGAAGCCAGCCGGCGGTGAGGCTGTAGATGGAGCACTGCGGCGTGGACGTGCGAAGTTGGAGCTGCCAGTGCGGCGTCCACGTTCGCCACTGCACGGACCACCGAGCACGGAGCACTGAAGCCCGGAGCCCCAGGAGGGCTGCGGCAGGGGCGGCGGGGGCGTCTCCCGGGCCTGGTCCTACCCTCCGCGCACGGATCTGCGCCTGGCGGAGCCCCGGCTCTGGATGCCCCCAGCTCTGCCCTCCCCGGAACGGAAACGCCAGGCTCTGAAGCCCCCAGCCCCACCCCCGCACGGAACAGGGCTGTCGCCTGGCCTGTCGCCTGGCCTGTCGCCATGGCAACCACAGCCTCGCCACAGCCTGGAGCGGCCGGTACGGAAGGCTGACCGCCGGCCCGCAGTACTCGGCCCTTGCGCGGGCTCGGGGCTCCCGCGTCCCCCGCTCTGGGAACCCCCTCCGCCTCCACCTGTCCCTCCTCCAAAACGATCTCACCAGGCCGTCCCAAAGGCGCAGAAAGGGGATGTGGACGTGCGCCTCTGTCCCTCCCACCTTCGACCGTCCCCAAATCCGCCCCTCGTGGGGCGCGCGGGGGACCCCCCGGAGCCCTTTGTGCTGGGAGCTGGGACCACCAGCCATCAGCGCAGACTCGGGGGGAGGGGAGGGGCAGCAGGGGTTGGGCCTCTCGGGGTCGCGGCCACTCGCAAAGCCTCCTCCGCGTCCGGCCGCGCCAGCCCCCGCGGCTCCGCCTCCTAGAAGCCCGCCGAGGCCACAGCGGCCGCGCCCCACACTCGCGACAGCCTCGCGCGCCACTCGCCACTCACGCTCTGGTCGTCGTCCTCGCTGCGCACGTGGTCCGCGATGAAGCGCACGCCGTCCACCGCCGCGCGGAGTCCGCAGCCGCCCGCCCCCGGCCCGCCGCGCGCCGCCCCAGAATACGACTCCCCGGGGGCTTCCCGGAAGAGGAGGGCGGCCGCCTCGCGCTCGCGCTGGCGCCGCCGCAGACGCAGGCGCTGGCGGGCGCAGCGGTGACGCGGCTGCTGCATGAAGAGCAGCGCGGGCAGCTTCTCCAGGAAGACGACCTTGACCCAGGGCGCCATGGTGTGCGTGCTGGGCGAGCGGTGGTGCACGTTGAGCACGCACACGCTGGTGACGATGGAGAAGGTGACGAGCACCATGGTGAACATGAGGTACTTGCCGACGAGCGGCACGTCCAGGGAGGTGGGCGGCACGATCTTGGAGATGAGCAGCAGGAAGACGGTGAGCGCCAGCAGCACGGAGATGCACAGCGTCATCTTCTCGCCGCAGTCGGACGGCAGGTAGAAGACGAGCACGGCCAGCGAGGTGATGAGCACGCACGGGATGATGAGGTTGATGGTGTAGAAGAGCGGCTTGCGGCGGATGACGAAGTCGTACGTGATGTCCACGTAAGTGGAGTCGTCCGGGTTCTCGTTGCGCCGGCCGGGCAGTGCCACGATGTCCCACTCGCCGCTGGGGGTGAAGTCGTCCAGGCTGGCCACGTCACTCTTGAGTACCAGGTCGATCTCTGTGCGGTCGTATGTCCACGAGCGGAACTTCATGGTGCAGTTCTGCTGGTCGAACGGGAAGTGCTTCACCTCGATCTTGCAGGCGCTCTTGTAGATCGCGGGCGGCAGCCAGAAGATGCTGCCGTCGTAGGAGACCACGGCGTTGGAATAGAAGGACACCTCATACATGCCGTCAGCACTGCCGATGGACGAGCAGGGTCAGCCCTGGCTCACGCTGTTCCCGCGCCCCACCCGTCCACCCAGCGCTGAGCGGGAGGAGGGGAGAGCCAGGTCTGAGGGTAAGCATCCAGGAGCATGGAGAGGTGGGGCAGGAATTGAGCAGGAGGGGGGAACTGGGTGAGTTGGTGGTCAGGAGGTCCCTGAGGCCTTTTGGAAGCTGAGGAGGGTGGGTGACGGGCGCGCCTGCTGCTTGTCCTGCACTGTGCAAGCTGGTTGCTCCCCAAGGCTGGCGGAGAGGTTGGGAGAGCCAGGGAAGCCAGAGTAAGGAGCCCCAAGCAATGAGAGGAACGGGTGCAGCGGGAGCAGGAAGGGCACCCACTAGTGATAGGGGATCTTGAAGGAGATGGGATTTTTGCTGGAAAGGGGATGGAACCCAAAGGAGACACTGGGGCCTCCAGGTTTTGATCCTGAACAATCCTCCAGGAAAGCCTATTCCTGAATCAATAGGGCCCTGGGGCTGTCAATCCTTGTCTGTATCCGACTGCTGCTTCCAACGGTGGGACTCGGATTTGGAGGGGAGGGAACTGGCCATGGCCCAAATCAACCTGGAGTCCTTTGGGTTCTCCACATTACACCTCACTAATCTGGGTCTGTCTCCTGCATAGAGATTGTGTCTGTGCCAGCGAGAAGTCCCTTCTGCCCCGCTGCATGAGCTCATTTACTTTCCCTAAGACCCCATCCCTCCCAGAGCACTCCTGTGGTCTCCTCCAGTCTTCCCATTGCTCCAAGGCCACCTACTTGTTGTACAGAACTACATCTGGGAGCCAGATGTGTTTGGACGGGAGCCGAACTTTCTTCATGTTGTCAAACTCCTCAGGCTTCCAGGTGAGCCGATAGTCCTCCCACTCCTGGGAAAGGGAGAGAGGTAACCTTACAAAGCTGAGGCTCAAGGTCAAGGATGGGGGTGGTGGTGGTTCTGGCTTGAGGAGGCTTTGAACATCCATCCCCTCCCCACAGTGACTTCTCTGCCCAGCAGATGTGGCTGGCAAGATACTTTCTCATTTAATTTGCACATCTAAACCAAGATATTAGAATCTACATTTTACCAATAAGAAAATGAATCTCGTAGAGGTTAACATGATCCGAGTCACAGCCGGTGAGTGGAAGCACCACGCTTCCGGGCCAGTTGTTCGGCTCTCCAGAGTCTGTACCTTTCTGCCTTTTTTGAGGAGATTAAAAGACGGGAAAGCACATGCAAAAAACCCAAGGAGGGAAGAGCAGAGCAGGGGTGCGGACTGGGGCAGGACGAGCACTAACCTGGGTCAGCCAGACATTTGTGGTCATGATCTGCTCCCGCTCATGCTACAGGGAAGAAGAGAAGCTGTTGAGAAGGCCGCCCAGCCTGCAGGCCCACCCCAGCCACCCACGGTCCTTCCTATACCTCCCCGAGCCGGGGGGCTCCAGAGAGGTAATTCTGGCTTTTCTGACCTCAACTGGGCAGAGTTTGGGACCTGCACTCACCACACTAATGAGCTGGGCCAGGGACACCATGAGCTGCACGGTCACTAGCTCAGAGCCATTGGCAGCCGGGCGGATGAGCTTGTTGTACCGGGAGGGGTCCAGGAGGTGTTCCACCAGACGCTCCTCTGTGTCTGTACCCCAGACTCCTGGGCAGGGGGGCGGGAGGCAGGATGAAGGAAGTAGGCAAGGAGGGCCCACCTAGCATCCCACTCTCCTTAGGCAAATGGGGCAACCAGGCCAAAACAGGAGCTTCCCACCACTCCATCCTAAAGATACAGCAAAATGCTTCAGTTATTCCATGAGGGCCCCGCAGAGAGAAATTCTTCTCTGAGATCACCAACCAGGGAGACCAGACAGCCTCACACAGATGTCTCCAGACTAAAAGTCCACTCTATAAGGATTAGTGGAGACCCACTCTTCCTGCAAGCTCTCAGGCTGTGGTTTCAAAAGACTTGAGATTTCTTTTCCTTTTTTTTTTTTTTTTTTAAGATTTTGACAGAAACACAGCAAGAGAGGGAACACAAGCCGGGGGGAGTGGGAGAGGGAGAAGCAGGCTCCCCGCCAAGCAGGGAGCCTGACTCAGGGCTTGATCCCAGGACCCTGGGATCATGACCCAAGCTGAAGGCAGACACTTAAACAACTGAGCCACCCAGGTGCCCCTAGACTTGAGATTTCTTGCTTTCGTGGTTTCTCCTTAAAAGTCCCTGTAGTTCAAGGAGGGTTTGGGATGGTGGGGAGGGTGCCCCACCTCAGCTGGGTCCATCTCTGTACACAAGTAACATTATGCACTTCCACCTGTGATGTGGGCTGTGACCCCACTCCACACCCACCACCTGGGTTGGAGTGGATGGCTGGGCTGCCTGTGCTGTGGATCTGAACATGTATCCAGTCCCAAATTCCACACATAGGGGAGCCCACCTCCCGTGAGATGGCATGCAGGTGTGGGAAGCTTGTTTAGCTGCACAATCCCTTTGTACCCGCCCCTGCACAGACTCTCTCCCCTACGGCTCTGCACAGATGTACCCCCAGCCCTCAGAGCTCCTTCCTGGTGGCCCTCAGCCTGGCAGAGCACCTTCCCTTCCAAGCCTTCCATCCCACCCTACAAGAGAGTTGAGAAGGGCCACTCTTGCCCCTGTGGAGTGGCCAGAATCGGGAGCCCAATGTAGGACACAGGAAATGATGCCAAGGGAGGGTGCCCATCCAGGTAGAGTTCTGGAGATAATGTTTCACGGGAAGTCAATGGCATCCGGTTCCAGAGTGAGCCCTCCTGCCACCCCAGAAAGCCTGGGGAAACCGCCTCTCCCTTCCCTC
The DNA here is from genome assembly GCF_902655055.1 of Lutra lutra. Lineage (NCBI taxonomy): Eukaryota > Metazoa > Chordata > Mammalia > Carnivora > Mustelidae > Lutra > Lutra lutra. The sequence goes on from NC_062292.1 coordinate 69,209,332, forward strand.
CCCATGCCCATACCCTCCCCACCGCCATTGCCCGGATCTCGCTTGCTTCCTTGCATCGCCTACTCCTTCCGGGATGTCCTCATCCCTGCGCGGTCGCCCTGGCGTCCCCCTGCAGGCTCGTCCACCTCTGGGGGTCCCCCTTGTGGCCTGGAGCCCGGTCCTTACCTGCGCGCAGCCCGAGGAGGCCGAAGCCCAGCAGCAGCGCCGCGGGGCCGGAGCGCCGGGCCATGCCGCGGGCGGGGTGCTGTCCGCGGTGCTGAAGCCGCGTCCGCGCCGCCGGAGGGTCCTGCGCTCCCGGGGCTGCGGCGAGGCGGGGCGGCGGGCGGCGGGCGGCGGCGGAGGGAGCCGGCTTCTCGCTCGCCCCGGCCGGAGCCGGCGGACGCTTTTCCGGCTGCTCTTCCAGGGAACACAACGCGGACCGGGAGAGGGAGGAGTCTCCGCCCCGGAGGCGGAAGCGCCAAGCCCAGGAAAAGAGGGGGTCCCTGGGTGGGACGTTCGTTGCTCAGCGGGTCACCGGACGGGGGCGTCCTGGAGCCCCGAAGTTGGGGCAGGACCTGAAGGACTCTGAGAAGGGCGGAAAGAAGCCGCGCCAGTAAGACAAATAGGTCACGACCCGCTCAGCGCAGGGGGGCCGAGGGCCCGAATGAGGGGCGGGCGTCGGGAGCAGTTTCTGGGGCTCCCGCCCTCCTTGCTCGCTCCTACCAGTCCGCATGCTCCCGCTTCCTTGGAAGGCTCAGGGAGAACGCCTTTAGACCTTTCCGGAAAGAGAGAGGGACTGTGGGTTTGCTGTTTCTCAAAAGCAAACAGCTTTGGAGTCTGGAAACAGAATCCGTCACCTGTCCCCTTCTCTACCTCTACGGACTCCCTCGAAGGCCAACCTTCCTGCCCTCCCCGGGGTTGGGGGGGGGGGTTCTGAAGAGAGGGCAGCCTTCAATGCTGGAAGGGTAAGTGGCTCTGCTCCCCTCCCTTCCACTCCAGTCTTTGGCTTTTGTGCAACGAAGGGAGCAGAGGACCGTTTCTCAGAGGCTCCAGAACGAAGCTTACCTACAGGAGAGCTCACATGAGCCAGAGGGTTCGCCACTTGATGACATCTTTGACCATGAAAGCCAATTAAGTCCTCCTTTCTCTCTTGGGTGGATCTTTGTCACTTACAACCAAGACTCCTGACTCAAGCAGCCTTACCATACGTCCAGCTCCAAGTCCCTCTCTGCCTACTTTTTCAACCCCATCTGGACCACTCCACCCGTCCACGCTCCAGCTTCCAGTGAGGCCTTCCAGACCGTGAACACTACCTGCCCCACCCCTGCCCCATCCTCCACGGTCCGGGGCGTTTCAACAAGCCGTTCCCTCGACTCTCTTGTCACCTTTTTCCCCTCAACTAGTTAACTTTGAACATTTGACAGAAATGTCATTTCCTCAAGGAAGCTGTATCTGTCCAAGGACTAAGACAAGTGCTCTGCTGTTTGCAAATGGTGTCCAGTGGCTGAAGGAACCACGCTAAAGCAGTGGTTGCCTCTGTGGCCAGGTCCTGAACCAGAACAGCGCCAGGCTTGTCATGAAGGCTCAACAAAGAAGAAAAGGGGCTAGTGTAGGCCTGACATCTTCTAGTGTGTATGGGAAAATTCCTTTTAAAGTTCGGCTAAACCTTCTTCAATACCCAGTATCATCACACTCATTTGGACATGAATTATACTGTGGTTTAATTTAAGATTTAAGGAAATCAGGATATTTATTTTTCTTTAAAGTAAAATGTTACCGAGGTCATGGTTTCCAAGAAAAAGCTCCCTCCACCAGCCCATTGCCTTGACACAACCAATGACTACTTTCTCTGTACCAGGTATTAGCTGTTCTGTCCATAAACGCCCTGTGTCCTTTATAACCCTTTCTTCTTATCACCTAATACTTGATGTTTTAATCAGCTGTTGCCTATTACTCTCAGTGATGGCTTATACGTTGGCTTCATACTGCATGGTCTTTTATAAATTTTTGATTTTGTGTTTATTTTCATTACAAATATGGTCTATGTTTATTGTAAAAAAATTAAATACATAAGTAATCCAAAATAAATAAATAAATCCAAGAAACTGCTATTTAAAAAAAATAAATTAAAACTCAGCTAAAAGGAACATATTTAACACGTCCTCAGTTCCTGAAATTGAAGGGCGAAAACAAGACAAGTACCAGAAAAGAAGTGGGTGGCCAGGGGCCCGTGATGCACGTGGCAGTGGGCACAGACCTGCACCACAGGCTCCAGGACCAATGCCTATGTGTAACAATCTCCTGAGAATTAAATCTTGGAAGTGAGACAAGGCATGGAGAATAAAGCCTTAAAGAAAAGAGAAGAAATGTGCGCAAGCATTCCATTTGGCGGAAGGGTTGGAGGTGGGAAAAAGACCCAGCTTCAACAGCCCGGATCGATGTTGGCTGAGTATCTGCTGCTTTTCAAGGATGTACAGGTGTTGAGGATACAGTGATCCAAGCACCCGGCCAATAAGGAGGTCACAGTTTGTCGGCAAAGGCTTACTGCTCAGTGTGATAGGGATGTGGACAAGGTGCTACAAGACGGGGAAGGTCATAGTGCCCAAGCTTCTGCGGGAAATGCAGCCGAAACTGAGATTTCCGAGAGGAGGAAGCCGGCAAGACAAGGTGGCTTAAAGGTATTTCAAAGTCCTCAACAAGAGGGCCAGGGTGCTGTGCACGAAGATGTACTTAGGACTCAGGTTTTTCTCTTGGTGGATGCGGGGTGACTGAGGAAGGCTGTGAGTGTCCGCTTAAGAAAATCTCTCCAAAGTGGCTTCTTATTTCTGGGATGACGGACTGGAAGGGTCCTGTGCTTGCTTGAAGCCCTGTGCTGCTCCCCTTGGTCTCTGTCTTCTCAGATTCCCCAGCTTTTGCTCCCAGTTTTTTATTTTAAGTAAAATATGAAATGCTTCATGATTTGGCAGGTGAGCCTTGCACAGGAGCCATGCGCATCTTCTGTGTATCGATCCAAATTCAGTCTATGTGCTGAGAAGCGAGCTCCCCTTCAAGCTTAATTCCAGCCCTGCAGAGGTCCTCTGAGTACAACCACTGGTGCCTAGGAGAGTGGGACCTCCCTCCCTCATGTCTCCCACACACAGTCCTCCCACCCCCACCAGAAAGAAAGGCAGTCAGGGAGAGAGAACGGGGCCAAAACCATGCAGGGTGATGGACAGATCTAGAAGGGTCAGCCCTGAGGCAAAATGGTGGGCAAAGTTCTGTGGGTACTCTCCCATTGTCTCTGATGGTAAGGAACTTTTTCTCTTGGGAGGCATTACAATTAATGCTGCTTTCCTTTATTTACATGTTTTTTTTTTAAGATTTTATTCATTTATTTGCCAGAGAAAGAGCACAAGCAGGGGTAGCAGCAGGCAAGGGGGAACAGCAGGCTCCCTGCTCAGCAAGAAGCCCAACGTGGGGCTCGATCCCAGGACCTCAAGGTCATGACCTGAGCCCAAGGCAGATGCTTTACTGACTGAAACACCTAGGCATCTCAAGTTACTTTAAATTTAAAAACTACTTAACTGTTAAAAACTATTACCAGAGGGGCGCCTGAGTGGCTCAGAGGGTTGGGCCTCTGCCTTCAGCTCAGATCATGGTCTCAGGGTCCTGGGATCAAGCCCCGCATCGGGCTCTCTGCTTAGCGGGAAGCCTGCTTCCCCCTTTCTCTCTGCCTGCTGCTCTGCCTACTTGTGATCTCTCTGTGTCAAATAAATGAATACAATTAAAAAAAAAAAAACTATTAACAGAGTAATACATACTCATGAAAACCACCTGGAAAACACAAATTAGCAAAACAAAGTAAAAAAGATTCATGGTCCTTCCTCCTAGAGGAAAAGACTGCTAACACTTCCCATATAAATATCTAATTTATACATTATAAAGATACTTTTATTAAATAAAATAAAATGATTTTATTTATTAAATAACCATAAAACAACATCTACAGAGGAGCTATCTATATAGCAGATGCCTACATAGACAGGTAGGTCTCGTGTATCTCCAAACTTCTGTGCACTCAGACACGGCACACAAAACACACATAAATTACAAGTGTATGACTGAATTTTCACAACATGAACACACCCTGCCTGGGCCAAGCCCTCCCCTTGTCTGCCCTTCCCCTGTACCCTTCTTCCCGGTCTCCTTCTACTTTGGGGCCTGGTTCTTTCAAACTGTCCTCCCATCTCCACCGAAGTAACTTCTTCACCTTTCTTTCTGGGAGCTGACCCTGACGGGTATCACCCTTCAATGCCCTGACCGCTATGAGCCCTAGACCTGTGTTCGTAAGGCTGTATTACAGTTGACTCTATCTACCTGCCGTTCGCCCGTGACCTTGCGCTCCTGAGGGCAGGACCCAGCGAGTACCAGCTGTCGTGGCAGGAGCCTTCCCTGTGTGCCAGAAGTCACCACCCCCCAGGGCCTCTCCGGCTCCCGGGAGCAAGTGAAGGGAGAGAGCCGCTCGCTACAGCCCGGACAGGGTATCTGCTCACTCTGAGAACACAAGCCCATTTGGAGAAAACAGAAATCTCGACAATTCATCCTCCACAGAGCAGCCAGAATGACTCTCCCCACTGCCCCGTGTCCTGCCCTCTCCTTGCCCTGGACTCCCGGGACGCTGACCCACCGCTTCCCCAAAACTGGGGTCTTCGCAACGAGCGCCAGATGCCCCCGCCACACCCCTGCTGCAGGAGCAGAAGCTAAAGTTCAAAGGCCGCGCAACCCGCCTGGGTCCGCTCTTCCTCGGTCCTCAAGGAACGCCCACGTCCGCAGACCGGCTTCGAGTGTCGGCCAGGCCTAAGGCGCAGCCCGCCTCAGCGGCGTCGCTCCTTCTGGCCCTTCCTTCCCCCCAACTCGGTGGGCAGGGAAGTGAGGACGGGCCGGCTCTCCCCGACCTCCCAATCAGCGCTCAGCCTGGGGAGTCCACGGACCTCCCAGATCACCTGTGCCGCGTCTGCTTCCCAGGGGAATGCAGGCCCCACCCAAGTGCACGGCCTCGTTTTCCTCACTCCTGCTTCCCTAGCGCCCGAGGGCCCACTCAGGGACTGTACCCATCATCTCCGCCCACATCTAACCCCCCTGCCCCCCACGTTTCAGCAGAACCTGGACAGGACTACGCCCTCGGCTTCGACTCTCCAGCCTGAGAGGCGCGACGCCCAACACCGCGGCGGGGGAAGACCGCGTTCCCTGCTCCCTGATGACTTTGAGTTTCCTCCCTGGGGAACCCGGAGTCTGGGCAACACGGTGGGAGTGTCTCGTTGGGTTGTTTTTTCCTATTAAAACCCTTTATAAGATACGGAATTCAGTGGTGACTGGGTGCCTCAGCCGCTTAAGGGTCTGACTCTTGGTTTTGGTTCAGGTCATGACCTCAGTCCTGGAACCAGTTCTGTGCTGGGCTGAGCGTGGAGCTTGCTTATAGGATTTTCTCTTCTCTCCCTCTACCCTTCTCCTCTTGTCCACTCTCTCTAAAAATTTAAAAAAAAAAAATTTTTTTTAAACCATAAATAAGTAAATACGGAATTCAGGATTTTCCAAATGGCTGCATCTGTGCGGCTTTCTTGGTTAAGGCCTGGCGTCAAGCTAGGTGAGACCCTCCTGAGAAAGCATCAGAGGGAGCCTGACGGAGGCCGAGCCGGGCAGAGGGTCACGGACTGGAGACAGGCCCCGCACGCCGCTTACCGGCCAAGCGGCCGCGCCCCTGGACAGCCACTCCTTCCCCACTTGTAATGGGGGGTGGGGGGACAGGCGCCTACCTCGCCAGGCTGTTGGGGGACCCGAAAGGCCCTGGCCCGGGAAGAGCTCGGGAAGTGGGATTCTTACCACAGCCTTTCACGCTACCGACCTGCACCCCCGGACACAAAGGGGACATGGAGCCCCCTGGGCGCTCCCTCACGGAGACAAACGGCCCGGAGGAGCAGGACACGTCTCCACACGCCCCGAGCTCCACGTGCCCGCCGCCGCCGACCAGGGGAACAAGGAGGCCGGGCCCGGGGTCCGCAGCCCGCCCCCGGCAGAGCGCATCTCCTCTCAGCGCGGGGGGCAGGGGGTGGCCACCCGACCGGCCGGCGCGCTGCGTGGCGGGCAAAGCTCTCCGGGCCCCGCCGCAGGCCAAGCCGGGGCCCCAGGGCCCCGGGGCGCAGGAGGCCGGCCGCGCGGGCCCCGGGCCTCGTGACAGCGCCCCCAGCGAGGGCCAGGGCCACTGCGAGAAGCCGAGGCCGCCGCCCAGGCCCCGCTGCGGTCGCTCAGGCCGGCGGAAGCGCCCAGGCCCCGAGGGAAGCCCACGCGGCCCCCAGCCTCGTCCCCGGTCGGCACGAACCGGACCCCGCCCCGGCGTCTCCGGTCAGCCGCCTGCAGTCGCTCGGGGCAGGCGCAGCGCGCACAGCCGGCCCAGAGCCTCCGCGCAGGCGGGGAAACTGAGGCTCAGAGGGACGGCACGAGCGCAAGGTCACGCGGCCGGCGGGCAGCGGGGCGGGAACCAGCCTGCAGGCCCGCCCGTGGCCGCCCCCGAGCGGTCGCCCCGCCGCAGCCGCCACCAGGTCCCCACGGGCGCGCAGGCCCTTGGCGGCTCGGGCGGGACACACACGCCGGGGCAGGAGGCGGGGTCCGCGCGGGGAGGGGGGTGGGGGGGCCCTGGGAGCACGCGGCGCCCGGACACGTGACAGGGGAGCGCCGGCAGGGCCGACGGGAGCGCGCGCGCACGACGTGCGTAAGCACGCGCCCAGGCCCCGAAAGCGCCGGGCCCGAAGCCCCTGGATCACGTGCGGAGGGCTGCGGGCGAGCGCCAAGGGGCGGGCGAGAGGGAGAGGTCACGTGAGGAAGGCCGGCGCCGCGCGGTCACGTGAGGGGCGGGGCGGGCCGCCGAAGCGGAGGGGGAGGGGCGCGCGGCTTCCGGCGGCTGGGGGCCGGCGAGCGGGGGGGCCCCGTCCCGGAGGCGGCGGCGGCGCCATCTTGGCGAAGGGGGGATCAGGAAGTGCGGACCGCGGCGGCGGCGGCGGCGGCGGCGGCGGCGGCGGAGCCCGAGCGGAGGCCGGAGGCTCCCGGCCCGCCGGCCCCGGAGCGGAGCGGAGCGGAGGATGCAGCAGCCGCAGCCGCAGGGGCAGCAGCAGCCGGGGCCGGGGCAGCAGCTGGGGGGCCAGGGGGCGGCGCCGGGGGCCGGGGGCGGCCCGGGGGGGGGCCCGGGGCCGGGGCCCTGCCTGAGGCGGGAGCTGAAGCTGCTCGAGTCCATCTTCCACCGCGGCCACGAGCGCTTCCGCATTGCCAGCGCCTGCCTGGACGAGCTGAGCTGCGAGTTCCTGCTGGCCGGGGCTGGAGGGGCCGGGGCGGGGGCCGCGCCCGGACCGCATCTGCCCCCGCGGGGGCCGGTGCCCGGGGATCCCGTCCGCATCCACTGCAACATCACGGTGAGGACCCCTCGGCGCGCCCGTGCGGGGCCCCTTGTCAGGGACTCGGGACCACCCCGCACAGCTTCGTGCTCTCCGAGGACCCGGGAGGCCCAGGCCTCCCCCCGACCCCGTCTCGGGGCTCGGCCGGTCCCCGCGGGCTCCACTTGCTGCCGCCGCTGGAGCTTGTGCCGTGCGCCCGGAGTCGGCCACGGACCCTGGGTGGCGAGGGGCGCCCCGACATATGGCGCCTCGACTGGCCCCTTCCGCTCACCCGCATCCCGAGGGTCGTGATCTGGGCCCTCGCGACTTTGCCTTTCCGCCTGCGAAGGCCCCTTTCTTCCCCTGCTGTCATCGCGGGGCTCCAGGCCTTTGCCCTGAGCTCAGCCGCAGGGACCTCCCTGGCCTGGAGTCCCGCACGATTCAGGGATGCCCCCGGTCGCTCCTACCTTTGACTTAGGCCGTTGCCACCTGTGGGATCCCTGCCTGGGCACCTCTCAGGAAACCCCCTTTGCTCCCTGAATATGACCAAGTGGAGATCCGCAGGTCGTGGATTCTTTTTTTTCCCCCCCCCTTTGGTTCCCCTTCCATTCCAGTGTAACCTTTAACTCTCCTCCTCTTGCCCCAGCTGGTGGCAGATCTGCCACTCCGCTTCTGTGCCCCGGGGTATCTCCAGTTGCCCCGGGTGGTTGCCTTTCCTGGTGATGAGGTGGGAGGACCATCCTCTTGGTTCTGAGCAGTAACGGCCCCTTTTCTCTCTAGTGAACATCATGCCGTGCTAGGCTTGCTCATCTAGGAGACACCCTACGTGTCCCCTGCCTGTGCACCCTCAGATGCCCCTGGAGGAGGGTCAGCGAGGGATAACCTGGGGAGGTTTCTCACTGCTCCACATGGGTTGATACTGGCTGATCTTACCTGCCATGATAGCGTTCTCCCTGCCAGGGGCGCTAGGGAGCCATGGGGCAGGCATGCTGACTGCAGATTGGAGTGATCTGGGTACCTGGGGGTGTGATTGCAATTTACGTGGTTCTTCTTTTCTATTCTTTTCGCTCCATCAAACCAGGTCAAGGTGTATGGCAAGCCTTGGCCTGGGTTAGATGGTGACCCACCAAAACGTGTGTCCCATTTCTTCCTTCCTCCACTTTTTTTGCACTAAAAAGTTGAGATTCAAGGACTGGGTGAAGACTTGATCACCTTTTTTGTGATCGGTTTTTCTAGCATCGAGGGTTAGCGCCGTGACGGGGCTAAGTCCCCCAGTAGAAAGTGGGTAGGTTTCCCTGATGTGGGTGGAAGCCCCAGGAGCTGACTTCTCTTCCTATATTGGACTTCAGCTCCTGGAGAGTAGGTTTGCCCCCTTCTAGCGGCCAGAGGCCATCGCCTGGCTTTGTGCTTGGAAGGAAGCTCCATGAGGAGGTTCTCCAGCAGACTCCCCGTGGCCCCTGCAAGGGAGACTCAGCCTGACCTGGGCCCCTGGGTCTGGGCAGAGCGGGAGTCTGGTCAGGCTGCATTTGGCACCGCAGCTCAGGAATGCCGGGAATGCTCGCAGCACAGGCTTCCTCCAGCCCGCGGAGCGGAGCCCTGCAGCCTACGCTGGGCGGAGAGGGTGGCAGGCTCCCAAGGGAGCGATGGGGAGAACTGGCCTTCCAGGGCGTCTGCTGGGCTGACCCGGGTGCTCAGAGTCTTCCTGCTTCTTCCTTCTAGGTTCTGGAGCCGCAATCTAGTTTGCGTGTCTCTTTCCCCAGCTAAAGCGAAAGTGATCTGGAACCTTCGCTTTTTTCCACATTAGTGTGGCTGTGATGAGGGGACCGTTTCCTGAACGGACCATGGGATTTGAGGAGCGGCAGGGCTGGAGGGCTTTGTGCGGGGAGTGGGAGAGCCCGGCCCCAGTGGCGCTATAGAGAGGAGCCCCCCCCCCCACTGTGGGCAGCGTGGCTGCGCTGTCTCAGACGCCTGCTCCTGAGAAGAGAGAAAAGCCTCGGGGATGACTTCTGGTCTGGGGTTGGTTGGGAGGGTGTTCAGTTAGATACCGAACTTCTGTTGGGGGCAGGAGGAGCAGAGGGACTAGGAATGTTGTGGGGAGGAGGCAGGCAAAATGTAGCCCTTCCCGAGGTCTCCCGTCTTGACCACTGTCGCTGCTCTCTCCCCTCAGGAGTCCTACCCTGCTGTGCCCCCCATCTGGTCAGTGGAGTCCGATGACCCGAACTTGGCCGCTGTCTTGGAGAGGCTGGTGGACATAAAGAAAGGGAATACTCTGGTGAGAGGCCAGGGTGCCGGGCGGGGGGCTCTTTCTTGCCGGGAGGCCCCTGTTACGGAGATGCTGTGTGACAGGGAGACAGACCTGGAAAGGGCATACCTGGGGACAGACTCCTCAGGAGAGGTGCTCTCCGGAGCTGGAGGGAGAGCCTTGCTCCCAACCCGGCACGGGTCCCGTGAAGGCCCCCCACAGCCACCTGCTCCCCAGGATTCAGAGAACTAGGTACCGCGGGGGTGGGGAGCCAGTTAGGAGCTCACGTGCGCCCTGTGCGGAGCGGGCGGGGACAGGCGTTTGACCCCATCCGCACGGTCGCGACCCCAGCTGCTGCAGCACCTGAAGAGGATCATCTCCGACCTGTGTAAGCTCTACAATCTCCCTCAGCACCCAGACGTGGAGATGCTGGACCAGCCCCTGCCGGCGGAGCAGGTGAGCGGCACGGGGTGGCCCCTCGGACAGCGCCCCGTGAGCACCCACCCAGTGACGCACACCTGCCCCGGGGCTCTCCCCTCCCAGCCCCTCCAGACACGTACTAGGTCGTGACTCTTGGTGCTCCCGGTGAGGCACTAGTGGCCTTGCCTGTCACGCTTACCCACGGGCGGTGTCTTCATGTTGAGAGGAAGGGGCAGCAGTGGGTAGCCATTGGGGACCCAGGCCCCTCGCTGAGAACCGACAGCATGGCCTCGGTCTAGAGGCAAAAGGAGGGGTTCTCAGCAGCCCCTTAGGCTGCGGCTTCCTTTCTGACCTGGCTGGTGGAGAGGGTGGGGTGTGTGGGCAGGCACCCCAACGCCAGACCCGGGGCTCTGACTGCTGCCCTCCCCCTGCCCCCACAGTGCACGCAGGAGGACTTGTCTTCTGAAGATGAAGATGAGGAGATGCCTGAGGTAGGGGCGGCCCCGGGGAGGCAGCGGTGGGCAGTCCTTGCAGTGGGCAGTCCTGGCACCCACGGTGGCACCCACGGTTGGGTGGCACCCACGGTTGATGGCGCTGCAGTCTAGACTGGGGAGGACTAAGGACAGACTTAGGGACCCGGAGGAGCAGCCAGTGTTGGAGGAAACAGGCCTGCCCCCATCCTCCGCGCCTTTGAGCCACGGGGTCAGCAGGACGGCTTCGGGGCCTTGCCGTGGGACCCCACGCATCTGTGTCCTGTTAGGGAGCTTCGCCGTGGCTCCCTGGGCTGAGGCTTTCTCGCCCGTGGGCCGGGGCCGCAGTGGCTCCTGCGTGGGCCCCGCTGCTGTACGTGGGGTGCGCTGCGCGGTGGGTGGCAAGTGCAGAACCCCCCAACCCGGTCTCTGCAGTCACGGGCCCTCGCCTGAGCCTTGGGGCCCGTGGAGCATCGGGTCGTAGCTCCGCTGTCACCGTGGGCGCTGGGGAGCCTCCCTGGCCGCGGCCATCTGGTCTGGGCAGGGGGGCTGACGACCGCGCAGTGGTGTGGGGACGGGGAGAAGTGGCCAAGTCAGAGCACGGCGCCAAGGACAGCACCCGGCATGCGGCGGGCATTCTGGGGAGGCGGCCGCTGGGGCGACGACGGGCTGGTGGTCACCGCGTCCTGCTGGGTGAGCTGCTCGCTCCGTGGCCTTGGGGTCGCAGCTTCTGCGCAAGGCTGGCAGCCTGTGCGTCTCCCCACCCGGAGCGGGGCGAGGGGCTCGTTCCGTTGTTGACCTCACCCCCTCCCTCGTTACCATGTCAGCAGCCTGGCCCAGCCCTCGAACCCGCAGGGCGGGCGGGAAACTTCTGACCCGATCTCGGCTGGAGCCGCAGCCCTGAGAACTCCCGGGAGCCCCGGTGAGATGTGAGCTTCAAGTCACAGCGCCCCGCAGAGTCATTCTAGGACTCACGGAGGAACTGTCGCTGCCGAGGGAGGGTTTCAGGACAGCTGCAGCAGGGTCCTTCTGGGGGCAAGACGGCTGAGTCTCTGCCTGCCTCCCTGGCTCCTTGTGTGGTTCTGCCGCCCGAGACCTTCAGATCCAGGAGGGAGTAGGGCCGGGACCCGCTCCAGCCGTGGAGGGGCGCGGCCGTCCCCAGCTGGATGGACGCACTGCTGTTCCCTCTCCCGTGGCTCAGGACAGGACAGGGAGAACGGCGGCCGCTTGCACAACTTGTGCCTGTTCTTTTCCTTTCTACCGCCCTGCCCCACACCGCTCCAGGACACGGAGGACCTGGATCACTATGAGATGAAGGAGGAGGAGCCAGCCGAGGGCAAGAAATCCGAAGATGACGGCATCGGAAAGGAAAACTTGGCCATACTGGAGAAGATTAAGAAGAACCAGAGGCAAGATTACTTAAACGTACGTGCCTTCCCCGGGAGAGGGGGGCGGGGGGCTGCTGGGTGCTGGCTGGGGGGTGGCGGGGGAGGCCCGGGCACGTCTGTCTGGGGAGCAGACACTTCCTCCGGGCGGACTGTGGTGGGTCTGCGCCCGGCCCCGTGCAGGGCCGTGCTGCGGGCGCGTCTCCAGCGCGTGCTCTCCCGTGCAGGGCGCGGTGTCTGGCTCGGTGCAGGCCACTGACCGGCTCATGAAGGAGCTCAGGGATATATACCGGTCACAGAGTTTCAAAGGCGGTGAGTGCGTGTCACAGAGGGCCCCCGAGAAGTGCTGGGGTACGCGGGGGCTACGGGAGCTTTTCGGGCCACGAATCTGGCGCCTCAGGTCCACAGCTTAGGTCATGTGCGTGTCCACCTGGGGTGGACCTGGAGCCTCGGATCTCCGTTCTGTTGGCCTGGGAGGGGGCTGCGTCTGGCCTTCCTGACGACGCCCGTGGTCTTCTCTCTTCCCAGGAAACTATGCAGTCGAACTCGTGAATGACAGTCTGTACGACTGGAACGTGAAACTCCTCAAGTGAGTGCCGCCGGGCAGCGGGCGAGCAGTGGCCTAGGGGGGACAGAGCCGTGTCGGGGCTCCCGGGCGGGGCCCGGCGTCTGAGCCCACACTTCTTGCTTCCCAGAGTCGACCAGGACAGCGCTTTGCACAACGATCTCCAGATCCTCAAAGAGAAGGAAGGAGCGGACTTCATTCTCCTCAACTTTTCCTTCAAAGTAAGACTTTCCTTGGCAGCCCGTCCGTCGGCCGCGCGCCGTCCTCGCCTCGGGCGGGCAGGCCCAGGGGCACGCCGCCCCCTGACAGCGTCTCCGTCTCGCTCACAGGATAACTTCCCCTTCGACCCGCCGTTTGTCAGGGTTGTGTCTCCCGTCCTCTCCGGAGGGTGAGTGGTTCGGCAGGGGTGCGGGGGCACGGCGTGCGGGGCTGCGGCCGGCTGCAGCCGCCTGACGCACGCTCGTCTGCAGGTACGTGCTGGGCGGAGGTGCCATCTGCATGGAGCTCCTCACCAAGCAGGTGAGCCAGGGTCCTGGCCGGGCTGGGCCTGCACCCGCCGGTACCTCTGGAAAACCTCCTGACCCGTTCCCCCCCACCCGTCCCCAGGGCTGGAGCAGCGCCTACTCCATCGAGTCCGTGATCATGCAGATCTGCGCCACGCTGGTGAAGGGAAAGGCGCGCGTGCAGTTCGGAGCCAACAAGGTGAGGAGCTGAGCCGCTCGCGTGGGACTGGACCGCGGGGTGAGGCCTCTGGCTGGCGCCCTGCCGAGCAGGCCTGGGAGCAGGGGGCGCCAGGTCAGGGGCCGGGGTCTCTGGCCCGCTGCGTTGATGGTGGCTTCCTTTCCCAGTCCCAGTACAGCCTGACGAGAGCACAGCAGTCCTACAAGTCCCTGGTGCAGATCCACGAGAAGAACGGTGAGACGCGGCCAGGGCCTCGGGTCGTCCCCTCCTGCCAGAGAGCAAGAACCCCGTCTTTGGCTCCTGCGCCTTTACTCTGCGAGCACGGCGCCTGCCCTGTCCTCCCGAGAGGGGCTGGCGGTGCTAACTTCCACTCCCTGCGTTCCCAGAGGAGCAGCACCTGCCCGTCCTTGGCGGGGCTTGGTGCCGCCCTCCGCCCGACCGCCTTTCCAGAAAGCTCGTGTCGTGGTGTCCTCTCACAGCGGGCAGGTTCCCAGTCCCCACACTGGGAACCCTTGCTGGGATCTTCTCACCCATGACCCTGGAGGTGCCCTCGGGGACAGGGCTGGGAGGGCAGGCTCGGGCCTACGCCCGGTGACTGTCCCCTGGTTTTTCTCTGCAGGCTGGTACACACCCCCGAAGGAAGATGGCTAAACCCGGAGAACCGTCCCTCCCTCCTCCCCAGGCACCACTGGACCAATTCCCTTTGAATGCTGTATTCGGATCTCACGCCGCCTCTGTGGTTCCCTCCCTCGTTTTTCCTGGACGTGATAGCTCTGCCCTAATGCAGGACAATGATGGCTATTCTAAACGCTAAGGAAAACAGCAGACACAGACCTGTTCCAAGTACTCCAGACTGACTGACAGACCAACGACCACCTGGCTGGAACCCCTGCTCGCAGGCATTCTTCTAAAAGAGACTTTCGAGCCTCCTTCTATTGCTGGAAACTCAGCCGTGCTCCAGACTAGAGCCTCCTTACCTATGCTATGGATTTTTAATTTATTTTCTCTTATTTCATGTACACTGCTTTTTTTGGTTACAGTGTATGATGGATGTGTATGAAAAAAATGTATCTTTGGGAAAACAATTACAGTTTGTTAATTTGAAGATGCTGGTCTTGACTCATCTTTCTTTTTCTTCTACCTCCCGCCCCCCACACCCCCCCCCCGCCCCCGCTGTCTGGGCGGTGGGGCAGGGGCAGGGCCCGGCGGCTGGAGGAGAGGCTGCGGTTTGCTGCGGAGGCTTGCCTGGCTTGCCCCCCGGTTTCTCCCGGAGGCCCCCTTGGAGCGACCAGCACTTGCCCCCTCGGAACGCAGAGGCTGCCCACTGAGCCACGACAGGGCAGGCTGCACTGATGCTTGATGCTCACGACGACTTTTCCTACTAGTCACAGAGGTTCCAAATTCCTAAGAGAGAAAGTGAGGACGGAGTCTGGAGAGGCCGCTTCAGAGAATTGCTTCAAAACGAATGGAGGGGTGGGGGGTGTGGTGCTCCCCGGCTCCCCTGCCTCGGACGGGCCTGTCTTGGCCCAGAGTGAATGCTCGGACCTCTCGCTCCGTCAGGCTCACACAGGAAGACGGGCAGAACTCCGAAGCGGGTTGTCTGGCCCGGAGAATTGGGGGTTCTTTGAAACTGCTGGCCTGAGGTGGGTCCTGCTGGGAAGGTTAGCTTCCAGGGGCTCATTCTGGGCCCCTGGGGCCTCACCCCGGCTCTGGGAACTGCTGGTCAGAGGAGAGGGGGTTGGGGAGGCCGTGCGGTGCTGTGCGGACCTGTGGGGGACACTGCCTGCCACCCAGCCCGTGAGCCTGCCCCTGGGCTATCTGCCCGCAGGCTGGGGGGTGGGCCGGGCAAGGCCGGTGTTGGCTGGTGTGGGGGAGCCCGGGCTGAGGACCACGGACCTGCGGGACGCCAACACTGTCCTGCTTTATCGGAGACCCTGGCCATTCCCCCCAACTCCCGTTCCCTTGGAGACCCTAAGTGTCGCTGCTTTGGGCGCAGGGAGAGGCTGCCAGCTCTGCCCCGTGCTTCTCCTGCTCTGCCCACACCCACCTGCCACAGGTGCTAATGCCCATGGAGGCCGAGATCAAGAGGGGCCCCAGGGAAACACTCCGTAGAGCTGGAATCTGGGTCTTGAGGCCTCTGTGGCTTTGTTCTGAACTTACACCAGCCCTGGCTGGGATGTAGTTGGTGTTCTTAGTAATGTGTACTGTGAGCTGTTCTCTGTACAATGTATTTTGTAATGTATTTTCTCATCTACCAAAGGATGAAACAAATAAAATTATTTAAATAGTTTGGCTCTAATACAATTTTTTTTTAGATTTATTTATTTAACTCATCACACCCAATGAGGGGTTTGAGCTCACGACCCGAGACCCAGAGTCACACCCTCCACGGACAGAGCCAGCCGGCGGCCCCCCGACGACAACTGAAGGACCAGTGGGGTCCGTGTCCACTGGCGTGAAGGGAGGCACCCGCTCCCGGGAGTGGAGCACCGAGCGGGAGAGAACCCTCCACCTTTCCCATCAGACTTAACACTCCCCTCCATGACGACCTGCACGAGGGATTGTAACGATGTTCCTAAGCACAAGAAGCTTCGTAACACCCTGAATCAATGTTCTCTCCACTAGGAAGACAAGGAGAGATGAACCGCGCTCCCCAGGTCGCCGCATGGCACCTCAAGGCGGGGTTCTCGGGGGGCGGCAGCTTCTGACCCACCACAGCGGGTCTGGGAGGGCGGCTACACAGGAGCGACACCCCAGCCCCTGAAACCTGCCGTTGTTCATTCACCAAGGTGACAGCTCGTTGCAAGGCTCCTGGTTCTCACCTGGAAAACCAAACGCGGGCCCCTCCGTTCTCTGGAATCTCAGGGCAACTTCTCGTCGTGCTCTGGGGGCACCCAGAAGAGACGTGGGGAAGACCCACAAGCTACCTCCGACTCCGACCTCACGGAAGCTTCCCGGGTGTGGCACGGGCGCTCAGGCTGAGCGGGGAAACTGAGACGCTGGGAGACCGCTCCTGAGTGCTGAGCTGGGGGTCAAGGCCAAAAGGGGGTCAAAGCAATCCTGGCACTGGTGGCCTTCTCACCCCAAGGACTCAAGAGCGCACTGTGCTTAAGGACAAGGGACACAGAATGGGATTGAGAAGGGGCGTGCTGACCGTCAGGATGTGTGACTTGAAGAGAGTGAGTCTCAGTGGGAAGGAAGCCCCGCCCCCGCCCCCCCTCCCCCCCTCCCCATGACCTCAGCTTTTCTCTAGGGGGATCTCCAGGTCAAGGTGTGCCCTTGGGCCCAGGTGACCTGCCCCAGAGCGCCCAGGGCCGGATGGACCGACGACCTTAGATACGGGCAGTTATTTCCAAGGTCCAAACACCATGATGTGAGGGGTAACCCAGCGGGAACCCCAAGTGTCTGCACAGCACAGCGGGAAAGCTGGGTGGCCCAAGGAGAGGCCGCGGGGGAGAGAGGGGGGCAGCGGCGGACCGGCAAGTCTGTGCTGGTCGCGGCGGGCTCCCCAGGCGGGCTGACCCCAGATGTCTGTGTTGCCGGTGTGGAAGGGGAGAGCAGGAGGAGCCGATCCCAGGAGGCCTCACTCTTGCGCCTGCAGTCCTGGCAGGGATCTGGGACTGCACACCACCTGGGGGGGCCGTCTGGGGCCCCGGACTGTGCTCCTCAGCTCGGTGCTGAGCGCCCCTGCTGGAGGCTGGAAAGCAGAGAGGCCCGGAGCGAGCTGCTCCTCTGTGTGGGGAGCGGGGCCAGGCGCTCTGCTTTGAGGCCTTCCCTTGCTCGGTCCCGCCGCGTGGCCCCAAACGCGGGGCCTCTTGAATGCACGGAACCAGGCCCACAGAGTCGGCCCTCAGGCCCGTCCCCAGCTGTAAGCTCCTGTCACTTTTCTGAATCTCGCTGTCCTCCTGCCTGAGGGGGGAAATTGTCAGTCTGCCTGACCTCTCAGAGCCCCTCAATATCCACACCAGAGCTGAGCACCCCCGGCCTGGGGCAGGCACCCTGGCCCCTCGGCCTGTCTGGGAGCTGCTGTTCAGGGCCTGGGGCTCCTCCATGCCCCCACCCAGCAGTCAGGCGCCTGGTCAGAGCTCCTGGGCCCTGGCCGCAGCCGGGCACTCCCCATGCTAGGCCTCTGGGGCCCTCTGCGTGCAGTGACCCAAGAGGACCTCTGGGGGGCACCCTGCTGCCGGGACCCTGGCCCTTGCCTTGGTGCTTTGGGGAGGGGCCTTACCCTCTTCCTGTGTGCCCTCCCCCCTGCCCTCCTTGCTCCCCCACCTCCCCACACTCTCTCAGCCTTTCCCACCCCACCGAAACCCACCCCAGACAAAAGGCGGAGCAGAGGAGAGGCCACACCCTCTCAAGGACGTGAAAACGCCCCGCAGGTGTTCGGAACTGAAGAAGCAGCTGGTCAGGAAAGCCCATGTCCATCAGTGGTTTCCAGATCCTAGGTTTCTTCCATAATGGATTCCTTTCCCAGGGAAACTGAGCAAAACTCAACGTACGTGACAGGAAAGCGGAGCGGCTCTGGCGGAAGTGGGGGGTGCTGTGCTCCCCACTCTGTACCACAGACCGCAGACTTCAGGCAGCACCTGGGCCCCCGGGCACAAAGCAAATATGCAAGGGGCAGCTCCAAAAACTGGGGGGAAGAAGAGACACTGAGAGGCACCCTGAGGCCTCTGCTGCCCCCTACCGTCCCCTGCTGCCCCCAACTTCCCCTACTGCCCCTTGGCTGCCCCTTGGCTGCCCCCTGCTGCCCGTTGGCTGTCCTCTGCTATCCCCTGCTGCCCTCTGCTGCCCCTCTACTGTCCCTCTACTGTCCCCTGCTGCTCTCGGCTGTCCTCTGCTGCCCCCTGCTGTCCTCTGCTGTCTCTCAACTGCCCCTGCTGTCCCTTAGCTGTCCCCTGCTCTCCCCTCTGCTGTCCCCTGCTGCCCCTCGCTGCCCCTCTGCCATCCCCTGGCTGTCCTGCTGAAGCCCATCAAGTCTCAGAAGGGTGGAGGTTCACCTCCTTTCTCCAGCACGATAGGCTGAGTCGGGGGGGTGTTGGCTCAGAAGTCGTCCATCCAGCCTGCACAGGAACCGTGCAGGGAGGGGAGCCCACCGACCAAAGTCGCTGAGAATGACCACAGGCACCCACCCGGTCCAGTACCCAGCACCTGGCCAAGGAAAGGAGGGAGGAGAGGACAGTGCTGCCCCCAGGGTGGTCACAGCACCCTCTACTGGAGAGCCAGAAGGCAGGGCCCGGCCGAGCAGCTTCTCCCTTCCTGGAGCGCTAAGCGGCGGGATCTTGAGAGCGTCCACTGCCGAGAAGGCAGAGTCGGAAGGAGGGAGCAGAGAGGAGCGGTTCTGAGTCCAGGCTGCATGCCCAGGCCCCAGCCCTGCCAGGCATGCTCCTGTCCCAGGCCGGCTGACATCCCCCAGACGGCACCCTGCTGTGGGGTCGGCCAGGTAGGGCTACATGGTGCCCCCGGGGCCCCGTGCAGAGTCTGCGGGGGGCACAAAGGCCACGGGCCTCACCCTCTGCACCACATCCCATGTCCATCCGTCTCTGGAGGCCGCCCAGAGCTGGTGCTGCACATCTGCCCCAAGGAACCGAGCCGAGGCC
Source organism: Lutra lutra (assembly GCF_902655055.1). Lineage (NCBI taxonomy): Eukaryota > Metazoa > Chordata > Mammalia > Carnivora > Mustelidae > Lutra > Lutra lutra. Next base: position 69,228,074 of record NC_062292.1, read on the forward strand.
ACAGCCAGGGACTGGCCCCTGTTGTCACCAGGCTCACCCAGGAAGGCCCCATGAGAAGACCCGGAGCCCATGCTTCGGTGGTGTGAGTAGCCCAGAAGAAGGGGGTCTGGGGGACAATGCTGGACATGAACAGCCCCACCTCCCCATCAACACTGCAGATGGTGACCAGCTCAGGGCTCGGAAGCATCAGGAACAGCACAAGGAAGGAGCCTCTGGGGGAGAGCAGGCAATGGAGAGGGGGTCGAACACAGCAGGACAGTCACTGGGAGCAGGAGGGCCAGGCCAGCAGATAGAGGGACAAGGGCCCTTGGTGACTGCCATGCTGGGGGCACAGGGCCGGGAGGGTGGGAAGGGTGTGCCGGGCAGAAACGAGACACAGGGGGACTCTGAGCCGGCCACCATGACCTGTGGGTTTCCGAAGGATGCGGGTGTACATGTTCCGTGACCCAGGACACAGGGCTCAGCCCCAGTCACTGCCCCCAGGGCTAAGCACCGGCCAAATCTCCCCTGGGGCTCTGCTGCGGGGGCGTCCCAGACTGGCCCCGGGCAGAACAGGGAACAGACGGGTTAAGTCTCCGTGCATCCCAGCCTCACAGCCCAGGTCTGACCAAGGACTTCCGGAACACTCCCACCCCAGTACCGTCCCTGCCCCACTTGCCAGGGACTGAGCCACATGTGCTGTGGCCTTTGTCCTGCTGTCCTCACTGCACCTTTGAGAACCTCATCCACAGGAACCATGCAGAAGGCTGTCCTCCACGTCACAGGCTCCCCGAAGTCACGGGAGCGTTAGGAGTGAGCCGTGTGCAAGCTGGAGAGCAGACGCCCGAGTCCTGGAGGCGCCTGGGCCATCGTGTGACCGCCGCACCCTTGCCCCCGCCAGGCTCCGGCCCCACCCTCAGCGGTAGGAGAGCGCAGGTGGTGAAACTGGTCCTTCCATCCGGCAACCTGCAGACCCCCACTGCATGCAGATGCTTGGCCGGGTGGGTTTTCTGTAATGGAGAAAGTCTCCTAAGAGGACAGACCCGTCCTACACGGAGGGGTCAACGTGGCACCAGCCGGAAGGGTGCTGGGCCAGGGAGAGCAGGAGCTGGAAAGACGTGTCCTGGGAACAGGGGGCAGCTCAGAATCTCACCGGTGGTCTGGGGAGTCCTTGACCAAAAGCTCTCTCCAAAACCTAGAACAAAAAAACGTATTGCTCTGCACGGTGGTGTTTCATTGGTTTGTACGTGGACTCACTCCAAGTAGCTCTGGAGACGGCACCGGCAGCACCACCGCAGGGCTAGGGCTGAGCTCCCTCTGGGCTCCCTCTGGGGCCTCCCACTCCCACGTCCCCTTTCTTGTCAGTGTCCTGAGCCAACCCAAGAAAGGCCAAGAAATGGGGAGGTGGGGAGGGCGGCCGCTGCCAGGGGGCCCCCCCTAGGACTGGCAGCCACGTTAGTCCAGGAATGCTTGGCCTGGGAGGCGCGCCGGCCCCTCAGAGGGAGGAAGAGGGTCATGCTGGAGGCCAGGCTGGAGCCCTGCCGCTGACGCCCCTGGCCTCCCCTGAGCCGTGTGTCTTCTCCCCTGCTCTGGACCAAAAACCCCAGCCCTGGTTAAACCTGCAAATCCATCTGCTGCCACGATCCCGCCACAATCCCTCCACGATCCCGCCACGAAGCCCTAGACACTTACTTTCCTTCTCCCCCCATGGACGCTCCCCACCTGGTCCTCTCTCCTCGAACCCACCGCATGCCGGATCTCCCGTGCAGTCAGTACCCGCCAGCCCACGTTGCAGGGACCCGGCCCCGGCCGTCTCCGGGACAGCACTGGAGCATGGAGGGGCCCCCCGCACCAGGCAGTGCGTCCGCCACGGGGCAGCTTCCCCCTCTGCTCCATACATCGTGGCCGCCGGCAAGCCAACCAGGGGCTCTGGTGCTTCTCTCTGCCCAGCACATCCCCCCAGTACCAGCCGGCGCCCTCCCCGACCCGGGCCAGGCAACAGCATCTGGACACTTCCCTGCTGCCCCAGAACCGCCACGGGCTCCCACCGCGTCCCCCCACAGACACACCAAACTCAGATCCCACTACTCCCCGGATTGACAGCCTCCGACCATCCCCACCCTGCTTACACATAAAACCCAAAGTCTCTGCTGGGACTCACCAAGGCCCCTGTGATCTGATCCTCCTTCCACAGACGTCCTCTGTGCCCGCCCTCCCCTGCCCCTGCTGTGCCCCACACTGGGGCCTCTGTAGGTGCTCCACCTGTCTGGAATGTTCTGGAATGTTCTTCCCCTGCTCTCCACAGAACTGACTCTGACCTATTGTCCAGACCTCCACAGAGATGTCACTTCTCACATATGCTGTCCTAGGAGTCGTCTAGAGAAGTGACCGCTTCCCCATCACATCACCTCCTCTTAATTCTGGCTAATACTTGCTATCCGACATTTTCTTATTTATTTACTGGTTTACTGCATGGCTCTTCCCACGAGAGCACAAGCATCTCGAGACTAGGAGTCCTGTCCTCTAACAATTACCTTGATCGCTGAGGGCGCCCCACAGCCCCGGACAGTGTGGGGCGTGCTGGGCTCTGCAGACACAGAGCGCAGGGAGGGATGAGACATGACCTGGGGCAAATTCTCCATCCTCTGAGCCGGGTTTCCTCTCCTATAGCAGAAAGCCCACCTGAGCTGATGTGTGGATTTAGCTTGGCTAGCGTCTGTGTGGGGCAGGACAGCCGTAGACGCTTTACACGTGGATGCAGGCTGTGGGGTCAGTCCTGGTCCGAGAGCTGACGGGCTCCCTCAGGCTGGGGGCTGGCCAGGGGACTCGCCGATGGACACCCGCTGCTGTCCCCAAACACGTCCAGGCAGCAAAGCCGGTGGGGCGGGGCTGGCAGGGGGAGGCCTCCACGCCCGCCAAGCGCCTCTGCCCGCCAGCGAGCCCCAGAGCCAGTCCCGCGCCCGCCCACTCAGAGCCTCGACGGCAGCCCAGCAGGGACGGCAGCCCAAGCTGGCCGCCTCCAGCCAAGAACATTAATCTCCTACGACCCTTCCAGATACCGGCCTCGGAACCCATTCACAGCCATGATTCTGAGCTAGAAATTATTAATTCAGAAACACTTAAATCCAGTTTGGGTCTAATTATTATTCCCTAATGGCTTAAGACATAAATATAACAATCCCATTTTAACAGTTTGTGAAATTAAGTTTCAGGAAAAAAATCAACATAATTATCATCCAACCAGCACAGCACATGGACCCGAACAAGACCCAGAACTCAGGGGCTCTCCTCACACGAGGTGGCCCTGGGAGCTTCCAACACCAGCAAACCCCCCCCCTGCCCGCTGCCGCCCTGGCCCACTTGGATTCCATTCTGCCGCCGTGGACGCCCAGTGATGCTCAGGCCCCGGGCTCCCCACAGCCGCCCACAGCCTCTTGACCGGTCAAGTGTTCGGAGGGAGAGCCCTGCCCCAGAGACACTGGGGAGTCTGAACCGTGCAGAAGAAGACGCAGGACAGCAAGGTCAGCGGCCAGAAGGCTCTAGGGCAGCAGGGGGTCCACCCCATCCTGACACAGCCCAGGAACATACCCTCCCGTCAGCCTGGGCAGGGGCACAGCCAAAGGTGACACCAAGCACGGCGGCAGCCCCCTGCAGCCTCCAAGTCCCCGGACCACCAGGCCCAGGACAGCGCTGCCCACTCTACAGGCCTATCTGCCCTCGGGGACAGCACATGCCTCCTGCCCGGCACATCCCTGGGGAAGTTTCCTATTTCCAGTGGCGACCCTCAACCTCTCTCTCCCTGTCAGCCAGGGAAGGGCTCCGCATGCGTGAGATGCCAGACACAGGCCTCGCTTGTCCCCGGGGAGCCCACACTTAAAGTCACTCTGCACGTGTGCGTCCCAGACATGGCGAGGCACATGCTGTCACGCACAGCACGATGTCGGGGGACCACAGGGTGATGGAGAAACTCAAGGCAGAGAGAGGGAACCGGGGGCACCCCGGGGGGCATGGGGGTGACAGCAGAACACAGACCTGAATGAAGAGAGGAGGCAAACCCCGCAGACATGGGGAAGAGCCCCAGGGCTGACACAGCAGGTGCAGGCCCCCCGTCAGGGTCACGGGTCTTCCTGCTTCCGCGCCGTCCCAACTCCATTCTTCGGGGCGGCTTTGAATCCAGTGGATGGGTCCTGAGTACACACACCCCCAGGGCAGAACATCCCCCAGAATCCGCCTGGGGCCACAGAGCGGGACGGCCAGACAGGCGGCGGACACACAGCCTTCTGTGTGCAGTCAAAACCGCCCGCGCGTAGCTGGCGACCACATCCCTGCGGCGATGGTTCTGGGTCCTCCAAGCAGAGCAAACTTCAGGCGACCCACTGGCCTCGCGTGCTTCGTGCTGCCGCAGTGCTGGTGTCATCCGTGGGCCTGCTGGATCCAGTGGCCTGTCCCTGCCAGACCTTCCAGCGCCCCCATTGTGACGGGACTACGGAAAAGTCTGCTGCCGCTGAGTCACTGCCTGTCATGAAAATAAGAAAGTTGTAATATTTATAAAGTTGTCCTTACGGCTTTTTTTTAAAGATTTTATTTATTTATTTATTTGAGAGAGAGAGAGCAGGAGCAGGTGGGCGGGGCAGAGGGAGAAGCAGGCTCCCCGCTGAGCAGGGATCCCAACACGGGGCTCCATTCCAGGACCCCGGGATCATGACCTGAGCCGACGGCGTATGCTCAGCCATCTGAGGCCCCCAGGCAGCCTGATCATTTCTGTTCTGGCGCAGACTTCCCCAGGAACTTTCTTTCTTCCTCCGCCCGCTTGGGTTTCCTGCGATCTTGGGCAGCACGTCCCCGATCCATCCACTTTTCTCTGTGCAGACACCACCCCGGCGTCCCACCCCAGCCCGCTCCGTCCAGCACTGGGTGCCCCCTGAGCGCTCCACACTTCCCCGGCCGTGGGGCGGCTGCTGGCCCCTCCGGCTCCCTGACCCCTCACTTCGGGGCTTCCTGGTTCTTGTTATTGGACACGACCCTCGATCACTTTTTGAGAACCAGTATGTGGATCACACATTCTTTGAGACCCTACCTTTCTGATCAAGTCCTAATTTTACCTTTATTTAATTTTAGTAATTTAAGAACAGTTTGGGTTTGGACATTAGGTTGGGCAAAATTCAGTGATACGCCCCAATCCTGTACCCATTCGTGTGGATTATCTGAGGCTGTAGCCAACATTGTACAGTAGGTATTTCCATACTATGCCTTGGCGTAGCTTTTCATTTTACCATTTATTATCTTGGGTACTTGCCAGCTGCTTTCAGTCTGAAAACTCCTACCCTTCCCTTTGAGACTCGAGTCCTCGCCTGGTACTTCCTCCCCCGTGCTGACCTGCACGCCCCCCAGTGTGCACGCTGCCCACGGAAGCTGACCCTTTCATTTCACTTTTCTCTTCTCTACAATTTTATTACAAAAGCATTTCAATTGATAACAAAATTGTTAACAAAAATCAATAATAAAACTTCACAAAATTGTCAAAAAACCACCATCTTAGGATTCTGGAGGTCGACCGGAAGCATACAGCACTTTGCGACCCCTCCGTGAGAAGCATTAGGTCCAAATGTTTCAGCCTCGAACCTTCGGCTGACAGCCCCGCCAGGTGGGCAAGCCCTGCAAACCAGCAGCTTTGGGGAAGAGGGTGGAGAAAATTCAGGACCGTGATGTGGTCAGAACTAGCCTCTCCCTCGGAGGCCAGCGGAGGGGAAGGACCGCTTGGCCACCTGCGGACGTGCCCGCAGCTCTCACACCTCCTGCTCTAAGAAATGCCTATTCCCAGCTCCTACCCACCCCTCCATCAGGTTGTTTCCGCTTCTCATCAATTTTCAGGAGCTTTTATGTTGCTTTGTTTTTCTTTTTCCTTGTTTTTAAAACACAATCTAGATCTTAATCCAGAGGCCGAAATATGTTTTGGTAAAGAACGAGAATAAATATTTGAGGCTTTGCAAACATATGGTCTCCACTGCCCGACTCAGCTCTGCTCCTGATCAGCAGAGGAGTCAGTGTGTAAATGGGTGAGACTGTTTTCCAATAAAACTTTATTTGTAGACATTGAAATCTGAATTTCATATAATTTTCATGTGTCATAAAACAATATTCTTTTGAAAAAATTTCCCCCAACCATTAATGTAAAAACCATTCTTAGCACTTCTACTCTGGGAAGAGGGTGCAAATGGACCTTTTTCCATTCCATCTGCTAAAAACCTGTTTATTAAATATAAATCAGGGGCGCCTGGGTGTCGCAGTGGGTTACGCCCCTGCTTTCTGCTTGGGTCATGATCTCGGGGTCCCGGGATCAAGCCTCGCATCAGGCTTTCTGCTCAGCGGGGAACCTGCTTCCTCCTCACTCTCACTGCCTGCTTCTCTGCCTACTTGTGATCTCTGTCTGTCAAATAAATAAAATCGTTAATAAATAAATAAATATAAATCAAACATAAGACAACTGTGACCTTGCAATCAAGGGACAACATGGTGATGAATTCTGTTGGTTTTCTTCTCACCACCTATATCCTAGCCTTAGAATCGAAAAACCCACAAGCACCAACAGGCACAGGCCAAAGAAAGCCCCAACAAAAATCTGTTCTCTCCAGCTAAAGGACTGGAAATGGGGAAACCTCACATGGCAGAAAACTTTTCATTTATTTATTTATTTATTTATTTATTTATTTATTATGGTGGGGGAGGGGCAGAGGAGGAAGGAGAGAACCCAAGCTGACTCCTCACTGGGGGTGGAACCCAACATGGGCTCGATCCCATGACCCTGAGGTCATGACCTGAGACAAAATCAAGAGTCAGATGCTTAACCCACTTGAATCACCCAGATGCCCCCGACAACATTTTAAAGCAGCCATGATAAAATAATTCAACAATTACAAATACTCTTAAATGAAAAAATAAAAACCATCAGGAAAGAAACAGAAAGTCTCAGCAAAACAAAGGTATAAAAAAGTGGGGAAATTAGAATTTAAAAATACGGGCGCCTGGGTGGCTCAGTGGGTTAAGCCGCTGCCTTCGGCTCAGATCATGATCTCAGGGTCCTGGGATCGAGCCCCGCATCGGGCTCTCTGCTCAGCAGGGAGCCTGCTTCCTCCTCTCTCTCTGCCTGCCTCTCTGCCTACTTGTGATTTCTCTCTGTCAAATAAATAAATAAAAATCTTTAAAAAAAAAAAGAATTTAAAAATACAATAACTGATATTTTTAAAAAGTACATAAACTCAACAATAGATTTGAGGGGACAGGAAATAACGAGTGAATAGAAGAGAGAACAGCAGAATTTTATAATCTGAACAGCAGAAAGATTTTTAAAACCTACACATTCAGAAAGCTGTGGGAACCCAGTGCAGCATAAATTCAAAGAAATCCATGCCAAGACACATCATCATTAAATTTGTAAAATCCGAGGACCAAGAAAATATCTTGAAAGTGCACAGAGAAAAAAGACACCCTATATAAGAAAAATTATTTGAATGACAGTAGATTTCTCATGAGAAACCATGGAGGCCAAAAGAAAGTGGCATACTATTTCTCAAGTGCTGAAAGAAAAGATTTGTATGCCTAGTAAAAATATCCTTCAGGAATGAAGGGGAAATTAAGGCATTCTCAAATGAAAGAAAACTAAGAATTTGTCACCAGCAGACCTACCCTAAAGAAAAAGGACAAAGGAAGTTCTCTAAACAAAGAGGAAATGATAAAAGAAGGAACCTTGAAACATCAGGAAATAAGAAAGAACATGATAGGGGAAAATATGGGTAAATACAATACGCTTTCCTTACTTCAAGTTTTCTGAATTATATTTGACAGTTGAAACAAAAGCTATAACACTGTCTGATATGGTTCAAAATAAACACAGAAAAAATTTTTAAAGATTTTATTTATTTATTTGACAACAGAGATCACAAGTAGGCAGCAAGAGAGAGAGAGGAGAAGCAGGCTCCCCACTGAGTAGAGAGCCCGACTCGGAGAGCCCAGGACCCTGAGATCATGACCTGAGCTGAAGGCAGAGGTTTTAACCCAATGAGCCACCCAGGTGCCCCAACACAGAAAATTTTTAAGACAATTACATTACAAGCAAGGAGAGTAAAGGGAAGTAAGTTTTCTATACTTCACTCAAATGAAGAAAGTCAACAGGAATAGACCATGCTAAGTTAAGTATTAATAATGTAACATATTCAATTTCAAGATTTAAAAACACTACAGAGGGGCACCTGGGTGTCTCAGCGGGTTAAAGCCTCTGCCTTCAGCTCGGGTCATGATCTCAGGGTCCTGGGATCAAGCCCCGCATCAGGCTCTCTGCTCTGCGGGGAGTCTGCTTCCTCCTCTCTCTGCCTGCCTCTCTGCCTACTTGTGATTTCTATCTGTCAAATAAATAAATAAAATTTAAAAAAAATAAAAATAAATAAAAACACTACAGATAACTCAAAATTGAATTATAAAAAATGTCCAAGTAAACTACAGGAAAGCAGAGAAATAAAAAAACAGGAAACAAAAAATAAAATGCAAACTTGAACCCTACCCTATCAATAATGACATTAAATATAAATGGTCAAAAAAAAAAACAGTTTAAAGACACAGATTGTTAGTGTGGATTAAAAAGTATGACCCAACGATATGTCTACCAAAACTCACTTCAGATTAATGATATATTTTAAAGTAAAAAGATAGGAAAATAAAATAAAATGATAGGAAAAGATATGTCATGCAAACATTAATCAAGGGAAAGAAAACATAGCTATGTTAGTATCAGATAAAACAGACTTCACAGTAAAATCACTAAAATCACAGAGAGAGGATACTATATAACTATAATAGATCATCCACCAAGAACACACAGCAATCCTAAATGTGTATGCACCTAACAAGAGAGCTGCAAAGTATACGATGCAAAAACTAATTGAACTGAAAGAAGAAATACACAGATCCACAACTACAATTGAAGACTTCAACATCCCTCTCTCAACAACCAGCAGAACAACTGGATACAGAAGGGGCTGCTGGGTGGCTCAGTGGGTTAAAGCCTCTGCCTTCGGCTCAGGTCATGATCTCACGGTCCTGGGCTCTCCGAGTCGGGCGGGCTCTCTACTCAGTGGGGAGCCTGCTTCTCCTCTCTCTCTCTCTCTGCCTACTTGTGATCTCTGTTGTCAAATAAATAAATAATAAATCTTTTTTAAAAATTTTAGAAAAGGATACAGAAGAACTCAATGATGCTATTAACCAGTGTGATCCAATCAAGGACACTCTGCCCAACAGCAGAACGTGAACCTCTTCAAGCACCCACAGAACATGAACCAAGAAAGCTCAATCCTGGGCAGTGAAATGAGTCACAATAAAAGAATCCAAGGCATATGTAGTATGCTGTCTAGCCACAAAAGAATTAAACCAGAAATCAACAGCAGAAAATATGTGGCAATTTCCAAATATCTGGAAACTAAGTAACACACTTCAAAACAACCCACAGAAGGAAGAAATTACAAGGAAAACTAGAAAATATTTTGAACTGAATGAAAATGAAAACACAACACAAAATGAGAAACAATATTAAGATTTATGGGATACAGGCAAAGCATCACCTAAAGAGAAATTCATAGCATCAAAAGCCTCTATTACAAAATAAGGAGGTTTAGAAATTAATAACCTCAGCTTTGACCCTAAAGAAGAAACAAAGGAAGAAAAGCAAACAAAACCCAAGGAAAACAGAACAAAGGAAGCAAGTAACTAAGAAAAGCAGAAATCAATGAAATTGAAAACAGAAAAACAATAGAGAAAATCAGTGAAACAAAGAACTGGCTCTTTGTAAGGGTCAACAAAATGAACAAACATCCAGCCAGACTGGATGAAAAGAAAAAGAGAAGACACAAATTACCAATAGCAGGGACAGAACCGGACAGATGTCCCTGCAGACCCCACAGACACCAAACACCTCTACACACGTAACTACAAGTACAAATGTCAGATGCAAAGTTAGACAACTTAGCAAAATGTACCCCTTCCTGAAGGATTCACAACTCTCACAACTCACCCAATCTGAAATCGATCACTGGAATAGCCCCTTAACTGTTGAAGAAATTGAACTCATAATTAAAAGCCTTCCAAAAAAAGAAATATCCAAGCCCAGACAGTTTCACTAGAGAGTTCTACTAAACAATCTAAGAAAAATTAATATCAGTTCTACACAGTTCTTCTCAGTGGAGGAAACATTTCCCAATTCATTTTAGGTAGGTAGTACCACCATAATACTAAAACCAAAAACAGTACAAAACAAACAAAAAAAAACTATAGATCAATACCCTTCATGAAAAAAAATGCAAAAATCCTTAACAAAGTATTGGAATTAAAAATTCTTAACCAAGAGAATTTAGCAATATATAAAAATAATTATACACCATGACCAAGTGGGGTTTATTTCAGGAATACAAAGCAGTTTCCATATTTGAAAAAGCAATCACTGTAATCCACCACATTAACCAGCTGAAGAAAAGAAATCACATGATCATATCACCCAATTCACAAAAAGCATTTGACAAAATTCAACATCCATTATAGGTTGCATTATGTCCTCCCAAAAGGATATGCTGCAGCCCTAACCCGCGGGCACATTGGAATGTGACCTTCATTGGAAAGAGTGTCTTGACAGAGGTGATCAAGTTAAAACAAAGTCACTAGGGTAGGTCCTAATCCAGTATGACTATGTCCTTACGAAAAGAGGAAATGTGGACAGAGACACAGAGAGGGAAGACAACGTGAGGACAAATAAGATTCCACGTGGAACTCGACTAGAATGACGCCCCATAAACGAGGAGCCCTGGTGACTGCTCCCGGGTGGCCTGGTGGCCGGCAGCCAGGGAGTGGGAAGGAATGGCTCCCCCAGGGCTTCAGAGGGAACGTAGACTTGCTGACACCTTGATTTTGGACTCACAACCTGCAGAACCATGAGAATAAATTTCTGGTCTAAGCCACCCAGTTGGTGGTATTTTTTTTTTTAAGATTTATTTATTTGAGTGAAAGAGAGAGATTCACACAAGAGAGAGCACACGTAGGGGAAGGGGCACAGGGAGAGGGAGAAGCCAACTTCCCACCAAGCAGGGAGCCTCATGTGGGGCTCAATCCCAGGACCCTGGGATCATGACCTGAGCCGAAGGCAGACGCTCAATCGGCCGAGCCACCCAGGTGCCCCTCTCGGTAATTTTTTAATAGCAGTCCTAAGAAACTAATAAAACCCCCATTCATGACTTAAAACAAAACAAAACAAAAAACTCTGAAAAACAAGAATAGAGAAGAATTTCTGTAACTTGATAAAGAACATCAACCAAAACTACAGTCGAGTCTCTCTTCCGTGGTGAGGGACGAGCCCGCGCCCCGGAGAAGAGATCGGGGCGCTCACGCTCACCGCTCCCATCCAACACAGAGCCCCGCGAGTGAGTCCACAGCAGAAGGCAGACAGATCAGAAAGGAAAACCTAACACTGGCCCTATTTACCAGCGATGTGATTGTCAACATAGAGGAGCCACCACACAGGGGCGCTGGGGGCTCAGCTGGCTGAGTGGCCAACTCCTGATTTCTGCTCAAGTCACGGTCCTGAGATCAAGCCCCACGTTGGGCTCTGCTCAGCAGGGAGTCTGCTTCTCTCCTTCACCCTCTGCCCCTCATGCCCCAGCCCTAGAATAACCAAACCTAGATGGAAGGAAGGAAGGAAGGAAGGAAGGAAGGAAGGAAGGAAGGAAGGAAGGAAAACTGACACAGAGGTTTAATACAATTCCTATCAAAATTCCAGCCACATTTCTGTAGGCAGAGGGCAAGGTTATTCTAAAAATGTATAGGCATAGGCAAAGGAACTAGAACAGCCAAGGCAATTTTGGAAAAAAAAGAGAGTGTGAGGAATCAGTCTTCCCAATTCCAACACTTTTCAAACAACCACAGCAACCGAGCGTCTGCAGTTTTGCTGAAGGCTCAGATCCGCGGGTCCCTGCGGCGGGCGGACACCCTCCCAGCTGTGCCGCTGGATTCGTGATGAGGCTGGAAAACAACTTCACGGAGAAAATATAATCAATAACAGCGCTAGAGCGGCAGGGCATCTAGAGACCAGAGACAGACAGACAGACGGAAAGAGGGGGAGGGAGGGAGGGGCAGGGGGAAGGAGGGAGGGAGGAAGGCCAGCAGGCAGGAAGGAATTTACCCCAAGTTTCGTGGCTTATACAAAAATTAACTCAAAATGGATTGTGGGCTCAAAAAAATATAAAACAATATAGCTTTTAGAGAAAAGTAACAATCTTTACGATCTAGAGTTGGCCAAAAAGTTCCTAGTTTTGCCAATGAAAGCGCCATTCATAAAAGGAAAAAAACGACTTGGACTTTATTAAAATTAAAACCTTTCATCTGTAAACTAACCAACCAACCAACCCTGTTAGGAGGATGAAAAATGAGCTACAGAGTGGGAGAGAAATATCTGCAAACCACCTGCCAACAAAGAATCCAGAATACAGGGTGCCCGGGTGGCTCAGTGGGTTAAGCCTCTGCCTTCGGCTCAGGTCATGATCTCAGGGTCCTGGGATCGAGCCCCACATCGGGTTCTCTGTTCAGCAGGGAGCCTGCCTCCTCCTCTCTCTCTGCCTGCCTCTCTGCCTACTTGTGATCTCTGTCTGTGAAAAAAAATAAAAATTTAAAAAATCTTGAAAAAAAAAAGAATCCAGAATATATAAATACATTTATAAATATGTATATTTATAAATATATATTTATAAAAATAAATATACATCTGGAATATATAACGAACTCTCAAAACTCAGCAACAGAAGAGTCCGATTAGCAAGTGATCAGAAGAAACAACCCCGGTCGCACCAGCGCGCAGGAAGGTTATCACCGCACACCGTCGGAACAGCCGAAATAAAGCCCAGGGACAACAGCGATGGCGACGCAGCCCTCATCCCAGCAGGGACAGAGAACGCTGCAGCCACCCCGAGCAGTTTGGCTGTTTCTTAAAAAATTAAACACGCAACGACCATCAGCAAATACACTTCGGGCACTTGCAGCAGAGAAGCACACAAAGTCTACGCGAACGTTCACGGCACCTTGTTTCGTAATAGCCCGAAGCTGGAAGCCATCTGGATGCCCTTCAGTGGGGGGCACGGCCAGGAACTGGGGTCCGCCTGCACCATGGACTGCGAGTCTGCATCCAGCGGGAGTCATCGTTGCTTTTGCAACAACTGGGACGACTCTAAAAGAATGATGCGGAGTGAAAAGAGCCCATCCCGAAGGGCTACGTACTGTATGTGGTCATCCATATACCATTCCTGACGTGACGATATTGGACAAATGGAGAGCACGTTAGTGCTGCCTGGGGTCAAGGTGGGGAAGGGGACAGGAGGGAGGAGGGTGTGTGTGTTTAGACAGGCAGCAGGGAGCAGCCCTGCGTGGCCCGGGGACTCGTGCCTGGTAACCTTCACGGTATCCACTCAGCGTCCTGGGGCGGATACTGTTTCACAAGATGTTACCGCTGGAAGGAACCGGTAAACCTTCTCTTTTCCTCCGTACTGTTCCTTACAACTGCATGTGAATCTACAATTATCTCAAAAAAAAAAAAAAAGAAGAAGAAGAAGAAGAAAGAAAGAAAGAAAAAGTGAAAAACTAAAAGGTTTACCCAGAAGAAAGAAAAGCCTTCTCAGCGTGCCAGCCATGTAAGGACTTGAACCAGCAGCGGCGTCGGCAGACCTCCTTCCCTCCTCCACGGGTCATGCTTTCGCGAATATGTGCTCCCAGCTTTTGGCTTGAATTTATCTTCCTTTATGTCACCTTTCAGAGGACCAGCTCCTCATTCTCATTCACGAATCTTTTCTTCTTCAGCAACTCTTCACGCTTTAACGAATCTTAGCCTACTCTGAGGCCACATTCTTCTACGTTATTTTCTGAGAGTTTGAGAGTTTTGCCTTTCATATTAAGTCTCTAGTCAATCTAGCTTATTGTCATGCAGAAGTCAAGTAGGATATAATCTCTTATTTTTCTACTTGCAAACTCAGTTGTCCCCGTTCAGCAACTGACGTGCTCCCCGGTTCACCAGGCACCTGCGACTCCGCGAGAGTGAGAGGCATCTGCACTCGTGTGAGCGCCTGCCAGGCTCTCTGTTCTCTTACGGGTCCAACTCTCTATTCTAGGCTAATACCACAACTTCCTATATAGCACGGCCTCCCATCTTCCTTTTCAGAAAGAAGTGTCTTTTTTTTTTTTTAAGATTTCGTTTGAGAGAGAGCAAGAGAGCATGAGCGGGATGAGGGGCAGAGGGAGAAGCAGGCCCCTCACTGAGTGGGGAGCCCGACTCTGGACTCGATTCCAGGATCCCGAGATCATGACCTAAGCTGAGAAGACAGACGCTCAACCAACAGAGCCACCCAGAAGCCCCTCATATTAGTTTTGAAAATGATACACTTTAAGAAGTATGTATATTTCTTCTCAATTTTCAAACTTATTACAAGATCTTACATTTTAGCTGCTGGATCTGTAGTGAGGATCTCTTTTTTTTTGTCCTTTTCTTCTTGGTTAGTCATGCGGAAGGAAGTTTTTTCCATTTCCTTCATCTCTTCAAAGAATGAGCTTGTGGCTTCACTGATCTCCTCCATCCCACACCCTGCTTCATGGGGGTATGATGCACATAGCTACAGTTCAGCGTAGAAAATTTTAAATTTTAGAAAAACTTTGCTTTTAAAATTTGTGTCTGTTGTCTATTTGGGTTTATTTTCCACTCTCAGCTTCTGCCCCGCCGTCCCTTTCGGACAGACCCACACCCCCAGACGGCGAGGGTTCTCCTTGCCGCTCAGTTCGCCGGAGTTTTACACTCCTGCCGTGAGTCCTTCTGTGAGCCATACGTTGTTGACTCCGGGATGTGTTTTTCCAAATGTGTGGTGTGGACTATAGAGGTAGACACAGATGAGAGTTCAGGTGCCAGGAATCTGTGGGACGGGGTGCCAGACAGGAAGGAGCCACAGAAAAGTCCCTCACCTCAGGTGAGGCCCTCAGGTCCTTAGCCAAACCCCAAGCGGCCCCTGTCCAGGGCAGGTCCTGCAAGGTCCCGTGGGGGAAGGCTGCTGTCATGCCGGAGACACAATGCACTTCCCACCCAGCCCGAGTTGGGAGACCTTGGTTGGCGCCCTGAGATCCTCCCCTACGAGCCCAGAAGCCCCAGCCAGGTCAGCGGGGACAAGTGGGGAAGCTGCAGCCAGGCAGAGGTCAAGACCACGTGGCAAGGCCGTGTGCATGTCTTCAGGTGCTCCGAGGGCCACTTTGGACCAGGCAGAGGGCTGGGGTTCGACCGGCCCTAGTGAGTTACAGGTGTTTGAACTAAGGTGGTTACGACGACGGCACCTGAGCCAACAAGGGACTGAGCAGGTCAAGGGGGTCGAGTAGGGATGAAAGGGTGGGGGTGACGGACTTGGACCCAGTATGTGTCACCGCTGGCCTGGGGGCTTCAGAGCCTGCTACCCTAAGGGCCCAAGTCCCGCAAGTTCTCAGGCCATACCCCAGACATGCTTGTCCACACCCGCAGGAGACACTCAGAAGCTGACAGGTTCCTCTGCTGCTGATCCGGTCTGGGCGCGGGGGGTGGGGGTGGGGGGGGTGTGACGAGCGCCGGGACGTTGCACAGACGGTACAGACGGTCCGCAGAGCCACCAGCAGGCCCTGAGACACAGCCAGGGGAATGGGACACTGGCTGAAAGGAGGGCAGGGGGCTGAAAGGGACAGTGGTCTACAAGATAAAGGCAGGTTGTCCACGTGGCCACTGAATGTGAGCGGCCACAGAGGAGAGTGACAGCCCGCTCGAAGGGAAGAGCTGAGCCATGGGGAAGGCAGCTGCTATGACCAGACAGGCCAGCGAGGCCAACCTGACAGCTACCGTCCCTAAGCGCCAGACTTTAAAGAGAAGGGGAGAAAACCAGTTTGGAAGAAGCCAGGGCCACAGCTGACCACCATCCTAGGTGGTGGCCCATGGCCCCTCGGTGCCCCTCTGCAGCCTCACGGCCTGCACACCCTCTCCCACCTGGCCAGTGGCCCCAACTGGCAGCCAGGAGCCCGTGACGCCCCCCTCTCCAGCCTCCTTGCATTTAAGACCCTGGGCGGCCAGTCTCTCCAACAGCACAGAAGCCCGATCGCGGTCCCAGCTCCTGAGAGCACCTTGCATGAGCACCGAGGCCCTTTCCTCTGCCTCTGCCATCTTCCCCCCGGACCCTGAGACCATCCCGGAGTTCCCACCCAGCCGTGGACTCCTTACCTTGTCACCCCCCACTCTGCCAACGCAGACCGCTAGTTGGTTGAGGTCACCCTGTGACTTCCTCGCAGACAAAGCCCAGCTGGGCCCTGACAGTCCCGGCTCTCACGTGGGGTCCTCCGTGGCCAGGTCACCTCCACCTGCTGCGGACAGGCCCGCCTCACCCAGGGGGAGCTGCCAGGGCTCGGTGGGCAGGGGGGGCTCCCGGCTCTGTCCGCAGAGGCAGCCCCCCAGCCCCACCCCACGGAGTTCTGGCACTGCTGGTCTTCCTGCCAGGAAAGGCCTGATGGGACTCACACCAGCAGCCAGAATGAGGCCGCGCCGACCGCAGACAGTCAGTGCTTGCCACACGGAACAGCAAAACCCTTGATTTCCATCGCCCACGACCAACTGCCTGATGGCACCTCTGGTCCTTGCCGAAAAGACAGGCTTCCCTTTGGGGAAAAATCCTGAGTTTTCTGTACCTGACCTGGCTCCTGTGAAAGGTCGCCCAGGTTCCCTCATTCCACCCGAGGCCCTGCCTTCTCCCTGGACGGCAGAGGGAGGACAGGAGCAAACACTGAGTCCCCCGGCCCACAGCACAGAGAGTGGCCTGCTGGCCATGTCAGCAGTCCTCTTGGGAGAACTTTCCTTCGGGTTCACATCAGCTTCTATCCGGGGAAGGGCTTCCCGTTCGTGAACGAGCTGAACGGCGAGCGCCACTTTCCGTGGGGAGCCCGGATCTCCAAACGCAAAGCTGCGAAGGAAGGAGCGAGGCCAGAGAAGCGGGGCAGGGGTGGGGGGGCACCAGCCTGGCCGGTGGCCTGGGGTTCGCGCCTCAGGCGGGTCAAGGGGGGGTGGCAGAGGGGCCACTCCAAGGCCTCGAGCCGGCCACACTGACATCCAGACCCCGGGCCGCCGGGCGTTGGGGGAGCAGCAGACAAGCCCTGACCCGGCTGCCTATTCCCTGCGGCCACAGCTCTGGCTTCCTTCGCACCGCGCTCCCCGAAAGGTCAAAGCACCTTTACTGCTCTGAAAACGGGAAAGGGGAAAAGTGAATGGGTCGTTTTCTGGGGCCACCAAGGCAGGGGGAGGTCCTGGAAGAACACGGGGCGAGTACTTCCCCCAAAACAAACCCAGGTCTCCGGACCCCTGAGGCCAGGTTGTGCGGACCAGACACCAGACACGCAAGCTGCTGAGCAAGGCTCCCCAAGGTCCCCTGCCAAGCTGCGGCCGGGGCGGCTGAGGGAGGGCCGAGGGGCCATCAGGGCGTCGGCAAACCGACAAAGAGGGAGGCGAGGAGGTGCGTCCCGAGGAAAGAAGGCAAGGGCGGCCACGGCTCCAGCTGCAGCTCGAGAGTCTGTGGACCCCGAGGGGCCCAAGTGCCTCAGGAGCTCCCGCCGCCTCCCACATGGTAGCATCTGCACAAGGACTCACGGCCGGTTGCTGAGGCCTCAGGTCCTCGGCCAGCCGGTGCGTAAGCACCTGAACTCGTGCTTACTGGGAATTCCTGCATGCGATCCGGCCAGCAGAGACCAGAGCCCGGCCCTCCCCGGAGCGCAGCTGACCAGTGGCCACACAGGCCACCCAGGCCACGCAGGGCTGACGGGCGGAGGGGGCAGTGCTCGAGGCTGACCCAGATGTGGAGGAAGAGGAGGTAGTCAGAACAGGCTCCCAGGAGGAGGCAGCTTGTAATGCAGGAGGAATGTGGGCTGAGTCCCTTTCAGCTCCAGGTGGGCTGGAGGCTGGTTTTAACCCAATTCTCTGCGGCCCCCCACTTTGGTTGCCCCCCCTTGGCCGCCCCAGCACACGCACAGGCCTCCCGGGGAGTGTCACCGAAGAGCTGGGCCCAACCTGCACACAGGCCTGGCTCCCGGGAGCTGGCGGCTTGGCTCAGTGGGGACACACAGCCGGTCTCCTGTGCTCTGGCGGGAAGGGGTGACGGGAGGGGAGGGAGGGAAGCAGACGCCTCCTCTGGCCAGGCTGCCCTCCCCACATCACCACTGCGCCCCTCCTGCCTCAACTGCCCAGGGCGCTGGCCGCCTGCCCGCTGGACTCTGCCCAGCTGCCCCCAGGCTGCCCGAGTCTCAGGTCCCCAGTCCCACCACTTCCCACTCTGCACACACCGCCCTCCCTGCTTTGACATAATGTCTACACCGCCCTGATGCCCTTTGAGGCTACACCCTATTTTTTCCTCTTTTGTGCCAAACTTGTAGAAAGGGCTGTCTCCGCCTAGTGGCCCGTTTCCTCTCGGCCCACTCCGTCTTGAGTCCGGCTTCTGTTCCCGCCCTCCCGAAAAGGCTTCCCTGGAGTTTGAATGTCAAAGTGCCCTCGGTGAGGCTTTTCCTGGACCTCCTCTCGGCTCCTCCCTGCACCCACCTTCCGACCGGCACGTTACAGTTGTAGATTTCCCCATCATGATGAAAACCAATTTTCCTAGAAAATTCCATTTTAGAAAAATATATATTTACGCCATCTTCTTTTAAAAGCAGCCTTTACCAATCTAAAATCACTTTGGTGGCTTAAGAAAATAGAAATGCATGATGTAGAACTCATTTCCCTCAGTCCTCATGTTTATGTTACATTTAAATTCAAATTTTCTAATTTGCTTTCCTTTTAAATATTTAATGTTTATTACACACAAATTTATAAGCCGCCGCACAACAAGCGGTTTGACAGCAGGCGTACGAGTCTGGCACCCACCACTTACAAAGCCCACGCACGTGCCTTAGTCCAGCTTTGAAACCAGCCTGTGTGGCTCCCATCACGAATGTCCTTTCCCAGAAGCGTAAGGATCAGAGAGGTTAAGCGACCCGCTCAGATTCCACAGCAAATGTAGAGCAGGATCTGAATTCAGAGCTTCTAACTTCAAATCTACGTCCTCTTCGTTGTATCATGCAAGACCACAGCGCCTCTCGTGAGGCTGCGCCATTATTAAATAAAACAGGAAACCAGCGTTTTTATTTCTTCTGTAGCCGGCGTCAGGAAACCACAGCCTTGGGCCAAGCCCAGCCCACCAGCTTTCCGACATACAGTCTTACAAGCGCAGTCACAGGCCGCGGTTTCCTCACATCTGTGGCCGCGGAACCGGCTGGGGCCCGAGGGTATGCAGGAGCCCCGCGGCCGGCCACGCGCGAAACGCTCACCTCGGAGCCGTCGCGGAAAGCGCTGGGCAGGCCTGGCTCTGAGGCCGTGGCTCTCGCTTCTGGCTGCAAAGGAGACTCAGCGGAAAAGTTACTTTTTCGCTCCTCTTTAAACTACGGTGCCCGGCCCCACCCAGATGGACAGAAGCAGAGCTCTGGGGCCGGTCTTGAAGCATCGGTATTTTTCAAAAGCTCCCCAGACGGTTTTCCTGTGCAGTCAAGGTCAAAGCTACTGTTCCGTGGTGTCACGTAGATTCAGGAAACTCTGGTTTCCAGGAGATGTGCTTGAGGGAGGGAGGGAGGGAAGAAACGCCATCAGCACTACTCACCCCCCAAAAGAAAGCCCAACGACACCTTTCCACCTGTGGGACCCCAACTAATGTCACCAGCGAGGTCAGCCTGTCAGCCGATGCTGGTCACACTGACAGGACCACTAGGTGCTCCTCAAATCGGAAGGCAGGTCCCAACCGTGACATTTTTTCCTGCCCCGCAGTTTATTTAAAAAAAATTTTCGGGGCGCCTGAGGGGCTCAGTCGGTTGGACGTCTGCCTTCGGCTCAGGCCATGATCCCAGGGTCCTGGGATCAAGTCCCCACCTGGCTCCCTGCTCAGTGGGGAGTCTGCTTCTCCCCCTGCTTGTGCTCTCTCTCTCTCAAATAAATAAATAGATAATCTCAATTTTAAAAAATTAAATCTTGATCTCAGCTCAGGTCATGATCTCAGGGTCACAAGATCGAGCCCTGCATCGGGCTCCACGCTCAGCAGCAGGGAGTCAGCTGGGGATTCTCTCCCGCCGCACCTCCCTCCCTGCTCGAATGTTCTCTCTCTAAAAAAAAAAAAAAAGACAAATACTTTTTCCTGGTTTTGTCCAAAAGTCGACTCATTGTATTTGGCCGTCATTTCTCTTCGTCTCTGAATCTACATCAGGCTTCTCCGTGCAGTGACTCTGCCCCGAGACTGGGTCACCATTCCATACAGAGCGCCACAGCCCACTGGCGACATTTACCCCGATGTCCAGGGCCCCTCTTCCCAAGAGACTGGACAGTAACCACACAGCTCTGGACACGGGTGATCTTTTGACTGTAATACTGTGCGGACGGTGTGACCTCAGGAGCACGGCACCACCCCGCGGGGGGCTTACACCTGGTCTCGCTTTGAGTGACACTAAATTAATCAGCAGGTTTGGAGGCGACAGCTTGGCCCCCCCTTGTGAAGCTGCCATCAGTATTTTACCCGAGTTCACTGTGCTCTGGCGGCCGCAGTCTGAAACACACATTCTGTTACGGTTCACAAGATGAGGGTTTTCTAACCCTTTGGTTTCTGCATTTATGAGCTAGAGTTTGGCTTAAAATAGCATTTGTGTTGGAAAAACAGGATCCTTATTTTTCCCTTATAATTACCAAGTTTAATATTAATACACTATTGTCTTCCCACTTCCAATCACGTCCAGTGAACTTTATCTCCTTCCCGTTCTTTAGGTGTCATTACAAATTACTGCTTGTTACCATCCGTGAGTTTTCGTTTTGTTTTGTTGTTTAATATGTATTTATTTGACAGACAGAGATCACGAGTAGGCAGAGAGGCAGGCGGGGGGCTGGGGAACAGGCTCCCTGCTGAGCAGAGAGCCCGATTCGGGGCTCGATCCCAGGACCCTGAGATCATGACCTGAGCCGAAGGCAGAGGCTCAACCCACTGAGCCACCCAGGCACCCCCAACCCGTGAGTTTTAACCAGACACGGTCATTCGTATTTTCGGAGCTCGAGTGTCCCGTCTTCAGCTCGTGCAGCCTCCTCTGCGCTAATTCTTGAGTCTTTATCTTATCTGGAAACTTTCGAACATATACAGGAAATAGTAAGACAAACCCTACATGCCCATCCTCAACATGGGCAATTCTCATGGGCATCTCACGTTTGTCTACACCCTCCCACCCCCAGGCCATCCTGAAACAAAGCCCCGGGCCCACCACTTCCTGCGCCAGCGTTTTGGTACCCAGCTCCAGGGAACAAGCATCCTGCCCCTAATTCAGCCTTCCATCCTTCCAGTGAAGCCCAGAGCTTTCTAGCTGTTGTAACAGCTCCAGGCCCCAAGTTGGCCATTTCTGTGAGAAGGCCCGTCTCCTCAAGGGGGACACGGTGTTTCAGAGGGCACCAGCTGCAAGACCGAGACATCGGGAGGTTTTTAACCCATTTTGCATCATGTGTGCCCCCTGTATTCTCAGCAGGGAGAGACGTAGAAAACCAGGGAGGGTAAGAAGCATGCGTGTGGTTCCTCGAGCAAGTGTGATCAGTTCCAAAGCTCACTAAGATGGCACACTTTCCAGAAGCTGACTCGAGGACAGACGTCTAGATCAATGGAACAGAACGACAGCCCAGAAATAAACTGCCACAATGATGGTCACTTTTGACAACGGTGCCAAGATAGTTCCATGAAAAAGATGGAGACAGCAGGATGTCCCTGTGTAGAAGAAAGAGGTTGGCCCCCACATCACACCACACACAGGAGCAAATTCAGAAAAAAAGTCATAGGCCTAAATATAAGTGCTAGATCTATCAAAACGCTTGCGGAGCCTGGGGGGCTCGGTCGGGTGAGCATTAACTCCTGCTTTCAGCTCAGGTCATGATCTCAGTGTCATGAGATCAAGCCCTGCATGGGGCTCCATGGGGAGTCTGCTCGACATTCTCTCTCCCCCCTCTCCCCTCCCCCTGCTCGTGCTCACTGGCGTTCTCTCTCTGTAAAATAAATAAAGTCTTTTTAAAAATACAACTATAAAACTCTTGGAAGAAAATATAAATAGGGGCGCCTGGGTGGCTCAGTGGGTTAAAGTCTCTGCCTTTAGCTCAGGTCACGGTCTCGGGGTCCTGGGATCGAGCCCCGCATCGGGCTCTCTGCTCAGCGGGAGCCTGCTTACCCCCCTCTCTCTGCCTCTCTGCCTGCTTATGGTCTCTGTCAAATAAATAAATAAACAAAATCTTTTTAAAAAAAAATTCCTCCATCTCTTAAAAAAAAAGAAAAAAGAAGAAGAACCTCGGTGATCTCGGGTTAGGCAACAGACTGTGGAGAGGATGCCTGACGCACGAGCCCCTGAGGAAGACACAGAAACGCCGGAATTCGTCAGAACTAAACAGTCTCGCACCACGGAGCAGCGACGAAGGCTGCGAACACACAGCCGAGGGGAAGGTCCGCGGCCACGGCTGTGGTGAGAAACTTGCATCCAAAAGTACACGAACTCTCCCCGTCGGTGATGAACAGACAAACCAGTGAGGCCCGGGCGGAGGACTGAAGAGGCGGGTCAGCAAGCAGAGAGGATGCTCTGTTGTTAATTCCGGGGCTCCTGCAGGGCTCAGTCAAGCGTCGGCCTTCGGAGTCCTGGGATCGAGCCACGTGTAGGGCATCCCTGCTCGGCCGGGAGCCTGCTTCTCCCTCTCCCTCTCCCTCTGCTGCTCCCCTGCTTGAGCTCTCTCTCTCTCTCTCTCTCTCTCTGTTAAATAGACAAAATCTTTAAAAATAAATAAATAAATACAATCCTACTGCTTTGGGGGCGCCTGGTCGGCTCAGGCGGTGGAGCGTGAGACTCTTGATCCCAGGGTTGTGAGTTCAAGCCCTGCATTGGCCGCAGAGATGACTAAGATGAATAAGTAAAAGTAAAATAGTGCGGCTGCTCCATGTCCGGCAATCAGCAGCAAGCTCTGCGGGGAAGGCCGCTCCCTTCCTGCGAGGCAACAAGACCACAGGTCCCCGAGGCCCCCACGCGTGACTGCAAGGCCAGGCAACGCCCGGGAGCCAGGTCTTGAACCAGGACGCCCGGCGGGCCCGCCCAGACACAGATGCCACAGGGGCCCCGTCCACTCTCACCGTCAAGTAACAGGTGGTCCCAGCCTGAGCTGAAGGGAGGAGGAATCAGCCCAGCACTCGATCAGGTGCTAAGAGTCCCCCAACCCACACCTTTGATTATGATGTCACTAATTAAAATGAATCACTTCGTGCTCTGTGCCGTGTCCCTTTTCGTCAGACGAAGACATGACAGGTCTATCTCTCACTTACCCAACCCCACTGGTCATGGGGTTTGGTACTGGGGGGCAACGGGACAGGCATCAACCCTTGGCTGAGGATTCAACCTCCGGCTGCCTCATCCCCACGGCGGAGACACCAGCCGCCCCAGGGCCGTCACAGAACTTCAGGAACAGCAGCGCAGCGATGGGCCCGTCTCCTGGAGCGGGCAGGACGGCACAGTGAGCGGCACCGGAGGAACCGAGTACAACCCAGCGGAGCGCTTCGCCACCGGGTGCCGAGACCGGCAAATTCTTGACACAGGTTTGGCCAGCAGCCGGGGCCCCGCGAAGGCTCCTCTCATCCTACCTCCCAGACTGAACTTGGGACTTGGGGGCGAGAATCAGGTTATTTGTCATAAGCAGGCTGAGCCCCTGTGCAAAGTAAAAATGCTCAAAAAGACGGTCACAGGCAGGCTAACTCAGGAGGTGACACCGGTTTTCCATCCTTCCGCACCTCGGACGCACTTACTACAAATCCTGGGCACTCGCGCTGCTCTGCGGTCATTTTGGGTTCCAGGGTCTGGCCTCCCGCACAGACACCAGACCCGGGGGTCGAAGGCCACAGCTGTGCTGTTCTCTGAGGTGCGGCCGACCCTCGGAACTGGTTCGCTCCAACACGAAACGGGGGCGGTGTTCTGGCTGAAGCGCACCCGCCCACCTGAGGCTGGGCCGTTGCACCCCACAAGGCCCCTCCGCCCAAAGCAACAGGGAGGGCGGCCCCCACCCAGCTTTACGTGGGACCGGGCAGGACACGGGACCTTCAGCTCCAAACCGGCAGAGTCCGGGGCAGATGGGGAGGGATTTGTCAGCCTCGTTGCCAACCAGCGACAGCCTGCAGATTCATTGTCTCAAACAGCTTTTAAATCTGGTGACATCAAGTTACTGGCCAGTTACTAATGAGCCGTATGGGGGCGACCAGCGAGGACAACCGAGCCCCGCACCCGTCCAGCCGCCGACGTGCACTTCGTTCCTCTTTCCCTGGGGCCTAAGAAGGGAAACAGCGTCTAGAGGCGTAAGACCAGGGGCTTTGGAGGGTCAGAGTGTGCGGTAAGTGACACGTTTCAGTGGGAACACCCCCCAACATTCCTCCCCTGGGAACAGTACCGCTATGCCGTGCTTGACCACTTGGCAGACACCTGGCCAAGTCGTGGGAGCAGCCGGGCCCTGACCGCCACAGGGGACACCATGGCCTTCCAGCGGACGGGCAAGGCTGGGGGTCAGAGCACGCCAGCAACCCAGTGCTCCCGGTGACGGTGACGTCTGAGTGACGTGGGAAACAAAGGCAGAAGAATGATTAAATCTCCTTACAACCTATAGCCCATTGACAAGTTCTTGAAACAGGCAGACGGACCTTCCCCTACGGACTCAACGGCCCCGATGCTAACACTTCGCTGAGGGCAAAAGGCTATCCTAGCCTCACCCGGTCCCCCCACCCCCAGGATCTGGTAAGTCTACTTTAACATGTAAAATTTCCTTTGGAAACTTCCTTTATCTCTAAAACCCCAAGATCTGTTTGGCAATCATCCCCCAAGCAAATGCCCACGATGGACATCTGAGGGGTCTCGTGACTCAGGTTTTATTAGATGGTACTAAATGGCTTCTCCCAGCAGCAGCTAGCCCCTCAAGGCCCTGGAAACCTTGCTTCCAAATCCCTTACAGACTTACCTTCTCCCTAAGCCCCTCTCGACTTGAAAGTACATAATGGGCCCCTCCGCGCGACCCCGGTGCTGATCTCCCTGTCCCCCTGCTTCAAAAAAACCACCTTTTTGCAACAAAGATGTTTCAAGGATTCTTTCCTGGCCATCGGCTTCAAGCTCTAACGTCTTTCCTGCATCATTAGGACGGGTTTCAGGACCGCAGTGTGTTTCGGAGTTAACGTGAGGAGGAGGGAAGGAAGGGCGCGGTGAGGGCGGGAGGCTGAAGACCCAGGCAGAGGCGCCTGCGAAGGCCGGTTGGGGAAGCTGCGTGTCGCACGTGGTCCGCGGGCCGCGTTGAGAGAGGATGCAAGACAGGCAGGCGGGGGCGAGCCAGGAAGTCCCAGGCTGTCCCATCGCGCTCACGGCCTGCTCTGCCTGTGCTCAAGGGTTCCAACCTGGGAGGCCACACCAGCCTGCTGGACTTGAGAATGACCACTCCAGAGACCCCGGAGGGTGGCAGGGAAGGCAGGAGGGAAGAACGGGGGAGAAGCACGGAGCCAGGAGCAGATGCCGGGGGTCTGCTCTGGGGCCGCGGCGGGGGCCCGGTGCCACGAAATCAGCTGCTGATGGGGGCAGAAGCTGAAGATCCCACGTTTCAGGCCCTAACAGACAGAGTCCCAGTCCCAGGATGTGGACCAAGGCTTCCATACCCCGAGACCAGACCCTCCATGAGCCTCTACGCCCCCTCCTGCCAGACCAGGTTCCGAGCCAGGAAGCCCCCAGTGAACATTTCTGTCGCCCATAGTTACAGCACATTTAGGGAAAGGCTGGGTGACCCCGGAGCTCCAGCACAGTGAGCCAGGCGTGGGAAAGCCAAGGTGTGGGGTGGAAAAAGGATTGCTTATCAACAAAGGAGGCACCGCGGGTGCTGTGGCTTCTTCCAGCAGGCTCTCCCCCAAAGCCGGTGGGACAGGCCAGGGCAATTCACCGTCTCATCACTGCTGCACGGGTCCTAGGGTTGGCGGAAGAGCCTCCCTACAAAACGGCCCATGTCCTAACCTTTGGGAGATAGTAAGGCGTCCAGTCAACAACTCCAGTCTGGGGAGAAGCGTGCTCGCACCACAGAGCAATTCTCCAGACCCCCAGCTTGGTGGCCTACTCTTCTGCTCCATTCCTGCACCACCTCCCCGGAGACAGCGTCAGATCCCACAGATGACGCGTTCAGTCCCACAGGACCACCTCCCCACCTTCAGACACCAGCTGCAAGCCCAGCTTGTCCCCTGTGCCTCTGGCTGACCAGGTGCAGACTGGAGGGTCCCACCACCCCCTCCGTGGGTGCAGGTCATTGGCTACAGCGACTCTCGGATGGCAGAGAAGCATTTTCCTTACTAGGATGCTGGTTTATTGGGAAAGGACAGAGCTCAGGAGCAGCAGGTGGGAGAGACGCAGAGGGCAGGTACGTGTGGGAAGGAGCAGAGAGCATCCGGCCCTCCGGGCGCCCCGGTCCCCCCAATTCCTCATGCGCTCACCAACAGGAAGCTCTCAGAGCCCCGTCTTCTGGGCTTTTTACGGAGGGTTCCTTACACAGGCATGACTGATAGTCATCGGCCACTGGTGAGGTGTTTGACCTCCAGCCCCTCTCCCCTCCCTGGAGGTGGAGGGACTCCAATCACAGGGCTGGGGCCCCCAGGCCACCAGCCTCCATCCTTAGGGGACCTACTGGCCTTCCACGCCGCCTCATTAGCATAACAAAAGACAGCTTTGGGGCTCTTATCACAGGAAATTCCATAGATTTTAGGAGCTCTGTGCCCACAGGAGGATGAAGACCAAATATATGTTTCTTACTATAAACCACAATATCACATCACGGATGTGTTTGGTCAAATGACAAGCAGGAATCGAGTCACTTACCAGCTGATCTGATCGGGTGGGCCTAGTGCGGTCACTGGGGCTGGAGAGTGACGAGGTGTGGCTGACAAGGGTGTGGTCCTGCCCCTCTGGGAGCTGGAAAGGCAAGGCCGCTCAACCATTGATTTTCCCTGAGACCCAAGACCCGTGTCGGAGTTCAGAACAACAGACGTGTCACTTGTGCTGTTGAAACTACTAAAAAAGAGGTTATTTGCTACGGCAGCAAGTGGAAACCCGTGAGCAGCTCTGAAACCACAGTCCGCTGGGCATGGCGGCCAGGCGGCCCACGGAACCACCAAACTGAGGACCCGGGCCTTTGGGCTTAGATGCAGCTCAGGGCCCAGCCCCCTACCCCAGAAGTGAGAGGCGCGGAAGCACCTGCGGCAGTTCAGAGCAATCGCTATGTGTCTGCGGACTTCATGGGCCACGTTCCTGTGGCCTCGGGGCGGACAGTTTTCCCATCTGACAGCTAGAAAAGGCAAACCTCAAGGACAGCACACGATTTGCTCATGATTATAAGAGCCTGAGGTAACAGGGTCTGTGACTATAAAGACTAGGTCCTTTTCCTACAGAGAACAAGGCTGTCAAAGTCATTTTTAAGGTTTGTTTGTTTTTTTTTTAATTAGGAGAAACATGAATTAAACCATTAAATTTTGAAAGAAAACGGTAATTCCTGTAAATCGCTCCCAGCAGTGGGGGAAAGTGCAGGCATGGCGGCAACTGCATGGAAACGGAGCCCCGGGTCCTTAAGGCGAGCCGGAGATGCGGGTACAGGTGGACAGAGAGTTTCATGGCAGAACCAGGGCTGAGGCGTGAGGACCAGCTTAAGAGTCATCCCCGGACAAGCCTGTGGGCCGGAAGAGGGCTGGCATCCACCCCTCCCAAGCAAAGGTGCCCTAAATCTTTCAGAGAGGCCTTTAAAGGTCTGCAGGGGTTTCTCTAAGCTGTGAACCCTAGTGGTCTCATACAATTCTCATGGAAACTCAGAGCTAAGCGACACTGCTCCCAGAGCCGGTGAGGCCTTGGAGCTCGGAGATGATGGCGTGGCAATGGGCCCAAGATCAGGCCATCTCTGCTCAGACTCAGAGAAGCCTGTGTTTGAATCTAGGTCTTAGACCCTCAAAGTTATGAGCTTCCGTTCCATTGCTTGGTCGGGAGCAGTACCCTATTTGTGTTTCCCCGAAAGACAAAGAATTTACAAAGAACTTATGCAATGCAATAAAAAGAAGACAATGAACTATTTAAAAAGTGGGTAAACGGGGCGCCCGGGTGGTGTAGTCAGTTGAGCAGCCATCTCTTGGTTGGTCTGGACTCAGGTCATGATCTCAGGGTCCTGGGAGCCCTGGCGGGGAGCCCAGCTCTGTGCCCAGTCTGCTTGACTGTCTCCCTCTGGGGCGCCTGCAGGGGCTCAGGGGGTTAAGCCTCTGCCTTGGGCTCAGATCCTGATCCCGAGGTCCTGAGCCCGAGTCTGGCTCCCTGCTCAGCAGAGAGTCTGCTTCTCCCTCTCCCTCTGCCTCTCCCCTCCGCTCTGTGCTGTCATTCTCTCTCTCTGTGTCTCTCAAATGAATAAAATCTTAAAAACAAACACAATTCATGATGCTAAGGAAAAGAAGCCAGACACAAAAGGCCACGGACTCTGTGGTTCCCACTACACGAAGAGTCCAGAACAGACAAAGTTGTAGAAACAGAAAGTAGATTAGTGGCTGCGTGCGACGGGGATGATTGTTAATGAGCACAAGGTTTCCTTCTGGGGCGGTGGAAGTGTTCCAAAATTAGAACGTGCCGAACCGCCGGATACTAACTACCTCCGAGCTCTGCGCTCAGGGCGGGTGAGTCTTATGGTGCATCAATTATATCTCAGTAAAGCTTTTAAAAAAAAGTCAAGATTGTTTCAAGAACGGCTATAAGCAGGCGTTCCTTCCGCCGCCGCCTGTCACAGGGCACGGCTGGCCTGTCACAGGGCACGGCTGGCGCACACGGAGAAGCGGGATCACCAGCGCCCCCGGGAGCGCGTCAAGCCCCTCAGAGCGTTTAGATTTTTTAAGCTAAAAAAATCTGTAATGGCTTCGCCACGGGGTGGGGGGCGGTTGCAGAGGCATCTTCAAGGTAAAGTGCCCCCAGCTCCCCAGAGGGCGGTCTCTGGGGTCCGCTCCCACCCACCGTCCCCAACCCGACTTTCGCAGACGCACCAGACCTAGAGCAAGCGGCTGCCCCGGGGCTAACCGCGCGCCCCGCCGCCCCGGGGTGGAAATGGGGGTGCGGCTTCCCCAGCGGCCTCCCAGCGCCCGGGTCCCTCCGCCCTGGCCCGCAGCCTGCGGCCTGGAACCGCCGCGCCGTACCTGCCCGGGCGGCGCGCATCCACCTGCCGCAGCCTCGCCGAGCCCCTCGCCGGGGCTGCGCGCTCCGCCTCCTGGCGGCCTGCGGGGGCGGGGGGCGCCAGAAGGGAGAGGGGTCGGCACCCGCGCCGGGAAGAGCCCCTCTCCGTAGCCCGCACCCCCGGGCCGGCCGCCCGCCGCGAGCGCGGGGAGAGGACGCGGCGCGCCGGGCTCGTGGCGAAGCTGGGGGCCGCTCGGCGAGGGCGCGGAGGGCTGCGCGACCGCGGGGGCCCCGGGCCGGCCCGTGCGGCTGCCGCTGGTCTCCGCCCCCCACCCCGCCCCCCCGCGCCCCGGGCGGAGGCGCTGACCCCGGCGGATCTGGGCGGGAGGCGCCAGCCGCCGAGGGAGGGGCGCGCCGAGGGTGGGCGGCCCGCCGTCGGTCCCCGGTCCGTCGCGGCGCCGTCCCGTGTCTCCCCGGCGAGGGTGGGCAAGGCTGTCCCGCTTCGGGGGGGAGAGCAGGGACGCCCCGCGCCCGCCGCCCCGCAGAGCCCGGCCCCGGGCCCCACCCCGCCGAGCTGCGCGCGGGCCGGCCGGGGACGCGGAGCAGCCCCGGGGAATGAGGCGGCCGCGGCCCCTGGCGCCCCTCCGCGTGTGCGCCGCGCCCCTCGCCCGCCTGCCCCGCGGCCCCCCCCCCATGGCGGCCCGGTGGTTCAAGGAGTTCCCGCTGAACCTGAAGACGGCGTCCGAGCGCGCCCGGCCCGGTGGCGGCGGCGGCCGACTGCGCAAGAACTCGGAGGCGGGCGGCGCCGGGCCGGCCCCGGGCAAGGGCCGCAAGAACTCGACGGCCGAGCTGGGGAGCGGCAGGGCCGGCGTCAGCGCCCCCAGGGACAGCCGGCCGCCCCGGGACAGCCTGCAGGGCCTGATCCAGGCCGCGGCGGGCAAGGGCCGCAAGAACTCGCGGGCCGCGGAGGACGAGCCGCCCCGGGGCGCGGCCAGGAGCGCGGGCTGCGGCACCTACATCAGCAGGCTCATTAAGGTGGACACTCAGGAGAAGAACGGCAAGGGCAGCAGCACCAGCAGCACCAGCAGCAGCTCTTCCTCCGCGTCCTCCTCCCCCGCCTCGCTGGGCCCCGAAGTGGACAAGGGCAAGACCGGGAAGCAGCCGGACACGGTGAGCATGCAGCCGGCTGGGGCCTCCTGTCTGAGGGGGGCCGGCCAGGAGCGAGCAGGGCGCACCTGCTCAGCCCTGGGCTTCTCTGTGCGGCGGGGAAGGTGAGGGTGGGCCTCCCTCCGACATCTGGCAACAATTAAGGGACCATTTCACGTCGTTACATTTGATGTTGTTTGTTGTTGTTGTTGTTGTTGTTGTTGTTGTTTTCATCTTGGAAAATCTTTACTCTTGAGTGTGGGGGACTTTTCAGAAATGTACCATGCATTTAATTTTGTTAGCCCTTTAGAAGAGTGAGTGAGACGTTCCTGCTTTGTGAAACTTGACCTTCTTATGAATGCGGTTTATTTTAATTTGAAATCCAGGGGGATTGCAAAGCCAGATCTGTGTATACGTTTATGCTTTTTGAGCAGAAGGGAAGCATGGATTTCAGAGCCCTGGGGACTAGGTGGAGAGCACACACCCGGCCCCTCCCCTGCTAGCGTGGGAGTCCAGGCATGGTTGCCCCAGCCAGTGCCCCCTCGCCAAGGTACCAGCAGCTCACATCCCATCCGTGAACGTCTGCTGGGCAGCAGCACGAGGAGAAGCCGTGCCGGGCTCCATGGGCTGCAGTGGGTACAGAATGGGACACGGAAGTGCCCTGAAGGAAATCACAGAGCAGGAGAGAAGGTGATCCCTGCCTCTTACGCCTCAGAGGTTTTCTGGGCACCGTCCAGTGCGAGGCACTTGAGAAAAGGAGCGTGACTCTGGGAGGAGACCCACTCCATCCTTAGAGAGATGAGCTGGGTTTTGTTTGCTTGGTTTCTTTTTTCTAAGATTTTATTTACTCATTTGAGAGAGAGGGAGACGTCACGAGTCGAGTGGAGGGGCAGGAGGCAGGGAAAAGCCGGGAGCCTGATGCAGGGTCCTGGGACCGTGACCTGACCTGAAAGCAGACGCTCAGTGACCGAGCCCCCAGGCGTCCCTGAGTGCTTGTTCTTTAAACTCACTCTTCTGGGTGAAAAAGGGGAGAGAAGGGCTCAGACGGAGCTTCCAGGCCCCGGCCCAGGCCGTCCCTGCCTGTCGTGGGAATTCCAACTTCCTCTTGCTCAGGCCCCCACACACGTCTCCCTGCGTGCCATGGGGACCCCGCAGCACCCGCCATGTGTGTCTGCACCGGGCCCTTCTGCTCGTCCCCCCTTGTCCTTCACACCCATACTGACAGCACACCTGTGCCATGCTGGCCCCCGGCTGGGGTGCGGGGGGAGGACGAGCAACGACCCAACTCACCCAGATACTAGCCAGTGGTCTCCCTGACTGACTCCGTCTACACAGATCAGGCTGAGTACTGCGCCTGGCGTTCCTGTCTGTCCTGGGAGTGCGGCTTCTGGGGCGGGGGGCAGTGAGAACGGAGCTGGGGGCACTCTGCGGAGGCTGCTGGGGCATCACTTGTGGAGGTCCGCCCTTCCTCAGGCTGTCTCCTCCTGGGCAGGCTGCCGTCCCCTCGTGTCTCTCTGTTCGTTTTTTCCCTGCCGGCACTGCTGATGCTTCTCTGCTTCTCCAGAAACTCTCTGGAGACCCGAGCCGGACCGGGCCCTTCCTCCCTTGAGTCTGGTTCACCTTTCTTTGCTCGTTGGCTCTTACCCCTGTCTCCCTCTTCAGCTGGAGTAAAGAGTGTATATTATGGGGGCACACTGCTATCCGGCAAGTGTGTGCTTTCTGTCCCCATACAGTTCCCACAAAACTGTTGCCCCCAAGAAGAGCCTATCAGGCTCAGCTGCGGGGCCTCCGTTGTCACCCAGCAGCTGCAGAGTAGAACCGACCACACACACCACCTCTCGGGCCCCTTTCTCTTCTTGAAGACTTGATGCTTTCTCCCGCAGATACCGGCCAGAACTCTGACTCTAGCCCGGGAGTTCCGGAACCCAGAACCCCCCGGTCCTGTCTGGGGCTATCCCTTAGACTTCTTCTGAAGCCCTTCCCTCCGAGGGGTTGCAGATCCCCGGAGGACCAGAGGCAGCCTTTGTCTTCCGGTGTCCTCCTCACGGTGTCTCGGCAGTGCCAGTGGACGCTCGGTGTCACGGGGGGACGGACTGACTTAGGTCTGTGTGGCCCACCAGGTTGGCCTTAGAAAGATCAACATCCCAGGAAAGGGGTTGGAGTGTTGATTTCGTTCCGCTCTGCAGTGATCGCCACCCTCCACGCCCACCACCCGTCCTGCCACAGGGCCCCCCACACCCCGAACGCACTGCCGGGCAGTGCTGGGGAATGGGCAAGAGTGTGGGTGAACTGTTGCCAGTCGGTGACGCCGCCAAGACAGATCAGAAGTTTGTCCCCCGGTAACGTGGACGGTAATGTGAGCCCGAGCGAACACTCCAGAACTGGGGGGACCATGACTTTGAGTCTGATGATTCGTAGCCATTCTGACACCGTGGCTGTCCGGGTGTGCTAACCCTGGCCGCTCCCCTCTCCGGTTCCTTCAAGGTCATCATTTTAGAAGACTACGCTGACCCTTATGACGCCAAAAGGACGAAAGGCCAAAGGGACTCAGAGAGGGCAGGAGAGAATGACGGCTACATGGAACCCTACGATGCGCAGCAAATGATAACAGGTGAGTGCGAGGGGGCTGGGTGGGAGGGGCGCGAGGGGGCGGAGCCTCACCCGCTGGCAGGGGAGCGGTCCTGACCCCACCAGTGTGGGGAAGAAATGATGGCCTGAATCAGGCCATGCTGACTGGAAGAAACAAATCAGACCCAAAGCAGGATCAGAATACCCAGTGAACTTCCTTTCTGGTTCTGTATCCTTCGGTGTGAGAATTTGCAGGATCTTCAGTGTTTTCCTAATTCTGTGTGAAATGACGCTTGTGAGTTTGCGGACGTGACCTTCAGGGTGGAGACTGGTTATGTGCATTTCTCGGCTGCTTTGAAAGCTTTGACGTTGGTAAGGGGAGTCGTGAATCTCTAGCTGGGGGCTTCACGTGGTCAGCAGGTGTGCCCATGACGAGGTCCTCTGTGTTACGGTGCAAGGAGCTCTACGGTACCAGAGCAAAAACAGGAACGACTGCCCTGGTCTGAGCCAGCCCGGGCCCTGCACACCGCCTAAAACCGAAGTCAGCAGATACTGGGACTTTTCAAGTTGGAACAGTTCTAACACGAGCAAAGCACTCGCTCTGTGGTTTTTAGTGTCCAGCTTTCCCCTTTTATTCGTAATTCTCTTAAGTTCGTATCAACGATACTTAAAAATATTATGAACTAAGTTACTTAGATTTATTTGGGAAACTTAGAGTAATTTATTCACCCAATTTTTTTTTATGTTCTTTAATCCATAATGAAAAAATGTGTTTCTGAGCACTGACCCACGGCACCCTTGTCTGAGCGTTCCGTGCCTGGGGAGGGACTCGTTGGCCACACGTTCCAGACTCTCCCCTGTTTGGGAACAGATTGGAAAACCGTCAGGCACAGGCCCCGCGGGCTTGGTCTCAGAGGAGGCGAGCATAGGGGACTCAGCATCCTGGAAGGGTCAGGACAGGCTTCAGAATGAACATGAGCTACAGCAGGAAAGGGGCGCCGTGTCCTGCTTCCCTGCGCACAGAGATAAGGCTGGGGAGGGTGTACCCTGGCCAGGCTGTGACCCTGAAGGTCACTGGACTGTGACCTCTAACGAAATCTGTGAATGAAAGGAAGTGAAAATGAACTTAGTCAGAATTTTAAAAAATATCAGAAGCTTGTAAGGAATAGGGGGAAAGTTTTACTTTTACCTAAAGTTGAGGAAAAATATATTCTTTTTTAAAAAAAGATAATTTTGACTTATCTTTATCTTTCTTCTGTCCTTTAATTTTTATTCTTCTCTTTCTCATTAACCGGAATAAGTAATTTATCTACACTGTCCCAGCTGTTTATTCGTGGGGCCTCACTGATAATAGGGGGGAAATGCTCTGCTTTCCCCCGCCATAAACTCCTCACAAGACTGGGGGCTCATGGACTCCAGTCCTCTCCTCTTGGTACAAAATCACAGAGACCCGGCCTTGTCTGTGCTCATAGACCTTCTAAGAAACAGCAGAAAGTAGACCCAGAATCTCCCCCCTCCAGATTGAATGGACCCCTTTGAAACGATGGGTGCAAAGGCACTTTATTGAGTAAGGCGTCCTTCCACGCAGACCCGCAAAGAGGGTTGTATTGAAAAATCGGAATTGTCCAACATGAAATAAACGCAATGATAATAATAGTGTTTGATATTTGAGGGTTTATTAAGTGTGAGCCTCTGTTTACAGCTTACGTGAATGCATTTGTTTAGGAATAGAAGATTAATTCAATTGGAGATTAAGTTCAAATCTATTAAACTTTTAAAAAATTGATACCTTATTTTGTCTTAAGAAAATCCATGAATTTTAAAGTCTCTTAAAACCTCTGTCCAAAAGCACCTTCTTGATCCGTGCAGAGAGTACACCCCTAATTCTCTCCGTAGCCCACAGCTGGACAGAATAACAGGAAGTGAGTTGATCGGAAGCTGGAAATAAGAGATTTGCTACTGGGGTTTTGTTTTGTTTTTGTTTTTTTTTTAAACCTTCTACATTTTTGTCCAGTTGCTTCTTGTATCCTTGGTGCTCATGCCCCACTTCAGAAATGCTTATTTCTTGAAAATATTAGGGATTTTTCTTTATTTTCTGCATTTTTCAGGAGATGGTGAGGCTCTAGGGAACCCCGGGCCCTGTCCGGCCTCGCTGGTCCCTGCAGGGTGGGGTGGCCCAGCTGCCCGAATGCCGCTGGCGATGTTGCTTTCCACCGTCCAGCAGATGCTCCTCGGACGTTCATTCACCGGGTGCCAGGCCCAGCACTGGGCTCCGGCATCCGGGAAACCAGACCCACCTGACCCGTGTCCTCGTGGACCAGCATGAGGACTGACATGCCTCTTACAACCCAAGGGGCAAACAGACCTAACACCAAGAGACCAGAAAATAGGTCCTTGGAAGGTGCAGTGAGTGCCGTGAAGTCAGGATTAGAACAGAGGAAGGAACAGAAAAGGCACTACTTCCTCTCCGATGGCCCAATCACTGGAGGAATCCCTCCGAAACTTTACTCTTAACCTTGAACGCTAGGAATTGCTAAGTTTATAAATAAATTCCCCCTTAGATTTACCCACAGAATCGTTCACAGGAGGATAGGGTTATGAATACAGGCAGTATTAGCGTAAACCTCTCTGTTCTGCTAAACTAGCAGGAACATTTTAGCAGAATCATTAGCAGAAAGTGTACCTAATGGAGCGTCCGGAGCTCCACGGGAAGGGTCTTTGGCAGCTCCGAGACCACGTTATTCGGTGGGAGACCCATTTCCAAGGCTGGCACCCTGTAAGTCGGTGCCAGGCTCACCGGCCCCCTGCCTGAGCCCCGTGGCCCCGTGCGGGGGTGTTAGAAGCGCCCAGCCTGCAGTGAGGGCGCCCAGGTCCAGAACCGCTCCAGGCCGTGTCCATGTGGACAGCAGAGATGCTGGGTCCTTCCACATCCGCTTTTACTGGTCCATATCCTGTCTCGGGGGGTTTCAGTTTTATTTTTGCCTGCAGATGGTTTTGTTGGCTTGCTCAAACAGACCCAGAGGAGAACCTCAGTGGGATGCCCATTTAAAAAACCATTATGGAAAAAAATACAGAAGATTTCTGACTTATGTAATTAGTCTTTACTTTCTGGTAAAACTTAGATTTCAGGGCTCCTGAGTTACGTCTGCTTTTGTTCGGGCATTTAGGTTTATTCAATAAGAAAATACTCAAGTCATTTCACTTATTTTTTAGAGAGCAGGGGAAGCGGCAGAGGGAGAGAATCTCAAGCAGACGCCCCCCGAGCTTGGAGCCCAGCACAGGGCTCGATCTCCGACCCTGAGATCACCTGAGCCGAGAACCAGGAGCTGGACGCTTAGTCGCCCAAGCGCCCCATTCGTCATTTTATTTTTTTTTAAGATTTTTATTTATTTATTAGACAGAGAGATCACAAGCAGGCAGAGAGGCAGGCAGAGAGA
Source organism: Lutra lutra (assembly GCF_902655055.1). Classification (NCBI taxonomy): domain Eukaryota; kingdom Metazoa; phylum Chordata; class Mammalia; order Carnivora; family Mustelidae; genus Lutra; species Lutra lutra. The sequence continues at coordinate 69,264,523 of NC_062292.1, forward strand.
GAGGAGGAAGCAGGCTCCCTGCTGAGCAGAGAGCCCGATGCGGGGCTCGATCCCAGGACCCCGAGATCATGACCTGAGCCGAAGGCAGAGGCTTAACCCACTGAGCCACCCAGGCGCCCCTCATTCGTCATTTTAAATCAAAAGCAATAGTAGGAATAAAAGATGTGACCAGGAACAGCCCTTTTCTGATTCTGAGGGAGGAACAGCCTCCAAGCGGGCTGACGGGTGTGCCAGCATGGTGACCGACGCTCGGCGTGAACCACGGGCGTCAGGGCTTCCAACGGCCCCCACCATGCCCGCCCCCGGTTCAGTCACCTGTGAAAATGGGATCACACGTGTCCCATGCCTGACACTGGTGTGACACGCCTAGTACACGCGTGTCCCATGCATTTAGCCATTGCTCGGACGCCGCAGGGAGCCTTGTGTCTTCCAAGAGAATTCCGGACGAGCGCAGAGGACCCACGTCTGCCGATGACAGCCGGCTTAGTGAGGGACCGGCTCCATCCTGCGCGGGCTCCTGCGGCGGGCGGTGGCGTTCGTCTGCACTCTGTTGTCCCCGCAGTAAATGGCTTCTGTCAGCAGGGCCGGGGCGTAGCTTCCTCTCTGCTTCCTCCTCCTCGGCCGTTTCCTCCCGGGGCCAGCCCTGCACGTCCCGGGCGGCTCTCCCCCAGCAAGGCTGGCTCCCGGCTCCCGATTGTTCCTGTGTCCACAGCGTCCCAGGTGGGGGACAGATGGGGGCTGGGGGGGTGGAGGGCGGTGCAAGCCCTGGTTTCCCCCGACGACACATTGTTGAGAGGGGCTACCCGAGGCCGGCTGCCCGCCCGCTCCCCGGGCCTCCCCCACCAAGTCCCGGGGGCACAGGCCCTTGCTGCATGCAAACACACGTAGTAAGGACTCTGGACCCTCATTATCGTACTTATTACAACACAAACCTGGAACTTCCCTTGTGAGCCCGACTTCTGCGTCTTAAAGTTGGAATCGACCCTCTGTTTCAGTCAGCTGGGACAGAGTTGAGGTCAGGACCATGGGAAAACGGACCCCTGCCTGCGTCAGGCCGTCCAAACTGAGGGCACACTGAGGTTTTGGTCAGAAACTTACGGTTTCTAAGTTCACCCTCTGAAGTCTGTGTCCTGTCTTTCCTTTCTCTTAGCTCTACAGAGACGCTCTTATTAAGTTCCAGCCCTGTCTTCCCAAACCAAGAGCAGGTTGTGCTTCTCATTCCCCATAACTCCATCTAGAATAATGTAAAGGAGGGGTGTGGACGGACAGGCAGCCCCACAGGGCCTCACATGGCCCCAGGCACCAGCCTGGCCCCAGGGTGGGACCTCCCACCTTTCGATGTGGGGGTTCAGACCCAGGGAGAACCCTTCTCCTTGCTGGGGAGCTAGCAATGACGGGAAGGCTGTGGGCGCAGGAGGAGCTCAGATGGAGGCCTTGGGGACTAGGGAGTGTGCAAGGGCTTCTCAGGCTTCACGTCCCGTAAGAATCCCGTGCCCCAGACCGGCTAGCTCGGCGCCTGGCGCCAGGACCAGGCAGTGGGCGCCTCCGACACCACTGACGCAGGGTGCATGGCTGGAGTGGGCTACGGTCGGGGCCCCGTGCAGTCTCACTCTTTTGAATTTAGTGTCCTGATGTTCTCACTTTCCCTTGAGTGTTTTGCCCGCTGCCCCTCCTGGTGACAGAAGTCAGCCGCTCTGCACCCAAGTGTCACCGTGCCATTGTACGTTACTGGCACTGCGCCCTTCAGCCCCCCCCCCCCAGCTCCCCTGGCCCCCATCCGCCCGCCCAGAGCTCAAACAGCGCCACTCTGCCTTCGACCCTCTCCTTTTCTCTTGGTCACTTTTATTTCACACCCTAACCCTTCACTGATTTGTGAGTGGCTCCGTGGTGCCCCTGCGACCTTCGTCTCTCTGAGCCCGCATCCCCACTGCTGGGGACCTCCTCCCCTCCCTCCTCTTAGCGCAACAGTGTGTCCTCCCCAGGTAAGACGTGACAGTCCCACCGTGCTGGAGGGGCAGACACAGCAGCGGTCAGTGTGTGCGCCCAGAGGAGGGCAGGCCCAGAGCCGTGGGCACGTGTGGCCATGGAAGGGGGGTGGCCGGAGAGCCGAGGAGCCCAGGACGAGACTTCCACGGGCGTCCCCGGGACATAGGGCGGGACAGCGTGAACGGAGTACGTCCGCAGTCCCACCTGCCTGGTGTCAGGAAGTGGACTTTGAGGGAGTGGGACGGGCTGGTGTGAAGAGAAGAAATTGGAGGAGAGAGGTGGTCTGGGCATGGCCGGCGTCCCAGGCAGTGTGGAGACCGTGGGGGGCTCGCAGGCTTGGGTGGTGCCCTGAGATGCTTGTGCTCAAGGGTTCTTGACTGTGTCCGGGGGCTTGAGGGCTTCCCGGAGGGCCTCTAGAAGGGCCACAGCGAGGGCAGATGCCCCCCGCCAAGGCCTCTGCTGGGTCGCAGGCTGCCGGCTCCTTCCCGCTGTGGCTGCCTAGCTGCTGGGTGCCTTCTGGCCCCTTAACTCCTGGGGAAGCAGGACTGCGGTCGATGGGACCTGTTAGCCCAGGTGTGGGCTGTGTGCCCCTGCCTTGGAGCCCAGCGTGCCCATGCTCCAGCCCCCACCCCTGCCCCTCCTGGCGTCTGACCTTTGAACTCACCTCTCATTCCCCTTATGGGAACAAGCCCTCCGTGGTCCCCAGTGCACTCTTAACTCACACAGCTTCCTACCCTGGAAGTGACCTTCTGTGTCGGGGGACACCATCTCCCACTTCTCTTCCACTTGGAGTCCAGTCAGGGGCAGCCGTGGGGAGCCCGGCTCCCTGCCCCTGCGTCCAGTCCCTGCCACGTCTGGGTGAGGACAGCGTCCTTCACCCTCTGCCTCAGCCTTCCCTTCTGTAAATTAGGAAGGAGCGGCACAGCCTCGCCGGAGGGTCAGGGACCACAGCCGGTGCCGCTGGGGGTGCTGGCTGCTGGCGTCTGTGCCGCTGTCGCTGGCCAGCAGGGTTAGCTGTGACCGTGTCTGGCCTCCTCTGTCTGGAAATGCCTGGAAGTCCCGAACTCTGTCCGGCGGACGTAGATTCCCTCCATGCATGCGGCCGGCGCTGGGAACAGAGCGAGCGCTGGCGGCGGCAGAGAACGTCCTGGGGTCTGAGCCTTCCACCAACGTGTAGAAACGGGGCAGGTGGAAACCACGCCGCCTGGGGGGGGGCGGGGAGCAGGTGCCCGTGGCCTCGTGGCTTTCCACAGACTGTGGAATGGGTCTTCAGGGACTCCCCGCTCATCGGGCTTGCGGGACAAGCAGCTTCCCTGCAGCGCCCGTGCAGCCCGCCGGAGGCCCAGCCGGTCCGGGAGGGGCGTCGGGGGCCTGCTGCACTCCAGCTTCTGTCTGCGCGTGTCTTCCAGAAATCCGGCGCCGAGGCTCCAAGGACCCCCTGGTGAAGGCCCTTCAGCTGCTCGACGGTCCCTGCGAGTCGGGCGAGAACAGCATGAAAGTGGAGACGGCGGCCAAGAGACGGAGCTCCAAGGAGCTGGTGGGGAAGCCCCCCCAGCTGTACGACACGCCCTACGAGCCCCCCGACGGGGCCCCCGAGCGGAGGGCGCGGCTGCCCGCGGAGGACGAGCGGCCGGCTGCGGAGTACGAGCAGCCGTGGGAGTGGAAGAAGGAGCAGATCGCGCGGGCGCTGTCAGGTGAGGGCCCAGCCGGGGCTCCCGGGACCCCTGTGCGCGGGGTCCCCGGCTGAGGCCCTGACACAGCGCGGCTGAAGAATCCCTGTCCCGCCGCGGCCTCCGTGCACAACCACTCGGGCTGCCGGGTCGGGCCACGGGACCAAGTCCGCTCCCGCCTGTGGAGGGCCCTGCGAGTCCGCCGGCCGCTCCGGCCGGCGCCTGGCAGACCGGGATGCCCGGGAGGCCTGGGGGGAGCCAGCAGGTGTTCTGCCGGTCACCCTCCCCCAGGAATCCGCCCTTTTAATGCGCGGAGGGACTCGGGGGCGGGAGATGGGAAGGGCGTCCAGCACCTAGTTTGTCGCTGAGCCAGAACCTCCTCTTCCTTCGAATTAAAGACGTCAGGGGTCTCTCCCCCACCAGTAAAGCCAGGTTGGCGAGGGGCAGTGCCGGCCATGTCAGGGCTGGGCGGACAGGGTGAGGTGCGTGACCGCAGACCCCCGGGTCCGTTCTGGGGCCGGCTCTGGAACATCTGTGTTTGTCCAGCCCAGATGCCACCGGCTGCCCAGGAGTTTCTGTCCCCAAGCGTGCTTCTCTGTTTTACCATTTCCTGGTGGAAGCGGCTTATTTGGTTTCATAGAATGACACGGTCTTGATCATTTATTCTAAATACACTGAAACTCCCAGTTTTTAGAAGTCACGGTAAACGGGCCCGTTCCAACACGACTGGGCACAGAGGAGTGTCTCCCAGGAGGGTGGCCGTCGGGGACCCTTGCGGTGACGCCCATCGTCCGGGGTCAGGCAGGCACCTAACAGTCGTGAAGCCAGCGGGGAGGGGGTGTCTGAGGCCTGCACAGTTGGCCCCACGGGCTCTGTGCCCGACGAGCCTTCTTTCCAGTTCAGTTTGAGGGCTCGGACCGGCCGTCCGTCAAGGAGGACCCAGCGAAGCAGCACCAGCGGCAGAAGAGCTGGACCCAGAAGGTCCTGAAGCCGGACCACGGCGAGGGCGAGAAGGTGGCCCCAGGCCTGCCGCTGGGGAAGCAGCCGTGAGTCCCGTCCGTGTCCTCTCACAACAGACAGTGACCAGGAGCCTCTTGATTGGGGGGGGGGACGCTCACCCATTTTACCTGATTATCTTTGTTCATGAATTCTCGTCTGGGAGGGGCTTGTTAATGAGAACCCGTGTTCGAAGCCCATTGCACTTGTGCAGAACAGAAAGCACGCTGCCGCCCGCAAGCCCGATTTCACATCCTCCTGCACCGACTGAAAACTTTTCAAGGACCCTAGTCCTCTTAAGGCCCGCTTGTAGGACTGACAGATTCGGTGATCCAGATTACCCCTGTCTGTCCCCGTCTCTCCTGAGCGTGAGGCAGGGTCTGGATCAGGCCACTGACCTTCCGAGAGAAGTGCGTTGAAAGGAACCATCCAGGGGCGCCTAGGTAGCTCAGTGGGGTAAGCCTCTGCCTTCGGCTCAGGTCATGATCCCAGGGTCCCGGGATCAAGTCCCGCATCGGGCTCTCTGCTCAGTGGGGAGGCTGCTTCCTCCTCTCTCTGCCTGCCTCTCTGCCTACTTGTGATCTCTGTCTGTCAAATAAATAAAGAAAATCTTTAAAAAAAAAAAAAAAAAAGAACCATCCACGGTGTGAGGCCCCACCTGGGTTTGTGTTTTGACGTGGGTGCCCCCCTCACAGTTGGTATCACCCCCCCACAGTTGGTATCACGGCGCCATCACCCGCGCAGAGGCCGAGAGCCGACTCCAGCCCTGCAAAGAAGCTGCTTATCTGGTCCGAAATAGCGAGTCGGGGAACAGCAAATACTCCATCGCCCTGAAGTGAGTACCGGAGCCCGTGGGCTCTCCCTGGGGGTGGAGGACGGGTCTGAAAAGAACTGATCTCAGGGTGGCCCGCGGGGTACGTATTGTCAGAAAGTAGGGTGCTTTCGCTCGGACCACGGGATTTGAGAGGCTCGGATCCGAATGCAGGGCTGGTCCTGGTAGACGTCCCCGGTCTCCTGTGACGCGGAGGGCCTCTCTCCTCCCGCGTGACTCAGTGCGTGCCACCCGTGACCTGACCTAGCCCAGGCCCTCCACGAGGCCCAGCACAGACGTAATCCCAGACAGAAGGGAGAATTTCCAGGGGGACAATTTGGTGACTCTCTTGTTCCCTAGTGTTTGGGACTTTAGTAAGTCTGATCCCTTGATGTCAAAATGCCACCACACCTCGGACACCAGCTTCTCCTGGGGAAGGAGGAGACGCTGACTTGCTGTTCCTCCCCCTCCTGATTCTGCCAGAACGTTCGTTTTGCCCAGTGGGCCTGGTGGGGCTTGTATCATGGAAATTCTCGCGGCTCCGCGGCTGGGGCTCCGGGGAACCGTGACGGAGGGTCATTGTCAGGCCCAGGCAGCGTTTCCTTCCTGAGGAAGCGGGTCCCAGCAGCTGAAACAATCAGACTGGAGGGAGGAGAAGCTGGGGGTGTCTGAGCAGCGTGGCTCGGAAGGCCGGGCCGGCCACCGGACGCACGGCGCCCGGAACAGCCGGGCTGCTGAGATCCCGGGCCCCCGTGGCCGGCTGTCGTTATCCACAGCGGGAGCAGGCTTCACGGCTTGGGGGATGGGGCGGGAGGGAGGAGGAAACCAGGGGTATTATTATTATTATTATTGATATATTCTTTGGGGAGGAAAGAAAGAGGAAACCTTACATACGTCCTTGTCCCGTGATGAGCGGGGAGTTTAAACCGCACCCCAGTGTTCTCATTCACGGCGTAAGCACTAGTTGGTGATCTAGGAGACAGGAGATGGGAAATTGGGCTTTTTTTTTTTTTTTTTTTTTTTTTTTTGTTCTTTCTCGTCCAGGACCTGATGACTTGTGTGTTTTAGGGACAAACACCCCAAGGATGACCCACACTGAGCCAAGGGCCTCGGGGACTCTGGGAGCCCCTGGAGAGCTGAGTTTGGAGCAGTTCTGGGGCAGGCAGGAACTTGCCTGCCCGTCACTCTGGCTGGGAGTGCTGTCGGGGGCAGGGACCCCTGCTTGCTCACTCCTGTGTCCTCTATCCTGTTCTGTTTCAGGACTAGTCAAGGGTGCGTCCACATCATAGTGGCCCAGACCAAAGACAGCAAGTACACACTAGATCAGACGAGCGCCGTCTTCGACAGCATCCCCGAGGTGGTGCACTATTACTCCAACGAGAAGCTGCCCTTCAAGGGGGCAGAACACATGACCTTGCTCTACCCTGTGCACAGCAAGGGCCACTAAGGTCCAGCCAGCAAGAGCCCTGGCCAGGCCCCTCCTCCTGAGCAGGGCATCAGCCCCAACCAGCACCAGGGGACAGGGCTGGACTTCCCCACGGGGATCGGTGGGAACTGGGAGTCTCCACCTAGAAGGCAAAAATCTTTGGCCTGACAGCCATTCCTCGACACTTGGTTACTGACCTGTTGCTTTTCTACAATAAGAAATCATAATTCACCAGCTGCCTCTGCTCTCTGGAGTAGGTGTTCTGTTTGCGGGGGTACTTTCAGGAAAGGTAAGTCAAGAGTCCAGGAATATTAAGGTTTTCCAAAAATGCACTAGGTGTTCCCTGGAACACCTAGGCGCTAAGCAAACCCACAAAAAAATGCAGCTGGCTTTATGCGGGGCAATAAAACTTGATCACGTGGACCAGAAGAGCGTGAGCCACGGACCCCTTCCTGGGGACAAGGACGAATAGTGGAAAACACGTGGATATGGAGGACTCGGGGAAGGCGTCCTGGTTCAGCTCTGGAGTCCATGAAAATCCACAGCCCCGACGAGATTATTTGGGTGGTCAGCCTGCGAAGAAAGTTTTATTTTCTCAATCTCTGGGGACTTTTCCATCATCTTTACTATATACGTAAACAGGAAGGAAGATGTCCCCAGATTAAGAATCAGCAACAGAAATTAAACATCAGCATCATTATAATTCTGAATTATAGAATAAAATAATTTCATTTCTGATTTTTTTTTTTTAATCTGAAAAATGTGCGAAGCTCAGCAGCCGTTTCCTTACAGGAAAATCATTCGGGACTTCAGATGTCTTTGGGGTTCACCTTCCGGCATTCCTGTGGTTAGGGAACGAGTTTTAATTTGTGCCCCCGGTTAGATTTGCTTTGTATTTTTGGAGTAAATTTTTAGTACATACATCCCTGTCCCTCGGAGCTAAGTGCCTGTCCTGTGCAGATCAGACCCGTTCTCACCGCACAAAACCATCTTAAAGAGGCAGTTTCTGTTTCACATATTCCCTTAGTAGTCATAGTAGCGTTCTCTTTGTGGTTTATCGTGAACTTTAGTTGCAGTTTACTTACTGTGAAAAAAATAAGTAAGAACCCATGAGAATGGCGTTCTGGGAGGGGCCCCCGCCCAGTGAAGCAGCCAACAGTCCCCCGAGCAGCGGCGTCCGTGGTCTGGCCTAGCTGGTGGCCCCCAGGCCTGGACCACAACATCCCTGAAGAATTCACTGTTGTCGCCTCTGTTACAGACACACAAAAGGTTGATTTGGTTCAATTTTAGGAAAGCCTGTCCTTCCAGCTCTTAGTCACCATTCTGCTGTTAAAATTTACACATTAGTAGACACTTGCTTCTCTGTTAAGGTTGTAGCCAGATGGTCATGTGATCTTTGATTTAAAAAATGGGAGGGGAACCTTTTCTTACTGAATCTCAATGATTTTATTAATAGACTGTCTGTTTTTTTAAATACTGATAGAATTTTTTAAATGTGCATTGGTTCATGTGTGACATCTTATAAGATTTTTTTTAAAAGCATTTTTAGCACCTGTAGTTCCAATTCCATTCAACAAATATTTATTATCTTCCATATACAAATAATTCATTTATTAAACTTATTTTTAGTTCAGCATTCTAGAAGTGAAACCTGATTTTTTACTTAAACCTATCCCACAAAGTATAGCAGTTATCCTAATCTTGATGCCAAAAAGTTCTACAGCCTTTCTCTGTGCACTCTTGATGGTTTTCGGCGGACACCCAGCAGCCGTGATGAACGTATAATGAGACAGCGGCTTGAAGGCAGACCTGATGTGTTAAATGTTCATGAAGCTTCTGTCGTGTGCTTTCTCTGCACTGTTTTCCCGTGACATTGTGTCCTGTTCTTTGTGGAGATGAAAGTGGAAATGTGGAGTCTGAATGTGGTCCAGCCCCTTCTTACCGTGAGGGGGTTGGAGGAAGAAGAAAGGTCTAGAAGGAGCTGAGCTGCCGTTTTCTCCCTGAGGCCGCAGAGGCCTCCCCAGCAGCAGGTGCCTGTGCTCTGAAAACAGGTGTCCCTCGTCCCTGATGCTTCCTCATGGGGCCTCCAGGGCCACTTATCCAAACCCCTGTGACGCCTTTCCTCTCTGAGCTCTGAATGCTTGGGCTTTCTGTCATTTTGCCCTGGTACACGTGTTTTCCCATAGTCTCCGTTCTTCTCCGTTACCTCTGTCTCCCAGAATCTTCTCCGATTCCTGCTGAAGAGAATACTGCCCTTTAGCAAACCCTTGCCTGGAACATGGCTCCCCAGACCCCCTTCCCGGGCTCCTTCTCCAGCACACCCCTTCTTAACAAATGCTCTGCCCAGCTCAGGAGACGACTTTATTTCGTTGCTTCTTCTCAGGCCTATGGGACATTTCCATCTACTTTGCTGCTGTAGTGGTTTCCACCAGGATGGACTCCAGCCAGTGGAGTGTATATTTAAACAAGGAATAAAATAGTGGAGCGGTGTATAATAAAGGAAAATATCGGGGCTCCTGGGCGGCTCAGTTGTTGAGTGTCCACTTTCAGCTCTGGTCATGAACCCAGGTCCTGGGACTGAGTCCCGCATCGGGCTCCCTGCTCAGCAGGGAGCTGGCTTCTCCCTCTGCTGTTCCCCCTACTTGTGCTCTCTTCCTGTCAAATACATAAATCTTTTTTAAAAAGAAAAGAAAAGAAAAAGGGAAATAAGGTGCACCTGAGTGGCTCAGTTGGTTACATCTGACTCTTAATTCCAGCTCAGGTGCTGATCTCAGGGTCATGAGACTGAGCTCAGCGTCGAGTCTGCCAGAGTTCCTCTCTCTCTCCCCTTGTCCCTCCCCCTACTCGTCTCTTTCTCACTCTCTCTCAAATCGTTCTTTTTTTTTTTTAAATGAAAATTCTGATATGCCTACTGTCTTTTGGGGAGAGGAGTGTCCTTTTAAGTTACCCAGACTACTTTCTCAGGCATTTATAAGAAGAGCCTTTATTCTCTCCTGAATCGTTACTCATTTTGGGGTCTGTCTCAGGATGGGGAGGTGGGCACCAGGGTTTGGGACAGGCAGGGCAAGAGTCGTAATGTGCCCCTGGGGTTGGTGACGGCTCTTCCTCTCTGAATGGCCATTGCTAGTAAATGTTAACGCTCGATTCGGAAGAGCCGAGCACTTGCGACTTTCTTTAAACAAGCTGGCATTTCTGCTGCGGTCAAATGTCCGTTTTCAGTCACAGATAACGCCTCACTTTTCCATGGACCTGCGGGGGAACAAGGCGTCGCGCGTGGGCTCCGTCTGGCCCCCGCGCGAGAGGCCGTGACGCTTCCCCACGCAGGGCGGCTCTGTCCCGCCCCGTGACCCGCGCCCGGTCTCCGGGATCGCCCTCCACGCCGGCGTCTGATCTTTGGTTCCCGTAACCTGTCAGCGACACGGGCCGCACTTGGTGGCCCCAGGCCCGGCCCCGCAGGGAGCGGCGGTGCACCACTGCCACCTGGCGGCCGGAGCGCGAACTGCGGGCGGCGGCGGGCGCGGCGGGGAGAGGATGCGCGGCGGCCGCCGTCTTTCCCGGGGAAGGCCGCCTTGCGGCGGGGCCAGTGCGGCGGGCGCCACGGGGCCCCTGGGTGGCGGATCGCATCCTCGTCCTGGAGGTCATTTCGTCCTGAACCATTCCGTTATTTTGTTAGGGGCTTTGACCCGTTCACATAACTAACCCACTCCTCCAACTCCGGAAAACCTCTGAAGACGGCCCAGGGCGCCAGTGCCTGCCTGCGGCGCGCTTTGGTGCTTTGGTAAATGATGTCCGAGAGGTTGTGTAACATTTCTGGATGTGTCGCCGCGGCCACAGAGATGGCCACACAGAGATGGCGGGCTCTGAGATGTAACTTTAAATGAGCACTGTTCCAAGAAAACCGGTGTGTTTGCTTGCTTTGCTTCCTTCGGGGCATCCCCTCCCTTTGCAAATGCTTCCTGGGAGGGAGCAACGGTGCGGGCTGTCCCTCACCTGCAGCCATGGCAGACAGAGGGCAGAGGACACCGCAGACCCCCTGGCAGACCTGATGGCAGTCCCTCTCTCAGGTCACCAGCCCTTCTTGCGTGGCTTCCTCCCAGTTGGCTGTGGCCCTGGGAAGCTTCCTTGGCATCTTCTTGAGCTGCCCTGGGAGCCAGCCTCACCCTGCTCTGAAGGTCAGCTTTTGTTCCTCTGTTATTCATACCAACGCGGTCCCACCCGTGGGAGTTGATGCTTTAGTCTGTCCTGAAGCTTGAAATCTGTCATTTTTTAAACTTCTACGAGGTGATTTTGATACTCTGCCACAACCGAGCACCACCAGTGGAAGCTACTATTTAGAAACACGCAAATACATGCATCTGAGGTTCTAGAAGGTTCTAGAAGGCTATGGTACTGAGTCTTTCAGGATCAAATTTTTAATTTCCATTAAATACTCACATAAATTGCCACTAGGTGGTACAAGTGCCTGCCAAGTTTGCCCATCTCTGTGTCACAGAGATGTTGGACACCCACACCCCCCAGCAATCAGAATTACGTTTCTCAGAGTCCAGGTGGTGCCCGTGTGTGTAAGGTCCCAGGGTTCGGCACTGTCGCGTGTCAGATCCCAAACCTGTGGAAGGTCACGGTGTGAGCAACAAGACTAGACCTCCCTGCATCACCTGTGCTGCTTCAACAGTGTCTGCCTTTAACCCCTCACCTGCTGAGCTGGGGGCGGCCTTGTTCAGGACACTCGTAAGAACCCAATACCTGTCCTGGGTCCGTCGCGGAGTGCGTGCTGGGGTGCAGACTGCAGCCTCCTGCACATTCCTGTCCACACAGGAGGCCGGCAGAATCCCCCACGTTTGAAGAACACAATCAAACCAGTGGGACAAAGGCTATTAAACGAGACGCCTGGCATTAACAAGAGAAAAATAACATTTGGGGAAAAAAAAACACAGTAGCCAAGAAGTGGAAATCAACCAAGTGCCCAGGACAGGCAGACAGACGGATGGAGAAACCCGGAGTGCCAGCCACACAGAATGGAGGATCTGCCTCCCAGGAAAATCTGACCCCACAAGAGCAAGGGTGGAGCTTGAGGATGTCCTGTGGCGTGACGTGAGCCAGTCCTGAGAAGACAGTATGTAAGACTCCACTTCTATGAGAAACCCAGTCAAATTCACAGATACGGAGTGGTGGGCACTGGGCCTGGGGAGAGCAGGGACATGGGGAGTGCTTTAATGGCTCGGAGTTTCGGTTTTGCAAGATGAAATGTTCTGGAGGTTGTGTACACGGTCACGTCAGTGTGCTTCACACCACTGACCCGTACACTTAGAAACGCTTCAGTGGAGGGACGCCCGGTGGCTCGGTCCGGGAAGCATCTGCTTTCAGCTCAGGTTGTGACCCATGTGGTCCCAGCCACATGCCATGCCCCCGTCGGGCGCCCTGCTCGGTGCGGGGCCTGTTTCTCTCTCTCCCTCTGCCCGCCGCTCCCCACCCACCTGCTCCTGGTCTCTCTCACAAATAAATAAAATCTTTATAAAAAAGAAAAAGGGTTCAATGGAAGATTTTGCTACGGTCTTCTACCACGGGGAGAAAAAAATAACTAGAAACAATGCCCAGTGCCGCAGACATCAGAGACCAACGTGCTCTCTCTCCCCGCGTGAGCCCGGTGGACCTGGGCCGGGGACATGGAATTGGGTTTGAGGCCTGGAGGCTACGGCTGGGCAAGCCCACGCTGGGTCTGAGGGCCTCGCCCTTCCCCAGCGTGGGGGAGGCGGCAGCACGGAAGCCCTGACAGCCCACGCGCCGTCAGCTGCGGAGGAGCCGCCCTCAGGAGCATGTGGATCGTCACTTCCCAAACCCACAAGGAGCCCCAGAACGGGAACCCCTGGGGGGCCGGCCATGCCCTCCGCTTGCTGTGGACCCAGATGCCTCCCGAGGACATTTTACTGATTCAGCAAAATGACTCCGACTGGGGTTCATAAACAGGACCACTGGTGTGGATTAAGCCAGAAGATGCGTTAGTATGTGCACGTGGAGGCTTAAATCATCAAGGTGTCAACCAGCGGTTGTCCACGAGTGAGAATCGCAGTTACGTTAAGGACAGTTCCAACAGACTTGCTCAGGGGCCCCCTCTACACGCAGCTCCACCTCCGAGCTGTGAGTTCGAGCCCCACATTGGCTGTGGAGATTACTCTAAAAAATAAAATCTTGGGCCCTTGGGGGTCTCAATTGGTTGAGCACCTGCCTTCGGCTTGGGTCATGATCCCGGGGTCCTGGGATGGAGCCCCACATTGGGCTCTCTGCTCAGCGGGAGGCCTGCTTCTCCCTCTCCCACTCCCCCTGCTTGTGTTCCCTCTCTCACTGTGTCTCTCTCTGTCAAATAAATTAAAAATCTTCCAAAAAATAAAATAAAAATTAAAAATGAAATCTTAAACAAAAGAAGGAGATGTGTTTATATTCATTTTGGATTGTTTTAAATGGCATGTTTGCAAGTAAACCATTCTCCCCAACGTCCTTGCATTTTCTTTTTTTTAAAGATTTTATTTATTTATTTGACAGAGAGAGAAATCACAAGTAGGCAGAGAGGCAGGCGGGGAGCGGGGGGGAAGCAGGCTCCCTGCGGAGCAGAGAGCCCGATATGGGGCTCGATCCCAGGATCCTGAGATCAGGACCTGAGCCAAAGGCAGAGGCCACCCAGGTACCCCCTTGAATTTTTTTAAATGGAGAACATCAAGACTTTGGAGAGACTCACCTAAGACTCTGGCTGCTTTGCACCGGCTATCTCCGTCCTGCTGTGTGTAGCCTCTGGTTCCCACCTACTTCTACTTCTCAACCAACACTCTTCACAGCACAGTGTGGCTGAGCTGTGCAGGGGACTTTAAGCGCTTAACGAAAAGCTTTCTTTAACTATAAAAACATATATGCCCATGAAAAAGTGTTTCGTGTGCATTGCAGAGCTGGGTATCTAGTCTTCAGTGATTTCCTTGCTTTTGAATATCACAAAATTGTTCAACCCAGTGTGTGCACGAGGCAGCCCCCAAGCTCCCACGAGTAGCCCAGCCAAGCTGCGCCCATGCAGCCACACTCCCCAGACCCGTCCCCCAACCCCCACAACACACTGGCCGTCTGCTCCCAGAGGGAACATGACCTCTGCTCATGAACTCTGGCAGACGGCCAGCAGCCCGAGGAAGCTCTGGTCCCTCCCGTGCCCCAGCAGCCGGCACTGCAGTTCGGGAAACTGTCCTCAGAAGTCTCACCATCCAAAGAGAAGCGCCACTTTCAGCATGGTGACCACGACCTTCCAGAGAGAGTGGGTTACTCCGGTCCCCATGAGCACACAGGGAGCATTTCAAGGGAGTTCACCCAAGTGTCCACCAAGGAAGCAGCAGGAGAAAACCAGACCGTCACGCAGAGCTCGAAGCGAGAGCTGGTACAGATGGGGAAGGTGGCGGTTTGATTCGGCTTCCCACTAAGGGTCGCCACCAGTAAGGACCTGGCAGCTACCCCTGCCGTCCACAGCTCATCTCTTGGGGTTTGCCTGCTGCAGGGACGTGCCTTGTGGGCTCCCGACTCCCACAGGCTTGGCCTCCAGCCCCCGCTCGCACGACAGGGTGACCAACCACATGGGGAGTTGGGGTGAGTGGGCCTGGACCCCACCCGCACGAGGCCTGGAAAAAGGACCATGCCGGTGGTCACCAGTGCCGGGGAGGGGGGAGGCTGAGCCACAGCGTGACAGAGCACTGACTGGTCTTGGGCAGACCTGGTTCATGGCCTCGGTCGGGCTCTCCACTCGGTCCCGGCCCACGGCCTTCACCTCGGCCGCCTCACCTGCGAGCGGCGAGAACACTTCCCCTGCAGCGCCATTCAGCTGAGAAAGCAAACTCCGTTTGTGAAGCACGGGGTGGAGGCCCACAAGGGCAGCTGTCATTATCCGATGACTTTAGCACCTTTCTACCGAAAAGGGGCCAGGGACTTCCAGGTGACCAGCAGGGCCAGTGGTGTCCCTCTTTGCTGGCCACAGATTCTGTTTCCCAATTGACACCACACGTTGCCACGGAATCTCACCTCCGGCCTCGAGGTCCAGACCCTGGCACAGCGACCCTCAGCGCGGCCTGTGCAGCAGGGAGACAGCACGGCCGGGGGCCAGAGGTCTGCTGCCGGCGCCCGAGCTGCTCCTGACCCCCAGACCCGCTCCGCCATCTGCAGAGATGATCCACCGAAGGACGCCACGCCCTCACGTGGGACACCCCCAGCAGCCACCTCACCCCAGAAAGGGCCGTGGTCATCCGGGGGTCCCTCACCACCTTCCTCCGAGCCATCTGGGCATTACTTAGCTTTCTGCACCCACACTGGGCCTACTAACAGGAGTCCCTGCCGGTCCCCGCTGTGCCCCCTCCCACTGCCAAGCAGGGGTCTGTGGGGTGCCGCCTGCCTCCCCACTGCCCCCTTCTTCTCTGGGCACAGACTCCCGGGGATCACGCTTATAACATCCAACATTTCAAAATCCCTCCTGAACAGCACTTCAACTTGAAAACCAGAACACGGCGCCGCTGTCCTCCCGAGGAATTCTTCTCGAAGTCCTCCGGGCGCTTCCAGTGCACAGCACGTCCCTCGTGAACACAGGCTGCCGTGTGGAGCGATCGGAGGTTGTGCTGGAACACGCTCGCATGAGTATTACACACATCTGGGGTGTGAATGTGCCAGGATTTTACTTAATTTTACCCACATTTCGGATTATCACCCAGGACTACTGGTGTGATTCAGACCTGGCTAGGGTGTCGATTCATCTGCGCTGAGTGACAAGCAGGGACGTCCACAAGACACGAGGGACTGGTCAGCATTTGAGGACAGCACAGGGCTCAAGGTTGGCAGCCCTCACTACGTGCGAGCAGCCCCTCAGGGCTCCCACGGCGCCGGGGGCCACCCTGAGCCCCAGGACCCCTCCAGCAGCAGCTCAGGTAGGCTTCCTGCCTGTAGCCTGCCCTTCTCTTGGACGTGGGGAAAGTCCTGGTCTCCTCCTGCTTCGAGCACTTCCCTCCGCCACCGGCCAGTGACTGGGTCCTGTCCGGCGACCCCCGCGACGCTCACCCGTGGCTCCTGGGTTCTGGCAGAGAGAGCCTCACGACCGCATCAGCCTGATGGGCAGGACACGTTCCTCCTTCCGTTTCCTGTCCTCATGCCCGCGCCCTGCTCGGCTCACACGGCCCAGCCACCAGGGGAGACATCTGTTTCCTGGGGCACTTTCTGCACCGTGGGGACCGGCCTCGCAGGGACGGTGGGTGGGCGGGCGCAGCCCCATGGTTTCTAGGCCAACATGAGCTATCTCTGGGCTCCCGGCCTGGCTCTCATCCACCCGGCAGCCGCACGATGGCTCTCCAGTCTGAAGACAGGGGAGGGCTGTGACCCCAGGTTTTCCTGCCAAAGACCCTTTCAAAAGGGACAGGCTGAGGCTGACAAACAAGAGGGCAGGGTCCCTTTGTGATGCCGCTCCCACCCGGTTCGATAAACATCCGATGAGCAGAGGCCCCTCCTCTTCCTTCCCCACACGCCCGGCCCTGGGCTGCCAGGCTAAACGCGGCAGGAGCACCCACACCCTTCCAGAAAGCCCAGGACTCATTTTGGGAAACATTTTCATAACTGAAGTCTTTCGAGAAATTGCTATTGTTTCTGGAACCTCCTTCTAGAGGTAACTCAACCATCCCCAGGAGGAGGCCCACCCAGTCCACTTCGTTTCAAGCCTGTTCCTCCAATCCTGCCTCCTTATTGGGCAAGTCTTCCCTCCAAACGGCCCAAGGGCCCAAAGCATAATTCCATCTCAAGCACATTTTTAGAAATTATTTATTTCAAACATTTACAATTTTCACTTTGAATGGAAAATAGCTGATAAAAAGAAAAATATTGAAAAACATTATACTGACCCTTTGCCCCATATACAGATATCAACCTTTGGTATTTGCTTTCAGGTAATTAGGAAAAAAATAAAAACAAAAATTAAAACTATTATTTTTCTCAAAAAAAAAAAAAGAAAAGAAAAAGAGTTGAGGTATTACATTTGACAGATGTGTGATCCCCATCCAACACGGCTTCCGCCCGTGCCCAGCCTCGCTACGTGCTGTTCGCCCGCTCCCCGCAGCAGTCCTCCGCTGGAGCACAGGCTCATGAAACTGACGGTGTCCGGCATCATCCGTATGGTTGTCCTAGAAACTCCCGGCTCTGCTGCCAGGCCACACTGAGGGCGCGATGCTGGAGGGATGCAGGGGACACGCAGGCAAGACGCTGGCACAGACACCCAACCAGCTGGCCTGCATCCCAACAACGCCCCCCACGGACGCCTGCCATGTGGGAAAGCCGGTGTGACCTCTGAGGGGCCATCACACCTGCTTCTCCAAATGAAGACACGCTTCTCACCAACTCTGTGAGACCAGAGGACAGACTCCTCCCCAAGTGGGTCAACCTTCAGTACCTCTGAGGCAGCAAGACATCCCTCACCGTTCTGCAGGAAACCCACAGACCGTGACCCGGCCCAGCCTGCCCCACACGGCTCTGCTCACCTCCCTTCTCCCGGTGACCTGCTCCCGGGACAGCAGAAACGGGCGGAGGGTCTGTGAGCTGAGCCTGGCAAACAGGCCTCAAGGGAAAGACCTCGTCAGAGCAGAGAGCTCTCGGGGTCACCAAAGGCTTCGTCGGTCCACTCAATGCTACCCCTTGACATTTCAAAGGATTTTCATTAATGCTACAAGAATTACTGACCACACAGATGGAGACCTTGGACCAGCATATTTTCAGCTCGTCCCACCCAGCAAGAGGAGCTGTCCTCCCACGTCAGGCTGTGCTCCAGGTCGGGGATGGGGGCTTGCGGATGGAGAACAGACAGCAGGTGCCCTGCAGGACACAGGGGCGGTGGCCGTGGCTAGGACCACTCAGGGCACAAAGTTTAGCGGATGCACCTGCGCCCGGGGCCCAGCCCACAGCCCAGAGAAAACACTCTTCCTTCATCCTCACTAGCTTATATAGAACTCGAGGGAAAGGCCCTCTCCAATACAAAAAAAAAGGCAGCTTCATTACAATCATAAGGAGAGCAGTAACAGTCTGGAGATCAAAGTGGCCGGCGGCCAGGCACTATCTGCGGGCCCATCTTCCGTCCTCTCCACGCGGCCCGCCCGCGCCCCAGCGAAACCCAGCCTCCCCGGGAGGTAAAGACCTCTCTCAGGCACATTCTCCTCCTGCGTATTTCCCTTTGACAGCATTTTTGCCATTCTCAAAGAAACGTTCGAGAAAGACAACAGCCTGCCTGACTCTGGTCAACTAGAGGCCCAAACCCGAGGGGCTCGAGCGGCTGCTGGGCCGCAGCACCAGCACTGGGCAAACCCGGAGGAAAGTGGCCGCCTGCGCCTTCTCCCCACCTGTCTGGAGCTGGGGCTGCTGCTCTAACGAGGCGGGCCGCTAGGAAAGCCGTCTGGGCATACTCCGCGGCGGTCACGAGGCCGGCTGTACTCCCAGCTGGGTTCTGGGACACCCTGTGCTGCCTGAGGGCCCCGGCTGGGTGACCCCGCGCAGCCCCAGGTGCCGGAGCCCGAGTTCAAGGAGAGGGTGCCGGGGCGGCCGGCGGCTGCGGTCCGTCAGTGCTCCCATCCTAGCGAAGCTGAATCACATCACGGAACTCAGTAAGACCACGACCCTGAGGCAGGGGACTTTGGAAGGGCCCCTCCCAGAAGGGCTCCATGGGGGGGGGGGGGGAGTCTGGACACCCCCTCCTCCGGGCTGCCTGGGGGACAGTGGCTGCTTTCTCCTAAGTCAAGGGAGACACACACTATGTTCCCACAAATACAATGTAGAAACAGGACTTCCTGCTCTAAAAGGAAAATGGTCTTTTCTCCTCCTTCCCACCTGACTCAGTTTTGTGCTAAACAAGGTGATTGTGCTTTTCCCCCAAGTTATTCATACGCTGACACTGGCTCTGCCCGCCCTCTAGATAAAACAGTAGTTTAAAAAAAAAAAAGTTGAAATACATTCTTGCCGGGTTCTTTTTGTCTTTTCACATAAACCTTATCTTCCCTTGCTTCTCGGGCTCAGCTGAAAACAGAGCAGAGATCAAAGTGCAGCCGTGGCGACCGCTGTCCCCCCCCAACCCTGGCTGCCGGTCCTCCTCCTGGGGGAGTTGGGGAGGACAGGGGAGGGGGCTTCCAGAGGCAGGTCCCCCAGGCAATGCCACCTCTGGGCAGGGCCACCTCCGGGGAGTACACGGAGGCCGGTCTCCAAGCCCCTCCTTCCTCTGCTTCTCTCCTCCTGAGTCCTGGGAGCCGAAGAGGGACTTCAACCCGAGCACCAGCTCCTGGATTCAGTGAGGGCCGAGGCTTGCCCTTCACATTTAGCAAAATGCCACTGAGGAACTAATTCCGCTTCAAACCACCAGGCCCTGAGATGCTACACAAGCCCCTGTGCAGGGAAGCGGGCCTCACGCCTGGAAAGACGGAACGGAGAAGGCAGGCGGCTCTGAGAGCGGGGGCTGGAATGCGGAGCTGCAGGACAGGCCAGCAGGTGCCCGGAGCTGCAGGACAGGCCAGCAGGTGCCCGGGGAGTCTGGAAATCTGTCCCGCCTGACGCTGGCTGCACGGGTGGCCTGCAGCTCGTCCACCCAAGTGTCCAGCACAACGGTGACCTGCCTTCTCTGGGGGTTCCGAGTGGACTCCAGCCCCTTGTCACTGGGGAAAGGCACACGTGGCAGAGGCAGCAACCCGGTTTGGGGAAGTGACGCACCTTCCGCAGGGCCCCAGCACCTGAGACGAGCCGGCCTGGCTTCGTCAGTCCCCCGCCAGGTGGGAGCCACGCAGCCGCTACCCGGGGAAGAAGTAGTCTCTGTTGCTGACGTCGTAAGGGCTCTGAGGGCCCCTGGCATCTGGTCGGCTGTGCCTCGAGGCGCTGTCGGACCCAGGGCTGCTGGGGGACACTGGCGGGGAGATGAGGGGCACCAGCCCCGGGGTGGGCTTGGGCCTCTCGGGGACCAGCTGTCCCAGCGAGTGTGGCGGGCACCCGCTCGCCTTGCCGTCCTTCAGCGCGCGCAGCCTCCACATCTTCTTGAACCTTCGCAGGGACAAAGACAAACCACACGGGTGCTTAGATCCCCCCCGTGACGAGCCAAGTGAGAAAGAGCAGCTCTTGGCTCAGAACAGGGACACCACTCATTTCCTCGCAGAGGCACGCGACTCTCTGAAGAGCCGGGGCTCTCAGCGGCACTCCGAGGACAGCAGGCATCGCTGGTCCCATTGACAAATGGGGAAATCGCGGCCTACGTGACCACAAGTGTCCGTTACAGCACTAGTGACTTAACTGGTCCCGTTCCAGAGCTTGGTACACATCCATGGTCCCAAATGCATTTACTTACAGAAGCAGAGAGAACTCTTCCCATGTGGAGGGAGAACGGGCCCCTCACCTCTGGGGCAGGTGAAGGCGGGTGGGGGCAGGGAACGAGCAGTGGGCAAGGGCCGCCCCCGCTCCCTCAGCAGCCCTGCCCCTCAGGCGGGTGCTCCCGGGCCCTGCCGTGGGCACAGCGCAGGCATAAGTGACTCATCGGGCAGGAAAGGGGACGCCGAACAGGAAGGAGATAGACATCTCTGCCATCACAGCTTCCCTCATCAGCTCTGCACCAGGCCCACGGCCAGCGCTCAGGAACCCAGCAGCAGCCCCCGGCAGAGCCGAGCATGAGCTGGACACAGCCGCCTCCAGAGTTGCACCAGGGCCCCTTCCCGAGGCCCCCGGACCTTGTCCCCTGCTCTGCACGGTCCCCCACCAACCCCAGAGCAGGGCCACACACCTCCCTCAGTCCCACCTCACATCAGCCGCTCCGGGAAGGGCTTGGAGGGAGGAGGGAAACCAAGGTCAAAAACAAGGTTCGGGGGTTTTCCTTGGGCTTCTTTTTATATCAACAAGCTATTCCTGTCCCAGTGACGATAAACCACTGATAGTTGGCTCCAAGTCGGCCCCTGGCATCCGGCCTGGGACTGGATGGAATAAACAATGTGCGGAGTGTGGCTGCGGCTTCCCGCTCGGGCACCGGCACCCCTGTAGTGGGAGCTCTGCGGCCGCCAGGCCTGGGTGGGGGGCCTGCCCTCCCTCGGGACACGCGAGCTTCCAGAGCACTCAGACCCTCCAACCCAGGAGCTTGGCTTCCGGGGACGCACCAGGAGGAAAGCAAAGCCTGACACACGAGGCCATTCCACACCGTGTTGTCTGTGACAGCGAGCCCCCCACCCCGCCCAGAGCGGCCAGAGCACGCCCGAGTGAGGGGCGGGGCATGCCCACGTGGCGTCCTGCATCAAGGTAAGCCAGCTTTTACGGTGGAAATGTGTTTCTGTTCTAGCTGATGCTAAAGGTGAAAGGCAGGACTCGGGTGTGGAAGCCGTGTCCTCACAGGGACGTGGGAACCCCAGGAGAGCTGTGCAGCAAGCTCGCCTCCACATGAACTCGTCTCCTCCGGGCACACGGGCAAGGCTGTGCACACCTCCAGCACGCTCAGGAGATGCACACTCGGGACCTGAGCTTCCTGGGTGTGTGCTGGACTTTGGTCACACTCACGTTTTTAAAAATCAACAGTGGCTGTTTTCGGATAACACGTGAGTTTTTCTTCTTTCCCGTTGTCACTATGTAGCACATGAGCACATATCACAATTTCTTTTAAAGTCTCTAACGGTGTCTGACGTCTTTCTCCAAAGCAAGGGACTGGATGGTAAGTGAGAAAGAGGAGCTTTTCTGCTCTTGAAATGCTCCGAGTGAACGAGACGCTTTCTAAAAATCACTGAGCTCAATGCGCCTTAGGGAGAGCCCGGCTGGGTCGTCTGGCACGGGTGCTGTTCTGGCGGGGGTGGGGGGGTCTGGGGGTCCAGGACCCGCGGCCAGGTCCCAAGCTCCTCAGCCGGTGTCTCCTGTCAGCCTTACCCATCTGTGCCTCGTGATGTTTTACTTAAAGGGCTGCAAATGCAACAAAGTTTTATAAACCACACGACAACAGTCGCCTTTTACACAAGTGACACAGAGAGACTGAGCCCTCATGGGAAGTGACTCGGGGAGCACCCGCGGACACAGCCGCTCCCGTGGCCGGCCACCAGAGCGCCCTATGTTTTCAGCAGTGGCTTCAACTACTGGACCAAGACACACAGTTGGGTCACAAGGATTTAAGCATCCACGACTTAACCCGGGCTCCCAAAGGCGCCACACCTGTTTTCAGTGGCACATCTGCAGGTGTTCTAATTGTCACTGATAATGCTGAGAAAACATTTAGGAGAAGCTATGCTTTGAGATGCAAAATAAACATGTTGCACAGAAAAACACGGCCTCACGGGCGGGCGGGTTGTGGTCAGCCGGCCTGTCGCCTTCCGCCAGTTGTAACGGGGCCATCCCAGTGGCACCGCAACTCTTCCAAATACCCAGTTTCCCCAAGTTAATGCACCTTTCTTGACATGTGGGTTTTGGGGAGGGGAGAAGTTTTCATACTTGAAATAACTGGCCTGGTCCCCAGTACATCTGCCGAACACGAGAGAAAACAGAAACTCACCGGCGACAAGTCCCTGATGCGACAACACGGGGCACAGCCCGTTCACGCTCCTAGACGCTGGCCATGGAGCCCCCAGCCCGTGTCCCGCACCGCCCACGGCTGAGCACACCGTGTCTGAGGAGTGGGCCAGTCGGTCCCCAGCCCCGCGCTGTGCCATCGGGGCTCCAGCACTCCGTGACAGCGCCCACCTCTCAGCCGACAGTGGACCAGCCTAGTGGGCAGGGACTCTCGGGACTCAGGGTCTAGTCCTGGCTCTGCTGGCAACAAGCTTGCGTCCTTGGGCAAGTCACCTCACCTCTTCGTTAGTCATCTTGTGTCCCCGACTGACAGACCCAGGAGGCCCTGTACAAAGAGCTTCGGGCTGGGGTCAGCTTTCTCAGCCCCAGCAGTCGGCTCCCCAACCCTCCCAGCTCCCGTCTCCTCTTCCACCAGGCGGACACGCTGTCAGGCACTCTGGAGGGTCTGTGGCGGGTCCCCCAGAAGGCAGGAAGAAGGACGCAGCCCGCTGGCATGGCCGTCTCTGGCCCGCACGAGATGGTGAGCTCCGAGCACCCCCACAGGCCAACCTCCACACGCGTGGGGTCTTATCTCCCGCACACGCTCTGGGCGGCTCCCCTCTTCCCTGGGACAGTAGAGCAGACACGGCCGAACCCAGTCTGAGATGTCACCTTACTCACCTTCCAACCCAGACCACCTTGGCACCAAAGCTGGTTCAGAGTCTCTGGGGGGCCCCACGAGTGAGGAAATGTCTCTACCCCTTCCTCCCAGACACCCTAAAACCTCCCCTCACAGGCACCCGCAAGAACCTCAGAAAGCCGCACGCGAGGCAAGAGGGACAGCCCGAGGCTGTGCCCTGACCGAGAGCCACCCTCCACGCCCAGCCCGACGCCCCCGGGGTCTTCAGCTCGGGCGCCATCGCAAGGCCCTGCCCTACAGGAGTAGGGCCGGTGGATGTGTCCGCAAGCCTGGGAACAATGACAAAACGACCAGCCACCGGAGACAAAGAAACATGGAGCGACGTGGCATGGCGCCAGTTCGCCGGCGCCGGAGGATGCGCCCGGACAGAGCACTGGGCAGGGGGCCTCCGGCTCTGCTTGTTCTGGGACATGGAACATCTCCAACGGGGTCTGGCCAGGCCCCTCAGACCTGCCTGTTCACAGACTTCCGTGGTGTTTCTCACGTGGCCCACAACCACGTCGGTATGTGGCTCTTGGAGGACAGGCAAGGTCACATGACACAGCAGCCTCAAGCCTGAGGGGCGTCTCCCAAGTGTGACGGACGCCGCCCCCTCCGCTTCAGCAAACAAGCTTCCCGGTCCCTCCGCGGCACACAAGTTTTCAACCTCCGAATGCCACTGGGACCATCACAGCCTCATCCACATCCGCCCACACGCGGGCAGTGATCCCCGCCGTCTCCCAAACGTGTCCGCCCGGGCTTCTCACAGGCACCGCAAATGCTGTGCTCCCAAAGTCGAGTCTCTGCTGTGCTCGGCTGTCCCCTGCCAGCGTCTCCGCGAGAGTGACAATACGGCCGTCTACCCAACTGCCGAGGCCGGAGACCCGAGGGTCACCCTAGATGTGCCCCCTTCCTTCTCCTCATCTAACGTGACATCCAATCTCGTCAGTTCCTCCTCTGATACACCCCGAATCAGCCAGGTGAGGTGGCGGCCCCCCAGGCCTCCCCCAGCCCCGCTCACCTCAGCACAACACCGACGCACAGGAGCGTCCCGAAGGCCAGGCTTCCTCCAGCCACCAGGAAGGTGGGCAGTGGCCCTGAAGGCGAGTCTTGCACTAGGAGAAACAGGAGCAGGAAGGGAGAGGGATGCCACTCAGCGGGACGGTCCGGAGCCCCGGAGGAACCGCAGCCCCGCAGGAGGGGACGGCGCTGGCCAGCGCTCCCACCTGAGCCGACCGTGGAAGACGGGTCCCTGGCGGAATGGGACCCCAGGATTCCACCCACCAGAGCTGGTAGGAGGAGGAGGGGCACCTCAAGCTCAGAGCCTCCGAGCTCCTGTGGCCACAGACACCCTCCCAGTCAGCATGGCCTTTCTAGTGGGGCTCGGCTTGTCCCCGCTCAGCCTGTCCCCATGAAGCACAGGGGGCGCAGGACTCCGAAGGCTCTGGGTGCCCCACTGAGGACAACATCAGGAGCTCAGGTCAGATGACGTTTTCTCCACTGGGTGTCATGTCTCATCTGTCCCTCCACTCGGTCCTCAAGCAGTGTGGAACCCAGCGTGGAGCTTGAACTCACGACCCTGAGATCAAGACCTGAGCTGCAACCAAGGGTCAGGTGCTCAACCAACAGAGCTCCCCAGAGGCCCCCCTGGACCTTACATTCTAGTCAAGGGAAAGACAAATCTGTACTATGACCTCAGTAGTGACAGGGCAATGATGAAAATCAGAGGAAGAACAGGGGTAACTGGGACAGGCCCCCTGACAAGGGACATCTGAGCAGAGACCTGGGTGTTGTGAAGCAGCTAGCCACGGGAGGCAGTATGTGCAAAGACCCTGAGGTAGGGCATGTGCTGCAGAGCAAGGAGGGCAGAGTGAGCGACAGGGAGAGTAGAGGAGGTGAGGTTAAGGGTGGGGTCCTGAGCCCACAGAGACCAGAGCTTGGACCTGTGATTTCAGAGTCCCCCTGGCCGCTGGTCACAAGAGTCTGTTGGGCATTAATAGAGAAAGCCGGGAGACCAGCGGACAGCTCCTAAGTCCCTCGGGGGAGGGGAGAGGCAGTGGCAGCAGCACAGTGGAGGGGGTGAGAAGGGCAACTCCCAGAAGTGTCTCCGGGTACAACGGGGCCTGCTAAGGGACTGGAAATGGGCGGGGGTGGAAGAGGAAGCCTGCCTGGTCCCCGGCTTGAGCAACCCCATGAACGTGCTGCCAGTCACCAAGATAAGGAAGACAGAGAACACGTCCGGGCTGGCAAGGAGAGGCGGCTTCAAGGGTCCGCTTCAGACCTAAGCTTGTAATTTCTAGACTCACACCCCTCCCTGGCAGGTTACCCAGGCCGCTGGATAGTTGAGTCTCGGTTATCAGATGTGGGATCTGAGTTTGGGAGTCATCAGCCCACAGATGGCCTTTCCTGTTACAGATCCGGCTGGAGAAGCCCGTCCCCCAAGGGCCCCATCCCCACTGGAGCCCCAGAGCCCCATCCTGCCTCCCCACTCTCCCCACCATGACTCAAGGCCGGGAACCTTCTGTGATTCCAACTGGACACGCCCTCTGCTATCTCTCAGCTGCCCTTCGATTTATCTCCACCTCTGTTTTGGCCTGTCTCCCAGGCTGCCCTCTGTTCCGATTACACCGTCCTCTTTGTCTGAGCCTGACCCCACAGAGCAGAGTCCCAGAGAGAAGGGGGGAGGGGGCAGACCTCCACCAGGCAGCCTGCCTGGGAGCAGAGGTCAAGGATGGCCTCAGAAAGCCCAGAGCTGGCAGAGCTGCCTCAGGGCTGAGGCCCCGGAGCCCAGACCCTAGAGTCCTGCATGAATGGCAGACCCCAGGCTCTTCTTGGTGCAAATGTTGGTAAGCTTTCCTGGTCTTGCAGGCAACAAAGCAGATCTCTGGGGTCAAGGGCACCCAAAATAAAGGCTTCCCCCAACATGTATTCCATTCCAGACTCCGATAACATGGTCTGTGGCACAGGCATTTGTATTCTGGGCCAACTGAGGCACATTTCACTGGTCTGTGCCCTTCTGTTAATGGTTCCCTCACCATCGTTCAGCAAACGATGTCAGACTTGCACAGATATGGCAAGAGAAGAACATTTCTGCCACTGCCCCCTTCCTTCTGCAGACTGGCTTCCGGCAACATTTCCAAGTCAGAAAGGACTTTCTGCAGAGAAGCATTTTGTGCCCCTTAGAAGAAAAAGCACCCAGTCCTCACCTGGGAGGCTGGTTGCATTTGCAGAATTTTCAGAGCGATTACTTCCACTGTCCTCGCTGGTGGTCGGTGCCTGAAAGACAGATTCCCCGTCAGCTGGTTTCCGCAGATCCCATCCCTGGCACCCCTCCAAGTCCACCTTTCCTCTGTCTCAGGACCTCTCTCTTCTGACCTGTCACACTCAGCATCTGCACTAGTATTTGCATTAGTTGTATCTACATGTTGCCTGCCCAAGGTGGGACTTCTTCCCATCTGCCTCCCCACCAAGAGCCGGGGGCGCAGCCCCTTCCCCAGAAGAGATACCCAACAGATAGGCGAACGCAGCACTATCCCAGGGAGTACGTGCCACCATCCCCCGGGAAAACCAAAGACTAGGATCCTGGACCCATGCTCACTAGCTCTGCATCCTTGGACAGATTTCGGAACCGCTGTGGGTGTCCCGTTCCTCTTTTCCAGGCACAGCCCTCCTGGCCCTGAACCCCATTAACAGCTGGAACAAGACTCCAGGTGCAAGCCCAGAGCAGAGCACAGCTGGCAGACCCTCTGCAGGAGTCCATGCCCACACCCTGGCTTGGCTGGGACCACTGGGCCGCACTGCACAGGCTTCCCCGGGAGCTTCTGCCAGGGCCCAGACAGCCCAGTGGTCAGTACGGGTACAGCGCCAGGCCCTGCGCCCCCTCCCGGGGCCACCTTGCCGCAGGAGGCACTGAACCTCACAGCTCAGCTGGCCCTTCGGGGACTGAGGACCCCAGGAGGACGCGCAGCTGGAAACGGGATTACCCGAGGATTTGCTAAGCAGCTTCAGAGGTAATCCTCTTTCCAGGAAATTATGACCCCAGGAGCCCACAGAGGAAGGGCTCAGAGGGACTGAATCTGAGTCGCCAGCGAGGCCATCAGCAGCGTCTGCCAGTTTGGAGGTGAGACAGCAGCCATGAGACCCAGGGACTTTGTGAGCTGGGCCAGCACTCCGCACGTGTCACGAGGGCCACAGCTGATCTGGGACGCCCTACCCCGTTTTACAGAGGCTTGAGGACGACAGTAACACCCATGCCACATTTCCAGTTAAGTGCCAGAGCTGGGATTTGAACCGACTCCTGTCCGGTGCCAGCCCACAACGGCTCCCCAGGTTCTGCTGCCCAGACACCCCACCAGGACTCAAGCTCACCTGTGTGGAGGAGGACGCCTCGCTCTCAGCTGGAGGGCTCCTGGGTTCTGTGGAGGAAGATGTGTTACGAATGATCCATGGACCCTGAGGCCCCATCAGATGGGCCCCAGGAGCAGAGAAAGTTCATTGCCACATTACTTAAGAGAGCCTGATGTTAGAAATGACCAAATCGTCAACCCCAAGGGATTCGCTGTATAAATGAGGATATACCCAGATGTGGCAACGGTCTCTAAAAATAAATCAGAAAAGGGGCACCTGGGGGCTCACTTGGTTGAGTGTCCCACTCTGTTTCAGCTGAGGTCACGATCTCGGGGTCATGAGATCGAGCCCCACATTGGGCTCTGCACTCAGTGTGGAACCTGCTGAAGATTCCCTCTTCCCCTCCCACCTCCTCCTGCTCACATTCTCTCTCTTGCTCTCTCTCAAATAAATAAATAAATAAAATCTTTAAAATAAATAAATAAATGAAGTAGAAAAACGTTGAGGATATAATGTATAAAAAATGCAAGACTGGGGCACGTAGGAGGCTCAGTGGGTTAAGTCTCTGCCTTTGGCTCAGGTCGTGATCTCAGGGTCCTGGGATCAAGCCCCGTATCGGGCTCTCTGCTCAGCAGGGAGCCTCCTGCCCTCTCTCTCTGCCTCTGCTCTGCCTACTTGTGATCTCTCTGTGTCAAATAAATAAATAAAATCTTTGGGAAAAAAAAAAAAGGCAAGACATGGAAAGGCTCATGTGGTCTGATCCAAAGTCCCTAAAGAAACGTATTTATAGGGGCACCTGGGTGGCTCAGTGGGTTGAAACCTCTGCCTTCCGCTCGGGTCGTGATCCCAGGGTCCTGGGATCAAGCCCCACATCAGGCTCTCTGCTCAGCGGGGAGCCTGCTTCCTCCTCTCTCTCTGCCTGCCTCTCTGCCTACTTGTGATCTCTGTCTGTCAAGTAAATAAATAAAATCTAAAAAAAAAAAAAAAGAAAGAAACGTATTTATATCATTATTATTGTGCATTATATTATACCCCATAACACATATTCACACACAGGAGGAAAAAAATACAAGGACACATCACCAGACAGAAGCACTATTAACATCTGAACGTTCTCCCACTCATCTTTTTGCAATAAAAAACATCTGAACTGGGACGCCTGGGTGGCTCAGTTGGTTAAGCAGCTGCCTTCGGCTCAGGTCATGATCCCAGCGTCCTGGGATCGAGTCCCACATCGGGCTCCTTGCTTGGCGGGGAGCCTGCTTCTCTCTCTGCCTCTGCCTGCCATTCTGTCTGCCTGTGCTCGCTCGCTCTCCCTCTCTCTCTGACAAAAAAAAAAAAAAATCTGAACAAGTTCTCATGTGCCTGGGTGGGTTTGGGAGGCTTGGCCCAAGAAGGGATGTGGATCGGGCACACACATGAAGCCCCCCTCCTGGGAGCAGGATTTCTGCAGAAACCGCCCCCCCCCCCCCCCCCCGCAAGCATCAAGAGGTCAAGCATGGAAGCAGGAGCAGGAATTGGAGACCGGGCTCCACGGCAAATGTGGGCCCAAGGGACTTGGAACTGAGCTGTGACAGGCAATGGGTGGAATGCTCTGGATTTTAAGTATTTTCTTTTCAGTCCATCATGTTTCCATCTAGAAGTTAAAACCACCACAGAAATGGTTCACACAAAGATGTGGAGCCTCCCTGAGGTGGGAATGGAATAAGGGACAGAGGAGAAGTGCTCCTACTTCTGCTCAGTGGAGAATTTCCAGCAGGACAGGCCTGTCCCCAGGAGGGGAGGAAACCAGAGCATGTTCACCCCTGCACTGTACAGAGGAAACAGAATCCCAAAGAGGGAAAGCAACACAGCAAGCCAGCCCAAAACCAGCCTGGGGTAACTGGGAAGGATCCAGTCTGATTCCCGGGTGCTCCTCCCGAGCCGAGAACGGGCAGACCCACAGCAGGGGTGACTGGAGGAGGAGCAGAGGGTACGGGCACCAATAACAGCAAAGACCGGGAGTTGGGGCAGCCCTACTCAGGGAATACAGCTGATCGCAGATGGCCACTGGATCCAGGGCCTCCCACACTCAGCCACATGCAGCATCATCTGTGGCCTCAAGGGGCTCCAACCTTGCCCTATGGCCTCCAAATCTGGGGGATGGGACCCAGACATCAGGGGCTCCTAACAGCTCTCCAAACCCACAGAGACCCTTCAGTCAGAAAGGGTGACCCATCTAGTCTCTCCCCGCGGCTCTGACGCCCAGCGTGGCATGTGACCCAGAATAGGGTGCTTAACTTTTGATGGCTTAGATTTCCGGGTACAACGTGGAAATTTTATCTCAACCCAGAACAAGTACAATTTTTCTAATGCATATCAGAATTAAGTCTTACTGACAAGACTTGTTAAAGACCCCCTAGATGGCCACAGAGCCCCCGATGCAGACCATCTTGTCCCCAGACATGGAAGGTAAAGCATGTCTGCATTGTTAGGAATAATCGTCATTTCATTTTACAGACGAGGAAACAGGGCCCGAGGGATGTCAGATGACTGCCACTGGGAAAGTGTCCCTAAATCATCAGCACCCCTCTGTGGGCAGCTCCACCAGCCACATCCCGGCTCATCTGTACGCGCTGGGTTCCATGTCACGCTCCCGTGGTGCTTGTGAGGTGGGCCCTGCCATCTCCATTTTACAAAGACCCCGAGGCTCAGCATTTAGGCAAATGTATTTCCTATTTCCTAACGCCTCCCTTCAGCAGGCACGTTGGGCAAAGAAGGGAAAGGAACGGACAGCCATGGCCCCCGAGTGCCTCGAAGTGACTGGTGGCAACAAAAGCGCACCAACTGTAACCATCTCCAGCATTTACTGAGCACCTGATGTGTACCAATCTCCGCACCTCCCATGGGTCAATCTGTTTAGTCTCCACAACAATATTCGGGAACAGTATCACGATATTCCCCATTTTACAGACGGGGAAACTGAGGCATGGGCAGCTAAAGAACTTGTCCAAAGTTTTGTAAGAAATAAGTGACAAGGGGGCGCCTGGGTGGCTCAGCCTCTGCCTTCGGCTTGGGTCATGTTCCCAGAATCCTGGGATCGAGCCCCACATCGGGCTCTCTGCTCAGCAGGGAGCCTGCTTCCCCCTCTCTCTCTCTGCCTGCCTCTGCCTACTTGTGATCTCTCTCCCTCCGTCAAATAAATAAATAAAACCTTTTTAAAAAAAAAGTGACAAGTCTCTCTGGCTCTAAGAATGATTTTTTTTTTAAGATGTACTTACTTACTGGAAAAGGAGAGGGAGAGCATGAGCAGGGGGAGGGGCAGAGGGAGAGAGTGAGTCTCCAGCAGACTCTCTGAGGAGCACGGAGCTCACAGATCTCCTGACCCCAAGATCACGACCTGAGCTGAGGTCAAGAGTCAGACGCTTATCAAACTGCACCACCCAGGCGCCTCTGGGCTTTTTTTCTCCTTTATTTTTAGAAACATCTCTAGATTGAGCATTCCTCAAATTCAGAGACTGTATCGTACTCATCTTTGTGAGCACAGAATTTAGCACATCTTGCCAAAAAACTATGTAGTTAGTAAATTTCAATTATGGAAAAGCATTTAGGAAAGACTATTAGGAACCTTAATGGTAGTTGCCACCGTGTGTTCTCCTTGTGTGAGCACCTCCAAGATTACAGGAGACACTTTCACATTCATAACAGAATGAATGACAAGACTGACAGACCACACAGGAGGGTTTGGGTTCTTTTGTCCCCACAGGAGTTTTTAAAACAAGAAGCTCATTTCCATTAGCTTGAGGATTGGTTTGAGTTCACGCGCTTGGGTTTTAGGATAGAGAAATCCAGCATGAAAGGCGGGAGAGGCCCCCGTGACAGATAAGTGATCTGGGTTAAGACACTGAACCTCTCCTAGACGCCGTTTCTTCATTTCCGGCCCAGCCGCTTCCTCCGACACACCCAGGCTGAAGGGCACAGAGTCCCGGCAAACACCGAGCGCGCTGACCCTCAGCGCTGGGCCCGGAAGGACTGATCCCCACTGCGCCTCTGGGGGCGGCCGGGAGAGGGGATCTTCACGTCCTCACCAAACGGAAAGACACCTGCAGCGCCGCGGTGAGGGACGCTAAGCAGACGAATGCGTCACCATTCGGCAACATAGTATCAAACTCCTGAAACTCACATAACTTGGTGTTACAGGTCGATTACACTCAATACAGATAAGAAATGGGGGGGCGGGGGAGCAGAGAATAGAAGACATTTTTTTTGTGCTCGTCAACTGTATTACGACCAGTTAAGGGCAGGGCTTGGGGGCAGGAGCCCAGAGCGGGAAGCGGGACGAAGAAATAAGGAGGTGGAGGGTGGTGGCAGGGAGGCGATCTGAGGTGAGGCGGGGAGAGGGGCTGACCGAGCAGGAAGGGGGCCGGGAGGGCGGGCTTCCGGCAGGGCCTCCCCCTCCAGCTCGCGGCTTCACACCTGCGAACCACCCACCAGCAAGTCAATCACTGCCGGCCTTGCCTCCCGCCTCCCGCCTCCCGCCTCCCGCCGCCGACACCACACAAGCAGCTGCGGGAGGTCTGCGGGGGTGGGGGTGGGGGGGCCGCTCTGCGGGCCCAGGGGAACCTCCCGCGGCCGCGGACACGCACGCGCCCCAAGCGGCCCCCTTTCTGTGAAACGGCCAAGAGCCGTTTCCACTTAACTGTGTACGTCCTTCCTCAGCAGAATCAAGCGGCCACTGGCCACGGTCCCCAAACACGCCGGAGCCCCAGGGCCCGGACCCGGCCAGTGGGAGAGAGCAGCGCACCCGCAACTGCGGCCGGGCCGGGTGTGCGTGCGTGTGCGTCTAGACCGGGTGTGTGTGCGCGTGCGTCCAGGCCGGGTGTGCGTGCGCGTGCGTCCAGGCCGGGTGTGCGTGCGCGTGGCCAGGCCAGTGTGCGTGTGCGCGTGCGCAGCCCGGCCGGCGGGAGGGCGGCAGCGAGGCCGGGCTGGTGAGGCGGGTCAGGAGCGGCGCTGAGCGCAGCGGGCACGGTCTCTCCGGAGCCGCGTGCCGGGGCTCTTGAAGGACAAGAAGGGGGCCAAGGGTCTGAGCTCAGGGCACCCAAGGACCCTCGGTGTCACTTGTCTGCTGAGCGCGGGTAAGCAGCGAGACCAAGCCCGCTTACCCCCGCGGGCTTCCCAGGCCCCTGCCCGAAACTCCCGCAGAGGGGCTCCGGGGCCGCAGGCTCGCCAGAGGGAGGAGAGGTCCGGGGAAGCCCTCCCACTGGCGAGAGGGGCGGCGGCCATCCAGCTGTGACCCGTCCTTCTGGCCGGACGTCAGGGGCACCGTCTCCCTGTGTTACTGCTGCAGGTGCCGGCAGGGGTGATGGCCTTACT
This sequence comes from Lutra lutra, assembly GCF_902655055.1. Taxonomy (NCBI): domain Eukaryota; kingdom Metazoa; phylum Chordata; class Mammalia; order Carnivora; family Mustelidae; genus Lutra; species Lutra lutra. Next base: position 69,297,312 of record NC_062292.1, read on the forward strand.
GGACGGAGTGGCCCCCCTTGCCCCTCTCCACCCCACCTGCAAGGAGGCCTTCCACCATGGGCGTGCACCTGCCGGACCCTGTGGCTCTCACACCTGGGCTCCAGCCTGGCCCAAACCCCCCTTCCCACCTGTGCGCAGACAGCCTATAATCCCTGTCTCCATGGAGACACTCCTCCACCGTCTGCCACCCAAAGACCTCCTCGGGAAGCGTCTGCTCCTCCTCTCGCCCCGCAGCCTGCCAACATGAGGGTCAGGGACGCGCGGCCGGCACCATCCATAACCACCGGGGAAGTCTCCCCACGCTGCCCACTCCACGCCCCCTCCACAGTCTGAGTGGCTCAGGGTCGGTGTCCAGGACAGTGATCCTGGGACACCCACAGCCTCCCTCCTGTCACCCCAGGGACCAACCAGCACCGTGTGGCAACTGCAAACACCCCCGCAGCAGACACGTCACTATCCCTGGAGGGTGTCTTCACTCTACGCTCACAAAAACTTTCGCAAGGGGCCTCCGTCCCAGCCATCTTGGCAGTGGCCCTTGAGGTAGGGAACAAAAACTCACTACAGTCCATTATCTCTAGGCTCTAGCGTTTCAGGAAAAGGGGATAGCCTGTGCCCAGCCACAAGCAGACCCTGAAGATGACCAGACAGGCAGAGAGAGACGGGCCGTCCTCCTCAGCACCTGCCTGGTCCGGGGTAACGGGGACCAGAGCCACACACACATCCACCCGTGCCGGGGCCCCTCCCACCAGGAGCGGCACACATGGGAGATGGCCATCACCTATGCAGACGTGTCTGCTGTCACGAGAGGCATGCCAGAACAAGCTGGTGACAAGTAAATCACGCAAAGAATTTCTTCAATGAAACCAGCCAGAGCTTGTTTTGAAAACAGACCTGGAAGGGAACCAGACAGGTCTCAGCATCCCCACCTCACATGGGCAAGGCTCAGGCTCTGAGAGGCCCTACAGCCTGACTCCCGGGTCCATCGTGTCTCCCATAACCTCCCTGTCCCCCAGAGGTCACCACTCCCACGCCAAGGCTGGGAGGCAGGAGCGACTGCATATTTGGGTCCTGGGCAGCTGGGAAGCCCACTGGTGCCCCAAAAGCCAAGGAACTGCCTCCAGACGGCTCCCCGCTCTCGCACCTGCCCCCCGGCCCTCCACTGCCCTCAGCAGGGGGGACAGCCAGCTTCTCCCTTGGGGGGCTCTGAGGATCCCCCAAAACCACATGTGCATAGGACGGGGGGTCCCGAAGGCTTCAGTCACTGATGGGAGACGCCACCAGGTGTCCTGTCCAAGCCTCTGCAATCACTGCAGCAAGGCACAGCAGCACAGCCACCCCAAGCTGGAAAGTCAAAGACTGGACCCAGTGCTGGCCAGGCGGCCCAGCTCTACCGCCGCCCACTGTGGGGGCGATGTCCGTAATCTGAAGAGGGACAGCCACCAAGGACACCAGGTGCAGAGGAAGGGAGCAGACCAGTGCACAGGCTCTCCGCGCGGCAGCCAAGGACGAGACACCTGAGCAGACACGGGTCCTTGGGAGCCGCCGAGAACTTCGGAAGAGCAGACCAGTGGACTTGTCTCGGGACTCGTCTACCCCAGAGGACAGGGTGGGGCTCATGTGAGAAAGAACTTTCTTCCTGAGCAGACATGTCTCCAAGGAAGACACACAAATGGGCCAGAAGCACACGGAAACGTGGTGAACATCACAGCCCTGATGGAAACGCAGACCAGCCTCACACCCACTTCACGCCCGGGGGTGCTCTTACCAGCAACCAAACACAAAGAACAGAAAATCCCGAGTGTGGAGGAGGCTGTGATTGGAACCCTGTACATTGCCGGTAAGAATGTAAATGGTGCAGCCACGGAGGAAAACAGTGCAGTCGTTCCTCAATAAATTAAGAACAGAACTACTGTCTGAGGCAGCAATTTTTCACTTCTGGGTATTTACTCGAAAGATCCGCAAGTAGGGACCCAGACAGATGCTGTCCAGCGGCGCTCACAGCAGAGTCCGCCACAGGTGAGTGCGCAAGCCACACGTGGCCACTGTGCCCCGAATAGGCCTCAGCCTCAGAGGAAGGCAGCTCGGACACTTGCTACAACACGATGAACCCCAAGGACATTACGCTACGTGAAACAGACCTGTGACCGAAAGACAGCTCTCCCAGTTCAAGAGTGCGAGTACAAACCTCTCCTTAATGAAATGACACAATTAGATACTTCAACTTGATCCATTACAATCTTATCAATAATTATTACTCTGTTTTCTACATTTCAACTAAAAGTATCAAAATGTAATTTTCCAGAAAACCGTGAACCAAAATTAATTTCAGCATCAATTAGCACTTGATTGGCACTTCCGTGAGGAGTGAACCTCAGAGACAGCAGGTGGCGGTCCCCTTCGCATCTAATGGGGACAGAGTTTTGGTTTTGCAGCAAGAAGAGCTCTGGGAGCAGACAGTGGGACGGCATGTTAACTGCGCAAATGTGCTTAACGCCATTGAACAGATACTCAGAAACGGCTACAGTGGTCAGAGTTGAATTACATGTGTTTTACCACATTCCAACATTTTTAAAGACAAAGAAAGAGCTTTCTAACACAAACAGAATTTCCTAAAGCTGTTTGTGACCGTCTGAGCAGAGGGGTAAACAAGCCTCAGCCTGAGTCCGAGACATTCCCTCCGCACAACGCTGTCAGCCTTTCGCCCCCACGCCAAGGCTTCCAAGGCCACAGTAAGGTTCGGCATTCGGACGATGAGCCTGTTCTGGCTCAAAATGTACACGAATCACAGAAAGTCACGGACAGGTCAACACGAGCTAGCCTGAGGACGTTCTGATGCATTTACACGGTCTCCCTGTGGGAGACAGACCGGTTAGGCCTTCCCCGCTTCCTGTCCGGGCCTTCGCAGGAAAGGAGCTTTTGAGAAGAGGGTCCGACAGAAACCTGCCTCCTGCTCTCCACGGGCAGCGGCAGGAAAAGGACCAGCTGTGACCTGAGCCTGCAACCTCACGTGCATCCAACTCAGAAGCTCCTTAACCCAGCCCTTCTCTGGCTCCCCCAGGACAGGAAAGAAAGGTGTCACGCGGCAGAGCAGGAAGAGGAAGAGCCACCGTGCGCCAGCCTCCTCTCGGGGGCGGAATGCCAGCCTCTCTGTGCCAGTCTTCTCCCCAGGGCCGGGGTAGGAGAGCCGGCGGGGCAGGGACGGGCCCGGCTGTCACTTCTATTCCTGTCTTTCTGTTTTACCCACACGTGATCAATGCACGGGTACTGTATTTTCTGTTTTAATTAACTGGTACTTAAGAACAACTCTTTTGGCTCAACCCCGTTGCCGGGCTAAAGAGATGTGATGCTGAAGCTACCACCATTCTAGGACGCGGACACCAGGAGCAACAGAATGGGCTCCTGGAGTGGGGGTGAGCCCTCCATCTCTGGAAGCATTCAACCAGACACCAGATGACCCTCCCCCCGGCACTATAATCCGAGAAACTCCTGCACTGGGTCTGGGTCTGCTCAATCCTAAACTTTCATAGGAAGGAATCCAAAGATGCCTTAAATTGTTTTCTCAGGAAAAACGCGTAACAGTTGTGTTGGCTGCTGCTCCGTAGGCACCAGGAGAAGAACGGGAAACAGAGGCCAAGCAGCTCCCTCTGGGAGGCAGGACTGGACACAGGAAGGGTTAGGACAAGAGGCACTGGTATTAGAAACCCTTCCCAGCTTCTTGGTCGTGAGAATGTACTAACTTGATAAGAATTTCAGCAGTTAAGGGTGACTTGGCTCAGTTGGTTAAGTGTCTCCCCTCGGCTCAGGTCATGATCTCTGGGTCCTGGGATCAAGCCCCACATTGGCTTCCTGCTCAGCGGGGATCCTGCTTCCCCCCACCCCCCAGCCCCACCCCGCCTGCCTCTCTGCCTACTTGTGATCTCTGTCTCTGTCAAATACATAAAATCTTTTTTTTTTAAAGATTTTATTTATTTATTTGACAGAGATCACAAGTAGACGGAGAGGCAGGCAGAGAGAGAGAGAGAGGGAAGCAGGCTTCCTGCTGAGCAGAGAGCCCGACGTGGGACTCGATCCCAGGACCCTGAGATCATGACCTGAGCCGAAGGCAGCGGCTTAACCCACGGAGCCACCCAGGCGCCCAATACATAAAATCTTTAAAAAAATTTTCAGCAGTTAAAAAAACACATTAATCACAGTTACTAAACAACACATTTTCAAAAAACACCTGGTAACATGAGAGCACTCACGGTGTTCTCCACACACGTACTTGGAAAAGGAAAGCAGCACACTGAAATGTTCTCACTGGGTTTCTCGAGGTGGTAAAAATACTGATAATCATCATTTTTCATACATTTGTGGAATGTTTCACGTTTTCTATCAAGCACAGTAATTTCAGTAATTCCCCAAAGGCAGTTTTATCACCTTTAACACCTTTTTAAAAATGAGAGATTAGTATGGACACTAAGTACAGCTACATATTCTCGGCGGCTTCCCCATGAAGCTGGGGCGCTGCGTGCCCCGCCCCCCATCCCCCACCCGCACCTCTGCAGCCAGGAAGGGGACCCGCGTGGTCAGAGCCGAAGGCCCCAGCTGCCAGCAGCACCACGAGCGGCGTGTGCGCCCCACACAGGAGCTGGTGCCGGCCTCCCTCCCAAACCCGGGTGGCTGCAGGCTCGCCGTGACAGCACCAGTTGGGGGACAGTAACACAGCGGACACTTCCCCGCCACGCCCACCATGGTACCTGTCCAAGGGGTGCCGCTGGCCTCAGGGCTCCAAGCGCTCCAGGAGCCGTGCCCAAACTCCTCCCGAGCCCGGAGCTGCACCACGTGCCGCAGGCCCTTCCAGGCATCATGGATGGTGCACTGGTGCCGGGGCTCCTGGACCTGCGGGCAGGGGGCCCAGCAGCAGTGGGTGAGGCCAGGGGGCACCAGCCAGACAGCCCTCCCCTCCCCCCCCCAGCAGCATCCTCTGTCAGACGCAGGGAGGGACCAGCTGCAGAGGTGCTCAGAGCCTCCGCGCAGGACCCCGCCAGCCATGCCCTCGCCCTGCCTGTGGCCCAGCTGCCTATCCCGGGCACGCGCATCCTCTCAGGCCGGTGAAGGCACGGGACAGCATCCTCACTGCTGTGCGCTGAACGAGACAACCCAGCCTCCCGAGGACCTGGGCCTCACCCACGCCCGCACAGCAGGGAGTCACATGACCACAGAGAACGGGTGTCTCATCCCAGGAACCCTGAGTACCCAGCCACTCTTCTCCGTAAGTAAAAGGATTTACCATCCACGTGGTAAAGGTCTTCGAGCGCTCAGCCCGGTACCGGAGCTCAAACTGCAGCCTGTAGAAATAGGAGTTCCAGGAGGGGGGGTCTCTCCAGGTGACACGGAGCCAGCGGGGATTTCCGTCCACAGCCGTGACGGTGACGTTGGCCGGCGGGTCGGGCTGCACTGCGGGCAAGGAGGGCAGGCTCCCATGCAGCGGCAAGCGTGGCCACCGTCCCCCCGGAACGGGCCAGAGACACCCCAGTGCCCAGACCAGCCCCCCGGTGTCACCTGCCAGGGCACAGGAAGCCCCCAGGGCACCAGCCCAGCACACCGCAGCGCCAGCCCCTGCGCCCCCCAGCCGTCTGTGAGGGGCGTCAGAGGGGCAGGGGCGTCTGGCCGGGGCACACAAGAGCTTACTCACGGATTCCATAGCCCTCAAATGTGAGGAGCCTGCTGGACTTGGTCCCAGCACTGCTGCTGACACACAGGGACACCACGTACAAGGAATTGTCCCCCTCCGGGACCTCCAGCTGGCAGGAGAACTTGCGGAGCCCCTGGGAGTAGGGGCATGGCTCCTGGGAGTCTCCCAGCGGGCGGCTCTGACTGTGGACACAGGACGAGGACGGGCTGGCTGCCAGTGTCCGCCCTTGTTCGGGGCCGCGAGGCTGAGATGCCCCACGCTCAGCAGCACTTAGCAGGTCTCGTGATTTCTGTCGATTATCCAACCTCACCAAGCCTCTGTTTTCTCATTCGGAAATGGGAATATCGGTAACACCCACCCCACGGGGGCATGTTAGGATTTGCTGACCAGAGAGGGAGACAACCAGGTTAGTGCCTGCGCAGGCAGGTCCCAGTGCCGAGCTAGAGCATACCCCGCCCCTAAGGCATTGTACGAGGGAGCCTCCGGCCTCTGTCCCCAGGGAGGGGCAGCAAGGAGCCCAGGGAGGCCCCCTCCCCAGCCCTGAGTCTCTAACAGAAACCACTTGGCCTCGGGGGACGAGGACAGCCCATGGAACAGCCAGGCACCTGCTTCCCGGGTACCCAAGGAGGCCAATGAGCCCGGAAGAGAATTCTGGACAGCTACAGACATTCAGGGTGAGTCAGACACTGTCCCACTGGGCCTGGAAGCCTGACGCGGCCATTTAGGACATGTGTGGGCACAGGAGGGGCGGGCAGCCACTCACCCGGCCGCTCGCCGGGGCTACAGGTCCCTGCTGATTCAGGGGCCAACCCCTGCCCAGAACAAGCTTCCCCCTGTTTGTCCACTCCCAGGCAGAGTCAGAGCCTCCATCCCACCTAACGCTGAGGGTGGGTCACCAGGGGTACTGAGGGTGGGCGCCTCTCCAGCCGTCCTGGTGAGTACACAGCCCGGGGCCCGCGCTGGGAAGAACAGGAGAGCCAGCACCGTGGGGCGAGCGTACCCGGAGCAGGAGCAGCGCACACCTTCCCCCCACAGACTGGCAGCTCTCCTCCCACTTCCCTAGTCCAGGAGCTGCTGTGGGGACCCATGAGCCTGCCCGGTGTTTCCATGGCAGGTCTAGGCAGGGCAGGACATCCTGTCTGGGGACAAACACCTTCTAGGTCCCAAACGATGACACCCATGACCCGAGTCTGCGTTCCAGAGGTCCCGATTACCCCTATGGGCTGCCGTGCCACTCCAGGCGGACTGTGGGCTCAGTCGTGCACAGAGAATGGGCAGTAAGGTCGGCCCCTGATGACACTCGGCACACAGACACCAGCAGAAACCAAGCCCTGGAGTCACTGCCCGGATCTCTGACCCTGACGACCTCCAGCTTACACTCAATAACCAGCACCCAGACACGTGGCCAGCATCTCCCCCCACAGCCTTCCCAGCTCCTCCCGGGCCCCGCGGAGCCCCCCGCTCCACACCCCAACCTCCCTCCGCGCCCCCCCCCACCATGGCTCTCAAGGCCTCTCCTAGGGAAGGGGCCTGATAAAAGGCTCACACCCCACACTTCTCAGGAGCTGCCAGCTCGGGTCAGAGCCAACCCCAAACCTGGCATTTTGAATAAACTCAGCCAGACTGGGCTCTGACCCTAGCAGAGCCACTTACAAGCAAGATGACCTTAAAGCGAGTTCATGGATGGCTCGACATCAGCCTCTCCATCTGCTGAACAAGGGAAGTGACACTGCTCCCCCCACGGCTACGGGGTCACGTGGTCACAAAGCAGCACCGCCCAGCCCAGCCGGCAAGTTCTCTTTCTGTCCCCCAGCCCCTCCCTCATCCCCAAGTGGTGAAGTCTGGGAACCCCTGCCCAGCCTCCCACTGAGAGCCGGCACCCCTCCAGGGGCCTCCGAAGGACGGGGAAGATGGACACACAGCCTGGCCCAGATACTCACAACTTCCTCACCAGTAACGTGGCCCTGGTGGTTGGGGAGGGTGGGTTCCGGGGAGCCCACTCACAGGCTACCTTGCTGAGCGGACTCTTCCGAAAGCAGGTGAGCTGGGGCTCCTCGGGGGGCACTGAAGGGAGAGCACAGCCAGAATGAGGGGGAACACGGCCCTGCAGCCCCCCAGCCAGCCCCAAGACCACACCGAGACCCCCCAACACACACACACACTCATACAATCTTTGCCACAACAGTAAGGTAATAAAATTAACCACACGAACCACCAGGGACACTGGGCACAGGGGTGACGCTGTGAAGGAGGAGGAGCCCCCAAACCAGGCCTCAGGCTGTGAACCCCTGGCCTCAGCCCTAAGCACTCGGGCCAGGAGGAGGGTGGGGTCCCTGCCGGCCAGATGCCCCCCGCCAGCCCCAAGCAGCCTCGTCCATCTCTGGCTGGCAGGCGGCAGTGGATCTTTCCTGATTTTGTCAGACCAAGGAAATCACAGGCGTTTAAAGGGACAGCTGGGACCCGTCCCCTAGCACTCTGAGCTCTCAACTCACCGTCCACCAGCAGATGCACGGTTCCGGCCAGGCGGCCGTCCTGGTAACAGGAATAGTTTCCAGAGTCGCTGAGCTGCACGGACCTCAGAAGCAGCCTTCTTCCCACAGCAGCCCAGCTGCCCTGCGGGGAGCCGGCCACAGGATGCTCCAGCTGCCAGTGAACGGTGGCGTCGTCTCCCGGCTCCCCGCCCGGACAGGTCAGGGTCACGCTGGCCCCAGGCAGGCTGGTCATCGCACCGCTCGCCACCTCTGTGGAGGGAGAGGACGCTCAGTAAGCCCACGGTGGCCAAGAAGGGCTTTGCTCCTGGTCTGGGAAGTCACGGGGGCTTCAGAACCACACGCCTCTCTAGCCCAGCCACTGGTCCCAGCCACGGCCCCCCAGGGGCCTCGGGAAGCCACCTGACTCCTCTGATCAGAAAACCCTCGGGGTGCCTGGGGGGCTCCGTAGGTGAAGCGTCTTTGGCTCAGGTCATGGTCCCGGGGTCCTGGGATCGAGACCCATGTCTCCGGCTCAGCAGAGAATCTGCTTCTCCCTCTGCCTCTCCCCGACCCCACGCTTGCACTCTATCTTCCAAGTGAGTAAAAAATTTAAAAATAAGTAATAAATAAAATCTTTTTTAAATGTATAAGTGAAGAAAAAAAAAAATGAATTCTTAAGAAAAGAAAAAAGAAAACCCTCGGGGGCCTGCCACTGGCCACAGCATGAATTCCGAGCATGAGGCCTGGCGCACAGGGCCTTCCACCACCCGTCCCCGCAACTCGCAGGCCTCACCTCTCCCCGCGCCCCTCGAGGGTACAGAGTCCCGCCGCTGCCCCCATGACCTTCTCTGTTAGGTCTCCATACAGCCCACCCCAGGCCTTCCCTCACCCCCAGCTGGATCAGGTCCCCACCGGTGCCGCCCTCCTCGCCCGGCCCCCACCTGCTGCCACAGGGTTACCACGTCTGCCCCCGTCTTCCCTCCAAGACTCTAATGCCACAGGAATCGACAGCCTGTGCTCTGATCTGTTCCGTGTCCGTGCCCAGCCCGCTGCTCTGCACACAACAGGGGCCGCTGGGCACCCGGCGGGCGAACGACTGAGCCAACGCACACACCCAGCTGCTCAGCAGGCGCAGGGCCGCACCCGGACTCTCAGGACAGCAGGGGACCCTTCCACACGCGGTCAGACGCACAGGCGTCACGAGGCTGCACAGCGGCGGGGCGGTCCCTCTGTCCGGGGACCCGCTCCTGCCTATGAAACCTGCCGGACAAGGCTACTTTCATCCTTGGGAGCAAATCGGAAGGTAAAAAAGAACAAATGTGCTCCCTCCCCCTGAAAAGTATCATGTATGTGCGACTCGAGAGAAGAATACTGAAATTAAAGAAAGGTGAACTTTCTTCAGTACAGGTTAAACAGAGTCACAGAATTTGAGATAAAATTAGTCAACCAATTAACTAAATGCATCCATCCAGCTAGGGGAATGGAAGCCAGGAAATACAGCCATTTTCTTATTAAGCACACTTGGGGGTGCCTGGGTGCCTCAGTTGGCTGGGCAACTGCCTTCGGCTCAGGTCATGATCCTGGAGTCCCAGGATCGAGTCCCACATTGGGCTCCCAGCTCCATGGGGAGTTTGCTTCTCCCTCTGACCTTCTCCCCTCTTGTCCTCCCTCTCGCTCTCTCTCAAATTAATAAATAAAATCTTTAATAAAAAAAATAATAAAAGCATACTTGGCCCTTCCAACCATCTGTTAGCAGCAGCAGCAATAAATCCCACCAAAGATTTAGGAAAAGCCCAGCAGGAACCGCCCTCGCCTTCCCCCAGCTCCCGGCCTGAAGGGCCAGCATCAACGGGTCTGACCCGCTAAGCCTTCCTCTGGGGAGGAGGAGCTCATGTCACACTTGGCAGGCTGTCCTTCCTGCTCCACCACATCCAAGGTGGCACAGAGGGACTAAGGGTCAGTGAGACCCCCAGTTGGAGAGCACCCCCAGAGCGACCGCTGGACAAAGCACAGCCTTCAAGAGTCCTCCTCACTTCACCACTTGGAGCCTGACACGCCCCTCCCCAGCACCCTCTACCCGGAGGCTGGCCACTCGGGGTTGGGGACAGGGGCAGGGTAGCCACCGGTCCTCACCGGGTTTCTTGGCCAGAGCTTTGGACTCTGGAAAAACAGTCGAATCTCACCGTGCAGGGAGGGCCATTCGGGCTGGTTCATTACACCCCGCGGCCTTGATTTCTCCTCCCTCTCTGACCTACATCCCACAAATATTCCAGAAGGACCCCAAGGAGGAGGACACCGTCTGGCAGCAGAAAGACCCTGCCCTCGAGACAGGAGACACATTCCCCACGGCGGAACGGGGACTCGGGAACCAGGCTTCCCCAGCAGCAGCACAACCCAGCCCCTGAAAGCCCGGGTCCCCTGAGGGTGCCTCCCTGCCCAGATGGCTCTAGAAGCCCGAGCCACAGCACACCCTTCACGTGGGACCCTCGGTAACAGTCAGATGCTGTTTCTGAAACCACTGAAAAATACGGCCCCCACCACGGGAGCACACATCCCACCACGAGAGCCCCAGCACTCGCACAGCCACCACCCAGAAGGCACCCTGCCTTGGCAGTGTTCCAGTTTGGGTGCAACCCGTCTTTACTGTTAAAAATAGGTTCGCTGCACACAGATCCCTAATTTTTTCTGGCCCTTGATTGATTTGGAAGCTTTCTATAAAAGGTGCGCACACAGTCTGCTGAAGCGAGCTTTCGTCATTCATTACGGGTCTGGGACTCATCCAGGAGCAGCCGTAGCTCACCCCCTTGTGCCTGCGATACCCGCCACCATGGTTCTCCCGCCCAGGGAGGGCTGAGGGCTTCCAGCATCTGCCGCATCAGAATGCGGCTATTGGCTCCCTCCCACCTGCTCCTGGTCATTTGCGCAGGACTCTCCGGAGTGGGGCCACTGGTCCCAGCATGTGTGTCACATGTGTCCTGTTCCTTCATGACTGAACACGCAGCCGAGCGTGCGGACGCCAGTGGGCAACTCATGGGCGCGTCCGGTCCAGAGTCCACAATGACTTCCATCTGTGCCCGATGAAGCTATGTTTAGAAGACCCACCCAACGCTTCTTCTTTTGGAGATTTTTTTTTAAAGATCTTATTCACTTGACAGAGTTCACAGGTAGGCAGAAAGGCAGGTGGGGCTAGGGGTGGGGTTGGGGGAGGGGAAGCAGGCTCCCCACTGAGCAGAGAGCCCGATGCGGGGCTCAATCCCAGGACCCTGAGATCATGACCTGAGCTGAAGGCAGAGGCTTAACCCACTGAGCCACCCAGGCGCCCCTGGAGATTTTTTTGTAAGTAACCTCTATATCCAAGGTGGGAATTGAACTCACAGCCCTGAGATCAAGCCACGTGCCCTATTGATGGAGCCACCAGGCCCGCTGTCTTCTGTTCGTTATTTTTAAGATTTTATTTTTACCATCCAACACTTCTGATCACCATGTCCACATTTTGGCTTCTCCATTTTCCACCGGATGAGAGTTAACACAGATGTGACGCTCATGCACAAGGTACCGCCGCTGCAGGAACCAAGACGCAGAAACCACCAGAGGACCATGCAGGTCGGGGCTGACCTTCCTGATCCCCCTTCAGCTGACGAGCAGAAATCCGACTTCACCAGGCACCAGAACCCGACAGACACGACAGACAGACACGGGTGGCTGCAGGAAGGTCCGCGCACGGCTCCTCCTTCCACTGACACTTTCACAGGGCACGGCTCCCATCCCCAGCCGTGACTATGAGACATTCATCAAAGAACTCAGTAGGTGCTTAATACATGTCTAATGCAGGGTGCTGGAGAGGGACCCACAGGGACAGGGCCTCCCCACTGGAAACAGCCAAGAGAGCGCGTCAGAGATGACACAGTGGTCTGGGGCCAACGCTGACCCTGCCCTAGATGGGGGAGCTCCTCAGACCAGGAGCTGCGGGGAGCCTGGAGCCAGAGGGAGCTCTGTCCTGCTTCTGCACTTGCCAGTTCCAGGAGACTTGCTTCTCTGCCCACTTCCCTCCCGCAGGTCAGCCCAGAAGCTGCCTCCGTGTGTGGTGACCAACCGGTCCCTCCCTGCTTGCTCTAACAATGCCCACAGCACTGGGGCAGCTCGAGAAAGAGCAAAGAAAAAGGCTTTTTTTTCTCTTCCACAAAAGCAGAGCTGGGGAGCAACCTGATGGCCACTCCTTCTGCCAAGTCGCTTGAGTAATGGTTTTCTGAGTCCTTAAAACTGAGTCACCATTTTTTTTTAACAGGGAATGATTAATTATAAACCACCCATTGGCAACTATTGCCTGTCCCAGCCCTTCTTCCAAATGCGCTTCTTCTGGGGGCGCCGGGCCGGCTCAGTAGGTAGAGCAGGCAACCCTCGATCTGCGGGTTCAAGGCCCGCAGCGAGCACAGAGGGCCCCTCAAAAAAAAAAAAAAAAGTGTGCAAACTGTTTCTTCTAGAACCTGTGAAGAACACTTTGTCAACTACGCTTCTGAAAACACTCTGTGCAGGCTGCTCAAATACTCAGCCAGGAAAGACGGCAAGACAATAAGGGAGCTGAAGCCAGGGCGGGCAGGGCCGTCCCTCCCGCCGGCTCACCCTGCTCCACCGGGACCTCCACCTCCCTCCGAGCCAGGGCCAGTGACACCCAGGCCTCGGGGCCTCGGCCCAGCTCTCTGCAGGGAGGAAGTGCTGGCCCCTCTCAGCCCTGCCCGCCTCTCCAGAGGGTGGGACGGGAAGTGACTTCTTTCTCTGCCTTCAACCTTCTTGCAGATTTTAGATCTGTAAGCCGTGTGGGTCTCAGAACCAGTACGTGTGCATTTAAAACAAAGGAGCAGCACAGCCTGGGCCTCTCCAAGTTACTCTGCCTCAGGAGGAGGAGGGGGACATGGGGCAGAGCACAAGGGGACTGGGAGGGAGAGAGTGGGCACCTCAGGACAAGTCCCTCTGGGTCACAGAGGGTTCGCCCATCCCCGGGCTCCAGGCTCTGTCCCTTGTCGCCTCTGCTGGGCTCCACAGCCCAGGCCCTCAGCTCTGCCGGCCGGACCCCTGTCTGCTCGAGGTCACGGCTCCTCCCCGTCTGCCCAGCCAGCTCCCCCCAGCAAGCAGGCCCCTCCCCAAGCAGGACTCCCTGAATGAGTGAGCGGAATGGCCCTGTGTGGCCCCTGGGGCCCCGCCATCCCTCCAGATGCACCTCCTGGCCCTCACTCAGACGCTGGGCGCTGGGCGAGGGGGCGGCAGGGAGGGGGCGGCCCCCACGCTCCAGCACCGACCCGAGAGCACGCGGGGCCGAGCCACAGCTCCGCGGTCTGCGGGCAGGGCTGCAAGCCTGCACCCAGCCCTCCGGAGAACACGAGGGCATCTGTGTGCCACCACGGGCCAGGCTGGAAGCCCTCGCCGGGGCAGCACAGACAGTCACCACCACTGTGCGCCAAGCCTCCTCGTCCTCCTTGTCCACGGCGGCACCTCAGACCCCACGACGCCCTGCAGGGAACTCACCACTGCCTGTACCACCGGCCGTCCGGAGCGGCCCCCAGCGCACTGAGGGATCCGGGGACGGGGGATCCGGGTCGGGGGTCTGAGTACTGGGGCCGCAGCGATTGGAGCTCTGATGGGGGGAACAAATGGAAAGGGCACCAGAAAGTGAAAGCCCACAGAGGACAGGTGGCCGGAGAGCCCTCAAGGGTGAGACTAGCCTCTGTGGACGGAAGGGCACAGGCCCAAGGCCCCCAGCCCAACCCCAACAGGAGCCAGACTGCGCCTTCCTTCTATTCACCCTCCCATCACCTGGAGAACGAGCCTGCTGTCCCCCAAGCCCCAGCACTGAGCACCACGGAGGCAGGGACAGCAGGCGGCACCGGAGGACTGGGAGTCTCTTTCACTCCTCCCCAGGCTGGAATCCAAAGCAGGACGGCAGACCCCTCACCCCAGCTTCCTGTGAAGGCAAGGGGCCCACAGGGGACAAAAGCACATCCCCGGGGACTGAAACCGGAGGTGTCCACTACGGAAGACAAGCCTCCTAGCAACACCCCCCTGAAGGCCACCGTCCTCGACATCAGGGCTAGCCCACCACTCACCACTTACCAGGAACCATGCATCCAGGATTAGGGTCAGCCCCACGGGGAAGGGACAGGAGGCCCGAGTCCACCCCACCCCCTGCCCCCATCTCATCACAATTCTCAGGCAACCTTGGGCTCCTCACAGAGCCACTGGCCAACCCCCTGTCGGACTGTGAAGTGAGCCTTCAGACCCCCACTCCTGCCCCCAGCATCTGTCCGTGTGGACTCATCCGCTCTCTCGGGTCAGGAAGCACATCTGTGTCTGCTGACCTCAGACAATACCAGCCTGAAAACACGTCATTCATCAACAGGTTTATCATCCTAATAGTGGATGACTTTGGTTTGGAGAGAGTTGACAGCCAGACCCCAGAGCCCTCGGACCAACACTGCTCCTCTCCCTGGAAAGCTCCAAGGTACGGGAGCTCCCACAACCTGCCTGCGTCCCCGTCCTCAAGAGCAGTGACCCCCCGGCAACCAGCCCCACACCTGCAGGCCCTGCAGGCCCAGGCCACCCCACTCTCTGGGATGCGGCCCCACAGCTCTGGGAAATGGGGCCCCTCCCCGTTCAGGACCTCAGGCTGGGTGCCAAAAACCCAAACAGCTCTGCTGTTTTCCTCCTTTTTTTCCTCTTTAAGTAAACTCGCAAATGTCAATAATCAGAAAAACATGCACACGGAGACATATTTCTCAACTCCACCACGGCCCTCTCTGCTGCGGCTGCCAGCAGAAACAAGGTCAGCTTCCCAGCCCCGCTTATGTAAGCAGTGAGCTCGCCGCACAGCCAGCGGCCACCGAGCCCGGGCGCGCCTGCCGATCCCAGGGCCCTGGAGGCTGAGCAGGGACTCAGGTCTGGCCGTCGGGCTCCGCCGGCACCGCAGAACAGACTCTGACCTCTTGGGCTACAGGGGCCCGGGGTTTCAAGCAGGTCACTGAGAAACCAGGTCCCTTCTCAGCAATAAAGGCCCTTCAACTGAAGGGAATGGCCGAGGCAAAGTATCCAAAAGGGCGTGGGTCCCTGTATCCAAACACAGAATTTGGTCCCCGGGGGGCCTAGAATACGTCCTCAGTGCTCTCCATCTACCCCCGAAACAGCTCTCCAGACTCGCGCGTTGTAATCGCACGCTCATTAGACGACAAGAGCATCAGAACTCCCGGGCCTGTCACTCCTCACAACCTCCTTGCCAGGAAGGGAAGCTCATCCTGTAGGGCGACCCAGGCACCAAAGTTCGGGAACCTGCCAAATTCAAAGAGCATGGGCTCCAAGTCTGTCTGGCCAAGGGTCTCTCTCCCCCGGGACAGGTGCCTCTCTGGGCTCCCCCCCAGCTCCCCCTTCTCTGGGCTGCCCGACACCTGTCACTTCCTGCTCTCCTCCTGCCTTTCCACCCATCACAGCAGCTCGGGAAGGGAGCCCCAGGTGTGAGGGACGAGAGGGGAGCAGGCCTCCCCGGGCACAACGGCTGGCTGGACTAGGGCCCAACCCTGACCTTCCCTAGGGCAGCAGCTTGTAGGACACACACACACACACACTCTCTCTCTCTCTCTCTCTCTCCCTCTCCTGCTCTCACCAAGTCACCCATTCACGTGCCTAAATGCTAAAGTCCGCAGGTCCCAGGGAGAGGCCCTGCCTCCTTCTCTAACTCAGTCCCCAGGCCCACCCCCCACACTCCGACCTCCTCGGGCTGTGCCGCCCCTCCTCTCTCCTGTTTGCGAAGCTGTACCTGCTCCTATCGGCCTTGTCTTTGGCAGGTTTGGTATTGACTCTGGCTCTGCACCATGGACTACACCCTGCTGGGGAGAGAAAGGAGGCTCCTCGGGACCCATACAAAGGAGGTGCTGGATGCTGGCTCTCAGACCTACGTGGTGACCAGCTCCTGGGGGGAAACATGTCATCCCGCCCCTGGGGCCTCTCAGGGAATCCGCAGGCCCAGCCAGGAAGGTCTGGCCAGGTCACCTCTCCGAGGTTATCACCTAATTGGACGAAAAGATACCAAACAGGGCAAACAGCCCAAAGGTCCCAGAGGCCCACTGAGACTGACTCTGCCTCCGGCCAGAAAGGGGCTGGGCTGGGGATGCCGCCCCAGAGCCACCCGTGGGGGCTGCGGCAGGCCGGCTGGGGCCCATGGGTAGGGTGGCCGAGACAAGTTGTGTCCACCCCTCAGCTCCGCCCCCCGCCCCGACACAGCCATTGTCCGTGACTTCAGCCATCTCTGAAGTCAGCCTCGGTGGTCAGCCAGGAGCCTGTCCTGGGGGGGTGCGTGTTCGCTGGAGGCGCTACGTGGGGCCGGCGGGCTGATCGGGTTCTGTTCCTCGCCTCACTGCTGGCCACATGGGCGTGCGCTCTGTGAAAATGCACCAAGCTGCACTTCCACGCCGGGCGCTCTCTGTTACGCAGGCCCCGAAGTCGGCTCCCGCGGTCCCACCGCTGCCTGAGCTAGGGCCTAGGTCACGCGCCCGCACGCACCTCACCGGGCACACGCATCTCACCTCACCCACGCGCCCGCGCACCTCGCCGGTCCCTCCAGCTCACCCAGGGTCCCCGGGAAGGACGTGGCTGGAATCCCGTCCCAGGTCCCCCTGCCCTGCCACACTCTCTGAGACAGAAGACTCAGCCTTGCGGGTGCACCCTACAGCAATCTGCAAATCCCACCTGATCCTCATAAAAAATACTGTTGGGAACGTTTTAGAGCCAGACAGGCTGACTTGAAAGTGAGCAAGGACCACCGGCGAGAATGAGGAGGCGGAGGAAGGAGGAGGGGACAAGCCCTCCGAAGCTGCCGTCAGGGAAGCAGCACCGTGCGCCCCAAACAGACTAAAGTCACGGAAAAACTAGAAATGGCTCAGAAATGACAATCGCCGAAACTCGCTTAGTGTGCACTAATGAACTGCACACTTTAACATGGCTGAGATGATCCCTCTGATGTGTATCTTACCACAATCTTTTACCGGGAGACTGCGGGGCTCAGTGGGTTAAGCCTCTGCCTTCGGCTCAGGTCCTGATCTCAGGGTCCTGGGATGGAGCCTGCTTCCCCCTTTCTCTCTGCCTGCCTCTCTGCCTACTTGCGATCTCTTTGTGTCAAAGAAAGAAAATGTTTTTTAAAAAATTACCGTTAAGGGGCGCCTGGGTAGCTCAGTGGGTTAAGCCTCTGCCTTCAGCTGGGGTCGTGATCCTGGGGTCCTGGGATCGAGCCCTGCATCGCATCGTCATTGTCATCGGGCTCTCTGCTCAGCAGAGAGCCTGCTTCCCACCTAGCTCTGCCTCCCTCTCTGCCTACTTGTGATCTGTCTGCCGAATAAATAAAAAAAAAAAAGGGCAGCTCAGTCTGAGTGTTGGCTCAGCAAAGACCCTATTCCAGGCCTTCCCCCCCACCCCTCCCAGCAGGACAGTCTGTCTCAGGGATGAGCCTGGATTCAAACCCTGGGCCCAACTGCTCACCACACCCAGAAGCAGGTGAAACCCAAGCATTTAGGCATCTGGCAGACCTGAGAGGTGACTTGCAAACTCAGTGGGGCAAGGGCATCCGGGTGGCTCAGGGGTCTGAGGGACCCACTCTGGATTGCCCCTTGGGTCGTGCTCTCAGGGTTGGAGTTTGGGATCCTGCCACTCTGCACTCAGCAGGGCGTCTGCCAGAGACTCTCTCTCCCTTTCTGCCCCCCCCACTCTAACTAAATTAATAAATAAAATAAAACCAGCGCGGGGGGAATGATTTTCACTAAATTGTAAAGGGACATTAGGTTATAACTGGGGAAAAACAGCCACTCTTCATGCCTCAGTCTCTGATAAACTCAAAACAGATCAAATATTTAAATAGAAAAACCTCTTCAAGCCATGAGGCGGGGGGGGGGGGGGGGAATAATCTTTTAAGATAATATCGGCAAAAGGAAGATCTCATTAAGTGTGAAATGACACCTTGAAGCTGTAGAGACTGCTGAACCCACCTACAGGTTTACAAATCAGCATGGCGAACACCGTCCCCCGCGACAGTCAAAACACTAATTGACAAACCAGTGAAAAAAATCATAAATCACATCATAAAGGCCTAAATTCCTTAATATATTAGGACTTCCTGTAAACAATAAGAAAAAGACCAACAACCCAAATTTCTTGAGAAACAGGTGATGCAAATGTCTCTCAAACATGGAAAAACCCAGCGTCTCCCTCAGATAAGGTAAATGCAACTTAATTCCACACAGACTCCGTTTTCTGTGTAGATGCTAGTTTAATAATACACTCTGGGCAAAGGTCTAGACAGGGGCATTCGCTCATTGCGGCTGGGGGTCGGAACAGGTGCAGCCTGGGCGCTCTCCCGAAATTACAGACTGTCCAGGGCCCGCAGGCTGCAGACTGCCCCAGGGAGCTCACCCCGCAGGGGTCCTCCTCACAGCCCAGCCGTCAGGTGCCCACCGGGGGACTGGGGAAAGGACTCCTGTATCCTTGTAATGTGACACCGAGCTCTTAATCTGCGTTCCTTCCTCCTCGGAGGGCTGCACTGGTGAGGCCAGCCCAGGGCTCAGAGCCAAGTTCCAGCCGCAGGGCACAGGGTAAGGAGCTCCGTGATCTCGGGCTTCTCAGGCTCCTCAGACCCCCCTGTCCCATCCATAAATTGGAAATAAAAAGACAACGCACTTCAAAATGATGTTGTGAGGCTCACATCCGGTAATTAGGTTAAAACCCCAGCCTTGGGACGCCTGGGTGGCTCAGTTGGTTAAGCAGCTGCCTTCGGCTCAGGTCATGATCCCAGCGTCCTGGGATCGAGTCCCACATCGGGCTCCTTGCTCGGCAGTGAGCCTGCTTCTCCCTCTGCCTCTGCCTGCCATTCTGTCTGCCTGTGCTTGCTCGCTCTCCCTCTCTCTCTGATAAATTTAAAAAAAAAAAAAAAATCTTTAAAAAAAAAATAAAATAAAATAAAATAAATAATAATAAAACCCCAGCCTTATTTTACAGACGTGCCAATCTCTCGGAAATACAAGCCATGGGAGAGAGAGCACGCGCCAGCAAGCGCAGGAGCGGGGTTGGGGGGTGGGGACAATCCCAAACAGAGCCGCCCTGAGCAC
Organism: Lutra lutra; assembly: GCF_902655055.1. Taxonomy (NCBI): domain Eukaryota; kingdom Metazoa; phylum Chordata; class Mammalia; order Carnivora; family Mustelidae; genus Lutra; species Lutra lutra. Next base: position 69,316,592 of record NC_062292.1, read on the forward strand.
AGAGCCCAACGCGGGGCTCGATCCCACAACTTCAAGACCACAACCTGAGCCGAAACCAAGCCGCTTCACCGCTGGAGCAGCCCGTGCAGCTCAGCAAATCTTGTCACCACTGCCCCAGTGGCTTCCACTTTTCTGCAAGGGAGTCCTTGGGCTCCAGCCGCCCCTCCTCCCGTCCGAATGGGCTCCCGAAATCTGTAACATCCATCAAGCCCCACTTGTGTGTCCACGTCTTGCCTGCCGAGGCTGGACGTGCCCTGCCCCAAACTGGGGGGCTGGCGAGTGGCCTGCAGCACCGTTCCACACTGAAGAGGAGGCGGCAGACCCCGCCTGGGCCCCGGCGTGCTCCCCGCCACACCAAGGCATCGTCTCTTGGCGGGCCTCTGATGTGGGCGCTGGCAAGAGAGAAGGCGACCTTGGCACCACGGCCCCTCCAGCCGGGTGGGGGCGGGGCTGGACTTGGTAGCACATGTGGCTTAGGGCAAAGAGCCTGTCACTTCCTTGTGGTGTGATCTCGGGCGCCCGACAACCTCTCTGAGCCTCAGTCTCCTCTCGCCCACTCAAGGACAGTTTCCGCAGCTCTCACCTCCGTCAACGTGCCCCATCGTTTCCGGCCGCACGCAAGCAAGCGGACAGTTGTCGTCTTTCTAGAAATACCTTTTCTTGGCCCCACTTTTCCAGCGAAGGTGCACCCCACCGCTCTACCCGTCTACAGCTCACCTCCTCCAAGAGCAGCCCACGCCCGCCGTGCCAGCTGCCCTCCGCCGGTGCCCTCACGAACCCCTCCCGACAGCCCCGGCCTCCAGCCTCGCACTGCAACTCCTCCTGTGAAGGTCACCAAAGGCCTGCCTGTTTCCAAGCACACCAGTCAGGGCCCAGCCCTGCTCCGGCGTGGCCTCCTGCCCCACAGGACACTGTGGGACACCGAGGACTGCTCCCTCCTCTTCCCCAAGCTGTCCCCACTGGGCTGCCAGACCCCAACGCTCCTGGCTCCCTGCGATGTCACCAGTCTCCCCTCCTCGGTCCCCTCCTCCCCAGCCAGCCAAGCAGGCTGCGCAGGCCTCTTCTCTCCTGTTCCCCAGCTACACTCAGCACGTGTGAGGCTGGCCACCCTCCAGGCCTGAAATGACAGCTGCCACGAGACCGCTCCCACGGACCTACTGCAGGCGCAGGCCCTGTCCTCATTCCCAAACTCCAGCTCCCACGTCTCCCACTGCCTGATCCATGTCTCCGTTCCCGTAAGTCCCAAACTGACCTGATCTTCCCCTCCAACAAAATCTGCACCCGCCCACCCCACCCCCCACCCCCCCATCCCCCCCACCCCGCCTGTCCCATGTGGCCTGGGGCAGAAGCCAGCGCTTCTCTGCATGTGGCTGGCACTCGCGGTGCTGCTGAGCAGGGAGGGAAGACCAAGCACGCTCTTCAGGAAAGGCGGCTGGGAGGCAGAGGGACACACTGCAGGGGCTGGAGGGACAGCCCAGATGCAGGGCCTCAAGAGCGCCGCACCCCTACAGGCAGAGCCCAGGGTGGAGCCGGCAGAGGGCAGGTGAGGGTGGGGGGCCCGCTGGGGACCCAGCAGCACACTAGGCAAGGGCGACCGTGCCAAGGGCCACGGACCTCGTGGGATCTCGTGGCCCAGGAGAGAGCGAATCACAGATTCCACACCCAAAGGAAGCGCCCACTCCAGCCCTCAAGCACTCTCTTACAGACCCTACCTGGATGGCAGCTTCCCCGCTGGTGTCCAAGGGGCACCAAGTGTCCCCACGGAGCCCTCTGCCCAAGAGCCTACGAGGCCCCTGGCGCCAGCCGCATCAGGGTGCAAGGCAGCGGCTGCAACTTCCCAGGGGGAGTGCGAGGGATCCCTACTGAGTTCCCTCAGGCCCCCTTCACATGTCACCCTCTCCATGAGAGCCTCCCCTTGGAAAGGCCAGCTCCACGGCCTGTCACATGCACACAGTCCCAGCCCCCATCCGCTCATTGTCCCCCCCAACCACTTGTCCCCTGTCCCCCACTACCCAGCTCGTTTCCCTCCCCGACGCCCCCACCCCAACTGCGGAACCACTGGTCCACGTATTTAACTCTCATCTCCAAACTGAAGCACAGGGAGCCTGGGACTTCGGTCTGTTTTGCCCATGTTTGCATCCACGGCTCTAAGAATAGCGTCGGGAACACAAGCAGTCGGAACAGTTTGCTCAAATGCGCGGACTGTCAGCTCTGGGACATCAGCTCCCCCATTTGCACAGCTGGGCAGAGAGCTGGGGTGCTGAGCTGCTCCCCGTGGAGAAAAGGAGGTGGGGGGGGGCGTTGGCCGCAGAAGTCTCGGGAAGAACCAGTCCCCCCTCCACCCCGGGCCACACGCCCAGGAGAACTTCCCGCAGTGACAGAGACTCTCCGTGTCCAGGACGCGACTGCCACTCGCGCTGCTGAGCAACCGAGGACGGCGGCGGCTGTGACCTGACTTCGCCGTAATTTGTTTAAACAGAGCAGCCACACCTGACCAGCGGCTGCTGGCATGGGGGCACACGGGCTGGGTCGGGGGCACACGGGCCGGCCAGGGCGAGGGGGAGGCATGCACAGTGCGGAGCGCACAGCTCCCCAGGGACCCTCACACACGCCGCAGCCGTGCGCCAGGGTCTGTCCCCGGGGGGCTTCCTCCGCACCATCCGGCCTCCCGACAGTTTGTCCTTAGAACGCTGGCACCTCCAGGCCTCAGGCGGCTGGGCTTTCTCGGTCCCTTTCAGGGACTTACTCTTGGCCATGTTCAAGCTCCTTTTAGGGTGGAGTCTGGGTGGCCGGTCCCACACGGGCCTCACAGTGCTTTACGCGGCCTCAGTGTTTGCTCAAGTGAATAAACAAGGGCAGAGCCAAGGCGGGGAGAGACTTCTGGCGACCAGAAGCCGGAGGGCGGAGGGCCTGCCTTCAGCGGCCCGAGCACCACCGGAGCCCGCCATCCCGGCCAGCGAACCGCAGGCACATGTAGAAAGGGACCCTCCCGGCTTCCAGAGCTCTCTCCGCAGTGGATCTGGGGTGGGGGCCAAAATCGAGCCAACACAGCCTCCAACTCTGATACACCGAGACCCAAACCACCCAGCTGGGGAGGCCCGACAGGGGTGAAGCTAGGAGGGCAGGCAGGCGCTGCGGCAGGAAGACGCGCCCCGAGGGAGGTTCAGACGCCCAGACAGGACTCTGGAGAGACAGGCAGCTGTATGCGCTTGCCTGTGCCCCGCGGCGCTCCGCAGCAGGCGGCAGGAACCTGAGTCACCCGTGTCCAGGCCTTCCACGCCCAACACCTAAGTCCCAGCCGTGCCACGCCCCTGACAGCGAGTACACCTGAGCGGTGCCCTCAGTCCGGCCACGCGGGCAGCCTCTGACCTCGGGGAAAGTGGGGCCCCAGCTGCGCGAGCCCCCGCCCTGAGACCCACCGGATTTCCCCTCTCGCCCAGCTCGGCTTCTGCTGCCCCCTCTCCTCCCCGAGGCGAGACGTGCACACTCATCGGGGGCCTGCTTCCTGGACAATATCTTCATTTTTACTCCCCAGCTTGTGGGCCGAGTCTGCGTGGGTGTGGGAGGAGAGTGGGGTATTTTCTGCTTCTCTGCATTTTCCTTCTGAACTGGGCTCTCACTTCCTCCCCCAGCTCTCAGTTCTGCCTTTCCTGAGCTGTCTGGGCCTCGAGACCACCACGCAAACAGGGACTGACTGCAACCTCTTAGGAGCCAAGGCAGGAATCCCCCTGGGGCAGGTGCCCTGGGGCATGGTGGGAGGCACACAGTCACAAGCAGGGGAGCCCCTTGCAGGGGGCCGGGAAGACAACGGACACCACAGAAGCCTCCACCCCACCCTGCAGGCCTCTGGCACCCCCATGGGATGAGCCCAGGTCTCACTTCCCTTCCGTCGGCCCCTTTGGCCCCAGCGCTCAGCTCCCCTCCCCACAAACAGCCCCAGCTCTGCTTCTGGGGGGACATACAGCACTGGAGCCTCAGGAGCCTGGGCCTCCACCAAGGGTCTGCCCACCTCCCTTCCCAACCTCTGTGAACCTGTCTCCCTGGCACCAAGTGTATTTAGACCCAGCAGAGAATGGGGACACAAGTGTACGGTATCTGCGGCCCCAATCAGTGGTGACTGCTCCCTGCAGGGGTCCCCCGTGTGCACTGACAGAGGGAACCCCTTTAGGTCCCTCCGCCCAGGGCCAGGGGCACCACCAGCCAGAAGGCAGCCCGCCCCCAGCCTCTGACTCTGGAGTCCTCTCCCCACAGAGAGATCAGGGTGAGGATGTCTGCCCAGGACAGGAGCCATCGGTTCCCAGAAACCTGCAGGCTGCCGCTCAGAGAAGCCCTCGGAGCCTAAAATAAGCTTCTTGGGAAGAAGCAGTGGCCGCTGGGCTAGAGGAGAGCCTGGACACGCAGCTGGGCATACTGCCAGGGCCCACAGAAGGGCCTGGCTGCCAAGAGCTGATTACAGGCAACAGGAGCAGCAGGGCCCACTGCCCTGCGCCTCGCCCCTCCTCTCTGGAAGGAGAGCCCAGTGTGTGCCGGCCCCAAGACGTCCGCTCCTGAGCTGCCCTCCGAAAGCCGGTTCAACGCCCAGCGCCGCGGTCTGCCGAGGCCAGTGCGGGCCGCGGGACCTTCGCGGTCGGGGCTTGGGGAGGGGCGGGCAGAGCCAGTCACGCGGCCCCCACGGCTGCCGGCGCAGAGGCGCTGGTACACAGGACCCCCGGGCGGGAGATCCGCGCCCCCAACCCCGCTGGGACCTCTGCCCTTTAAGGACTCGTGGGGGCGCAGGGAGGAGGCTCGGGACGCGGCGTTCCCAGAACACGCCGGGCCGGGGGCAGCGGGCAGCGCGGCGGCCTCCGCGGCCAAAAGCGCAGGACGCGGTCGGGCGCACGAGCGGCGGGTGGGCGCGGGACAGGGGCGCCGCCCCCCTTCCTCCCGCCGGCCGCCCCCGCCCTCCAGGCGCGCGCGGAGCTCTTACCCGGCGCGGGGCAGCCCCCGGGGACTACGACGGCCCCCGGCGCGGCCAGCAGGGCTGTCAGCAGCGCGCAGCGCAGGGCCAGCATGCTTCCTCCACGGCCGAGGCCCCGGGCTCCCGGGGCGGCGGGGCGGGGCGGGCGGCGAGCGGGCTCCGGCCCCGAGGGCAGCGCCGTGGTCCCCGGGGGCCCGCGCACGGCGCCCGGCGAGTCCCCGTGCCCCCTCGGCCCCGGCTGGGTGGCAGCTCCCGCGGGCTCACGACGCGGAGCCGCCGACCGTCCCGGCGCCTGTGACACTGGAGGAGCGGCCCCCGCCGGCCCGGGGCGCTGTTACGAAAGCCGAGCGCGTGGCGCAACCGCCCCGCGCGCACCCGACCGCGGGGGCCGCTTCCGGCCGCAGCGCCGCACCTGCCGGTCCGCACCGGCGACCCCGGCCCGGCTCCGGCGACCCCGGCCCGGCTCGGCCCACCGTGCCGCGGAGCGCGGGGGAGTGAGCGCCGCGCTGGGTTTTGAATTTTGGTTTCGAGGCCGGGATCGCGCTGTCAAAGCGGCACCCGAGAGCCCGAGGGAGCCGGCGACGCGGGGGCTCAGCGGCGGATGCGCCCAGGGAGCCCGGAAAAGCGCGGAGGTCCGGGCCTCCCCCACCGGACCCCCCCTCAGGCTCGGGCGTCGGAAGACCCGCTGTGGTCAAGGTCGGTTCTCTCTCCGGCCTGCCCCTGGGGCGCGCGCTGTCGGGGGCCCATCAGACCGGGTCGGCACCCAGACCTCTACGGCTGTGTCTCTGATCGCATTTCCGAGTCTCTGGCTTTTCACTGTGTTCTCCTGTCCTATGCACATAACAAAGTCTGTATGACCCCGGAGACGACATGGACACCCCCGGACACAAGTCTGGGCCACAGGTGTTCGCCGAGGTCGGAACGTGCGAGACTCCCCCGCCTGACAGAAACTGGTCCTCGCTTTCAGGAGCAACCACAAGGACTTTTCAAAAGGATCCACCTGTGCTCCCGGGTGGGGGGGCCTGGACCTGATAGGGGGGCCTCAGAGCTCAATTTGAAGAGGAAAAAAGTCCTGAAATAAGGTCTAGGTTGAGAAATTTCTGGAAAACCAATTAGAACTAATTAGAATGTGCTTTTCTGGGGCGCCTGGGTGGCTCAGTGGGTTAGGCCTCTGCCTTCCGCTCGGGTCATGATCTCAGGGTCCTGGGATCGAGTCCCGCATCGGGCTCTCTGCTAGCAGGAGCCTGCTTCCTCCTCTCTCTCTCTGCCTGCCTCTCTGCCTACTTGTGATCTCTCTTTGTCAAATAAATAAATAAAATCTTTAAAAAAAAAAAAATGTGCTTTTCTGCTTTGGGCTTCAAGCTGACCCTCCCCCAAATCTAGCTTCCAAACAGCTGGAACCTGCATGGCCTGACTGGAGCCCCGGGGTGGACTGACCCTGACATGAAGGGACAGAGCTTCTGGAAGGCAGGCCCCAGACCCCATGCACCTGGGTCTCATGGGAAGGCCCATCAGCACTGCTAGGCAGAACCAGGCACAGGCCCTGTCCCAGCTCATGGCGGAAGCTGCTTCCTGTGGCCTCCTTCAGCCGCACCCACACACAGGGAAAGAGAGGCCTTTGGAGAGCAGATCTTTTGGCCACTGGCCTTCTCTTCCACTGTTTTAAATGGGGTTGCAGCAGGGCTGGGACGTGGTTCCCACTGTGGCTGCTCCTTCCCCTCCATCTGTAGCAGATGCACACCTGAAAATAACCAGAGGGACGGGCTGCCCACCTGAAACCAGAACGCTGCAAAAAGCCGTCTGCTCAAAGAGGAGGGTCTGAAAGACAGATGTGGAAGCCCCGAGCCCGCCCAGCTGCCCTGCCCACACAAAACTGGGCCTCCCGTCCCTAATCCACCGGTGGGGACCCTGTGTTCTAGACTCAGACAGACTGAGTTCCCATCCCAGCTCTGCCACGTGCTGACTGCGTAACGTGGGCAAGTTACTTAACCTCTCTGAGCCTCTGATTGCCGTTGTTAGAGAGAGCGACACTGTGCCGAGCGCTGGTGTTGTGGTTCCGGTGAAAAGATCTGGCCCGTCTTTATTCTCTCAGCCTAGTTTTCTGACCTCCGTGTCTTGAATACAGTTATGTTCTTACAGTGTTATGTACAGCTCCTCGCCCCGCACTATGTCCTCTACCAGATACTCCGCCCTGTGTCCTGCACCCTGCCCATCCGTAAGACGCATTGGGATGTCTCCTCCAGGAAGGCGTGCGCTCTCTTCCCCACTTCTGGAACGCGTTCATCCACAAAGCCAGGTTACACGGCCCATCTCTGGGGTTCTCCGAAAGCCCACGCCAACTCTGATCACCATCCTGATGGCCCCAACACAACACAAAGCCCATCTGTGTGTCCTCACGGCTGAGCAGGGCCTGGCCCGTGGCGAGGGCCTTCACCTCCAGGGGATGTGGTCTCCACGCTCTCAGACCTCCATCAAGCCCTGCCAGAACGCTATGCTAAGAGGAGGCTCAAGATTCTATTCTGTCTTGTTTTCCTGTTTGTTTGTTTGTTTGTTTGTTTGTTTTAAAGATTTTATTTATTCATTTGACAGACGGAGATCACAAGTAGGCAGAGAGGCAGGCAGAGAGAGATTGGAGGAAGCAGGCTCCCCGCTGAGCAGAGAGCCCGATGCGGGGCTCGATCCCAGGACCCTGGGATCATGACCTGACCCGAAGGCAGAGGCTTAACCCACTGAGCCACCCAGGCGCCCCTCCTGTTTGTTTTTTAAAGATTTTCTTTATTTGAGAGACAGTTAAGAACACAAGCAGGGGAGGGGCAGAGGGAGAAGCAGCCGCCCGATGCGGGACTCTAGCCCAGGACCCAGAGATCAGGATGTGAGCTGAAGGCAGACACTTCACCGACGGAGCCACCCAGGTGCCCCTCAAATTCTTGAGACCACACTTCAGACTTTGCTCTGAAAAACACTGATAAAAAAGGGACCTGCCCTCACCCTGTCCTCACCCTGACCCGGTCCCTGGTGCCAGTGCTTGCCTTCTCATCCCTGGGGAAGGGGAGAGACTCATCCCCCCAGGTGAATGGCAGGGTGGGAATGGGGGTGTCACGTCACCAGGAAGCAGGAATGAGAACCCAGTGGGCTGAAGTGAGCCAGGTCCCGGGGACCCTACGCTGCGCACCGGGACGCGGCAAGGCCTGCCTGAGGAGGCAGGAACACGAGGACCAGATGCAGACCCTCCTCAGATAACCCAACGCCTGCAGAGCGCTGGGAGACGATGCCCCGGTTTTCGGATGAGCACCCTGAGAATGGGCGGCAGAGGGCGGAGTTCAAGACCCGCGGCCAGACGCCAGGCTCTAGTGAAGTCCAGCTCCCGTCCCAGAGCCGTCCCTGCCCTCGGAGCCGGGCTCCCAGACAGACAGGCTGGGAGAGGGGAGCACGAGAGTGGGGGCTGGCGGGTGGGACACCCTGCCTCTGGTGCCCCCACCCGCTGCGTGTTCCTGCAGTCTCCCTTCCCCTCCCACAAGAGGAGCTGCGGCCTGGACCATTTTTCTCAGACCCTTCCCCTGAGTCAGCTCCCCTCCCACCCAGAGCCAAACCTTGACTGAGGTCCTGCAGAGACCCCACAGAATACAGGGGGTGTGAAATCTAAATGGTAGTTAGCATCACCGGCTCCTCCTCCCAGGGCCTCCAGGGGTGGAATGGTTCCTTCCAACGACGGAGGACGGTGACTCAGGCCAAGACCCCTATCCCTTAACTCAAAGGAGTTGTTTCTTCTTCTCCTAATTGTGCTACTCCCATCCCTCGGGCTTGGGCTGTCCTGTCAGCAGCGAGAGTTGGAAACAATATCCTTTGTTCTCTGTCCCCTTTGGAGGCAATGACCCTGAGTGCTACAGACCCCTCCCCTGACCTCTGGCCAGGACAAAGCAATCATTGCCAGAAGGTACTCATTATTCCCGGAAACCTTCCTTGCCCCTTTCCTGTCAGCCTGGGAGGAAGTGACCTTCTGTGGCTCTTGGGGTGTAATATGGGGACCCCACTCTGATCAGCAGAACTCCACATGCGAGGCCAGTGACACCCGTACAGTCAAGCCCCCGCAGGGCCCAGCACATAATACTGTGCCTGTGGCGTCCCGGCTCGTGCTATTGTTAAAGAGTGTTTTCTGCTCCAGGGTTTCAGAACACTTTCCGAGTGTTTCTAGAACTCCCCTTACCCTGCGTTACTGGAGGTTTGTTTTCTATATCATTCTGTCTATCATTTTCATGACACATACTCTTGGTCAGCTTTTGAAAGGAAGACCTAATATCTGTGAGCAGAAACACAGATAAAATGCGTCCTAAATCTACTGTCCCATTACTTCTAACTCACAGACACTGTTACAGAAAACCAAGGAATGAAACTCAGGGTCGTCCCTACGTCTGGCCCTATGAGGGCGGATATCAGGGTCACTGGTATTTGAAAAATACATCATTGACTATTTGCAGTTATGTGGGTCAGAAATCCCATATGAATGAACTAAAGTTACTTTCTGTTTTCTTGAAAATTATCTCTGCTAAAATGAACGCAACCTTTAATTTCTTAAAAACAAACGAACAAGCTAGCACACTATTTCCTAAACTGCGCTCCCCGCAGTTGTAGTGGGATAATTTAATTCACTGTGTGTCTAGAGTCTGCCACCTTGCAAATGTTTCTTCTCTTGTTAAGAAAATAATAAATAGAAATAAATAAATAAACAATAAAAAATGGGGCGCCTGGGTGGCTCAGTGGGTTAAGCCTCTGCCTTCGGCTCAGGTCATGATCCCAGGGTCCTGGGATGGAGCCCCGCGTCGGGCTCTCTGCTCAGCGGGGAGCCTGCTTCTCCCTCTGCTGTTCCCCCTGCTTGTGCTCTCTGGCGTGCACACTCTTTCTGTCAAATAAATAAATAATCTTTTAAAAAGGTAATGAACATAAAAATTATACATACTTTTAAGTGGCGAATATTATCTTCTGCATATTTTACCAGATTTTTTGCAAAGCATCACAACGTTAAGTTTAAACAAACCAGGAGCTTGAAAATTCAGATACACAGAACAGATGCATGCGAGCTGCAGAAGGGGTAACCTCTCATGTACGGACATGATGTGACATTTCTTGAGAGAGCAGACTTCCTAAATGCAACACACAGCATCACTGTAGGTACACGGACCCCAGAGCCAGCCGGCCTGGGTTTGGTTCCCCTCTGCCCCTCAGTAGTCGTGTGCTCTAAGACAAGGTACCTAATGTCTCTGGACTTTGGGGTTTCCATCTGCAAAACAGGGAAAGTAAAAAACCTTCTTAAGATCTTATGAGAATTAAATTAGTTAACATACGTAAAATGTTATAACAATGTCTGACTCATGGTAAGTCCCATATGAGTGTTTATTAAATAAATGTGAACGTGTAAATTTTCCCAAAACACCTTCTTGCTAGACAGGAAACTCGACCTGAATATGTTTTTAGTGACAGCTCATTGTATCACCTGTCGAACGGACAACTGAAATAGAATTTGGCCCCAAGATGCTCTGGGGAGCCGCTTCTAGCTCGTGGGTTTGGTCACGTTCTGGATTCGAGACCGATTACGGGCAGACGTAGACATCCAACCGGGGTTGCTTCTGTGGTCAGCAGGGGTCCCCTCTCAGACCTGGGGCCTCTGACTCCCATGTCCCCTTTCCCAGAAGACGTTTTGATCTTGGATGCACAGTTGGTTCTTCTACTTCCCAGCAGAGGCCGAATCAAGCTCTGAAGTTTCACAGAATGAGGAAGGAGGAACAGCGACCTCTAGGTCGCTCGTCGCCGGCACCTGTGACCCTTGGCGGGCCCCTTGGTGGTCGTTTCTAGATGTGCGGCCGTGTGTGCGCTGACAGGCTGGGAGAGCAGGTCCCTGAGTCAAACTGCCTGAACCCAGGTCCCGCTCTGCCATGACCGGCTGGGGCCCCTGGGTGTGGCCGGCGGGAATGTAAAATGTAAGCGGGGGTTCCTCGAAGTAAGCATAGAGTCACCACTGACACAGCAATTCCACTCCCAGGATACACCCAAGGATACAATACACCCACAGACACTTGTACACCGATGCTCAGAGCAGTCCTCGTAATAGGAACACACAACTCTTCCTGCCTCATGGCCTTCAAAGTAGACTTTTTCCTGTCTTTGGGCTTGAACTAAAACATCAGCTCTTCCCAGGTCTCCGGCTGGCCAGCCTTCGGCAGTGGTTCTCCTGATTCTCTGGCCTTCAGGTGCAGACAGAACGACATCACCGGCTCTCCTGGGCCTCCAGCCAACTCGCCCTGAAGATCTCAGGACTTGTCAGCGCCACTGTCATGTGAACCAGTTCCTTTTAATAAGTCTCCGCTATGTGTTGTAATAAATAATATAACGAAAATATATATGAAGAGATTTACTGTGCACGTATAAAGGATATATGCATCCCCCATATATGCACCTGCGCTAGACATCTGTGTGCACGTAAAAATACCTCCCCCACTGCTTCTGTTTCTCCGGAGACCCTTGACTAACTCTGGCAGGAATACAAGCAAGAAAGCGACAACCGTCAGTAAAGGCCTGAGAGTCTGGGAGTTTCTGGTTCGAGGGAAACAGGCTCCTCATGGAGCTCACCCTTAGCTGGGCCTTACTGGGATCATTTCTACAGACGGGGATAGGAGGGCTAGAGAGGTCAGGGAAGAGAGAGGAAATCCCAAGCAGAAGCAACACTGAGCAAATACATAAAGACAGGAAACTTCTGGGTCCTTTGAAAATGCGTGCAGCACCGTCTAGCCCATCCTTGCTTCCTGCCTGCTTGACGGTCACCCGGGAAGCGGTAGATGGGGACCCCTGGGACCTAAATGGTAATGAACTTGCCAGACATCGCCATATCGAGTCCTGTTGTAGCTCCCACCCTGAGACCCACGGCCTCTGGAGTTGAACACCATCTACTCGAAGCGGTCTGTGGCCTGGCCCCAGCGCGCCTGCCCTTCTCTTCCCCACGGGCCCCTCCAGAGACACCGCACTTCAGCCCGAGAAGGCTCGAGGTTTCCGGAGAAAGCCACAGATCCTGCCCGTAGCTGCAGCTGACTCGGCCAGCCTGGAGAGCCGCCGCTGCTGAACCGCCCGTGACCGCGGGGACACACAGGACCTCCCGGGAGTCGGCGGCCCCACGGGCTCCGTGCCCGGGCTGCTGGCTGCCCCTCGCCCCCACGGAGGAGACCGGGAGGGCTAATCTCTGGACGGGGCAGAGCAGAGGGTCTCCCAGGTAAGAGCCTCCCTGTGGTCCCGGAGCTAGAGGGCGGGCTGTGTGCGGCTGGGGTGCCTCCTCCAGCAGCCGAGACACTGGGGGCCAAACCTTTCCCCTCCGGGAAGGAGATTGCTGGATTCTTCTCCGGGAAGTGGGACCAGCCCAAGAGGGAAGACCTAAAGCTCCAGCTGTTTGGGAATTGTGGCCGCAAACAGCCCCATCTGGACTCCCGCCCCACATGGCGCTGCCCCGGGAGCATAGGGTCCCCACACCCTCTCCAGCGGCCGTCCCCACGGGGAAGCTCCCAGGCCTGGCCCGCCCCAGCAGGCTCCCGCACTCCCCGACTTCTGCTTGGTTCTGCCGGTGTGAGCCCCAGGAGGAGGGGAGGCTGGGTATGTGTCCCTCTGTTTCCTCAGACGGGTCAGCTCAGCTGCCTCCGTCTCGCAGCCCCAGTGACCTCTCTCCTACCGTCGGCCTTTGTAAGTAAATCCTGACATGATCCTGATTTGAGAGAGCCGGACGGTCACTGCCCCGCCGGTTGCCTGCTTGGGAATGAGCAACAGCCCAGAAAAAATACAAACAAACAAAGGCAGGAAGAAGAGCGAGCCACTTGCACACAGCCCATGTAGGAGAAAGATCACGAATGTCCTCAGGGAGGAGCAGAAGATCTGGCGAAGGAGAATCAAAACGGGACACTCTTCATAGGGACAGTCAGAACTGTGGCACCAGAAATGAAAAGAGTTGAGGTGACGAAGTTAAAGATAAATGAAGTGTGGAAAGATACAGGAACGTCCTGGAAGCTAGAGCAAGAAAAGCCAAAGAAATGAGGAAAAGATAAGAAAAGTAAACAAACAGTCCAAGAAGTACGGGATTTGAATGATAGAGGGAAAAGGAAAAAGAGAAAAGAAATAAAGTAATTCGGGAAGATTTTTCTGAACTCGGGGACCCTGGTCTCTGTCCTGAAGGAGCCCACTGGGAGCCTCACACAAGGGACGGGACTGGACAAACACCAAGGGGCCTTGAAGACAAGGAAAGAGGGACAGTTGCCCCCACAAGGGACCCGTGTGCCAACCTCACGCTCCACAGCCTTCAGTGCCTTCTCAGCGATAACCAGGAGGACTCCCGAAGCATTTCTCCCTGCAGAAATGCTCAGCCTCTGGGTAGAAGGAGCTGGAGGGATGTTGAGGAAGGGGCTTTTCCTTGGGTTCCAGCAGCTGCGCCCTCCGTGGAGATGGGTGGAAGGACGCTGTGCCCTAGACACGCACGCACCCCACCCAGTCCTCCCTTCAGACAGGGCCCTGTGTGCCCCAGTCCTGCTGTGCTCTGCACCCCAGCTGGCTACCAGGGTCCTGAGGCCTTGCTCCCTGCCTGCTCCTGGACTGCAGACCGGCTCCGGCCCCACAGACCACTTGGCTTCCCCCATGCGTTGCACCAAAACAGCCCCTTCTCCAGTGAGGGGTGACCCCTGCCGTGGGGAGGGTCCCAGCCAAATGGGTTCTTCCTTGGCTGCCCTCAGCCCTCGGGGACCACAGAGTTCTCTTACATTGCATCCTAATTATTTTGTCATAGTTTAATATCTCTTTATGGTAAAAGTCCCTGTTTGTTTGTTTGTTTGTTTGTTTTTAAGATTTATTTATTTGAGAGAGACAGAGCAAGTGAGCAAGGGAAGGGGTGGAGGGAAAGGGAGAACCAGGCTCCCCACTAAGCAGGGAGCGGGAAGTGGGTCTGAATCCCAGGACCCTGACATCACGGTCTGAGCCGCAATCAAGATTCGGGCGCTCACCTGACTGAGCCACCCAGGCCGCCCTAAATCTCCTGTTTAAATCACTGTGTGATTCTGTCTCCTGATCAGACCCAGGAGTCAGAACACCTTGACCTCAACAGCGATCCTAAAAGTGACGGAACAAAGCTTTCAGAGTCGTGCCGGGAAACACTTGCAGCTGAGAGTCCTGCACGCGGCCAAAACACGAGTCAGGCGGGCAGAGAGTAAAGACATTTGAAATAAAGCCCTGAGAGCTTGGTGCTTCACACGCGATGTGGCCCGCACTAGAGCAGGCCTGTGGGATCTACAGGGGGGGGCAGGCGGCGCAGACCCACAGGCCCACCCGCAGCGGGGCCGTGGGGAGGAACGGGCGGGCTCCTGCCCGCTGGCCGCGGCTGGGGCTCTGCTGCAGAGGGCAGCGCTCGAGGCAGCACCGAGCTCATCACGCTCCGGGCGGGGCTCTGGCCTCCAGACACACTCAGCGGCCGGGCTCGCGGGGCTTCCCAGCACTTCCCCTCCCCAGCAGGGCCGCAGCCCTGAGTCCCGAGTTCGACCATCACACCCCGTCCCCTTCCTGGACCCCCACCTCCCACCCCAGGGATGGCGGGAAGGGGAAAGGAGGGGAGAACGCCAGACTCTCATGAGAGGCCGAGAAACTGGCGGTGGGCCGGCTGTTATCAGGGAAGGGCAGCGCGGCCTGGAGGGCCTGGGAAGCTGTGAGTTGCACAGCCCAGCTCGCTTCCACTTTCTACGCCTCAGGCTCCCGCTGATTGTGGGGAGGAGGCTGCGCGGTCGGACCAGGTTCCAGAACTGCCACCTTCCCTCTCCAGGTGAGCTCTGGCCGCGGCTCCTGACCGCTGGGCTCCTGACCACTGGGCTCAACGGGCTCCAGAGCTCATGCGCGCCGCCCGGTGTGAATGTGTGTGCTTCTTGCCTGGGGCCCCACACGTAGAGTGCCCTGCAGCAGGCACGCCCCCACGCGCACTCACACGCATGTGCACACGCACCCGCACACTCAGGTGCAGCGCTGCGCGTCCCCAGGAGGCCATGTGGTTCAGCGTGAGGGCAAGTGTGACGTCTGCCCCAGGAGATTCCCTCCTGGCTCTGGCCCATGGGGACCGTGGTGAGTGCACGTGTCAGGGCTATTCCTCCCGGTCCAGGAGGAGCCAGCCTGGGGCCACCATCGCCCAGAGGACAACCACAAATGGCTGAACTGAAGCCCAGTGACCACTGTTCGGACCTTGCTGACTCCAGCCCAGGGTCAGCAAACCCCCGCCACCCTCACCACCCCCATGCCCGCATCGGGCCACCGCCTGTGTTTTAATAGCACATGATGGATGGATCTCACAAAAGAAGCCAGACATGAAATTGTGCAGAGTACGTGATTCAATTTCTATAAAATGCAAAAACTGGCAAAACTGATCGACGGTGGTTGGGGCGCCCGGAGGGCTCCGCCAGTGAAGCGTCTGCCTTCCACTCAGGTCATGATCCTGGAGTCATGGGATCAAATCCTGCATGGGACTTGCTTCTCCCTGCTCCTGCTTCTCCCTCTGCCCCTCACTCAGCTTGTGCTCTCTCTCCCTCAAATAAATAAATAAAACATTTAAAAAAAAAAGACATATGTATAAGAATATTCACAGCAAATTTATTCACAAAAGCAAAAGAGTCAAAACAGGGGCGTCTGGGTGGCTCAGTGGGTTAAAGCCTCTGCCTTCGGCTCAGGTCATGATCTCAGGGTCCTGGGATCGAGCCCCGCATTGGGCTCTCTGCTCAGCAGGGAACCTGTTTCCTCCTCTCTCTCTGCCTGCCTCTCTGCCTGCTTGTGATCTCTCTTTCTGTGTCGAATAAACAAAATCTTTAAAAAAAAAAGAGTGAAAACAACCCAGCCTCCAAGTGGCTACCAACAGGAGAGGTAAACCAGTTGTCCGCTCACAGGTGAGAGCCCGCACAGAAACACGAGAACAGACAATGGATACATATGACAACAGGGGTGAGTCCGCAGCCATTATGTTGAACAAAATAAACCACACACAAAAGATAACATTCCATATGATTCACTGTTGCCAAAATGCAGAAGGGGCAGACCCAATTGGTAGTGTTGTCAAAGTAGTGGTTCCTCTTGTGCGGAAGAACCTTCTGTTTGAAATAGTCTATATCTTGGTCTGGGAGGGGCTTTCCTGGATGTGTCCTATGCAAAAATTCACTAAGCTGTACACTTAAGTTTAGTGCACTTCATGTCTATGCATAACATATGTCAATAAAAGAAGTATTTAATTTTTTAATTTTTTTTTAAAGATTTTATCTATTTGACAGAGAGAGATCACAAGTAGGCAGAGAGGGAGAGAGAGAGAGAGGGGAAGGAGGAAGCAGGCTCCCTGCCCAGCAGAGAGCCCGATGTGGGACTTGATCCCAGGACCCTGGGATCATGACCTGAGCTGAAGGCAGAGGCTTAACCCACTGAGCCACCCAGGCAGCCCAATTTTTTAATTATTTTTTTTAAAGATTTTATTTATTTGACAGACAGAGATCACAAGTAGGCAGAGGCAGGCAGAGAGAGAGGGGAGAAGCAGGCTCCCTGCCGAGCAGAGAGCCCCACATGGAGCTGGATGCCAGCACGCTGGGATGATGACCCGAGACACTTAACAACGGAGCCCCGCAGGTGCCCTTGAATTGTAGGAGTTCTTTACACGCTCTGGATACTAAACCCTTATCAAATGAATGACTTGCGAATTATTCTCTCCCACTCCATGTGTTGTCTTTCACTCTCTTTACAGTGTCTTCTTTTTTTTTTTTTTTAAAGAGAAGCGGGGGTCAGCTTTTCCCTCTCCCTGCTGCTCTCCCTTCTTGTACTCTCTCTGTGTCACATAAATAAATAAAATCTTTTTTTTTAAAGATTTTTTTTTTTATTTATTTGACAGATCACAAGTAGGCAGAGAGGCAGGCAGAGAGAGACAGGAGGAGGCAGGCTCCCCGCCGAGCAGAGAGCCCGACGCAGGACTCGATCCCAGGACCCCGAGACCATGACCTGAGCCGAAGGCAGAGGCTTTAACCACTGAGCCACCCAGGCGTCCCAGAATCTTTTTTTTTTTTTTTAAGATTTTATTTATCTGACAGACAGAGATCACAAGTAGGCAGAGAGAGAGAGAGAAAGGGGGAAGCAGGCTCTTCGCCCCGCAGAGAGCCCAATGCAGGGCTCTATCCCAGGACCCTGGGATCATGACCTGAGCTGAAGGCAGAAGTATTAACCCACGGAGCCACCCAGGCACCCCAAATAAATAAAATCTAAAAAAAAAAAAAAAAAACCCTACGGTTCAAAAACAAAAAGACAAAAAAGAAATGGAGAAAAACTTGAATAGACATTTCTCCAAGAAAGCTATACAAATGACCGGCAAGCACATGGTCAACATCCTTAGTCATGAGAGAAACACAGATGAAAAGCACATGAGACAGGATAGACCTAAGGGTATGACACTAAGTGAAAGAAGTCAGACAGAGAAAGACAAATACCATATGATTTCTAAAAAGCATTTGTGAAACCTAAAAAGCAAAACAAATGAACAAACAAACGAAAAGCAGAAGAGACTCATAAATACAGCAAAGAATCAGGCAGCTACCAGAGAGGGGTGTGGGGGACTGAGCACACGGCTGAAAGGGGGCAGAAGGGGCACATTTCCAGTCACGGAATGAACAAGTCTTGGGAATGAAAGGCACAGCATAGAGAAGTGAGTGGTATTGTCATTGTGCCGTATGGTAACAGCAGGTGCCACACTTACTGCACAGCGTAAGTACAGACGTGTGGAACCCCTGTGTTGCACACCATTGCACGTCAACTGTACTTCAGTGAAAACATAAAGCACAGGGAGATACCACTTCACGCCCACAGTAGATGGCTGTAATGAAAACTTAAAAAATAAATTAAGAAAAAAGGATAAAAACAAATGCTGGCAAAGATGTGCAGAAACGGGCAGAGTTGCACATTG